>NC_138500.1:12312703-12972889 GCF_964252035.2 Podarcis erhardii | reverse complement strand
GCCATTGTTACTTTCGGTCCACAATTGACACTTTATTATGCCCTCCCCATGGCATTTCCTTTGAATTGACTTGAATGTGCTGTAATAATGCAATTTGCACAGGTACCTTGGTTCTCAAACTTAATCCATTCCGGAAGTCCATTCCAAAACCAAAGTGTTCCAAAACCAAGGTGCACTTTCCCATAGAAAGTAATGCAAAACGGATTAATCCGTTCCAGACTTTTAAAAACAACTGCAATTTAACATGAATTTTACTATCTAACGAGACCATTGATCCATAAAATGAAAGCAGTAATCAATGTACTGTTCAGTGGTACCTTGGGTTACAGACGCTTCAGGTTACAGACGCTTCAGGTTACAGACTCCACTAACCCAGAAATAGTACCTCGGGTTAAGGTACTTTGCTTTGGGATAAGAACAGAAATCGCGCGGTGGCAGCGGGAGGCCCCATTAGTTAAAGTGGTGCTTCAGGTTAAGAACAGTGTCAGGTTAAGAACGGACCTCCAGAACAAGTTAAGTACCCGAGGTACTACTGTACTATAAAATAAATAAAACAGTATTGTAGATTATTAAAATTAAAATTAAAAAAAAATCTTATCTGCACTGATGATAGTCATTGTTTGGATGTGGGGCTTTTATCCATTTCCATAGTCACACAATCAAATCAAACCAATCAATCAGTAGCTGGACTGGGATCCACACAGTCACAAAAACAAATTAACTGAAAAAGCCTGAAAACAAAAAACACAAAATAAACAGCAAAAACAAAAGCACCAAATTTAAGCTCCAAATATCACCTCAGAACACTGCAATCAGAAACAGAAGGCTTGAATTACAATGGGGGGGTGCAAATTAGCAGCGCAACAGGAAACACGGGGGCGCAAAAGGGAGCATATTCGGCTCCCGACAAAAAATTTGAAAACTGGAACACCTTCTTCCGGTTTTGCAGCATTCGGGTTCCAAGGCGTTCGTGAACTAAGCTGAGTTACCACTGTAGTGTAGGTTTTGGCAGAAGACGAACTGCAGCAATACGGAAACATTGCTGCCTGCAATGAATACAGGGAGAGACCAGAAACTGTGGCTTCTTACAACCCTACAATCCATAAAGAGGCTTTCAACCACACCTGGGAGAACTAAGCCCCAGACTTGCCCTGTTATTCACACTTTGAGGGGATTATTTTTAAGCTTACAAATCCTGCGTTTTGGTCTGAAAGACAAAGAACGTGAGGTCAGAAACACATTAGGAACAAAGCAGTGCAGAAGCACATTGCAAAATGCATATTCTCAGCTGCCAACAAAGTTACACAGCCAGCCCAGCAAAGTCATAATTCTAATTTCCAATTGGTCATAATCCAGAAACATGTGCACAATTTTATTGTATAACTGGAGATTAATGAGACAGTCATTACATAGGAGGGGGGCTCTCCTGATGATTGGACTGAAAGCGGGGGGGGGGAGGCCCACATAAACTGCAGTTAACAAGCAGATATATCATTTAATGGGAAATCATTAACTTTAAATTCCCCAGGTTTTGCTCATTCAGAATGTTTTACAAGCACGGGATTAACAACATCAGTGGAAAGCCCATCTGAACACACTGCCACATTACACTAATAAAATCCTTATTAATAATGTGAATTATTACTATTATTGACTAGGGCTGCCATACGTCTGGATTTTCCAGGACATTAGTGGGATTTCAAAGGCAGAATTGACATCCAGGGGAGTTTCTGAAAGGTGGCATTTTTCCTGGATCTCAGGCAAATCAATCGAAGAAAATCACCTATTTTGGCGTTTTTGTTTTTAAAAGCTCAACATTTTTGGCTTCTTCCTTTTAAAAGCTCAACAGCTTTTGGGGTGTCCTGGTTTTTACTTTTTGAAATTGTTGTTGTTGTTTAGTCGTTTAGTCGTGTCCGACTCTTCGTGACCCCATGGACCAGAGCACACCAGGCACTCCTGTCTTCCACTGCCTCCCGCAGTTTGGTCAAACTCATGCTGGTAGCTTTGAGAACACTGTCCAACCATCTCGTCCTCTGTCGTCCCCTTCTCCTTGTGCCCTCCATCTTTCCCAACATCAGGGTCTTTTCCAGGGAGTCTTCTCTTCTCATGAGGTGGCCAAAGTCTTGGAGCCTCAGCTTCAGGATCTGTCCTTCCAGTGAGCACTCAGGGCTGATTTCCTTCAGAATGGAGAGGTTTGATCTTCTTGCAGTCCAGGGGACTCTCAAGAGTCTCCTCCAGCATCAGAATTCAAAAGCATCAATTTTTTGGCGATCAGCCTTCTTTATGGTCCAGCTCTCACTTCCATACATCACTACTGGGAAAACCATAGCTTTAACTATACGGACCTTTGTTGGCAAGGTGATGTCTCTGCTTTGGTGATGGGACCAGTTTTTGAAATATGGCAACCCTATTATTGACCAGCTTGCTACCGAAACAAGATAGGAAGAGAAGCACCTTTCAAGAGATGCCTAAGGGCTTGAGTGGACCCCAGGTGACACGCCCTCTGATGGGCTCCCTCCAAAACCACTGAGGAGCAGTGATGTGGACTTAGAATCATCAAATTCTGGAGTTGGAAGGGATCCTGAGGGTCATCTAGTCCAATCCCCCGCAATGCAGGAATCTCAACTAAATCATCCATGGCAGATGGGCATCCAACTTCTGCTTAAAAGCCAGCAAGGAAGGCGATATATCTAGAGGCACATTTCAATGCAACTATAATGCATAATTATACAAATTAATGCAAATAGAATGCATCTTGTCATTGAGTGGCAAACTATGATGAGCCCGCTCAGTCTGCCTGCTCAGTCTGCTGTCCAGGTGCAACCCACCTCTGCTTAAAAGCCTCCAAGTAAGTTGGCACAAAAATGGAAGCAAGAAGAATTACTGATGAAAGAAGAATGGCGGATGAAATTGATGGACTAGGCAGAACTGGATAAATTAACAGGAAGGATTCACAACCTGCGGGACCAGAGATTCTTAGAAGGCTAGAGTAAATATATGAACTATTTGAAAAGTAATTGTAATGAACAGATTACGCTAGTAGGACTGCATGAAGTTTTGTAAGGAGGACTATTTGAAATATTGCAAGAAAGACTATGAGGAGAATTATTAGTTAATGATAATTAAGAGTAATAGAGAAATTAAGAAATGCAGAATAAGTGGTAAAGAAAGGGAAATTATCAGAGGTGTTGATGGAAGTCCAAAACATTGTATAAGATAAGAAGTTATGTTATATGATTGCTGGAAATGATATGTTAGAAAAAAACTAATAAAAATGTATATATATAAAAAATAAAAACCTCCAAGAAAGGAGAGTCCACCACTTTCCAAAGGAGTCCATTTTACTGTTGAACAACTCTCGCTGTCAGAAAGTTCCTGACTTTTAGTCGGAATCTCTTTTCTTGTAACTTGAAGCTATCGGGTTCGAGTCCTGCCCTCTGGAGCAGGAGAAAACAAGCTTGCTCCATCTTCCATGCGACAGCCCTTGAGATATTTGAAGATGGCTATTGTAGCTCCTCTCGGTCTCCTCTTTTCCAGGCTAAAAATACCCAGCTCCTTCAACTGTTCCCCATAAGGCTTGCTTCCTGACCAGCAACTTCACGGCCCCACCCGCCGTTCTTTCTGAGAGCTCTTTAAGGAGACAATCCGGTGGGATGAGTAGCTTAGGGTGCAGTGGATCTCCAGCCGAGCCAGGCTTAGCCAGGCTCATCCAGTCTCCAACCCCAGCTTAGCCAAAAATATGGCAATGTAACTTGCTCAGGTTGCTGAGCCAGGGCTGGTTGAAGTCCTTCAAAAGGAGACCAGAGAGGGGAGACTTAGGATGGGCGCTAAGCTTGCTCAGCTGGGTCGTGTGACCTGGCAACCTGGCAGAGAATGCTTGTTTTCCCTCTGCCAGGTTTGGGCAGAGCAACAACAGCCCCGCTGCTAAATGGCGTTTGGATCTAGGGTAACTTTACACCGGTTTAACTTGTACCTGCTTGCCCTGTGCATAGGCTTACTCCCTTAAGTTGGTTACTTAAAATGATCACTCACTTCCCACAGCCAACAGATATCCCAAAGCAAGTCACAAAAGTGTTGGGAAAACGCCCACCGGGAAGGGTGCCAACTTCTTAGGACACTGAGGCGTCTCTCCAGTGGTCACTCTCTGGCTGGATATTGCCCTCAGTCCAGAGAGACCGGTAATAAGTGACCCCTCCATCCTGAGAGGAGCACACTCATCTTCTGGTATCCCATCACAGAAGAAAGAGACAGTCAGTAGTCTACACACTACTTTATTTACAGACTGTACACAGAGCTCTCATCCGACATGTCTGCCCTCCTGAGCAGCTAGCACAGAAGTCCAACTCGACACTCACTTCACTCAGAAGCGAAAGTAACTCTCTCCAGTTACTGAGAACAAGCAGAGACTTCCTGTCTCATGCTCACAGACATCACATGATGTCAACAACCATTGTGCTGCTCCTCGCAGCAGGTGAGCTATAAAAATCCCAACAAAAAGTACAATATATAATCAAATATTCATTAAAACAATGCAATCCAATGGTAACTAGTTGTACAACTGGCAGTGACTAGAACGCCAAGGTCAAATTGTTCAGAATCCCTCCTTATATTGGCTCTTGCCGTGAGGTGTCATGCTGCTACGTTTATAATACCAAAGCGTCGCTTTTGGTATGCTGTTACACTTACTCATGTTGCTAAAATATTGTGAATATTTTTTCTTGCGATGATTGGCTTTGTGTTCTCATTGTCACAAGCCGCTTTGGGCATAATTTGTGGTGGAAAGGCGGTGATGACGCAGACTCCATCCCAAAAGCTGCTTGAAAGAGAAACATCCATTATCCTCCATCCAGACAGCAATAGATGCCAGACTGCCACCCAAACCATAAATGCAGTGCAGTGATGTCACGTGTCTGGTGTCCCTTCCACGCCACACCCCCTTCCTCCAATTTCTCATATGGGATTGGCTACCTACCGGCCCAATCATATGTAATTCTGGGAAAGGCCAGTGGTGCAAGTGACTTCTTCCTGTTGAGATGCCAGCAAAGCCGAAGGCTGCACGGTTAAGCTATATGCCAGCACAGGAGTCAAATGTTAAGAATGCAGAGCATGTCAAGGCTAAAGGAGGAAGAGAGGGGAACTTGCCCTGTTGTATATCTGGGGGGTTGTGTGGAGAGAGTCTCTTCCTTTAAATTCCTGGGAGTTTACCTTAGTGAAGACCTCACTTGGAGAAACAATATAACTCAGGTGGTTAGGAAGGCCCAACAGAGACTCCATTTCCTCAGGGTCTTGCGAAAGAACAATGTTAAACAACAATTGATGACCTCCTTCTACCGGTCCACAATAGAAAGTGTCCTCTCATACTGCATCACAGTGTGGTACGTTGGCTTGACAGCCACAGACAGAAAGTCTTTACAGAGGGTGGTGAACACAGCACATGATATCCTGGGCTGTCCCCTGAGCCCGCTAGATGACATCACAAGGGATCGATGCCTTAGGAGAACAAGAAAAATTCTCAGGGACGATTCACACCCTGGCCAGCACCTCTTTAATCTTCTACCCTCAGGCAGAAGATATAGAAGTATAATCAGTCGTACCCACAGGCTAAAAAACAGTTTCTATCCGTGGGCTGTTAGGCTGCTGAACGGAAAATAATATAGTGCTCCAGAGAGTAAGACCTGGATTCAAATTTTAAAAAATGAGATTTCGACTAAGCTGAATTGAAAACTTTCTGACCATAAGAGTTGTTGGACTCTGCAAGACATTGCAAGGGATTCCCTTGGAAGGCGGTGGACTCTCCTCCATTGAACACAGGTTGGTTGACCATCTGCTAGAAATTATTTAGCTGTGATTGCACAGTGTTGAAGTAGATAACCCTTGGAGGTCTCTTCCCTCCTCTGCAGTTCTATGAGTGTATCTCATTGATTTTTGTTGGCCCTTAGCGCAATCCACACGTAAAACACATACACAGTTGCAATGGAAGGGAAATTATATTTTTATGGTTGTGAGATTCTCAACCGGTATGGAAATTTCAAGGATCTATGTGCCAAATCCTGTTGACGCAAATAATCTTTGCAAATACATGAATACAAAATGGCTCCTTGAACTCCTTAGGAGGACACACCATTGTAGGAAACTGAAGGTCACTGAAATCAAGCTCTAGTCTTTTGCCCCTATTTTCAATCTTCCTTTTCTTTTAATGAATAAATAACTCTGTGGTGAATATTGTGTCTTTTCTTTGTTTGGTCATTTTGTTGTGGAGTGTTATATATATATATATATATATATATATATATATATATGAATGAGATAAAAAGGAAGGAAGGAGTCAAAGGGGCAAGTAGCTTAATCTTCGTGGTTGAAAGCGTATTGGACTCGGTTTTGAAGGGGAAAGAACAGGAAAATAATAACACTGAAGCAATGGAGTTTAATTACCGAAACTCAGCATGGGTTATAACTAGCTGTTTGCTTCCCTGCCCCCCCCTTCCTTTTAGAACATACTCACCGTTGAAAACATATGACCATGAGGGAAAATTACAAAATCTTGCCAGTATTATTCAAATCAGGTGCAGGACTTGGAAATAAAGGCAGTGGGGCTTACATCTTAAAATGTTGGTGGGGGGTGGAGAGAAGCAGGGATTAGCAGGACAATGAGAGCGACATTACTGGGGGTTAAACTGAAGCATCGGGGCTCAGCAGCATACAAAGGACAGCGCCTTGGATGAGTCTGTGCACGCCGACAGGAACTTTGTGTGCATGCAAACTGCATGACACAACTTGGCAAATGCGGAAGTTTTCACAGGGACAGGGAGAGCAGCACAGAGGGACTGGAGCTGCCATCATTTGAGCAAAACGCCCTGTCCATTAGCAGGGAAGGCGTGGAATCGTAGGATTGTGAACTCAAAATATGTCCATTGGTGCAAAGAGGTTGGCAAACCCTGAAGTGGAGCCTCCTCTGTAGATAGCCTTTGGATATCTTGCTCCCAAGTCTCCTGGGGATTTAAAGGTGAGCTTTGGCGATCATTCGTAGCCAAGTAAAATTGTCTTCCATAAAGACGGTTTTAACAATGAGTCCGTAAGTGACTGTGGAGGCCAATTCTGGATCCCCACGTCCTTCCACAGTGGGGACATTGGTTTCCGGGCAGGAGTTGATCACGGTGTGGATTTGCCAAGCGTGCCTTCCTCTTAGCACGTTTCTCCCTTGCATCCTGAGTTTGAGTGTCTTCAAAGACCATTTACAGATAGGTAGCCGTGTTGGTCTGCCATAGTCAAAACAAAACAAATTCCTTCCAGTAGCACCTTAAAGACCAACTAAGTCAGTTCTTGGTATGAGCTTTCGTGTGCATGCACACTTCTTCAGATACACTGAAACAGAAGTTTCCAGACCCTTCTATATAGTGAGAAGGTGGGGACCATGACATCTTTGGTAAAGGCTGTTCTCCAGTTGGAGCGCTCGCAGGCAAATGTTTCCCAATTGTTAGTGTTATACTACATTTTTTTAGATTTGCCTTGAGAGAGTCTTTAAACCATGGGTAGGCAAACTAAGGCCCGGGGGCCGGAACTGGCCCAATCGCCTTCTAAATCTGGCCCGCAGACTGACTGGGAATTAGTGTGTTTTTACATGAGTAGAATGTGTGATTTTATTTAAAATGCATCTCTGGGGTATTTGTGGGGCATAGGAATTCGTTCATTATTATTTTTCAAAATATAGTCCAGCGTCTCCCCCCCCCCCCAAGGTCTGAGGGGCAGTACACCGTCCCCCTGCTGAAAAAGTTTGCTTTAAACCTATTTTGTTGACCACCAGCATTATGCTTTCCATTTTTAAGTTCGGAATAGAGTAGTTACTTCGGAAGACGATAATCGGGCATCCACACTTCATGACCAGTCCAACAAAGTTGATGTGGAAGAATCATTGCTTCAGCGCTGGTGATCTTTGCTTCTTCCAGTACACTGGCATTAGTTCGCCTGTCTTCCACTTGACTTGAGCTCAGAAGTGAACAGAGAGCCAATGTAATTTCTTCAGAACTGGTGTAACAGATCTCACCTGGCAATACAGGTTGACATTGTGGCAGCTGAACTCTGCATTAATGGAAGCTTCAAAGTCATCTTCAAGGGCAGCTCCATGCGTAACATGTTACAGTAGCCCAAATGGGACCAGGGGATGGACTACTGCAACTACCCAGGAATGATTGTAGCTGATGAGCCAGACAAAACTGAAACAAGGCATACTTGCTACAAAGCCCACCAGGGCCTTGAGCTACAATGCTGGATCTATGAGGACACTCAACGTGTGTACCTGTTGGTTCAAGTATACCATGACCCATTTCAGGCTTTGAACCTGATCTCTATCCATAGTAACTACCTCCATGTAAGTGCCTCCTTTAGTGAGAATGAAAAGAGATATGTGATATCATTATCAGAGTTAACAATTACAATTCCATACATACTTATCTAATGCATCAGTATTCTTATTATCTATGTGTTCATTTTAACTGACTATATTTTGTATAAATGTGGTTCAAATATTGTTATATTTGTCCATGCAATGTATACATCTATAAACAATCCATTCCTAAGTTGCAAGCATAGTCGTATCTTCAATCCATTGATTCAATGGATACTTATCTTTCCAGTGCATCAGTCTTTTGGCCATAGTAAGGGCATGAAGAATCAATTTATGTTACCCCGTTGTCCAATTCTATACGCTAGGTATGTAATTTTCCTCTGATATTTTTCACTTTCTCTGAACACTCCTATTTATGTAGTCCACTACTTTCTCCCAAATCTTAGTAAGTGTAGGATATTTGACATCTCCAACAATATATTGTTGTAGTAGACAGTCTTTCTATACAAACATAGTCCAATAAATTCTAAATGTGTTCTATTGTACGAGTCGTCATGTAAGCTCAAAAGCAAAAGAAAGACAGGGCAATGTTTCCTACTATTAAAGGGGAAACAGATGAGATAAATAAAACTTCAACAGATATTAATGATTGGTTTTAAAAAAATCTATTCAGAATTATATAGCAAACCAAGGAACATATTGAATGAAGATATAGAGACTTTCTTTTTTTAAAAAAAATAACCTGCCACATCTAGAGGATATACAGAAACATTTGCTATTAGCTCCAGTATCTGACCTAGAGATTAAGCAAATAATTATAAAAATGCAAATTGTAAAACACCTGGATTGGATGGATTTCCTATTGAGCAGTACAAAACACGCATAGATATTTTAGTGCCGAAACTCCACCAATTGTATGATGAGATATTTGAAAGCAGAATTTTATCAGCGAGATGCAATCAAGCTTATATTACAGTTGTACCAAAACCAGATAAACATCACACTCAATATGCTAATTATGGTCCAATTTCAATTTTATATATGTATATAACTTTAATTCTCTTAATGCTTAACTATTTTTTTTTTCTTATTACTGCTTTTTTATGTTTTTGGTGATTTTTGTTTTTTTCTGTAAGCCACCTTGAGTCTCATGTGGGGAAGGCAGGGAGGAGGAGGAGGAGGAGGAGGAGGAGAAGAAGAAGAAGAAGAAGAAGAAGAAGAAGAAGAAGAAGAAGAAGAAGGTGAAACTAGGGCCATCTGGGAATTTTCAGGCCAAGCTACCCAGTGGTTTCTGCAAAGCGCTTAGTTAAAAAGTAGTATCAATAGCAGCTAGGAAAAAATATATTGAAATGAGAGGTGTTCATGTATATGATACATCCTTGATACACTCTCATGTCAATGCAAGGCGGCTTTCTTGTGAATCAGTGGCAATGAGTGAAACTCTGAAGCGTAAATTGACACCTCCCTCAACATCAAGGTTCAAGGACACAGGGGGCATGTCTCTTGCAAGGAAGAACTCGTCTCAAGAACACAAGTAGAGCTGGGGTTTCAGCAGGGGTTATTGATACTCCAGAAGGAATCTCGAGTGATGGTTGTGTTGAATTACGTACTGCCCACTGGCCTTCTAATGGAACAGCTGCCGAATTTGTGATTTTTAAAAAATGGAGTATGTCCTGTGTAAGCTTGCATTCAGCATCTACATCAGGGATAGCCAATGTGAGGACCCTCCAGATGTTGTTGGATCACAACACAACTCCATCCTCCATGACCATTGTTCATGTTGGCTCAAGGTGATGGGAGTTGGAATCCAAAAACAACTGGAGGACACTGTGGGAGAAAATTCCCTTTGGTTGTTCAATACAGAGGCCCACACCCAATTCCCAATTAGTCAGACTTCATTCAGTACAGTGGTACCCCAGGTTACATACGCTTCAGGTTACATACGCTTCAGGTTACAGACTCTGCTAACCCAGAAATAGTGCTTCAGGTTAAGAACTTTGCTTCAGGATGAGAACAGAAATCGTGCAGCGGCAGCAGGAGGCCCCGTTAGCTAAAGTGGTGCTTCAGGTTAAGAACAGTTTCAGGTTAAGTACGGACCTCTGGAATGAATTAAGTACTTAACCCGAGGTACCACTGTGATGCATTACCAGACAGACAGACAGACAGACAGACAGACAGCATTTCCCTATACACATGCCCTATATAGGAAAAATACATCATCTTGGCTGTTTTTTCTCTAGCCAACCAACCTCTGCCACTCCAGTACCTCACCATCTCTCATCCAGTCCTGGGAAAACACTTGCTCAAGCCAAGTTTTTGCTTTACATGGAGAGCCCTCCTTGCACCTTATCATGAGTTGTTTTTCACTTGAACAGTCCGTGTTAGGGTCTTACCAGTTATGTGGTCAGCCTTGTATAGTGACCTTGACCTCACCAACAATAGGTTTTACAGATTTTCTACTTCTACACTTTGTTGGATACCCCAACATACATAGAGTTTGGTATGTATTATAACCAGTGCTTTTTTTCTGGGGGTACGCATACCCCTAAACATTTTGTGAATCTAAGTTTGACCTCATTGAGGGGCAGTATTTCAATATGAGTAGGAAAATGAGAGTACCCTTAAACATATTTTTTAGAAAAAAGCACTAATTATAACTATACAATCAGGTCAGCTTTAAGGAAACAACAAGGTTCTGTTGCATCAAGAAACCTCAGAACTTTCAAAACAGGCTCTGTTACAGCACAAAACAAGTTGAGCTGATGAATACAAATACAAAAATTAAGTATCATACATGCAGAACTTCTGGTTGGTATGTCAAGGCAAATGAATTGCAAATATACTTCTTCTAAACGTAGGTTCACAAGCATCAGTTCAGTATCTCCACACAAGAGACCTTCGGACAACACAAGAGGAAGCAGCAGACATGATTATGTTACACCAAGTGATCTATGTTGTCACTGCGTTTCATCACAAACACATCAGGGTGATTTCGGATGACAGCAATGTGTCTATTTTGCTGGTGCGCTACTAACATGGCAGGAAAAGTAACTATGGAAACCACGGGAGAAAAGTCACTGACAGAGGACCAACTGTGAAGAAGCACAACGATATTGTACAATGCCTGGGTGTGGCACCATGGCAGGTGGTCAAGGCAGTGGGAAAGAAACTGTGATAAAGAAGTCGAAACAACTGATTCATTCACAGTGTGGGAATGAAGAGAGATGACTCTCCATCCTCATCATTCAGCTCGGACACTGAGATCCAGCGCCGAGGGCCTTCTGGCGGTTCCCTCATTGCGAGAAGTGAGGTTACAGGGAACCAGACAGAGGGCCTTCTTGGTAGTGGCGCCCGCCCTGTGGAACACCCTCCCACCAGATGTCAAGGAAATAAGCAGCTATCTTATCTTTAAAAGACATCTGAAGGCAGCCCCTGAAGTTTTTAATATTTAATGCTGTATTGTTTTTTAACACTCGATTGGGAGGCACCCAGAGTGGCTGGGGAAACTCAGTCAGATGGGCGGGGTATAAATAAATATTATATTATTATCATCATCATCATCAATACATTCTCAGTGAGGCTACAACGCTAGTCAGCAGCTGTCCTGAACCCCTTGCCTACCTGGCAACAAGTCAGTAGGCCAGGTCTCCAGTCCAAGATCGATCCACATGTCCAAAGTCCAAAATCCAGAGTCCAAACCAAACCACAGTCCCACAGAGATGATAGAGCCTCCAAGCTGAGGTCCCTCAACATGGGCAGTTGAGCAGAAACAGTACCTCAGCTCTGCTTCCCTGTTGCACTTTGCCTGCTGATTGCAGCATCTGGGCTTGATGAGGCAGACGACCCTCACCTGTTCCAAGCCTACACCAGTTGAGGAATCAAACCCCTCCTCCCAGAGCTAGCGAGCTCCACCTGGCCAACTAGGGATCTGGGCTGTGGGCCCTTGCCTGCCTCAGCTTCCTAGAGCACCTCTCCCACTGTTCCCTACACCTCAGAGCTTGCCATGTTTGGGGAGACAGGGGCACCTCTAATAATAATAATTTACTATTGATACCCCACCCATCTGGCTGGGTCTCCCCAGCCACTCTGGGCAGCTTCCAATCGACTGTTAAAAACAATACAGCATTAAATATTAAAAACTTCCCTAAACAGGGCTGCCTTCAGATGGCTTTGAAAGAGAAGATAGCTACTTATTTCCTTCACATCTGAAAGGACGGCGTTCCACAGGGCGGGCGCCACTACCGAGAAGGCCCTCTTTCTGGTTCCCTGTAACCTCACTTCTCGCAATGAGGGAAGTGTCAGAAGGCCCTCGGCGCTGGATCTCAGCTGAACGATGGGGGTGGAGACACTCCTTCAGTTATACAGGACCGGGGCCAGCTCAGGCGATGGGCCCTGCTGCTCTGGTTCCTGTGCACTGACCTCCAGCCCCTTGCCATCCTCTGCCACCCCTTGAGCCATTCCTATGTCAACCCTTCCTTCCCCACCCCTGGCTTGCCCCAGTGTGTCCCAGTCCCAGCTACACCCCTCGCCAAGATCCTCTTCCTCCTCTCTGTCATCCTGCCAGTTCGTGACAGTGGTGGCTATGGCCACATCAAAGCAGACATATTGGCATCGAAGCATATGGTGGGGTCACTGAAAATGGCAGAGGCAAATAGCCTTGCTGATTAGCTCAGAGCATGGTGCCAGAAACTGACCCAGAAACTCCAGCGGGTGCAAAATGCCGCGGCGAGACTCCTTCTGGGGTCCTCGCTGCAGGATCACATTCACCCAGTGCTATACCAGCTGCACTGGCTCCCGGTGGAATACAGGATCAGGTACCTATGGGACCGCCTCTCCTGGTGTGTCCCACGGAGGACCTTACGGTATTCAAACAAAAACACTTTGGAGGTCCCGGGCCACAGAGAGGTTAGGCTGGTCTCAACCAGAGTCAGGGCTTTTTCGGCTGTGGCTCCGATCTGGTGGAACGCTCTGTCACAAGAGACTAGGGCCCTGCAGGACTTGACATCCTTCCGCAGGGCCTGCAAGACAGAGCTGTTCCACCAGGCACAACCTGACCCCCTCCTTTGGTAATTCTTCACAGAACTCTAGCCCAATGGTTGCCATTAATTTGATTTGAACTGCTTTTATAATGAATTGATTTTAGAATGCTGTATTATTTTACTGTTGTTAGCCACTCTGAGCCCGGCTTTGGCTGGGGAGGGCGGGATATAAATAAATAAAATTATTATTATTTATTAATAATGCCAAGGGCATGGGTTTGATCCTTGTATGGGCGCATTTTCCTGCATTGCATGGTCTTGGATGAGATGATCCAGCTCTATGATTCTATGAAGTCCATGTGACCAAGACTAGCTTCTTTTTGCTCGATGTGAGGCTCAAACCCACAACCCTGAAATTAGGAGCCTCGTGCTCTACTGACTGTAGATAGTATTAGCCTGCCTTTGTTCTTCGATGGAACTCAAGATGAAACTCAAGGAAGCTTACTTGGGGTTCCCAGGCAATCTCTCATCCTGACATTGACCAAACAGAGACCTGCTTAGTTCCATCATGGTTGCTACTACAGCATTTGAGCTCAAAGAATGGAATGGGCTCAGGAGGTTAGCTACTGATGGACAAGTGGAAGCCAGATTTCATCCAGGGATTTCATCCTGATCTTTACTTTTTAGGTTCCATTTTCCCCCACCACCACCACCACCACCACACACACACAAAATTGCCTCGGCGTGTTGATAGGAAGGAAGCAGTTAAATGATAAAAAATGTGAAATGCAGCAAGCTGTGTACAATTAACTACAATTCAAATATACACCTTGTTCCAATCCAAGCCATTTATCAGATAAAAATAGTCTGCTACAAGAATGTCATGATTAATGAGGTGAGACTCCAGCTAATTACTGTTTCCTCCAGAAGTAATTAGGTTGGCATTGCTAATCAAGATGAATGAACACTCTGACCCGCTTTTTTAAATGTAAAACTATGAGCGGCTGCCACAATAACATCATTTAGTTCAGGCAACGGAGTCTTTATTAGGCTTGTAGTTTGATTAAATTCTTTTGTTACACTCGGCTTTGCACACATGAACAGATGAATGCTGTGATGTTCAAAGAGTTTGTCACCCTTAATTAAAGACTGAAAAGGTTCATTCGACTCCGGAGGCAATACACATGACAGCTCTAAATTGATAGCTTTTAAGTAAGGGATAACTGGCGAAGTCACGGGGGTTTGCCCATCTGCAGAAGAGGTTCCTTCCACTTGCCATAATTTCCAGGCAGAGTGGCTAAGGATATTTATGTCTAGATTCTCTTTCGGAAGCGCTTGTTTAATCAAAGCTCTTTCCCCTGGTTTCCATCTTCACTACAATCAAGCCAGAGCCTGGTTTCTAATACAATTCTCTCCTCTCTCTTTTTTGTCAATTAATGTTTGAAAACGCGGCAGAAAACGATTCAAAAGGTAACTGGAGGGTCCATTGCTAGCACACATTTCCCCCTGCCATGAATGTCTCCTACGGTTAAGCCCAGATGATTCAAATTTGGTGAGGGGAGGGAGACAGAGAGAAGAGGGCTGAGCTAAAAGTTCTTCAATGATTTGGCAAGTAGCAGCTGAAATCTGGGGCCTTTTAGGCTAACCGGCTTAATTTCCTCCCTTTTCAGTATCTCACTGTGGCACTCTCCAAAGTCTTAGTAATCAGTGGTCATCATTTTGTTCTTTCCAGGATCCACTAGAGTATAGGCAAGAAATTTACATGGTGTGGTACTTAACCCCGGTGAAACTAGCAAAAATCTACCACACTAATGATAATCTATGTTGGAAATGTAAAGAGAAAGAAGGCACTTTTTATCATATGTGGTGAAAGACTTCTGGGAAAAGATTGATAACGAATTAAAAAATATGTTGAAAAATACATTTATTAAGAAACCAGAAGCCTTTCTACTTGGAATAACAGGACTGGATTTGCCCAAGAATGATGTTAGACTGTTTTTGTATGCCACTACAGCAGCAAGACTTTTATTAGCCCAAAACTGGAAATTGCAAGAAATACCGACAATAGAAGAATGGCAGGTGAAGATGATGGAGTTTTCGGAGCTGGCTGACCTGACTGGAAGAATCTGCAACCAGAAAGAGGAGGAAACACAAGAAGACTGGAAGAAATTTAAAGAATATTTAGCGAGATATTGTAATATAAGATGATTAAGAAATTCCTAGAAGTAACAGATTAGGCTAAGGGATAGAAAAAGATTAATAATAATGACTATTATGGATTACAATTGGAAGTAAGGATAAGAAGTCCGTAATGAAAGAGGATATTGATGCTATAAATATGAAATTGGGAACTGCTAAATAGGTGCTATGATGAAATTCAGATTGGAAGGTGTTGAGGAAGTCTTTTAGCAATGTAAATATACCAGAGAATAAGAAGGGGGAAAAATCTTCTTTTATTTTTTGTGTTTTAATTGTTGTTAAGTTTTTATGTTGTGTTAAATGTAATGGGTTGTGTTTTTCTGTGTTTATGTCTGTGGGCTATAAGAGAAAACCAATAAATTTTTGGAAGGAAAAAAAAAGAAATTTACATGGTGGTGTGATGTCACTAGAATCTAGAAGGCGCTATTGCCACTGCCAGTAATTTCCCTCCTGGCTTTAGTTAACTAGATAACTCAGTTGGTTAGAGCATGGTGCTGAGAACACCAAGGTTGCAGGTTCGATCCCTGTGCTGAATATTCCAGCCTGGCAGGGGGTTGGACTAGATGAGCCCCAGGGTCCTTTTCAACACTACAATTCTATGATTTTACTAGAGTCATAGGTAAACTAAACCTTCACCCCTTTCCTTTTTCTGCCTCCCCACTTTGCCAAAATGCCATCCTAAGCAAGGGATGGCTTCCCTCTGTCTGTCGTTTTTCCCAAACTTAAGTTCAGATAACCCCTTTTGTGCAGGTTTGCTAATTTAGTTAAGTCTGTGTGAAAACACTTACACATTTGGATTCACATTACATCCAATGCACACATTTTTGCTTTGTTTATGTGTGTTTTTTTGCAGCCAGATTTTCCATAACAGAACTCCTTTTTAGACTTATTTATTCATTAATTTCACAAAAGTTATATACCACTTGACTGTTAAAAACCTCAAAGCAAAACTGCAAAGCAGGAAAGAATAAAACAATAAAATTACTAGTAAACACAGATATTTAAAACATTCCAAAAATTAAAATCAGTGCCAATAGTTCCTTCAGAAACACACTCTATTTGGTTTAAATCATTTGTTTTGTCTTTTTTTGTATACTTCTTTGAGGGGGGTTTCCACAACCAAGCAGTGTATAATTTTATGAAAAATGCTAAATAAATAATATCTTATTTATACGAATCCCTTGTCTACAACCTTTTCCTTAATGTGGGAAAGGTTTAATTTGGATTATATAGCTCACCTGTCCATATGTTAAGATCAACCCATTTTAACCAAGTCTTGCTATTTACCTTTTCATTTGCCACACCTAAGCTACTCAATGGCCCATCCTTAAATCTTCACCTTTAATAATTGAATAAATAAGATGGCACCATACGAACATTGCTGTTTATTGTTTATATTTCCTATGGGTATTGTGCCATTGTACATACATTGTCAACTGCTTTGAGCATAATCTATTTGTGGAAAATGCAGTATGTAAATAAACTAAATATCACAACTGTGATCATGTAGGAATTACGTTGAGTTATTTCCTTTCTGGGTTTTATTTATTTATTTTTATTGGTAGTGGATCAATTCAGATATCCATCCAAATCATGATTTGCACCACCCATAGATTTTAATCTAAACCATGGTTTGAATTTTCAAATGCACCACCGAACTATAGTTTATTGCGGCACATCTCAGTTGGTTTTTCATCTGCTTGGCACTCCCCATTTCTATGGGGGTCTCTGAAAGTGAATTTGCAACCATCAGCATGCTTTGTCCAAACCTATATATTACACCCAGGGGTAGATAACTAGGGGTAGCTAGCATGTTGTTAGACAACAGATCCCATCCTACCTCACCATGAGACTGGCTGGCTGGGGCTGATGAGCAGTCTATTTGGTATTTTGTATTTTTTTATTCAGTTTTACCTTATACATTTGAATTCAAACAATAATCATAATCATCAACATATAGGATTGCCTGAATCCTTAGACTTCCCTCCATCCCTCCGTGGTTTCCATTGTCAAATTTTGTCTATTGCATCATATAATTTCTCCATTTTTCTTTTTGAAAAATCCATTTTTACCTTAGTTTTAAATACATCTCAAGTGTTGCTAAAATCCTGCCAAAGTTCTTAGTTGTTTACAGTGTTCTCTTAGGTAACTTGTAAATTTTCCCCAATCCTTATTAAACTTTCTATCTTCCTGGTTTCTGATCTTCCCGGTCATTTTCGCCGTTTCGGCGTAGTTCATCATCTTTATCAACCATACGTCTCTGGTCGGGACTTTATCTTCTTTCCATCTCAGGGCCAGTAGCATCCGCGCTGCTGTCGTCGCATGCATAAATATTTGTTTCTTTTCCTTTGGTATTTCTACCTTTAGAATTCATAGTAAAAATGCTTCTGGTTTTCCCACAAATGTTATGTCAAACTTTCCCCCCCAACTCATTATATATCAGGCATGTCAAACAGGTACATCGCAATCTACTGGTAGATCACGGGGCACTCCTGATAGATCCTGGTAGATCTCTGGCCCCTTGGTGATCTCCCTCCCCCCTTTGGGTCCATCCAACGACAATGGGTAGATCACTGCCAGTTTTTCTATACTGTGAGTAGATCGCAGTCTATGAGGAGTTGGACGTCCCTGTTATATATCATTTCCCAGAATGTTTTCGTAATTTTGCACTTCCACCACATATGGTAGAAGGTGCCTTCCAGGGCTGATGAGCATTCTAGTCCAACAATAATTGTGCACCATCTTGGCCAGGCATAAGCAAACTCGGCTCTCCAGATGGTTTGGGACTACAACTCCCATGATCCCTATCTAACAGGACCAGTGGTCAGGGATTATGGGAACTGTAGTCCCAAAACATCTGGAGGGCCGAGTTTTCCTAAGCCTGATCTTGGCTATCCTGGCATCAAACCATAGTTAGCACAAACTATGTTTTGCAAATCCGTTTTACCGGTCTCCTGTGTGGCTCGGATAACCCCTTTAAACCATGATCTATGTTTTAGGTGATATCACCATCGTTTTAAACCATGATCTATGTTTTTAGGCGATATCACCATTGATATCCTTGATTAATTTATGAGCAGAGGGCGATGTATAGGTTACAAATTTATTGTAATGTATGATGGTGGTCTTTGTATTTGTTTTTATTTTGCTTCGGTTCCTGTTTGTCTTTTGTAAGTTTTGGCGATTTTAAAATTGGAGGTTTAAGTATAATATGTTGGTATGGGAAACTGTCGTGTAATGGGCCAATGGCTGTAATAAAGATCAATCAATCAATCAATCAATCCGTTTTAACTTTCCTATGTGCCAAAGAATTTTAAGAAGCGCTGGGAGCAATCAGCAAACACTTAAAGATTCCCCCGAATTTCAATTGAAAGCTGGATAAAGACCTTTCCTCCCATGAACAAAAGGGCTCCTTCCATTCATGGGAGACTCATGATAGGGTTGCTGCTGGCAGAGCAGGGTAGATTATTTTCCCCTAGTGCTACCTCCTATTATACCCCAGGAAGTCACGAGGCGGAGGCAAAGGCCATGAGCAAAAGTTGTCTCCCTCCATCAATGGTAGTGAAGTCTTCACCCAGTTCTGACACTCTGGATAGGAATGTTCTTCACCTTAAAGCAGAGGTGAGGTTTGTAAGCAATGATGCTTTATCTGTCTGTGCGCGACAAAAAAAAGGGGGGATTAAGGGGGGGAAGCAGCAGGGTGCACAAACATGTCAATCAAAATGCTGCAAGTATAGAAATGTCATTAAGTGGGAAATCCTATTTTTACTTTCCCCAATCTAGCAAGCAGAAATATCAAGCAGGTGCAGGAGTAGGAGAAATAACAAACGTGAACCTCCGGAGAAAACCATCGAGGAACGAGGATGTGATATATGACGAATGCGAGCAAAAAATAAATAAATTAGCATTTAGCTCCATGGAGTCAATCTGATGTGCTGAAAGAATCGGGGTTTTCTGTTGTGAGTCTGTGGCCATTGCTGGGCCATGGGCAGCAACCAGAGGAGGGGTGCCAGGAGCCAGGAATGAATAATGTGTCAAAATCTGCTCTCCGGTTTCTCAAAAGTTTTCTCCCCCTGAGAAAGAGGCTTTCGTTTTCCCGACTCATCCTCACCTGAGAATTCCTGAACCATTTTTGCAATGATAATCTTATCTTATCATTGCAAGGTGGCCAGGGGAGGTCCTTGTGGGTTTGTCTGTTTCGAGGCCCCTTAATAGGTTCACAGTAAAAAATTGTATGAGGGACGGTATTTGCGTCACAGTTTTGTATCCTTTCTTTAGGTTACAAATTCCCTACAAATAGAAGAAGAAGAAGAGTTTGGATTTGTTATCCCACTTTATCACTACCCGAAGGAGTCTCAAAGTGGCTAACATTCTCCTTTCCCTTCCTTCCCCACAACAAACACTCTGTGAGGTGAGTGAGGCTGAGAGACTTCAGAGAAGTGGGACTAGCCCAAGGTCACCCAGCAGCTGCATGTGGAGGAGCAGGGAAGCGAACCCGGTTCACCAGATTACCGCTCTTAACCACTACACCACACTGGCTCCCAAATAGGGGGCGGGGAGGCAGAGACAGCACAACCCACAAATGATTGGGAACAGAATATTTGTTCCCTCAATTCCTGGACTGAACCCTCTTTTAAATAAGGTGGACTTGCTTTGATCAAATATCCTGTATTGGTAACTCTCTTTGACGCCTTAGCACAGGGTGGTCCAACTGGTGGCCTGAGGGCCTCATTTTTGGTGACCTTTGGCAACATTTCACACATACACTCACCCCAGCCCTTGTGCCACCTTCCCAAAGCCGAATAAGTAAGATGCTGCGCTTTGGGAAGAAGGCATGAGCAGCCATGCCAACTCCTAGGGGCGGTTTCAGGGAGCCATATTTTTTTTGAGAGAGAGAGGCCTGAGCCCCCCCCCCCCAATTTTCAGGGGGCATTCGGCTCCACCCTCTGGCTCCTTGTGGCATTGCACGTGTGGCGTCAGGGTGTTGTGTGGCACCACACACGGGGCACCTCACTAAAAAAATTGCTTCCCTAGATATAAGACTCTGATAGGGTCCTAGAGTCCCTTCCCCTTCTCCTCAAAGTCTAGTTAGTGCTTTCCCAACTTTGGGAGGGACGTGGGAAGGCTCTGGCACTGTGCCAGAGCCTTGAGCCTCTTTCCCAAAACGCAGCAACTCGCTTGGCACAAGGCAGCGCAAGGGCTGGGGGCAAATTTTGGCCTCACTCCCACCTCCCGCAGGGCGAGGCAATGTGGGAGTCATGGGTGCCGTGTCAAAGTCCTATTGCGGCCCACTTGGTATCAAAAGTTGGGCCACCCTGCTTTACCAGTAAGTTTCAGCACTCCTACCTGCTTGAGGGGGATGCGGGTGGCACTGTGGGTTAAACAACAGAGCCTAGGATCAGAAGGTTGGCAGTTTGAATCCCCGCGACAGGGTGAGCTCCCGTTGCTCGGTCCCTGCTCCTGCCCACCTAGCAGTTTGAAAGCAAATCAAAGTGCAAGTAGACAAATAGTACTGCTCCGGCAGGAAGGTAAACGGCGTTTCCATGCGCTGCTCTGGTTCGCCAGAAGCAGCTTAGCTGTGCGCTGGCTCCCTTGGCCAATAAAGCGAGATGAACGCCACAACCCCAGAGCCGGTCATGACTGGACCTAATGGTCAGGGGTCCCTTTACCTTTACCTGCTTGAGGTCCAGAAATGCAACCTACAGGATGTCAAGTTCTGCAGCCGGTTTCTGAATGTGTGTGACAAACTTATCTACACTACACCTGCAGTTAAGTCCATAGAGCATCAACTCATGATGAGCCATGAACTATCTGTTTCCCCAGGCCTTTAGAGCAGGCATAGGCAAACTCGGCCCTTCAGATGTTTTGGGACTACAACTCCCACCATCCCTAGCTAACAGGACCAATGGTCAGTTATGATAGGAGTTGTAGTCCCAAAACATCTGGAGGGCCGAGTTTGCCTATGCCTGCTTTAGAGGAATTGGTTAGCCTGCTTTGGGATTTTCAAGGTTTGGGGTTGCCCTGCTCCTGTATTGCTTGGTTAGTGGGGACTGGCAGTTCAAAGCATTGCAATCCATTCTATCACACCACACACACCCGGCCTTCTCATTCCCCCACTTCTTGTGTAGTACAGCCCTAGTGAAGGATGGACAGTTTAGTCTGTTTCGGGTTCATGCCAGTTTCCCATTTGCTCATTTACAAATTTGTTCTGTCCTACATAGATCTGCTTTTTCTTAAAGAAAAAAAAATCTGTACAAAAATCATATTTAGAGACATATTAAATTTCAGACTTAATCTCATGAATATGTGTTTTATCTCCATGCACACATTTCTAAATGAATATCCTAAATTACTTTTTTAAAAAATCTTGAAAAATTCAGTATTTTATTCTATTTGAGCCGGGGAACTGTATCCACAAGATTTAGAGAAGTGCAAAATGCAAAGGATAATGGCATTCTGATCCCATGTGTTAGACTAGGAGGTGGAAATTAGGTCAGTTCGCTTTGAAGTAAGGACCAGAATCAATTCCCTCCCTTTCCTAGGCCTACCTTCATGCTTTGAGAATCCGTTTCTCAAACAGCATCTGACCCCCCATCCATTGCATCCTCCTGTTTAAAAATAAATCACTGGGCATGTACAAAAGTAACTGCAGCTATCCCAGGCAATCTACTTAAACCGTGATTCATTCATCCATTTAACTCAGACACCTTTGTCCAGTGGGTCTACACACTTTGGGTACCTTACAGAGGATTGTATAATCTATTCACCATCGATTTGGAGGGAATGCTAACTTCCCCTCAGCATTCAAGCCCATGATTTCCTTCGTCCAAGTCACCTCATTAAAGAAGAACTTCCTCAGCTCGAGAAAAACCTGTCTTTTAAAGAGCAAACGCCTCGCGGTGTTATTTCCAGCTTGCCCAACCAATTAAGGTGAATCAGTCTGCGAGCACTTAATCCAAGGCCATTCGAATCTTCAGCAGCTGTGGTTTGGTCTACCATCTCTTCAGCACTGGCAGAGCCGGCTCTGCCATTAGACAAAGTGAGGCGATTGCCTCGGGCAGCAGATGCCATGGGGGCAGCAGAGGCAGCCTCACCAACTGTTTCGCTGAAGCCCCAGCTGTTTGCCCTTGTTGGAAATCAGACCTGTATACAGTGGACGCTCATGTTGCGAACGTGATCCGTGCAGGATGCACGTTTGCAACCCGCAGCATTCGCAACCCACACCTGCGCGTCTGTGCACGCACAGGTTGTGATTCAGTGCATCTGTGCATGTGCAAAGCACGATTTAGCACTTCTGCGCATGTGTGACCGCCGAAACCCGGAAGTAACCTATTTCAGTACTTCCGGGTTTCAGCAGTCCGTAACCCAAAAAAATGCAACCTCAAGCGTTTGTAACCCGAGGTATGACTGTACACCACCAGCCTGTCACACACTTCGTAAACAGTGCAGAAAACCTGCCCTCCCACTTCTCAAAAGTTTTCTTCTTCTGAAAATGAGGCTTCCATTTGTCTGTCTTGGTCTCAGGTCAGGTAAGAACTACTTCAATATTTTGGTAGGCACATGCTGTTGTTGTTTTTAAGCTTACCTGATACTTACAAACTGGCAAAGGGCAGCATGTCTGTTTTTCTTTCCTGTAAGCATTTATTCAGCACTCTGCCAGCCTCCCCTGCTACCCACATGTCCTAATCTGAAAAAGCCCTCTAGGAGGAAGACTTCACAACGTCTCGCTCTGGGCTCTAATTGAAGCGCAGGCACCCAGGGAGGCTGCAGAGTACAGAGCGACTGGTGACTTGATTGGCAGAATGATGGAAAGGACATCTGCAAACACCCCTCAGGCACCTCAAAAGCAAAGTAAGGGGGGCAAACCCCTGCACCCCACACCCATGAGAGTTTCGCACCAAAAATTGTTCTCCCCTTTGATCATTTTCAAATGCAATCTCATGTTTTGTTGCAGCTGGGGCAGATGAAGGAGTCTGGCTGTGCTGCAGACAGAGCCGTCTTTCCCATTGGGTTTACTGGCACATTGCGCCAGGGTGCCAGCCTCTCAGGGGCGCCCCAGTGAGTGGGGGAGCTGCACGGCTTTGCTGGCGGCCTCCCCTTTCCCTCCTGCCCACCCGAAAGCTGTGCCCCATCAACCATATGGCTGGCGAACATGCAGCTTCCTTCCTAAGCCTCCACGGGAGAAGAGCAATCCCTACAGAGGCTTGGGAAAAGGTCGACAACTCTAGGAAACGGGAGGTGGGACGCAGGAGAGATCTTTGCACCACGGCACCGGATATGCTTAAGACGGCCCTGGCTGCAGATGCAGCATTGCATGATATCTCTCTGTGCTCCTCCCAGCAGTCATTCCTCCTCTGGATGTTGGGTTGCATCCAAGGGAATGCAACCAGCCCACCAGTAAGCCAGGTAAGCCAGGCGATCTCCAGTCCTTGGATCAGCATGAAACTGTGACCCACAGCTTCAGAAGCCTTCAGAAGCTGGAGCACGCAACACTCAGCAGAGTAAATAACATTGTGCAACAGAAGTGGCAGGAGACGGCTGTGAGAGCATATTTACAAGCAGTTTATTCAGCGTACATCAGGACAAAAGGAAAAACATGTCTTCTCCTCTTCATGTCCAAGAGCAAGCAGCATAAGCAATAGCTATACACAAAACAGAAGTTCCCAGCAAGCTGTGCTGGAGTGTAAACAGACATGTGACACATCTGTGACAACAATCCACACATCTGTTCTTAAGGTGGAACGGAATATTCTAGCCCTGGATACATGACCTGTCTGTCTGTGTCCAGGCACTGTGGTCGTCTGCAAGGGATTCCCACACTGAGGTTTATGTTGCCAGATTTCCTGCCATGTTTGCAGAATTTTTTTGTATCCATAGGAGTCAACTCCTAGGGGCTGAGATCCCTTCGCACCCACAATAATATATATGAGGCGGCCACCCACCCACCCCCCAAAATTGATGGGCATTGCCGTCTTGTAATTGATTATGTGGGGTGGGGCTTACCTGCAATATTTCATTCAAGTTTGCACCCCTCTTTGTAATGCAAAGTTGTTCTGCCAACAGGCCAGGTGCCGGAAGCCAGCTCCCCATAGAGCACGTCTTTGGGGAATACAGAACAAACATCTCAAGATTTTTATTTAAAAAACCATTGCTTTTGACTGGTCTCGTATACTTTCAGAGTGACTTAGATGTTCTTAAGAGCAGAAAGAACCCAGCAGCAAATCTGGTACTAAAGAACCAAGTTCGGAAGTTCTGTTATAAATGATTAAAGCAAGTGCATAATCAATTTGGTTGAAGCAACCTGATGAGTCAGCTCAGGATTTTGGCAGGAGCATCCATTAGAAACAAAAAAAGGAACCTGGGCAAATCTATTTTAAAAAGCAGTGAGAAAGAATAAACTACAATGCGTCACTCACAGAGTGTGCTCTGCATCTACCTGCCATAAACTTATGCCAAGGATGCTTCCCAGCCAATATTATGAGGATGGGGGCAATTTTGCCCCTATCCCTAGGAATGGAGGACAAGAGGGGCTCTGGAATGGTTCAGAAAAGAGCAACCAAAATGATCGAGGGAATCACTGTGTCCAGTGTCTGACTACAGTGGTACCTTGGGTTGCATACGCTTCAGGTTACAGACTCCACTAACCCAGAAATAGTGCTTTAGGTTAAGAACTTTGCTTCAGGATGAGAACAGAAATCGTGCTCCGGCGGTGCGGCGGCAGCAGGAGGCCCCATTAGCTAAAGTGGTGCTTCAGGTTAACAGCTTCAGGTTAAGTACGGACCTCAGGAATGAATTAAGTACTTAACCCGAGGTACCACTGCATTGCTTTTCGCCAATCCTACACTGGGCGGGATATTCACAGGGAAACTAAAATGCCATTGTACTACCAATTTTACTGTATGCTTGCAAAACATGGACCACCTACAAACACCATCTCCAACTACTTGAAAGAGTCCATCGATGGTGTCTTCGAAAAAAAATTAAATATTACTTGGAAGAAAGGCAAGCAAATGTCATTGTACTGAAAGAAGCAAAGATCACCAGTGTCAAAGCAACGATTCATCAACATCAACTTTGTTGGATTGGTCATGTTGTTGGGATTATCATCTTCCAAAGCTATTTCCAATTTAAGAATGGAAAGCAAAATACTGATAGACAAGAAAAGATGTTTCAAGATTATTTTAAGCCATTTTTAATTAAAAAAAATATAGTATAAGCACCAATAATTGGGTAACACTGCCCTGCAAGTGCTCCAATCAGAGAATAGCCTCTACTAGAGGTGTCATGGATTTTGAAGAAGCACGAATTCAGGACACAAGGGAGAAACGTGCTAAGAGGAAGGCACACTTGGCAAACCCTCACCATGATCAACTCCTGCCCAGAAACCTATGTCCCCACTGTGGAAGGATGTGTGGATCCAGCATTGCCCTTCATAGTCATTCACAAACACACCACTAAGACTGGGGTGCCCAAGCTTTTTCCAAAGAGGGCCAGATTTGATGAAGTGAACATGCGTGTGAGGGCTGACCAAAGTTGCTGAGCTTTTTTTAGGATTTTACCCCAGGACATATACTGCCACCGGGGCTGGATTAGGCCCCCGAAACGGACTTTGGACATGCCTGATGATGGAAGACAATCTTACTTGGTGAGTCAGGCACAAGTGTTGTCCGAGAGAGAGAGAGAGAGAGAGAGAGAGAGAGAGATTCTACTTCTTTCCCCATTCTCTTAAACTTCTGATTTGCCTTCTCCTGCACTTCTTTGTCTCTTCACCTCTGTATCTTAGAGTTACAGCTTTGTGTTCGCAGGAGCTCCTCATCTATGCACCCCTCGCAGAGTGCTACGCCTTGTGAAATGCAAATTCCAAATGATCAATGAGAAACCACTCTCCTAAACTGTTTCATGTATCCTTATTAATGAGCATGAAAAACATAACATCCCTTTATTCCTCGGCCTGTGCTAAGACTAATGCAGAAACAAAGTTTCTCCTTAATTTCCACCAGAGAACACACAGAGCTTCTGATTTTCCCAGCCACTGACTTGCTCAAGAGAACCCCAAGGTTTGCAGAAGATCAAATCAACTTTAGGAGAGGAGGAACATAAAAAGGAGGCAATCCCCTCAAAACAACCCAACAGTGTTCTATGGCCATGGGATAGTTATTGACTGCTTCAGTTTGAGGCATCTGATCAAGGCCTGTATTTTAAAATGAGCTTAAATATATATTTGCAAATGTTTGTATGTTTCATGCCAGGCAGAAAAGCAGCTGGCTAAGTACTTTGGCAGTTTATCCTCCTGAACAGGGCCCCCCTAATTTATAGCAGTAGCAGGAGACAAATTTCTCAAAGTTGTACAGGCTGGGAGCAAAGGTTACACTGACCCTACATATTACAGAATACAATCAAGCTGCAAAAACACTAATTAAGAGTTGGTAAATAGTAAGATTTATTGTTTAACAGAAAATAATACCATAAACCATCTGTTTTAGCCATTTGTTTTGGAATGCAGGGGCAACGGGCAAAAGGTGATCTGGTAATTAAGGTGCCTTGTCGAGGCAAATATAAGATATATGGCTACTTGTCTGCCATTTATGGATAGAAGGAAATATAGCTCTTTGTCTCCCATAAAAGGTAATAGAAAATGGGTGTATCTTTTGGTTCTAGCAAACAGCCAATAGGAATTTCAACCAGGCTGATTGGACAGAGGCAGCCAAAGGAGGAGCAAGGGGGCTGGGTTGAGGAAATATAAGTGCTGGCCATCAGGGCTGGAGGGCAGGCAGAGCTTTGGTAACCATATACTACTGTGCCTATCATTTATTTGTCTGACAAATAAATTATTATTTTAATTTCTCTATTGCTGCGTTGAATATTTCATTCCAGTTAAGCGTTAACCACAAGGAGGGTGCTTCAAGTTCTCCCATTGTTTTGAAAAGTGAGAATGAGGTAGCTTTGCCTTGAAATATGAATTTAGTTGATTTTCCCCCTCATCCCTACTCTGTACCTCTTAATCTAGCTTATTGCGCTCAGGAAAATGTGTTCCTTTCATCA
Organism: Podarcis erhardii; assembly: GCF_964252035.2. Taxonomy (NCBI): domain Eukaryota; kingdom Metazoa; phylum Chordata; class Lepidosauria; order Squamata; family Lacertidae; genus Podarcis; species Podarcis erhardii. The sequence continues at coordinate 12,945,328 of NC_138500.1, read as the reverse complement.
GTGTTGAAGGAAGATTCATCAGAACAGCATCACTTCTCATTCACAAATCTCTTCTTTATCATTAGCAGCATACTTATAATCTAAGTGTTGCTATTTTCTGATTTAGGGCTTCTTTCTTTCAGATGGAATGCTTTTTAAGGGAAAGAGTTGCTTGCTTGGGGTGTCACTGTATTCAAATATCTGAAGGGCTGCCAGATGGAAGGTGGAACAAGCTGGTTTCTTGCTGCTCCACAGGATCGCACCTAAAGCAATTTATTTATTTCATGTAATTTATAAACCATTTGATTGTAGGGGGACAAATCTCAAAGCGGTTTACAATTACAGTGGTACCTCGGTTTAAGAACAGCCCTGTTTACGAACTATTCGGTTTACAAACTCCACAAAACCGGAAGTCGTGTCCCGGTTTGTGAACTTTACCTCGGTCTACGAACGGAATCCAAATGGTGGAAGGGCACCGGCAGCAGGAGACCTCATTAGGGAAAACGCGCCTCTGTTTAAGAACAGTTTCAGTTTAAGAACGGACTTCCGAAATGGATTAAGTTTGTAAACAGAGGTACCACTGTATATGAAAAGGTATCCCTACATTCTATTGTGAGATCAAATTCCAGAAATTTGGTGAGCTGGGTTTTTTTTGGGGGGGGGGTGTTATCATTTCAGAAAGTGCAAATTTGTTAAGCTTGTCTTTAAATGCAAACTGAACCCCTCATTCCTAGCCACAGGTACCTAGCTCAGCAAAACCTCTCACCTACATGGTAAAATTGGAGATGAAGGCCGTGATGGTATCTGCATCTCAAACCGGCCCTCCCTGGGCTCCTAGCTGCTGTTCACCAAAGTGCAGGAGACGGTCGTAAATGAATAGTGAGAAATGAGTGTGGATCTCACTGAGAATTCAGACATCTGGGGCCTGGTCTACTGTTGGAAGAGAGCAGCCATTCCTTAGCGGCCTCACAACGTGTCGATGCACCTCCAGCAATCCATTACAGTGGTACCTCAGGTTACAGATGCTTCAGGTTACATACGCTTCAGGTTACAGACTCCGCTAACCCAGAAATATTACCTCAGGTTAAGAACTTTGCTTCAGGATGAGAACAGAAAATCATGCTCTGGCGGCGCAGCAGCAGTGGGCGGCCCCATTAGCTAAAGTGGGGCTTCAGGTTAAGAAGAGTTTCAGGTTAAGAACGGACCTCCAGAACGAATTATGTATGTAACCGGAGGTACCACTGTACAGCTCTCTGAGATTTTCTTCCCGGTTTGCAAACTTTACCTCAGTCTAAGAACAGAATCCGAATGGTGGAAGGGCACCGGCTGTGGGATATCTCATTAAAGAAAGCACGCCTCGGTTTAAGAACGGTTTTGGTTTAAGAACGGACTTCCGGAACGGATCAAGTTCATAAACCGAGGTACCTCTGTGATTCAAATCAAAATAAAGGAGATTACAACTAAACATGAGGAAGAACTTCTGGTGGTAAGGGCTGCTTGAGTGTGGAAGGGTCTCCCTTGGACTCTACATAGTTTGGGTGGCCACCTGCTGGGCATTCTTAAGCTGTGATTCCTGCATTGCAGAGGGTTGGACTAGATGATCTTTGGAAGTCCCTTCCAGCTCTAAAATCCTGTGGTTTTATTATTCTATTTCTATAGCCCAGGCCACGTCAATGCCCACAGTTCCTGTTATTAGGGAGAAAGGGTTTATGTCATCACCTCATTTGCTGCCGTCTTCTCTCCACTTCTTGGTGTCATCTGAGTCACCGTGCAGAAAATAGAAACACAATAACAATAATGGCAAATTTCGGGACCGTCCATTAAAGTATTCCAGTGGCATACAATGCTACAGGGTGCCTTCTAATTAAATCAGAGAAGAATTAAAACTGCTGTGTGTTTCTGTTCACTCAGAGAGTGAAGTAATTATGCCTAATAAAAAGATCAAGTAGGCAAAAGCAGACGGTCAGGGCAACCTTCCAGTTGCTTCAAAAACTGAGCCGGCAAGGACATCCATACATCTTGATCCTAGGAGCTTCGGTGCCAAGATTATTAATACAACACGGCTTTAAGAGAATAACATGAGCAAGAAGAAAATATACAGGAGGTCCCTGCCCAAATGACCTTGCAGTCAAAATTCCAGTATGTGTGAGCCAAGAATTAACAAGGAATAAGTGCACTGGATCGGGTAAAAAGTCACAAATCACCCAGCTGCTTTCATAAAATCTCACAAGCTCGGAAAGGCTCAGAGCTGACCCTATTATTAGGCAAAGTGAGTAGACCGGGCATAGGCAAACTCAGCCCTACAGATGTTTTGGGACTACAATTCCCATCATCCCTGACCACTGGTCCTGTTAGCTAGGGATCATGGGAGTTGCAGTCCCAAAAACATCTGGAGGGCGGAGTTTGCCTATGCCTGGAGTAGACTCCTTTCACTCACCTTTGTTAGATAGGCTGTGCCAAAAAAATCCCACCTGCACATTTTTCGACCATTCTCCATCAATTAAGGAGAAAAGAAATTACACTCAGAAATGATCAAATGGGAGAGAAAGGTTCAGAGAGCTTCTCATTGCTATGGGTGTATGGTTTCTGTTGCTTACCTTTCTCTCGAGGAGGCCAGGGGGTGTTTACAAGTAGTTTCCCTCCCTTTCATTCTAAAAATAAATAAATTCTGCAGCCTTCCTGGGTGGCCTGCACTTCTTGAAAATGTCATGATGACACCAGCTGGGCTTTTCTGTAAACACAGGAAGCTGGGGAGGCTGCCTTCTGGACGCCCAACTCATGTGTGCATGTGACAAATTTAAAAATAAAGAAAGATCAAAGCCAGTCTTCCCTTGCTTCAATTACAGCTCTGAGGAAAACGTTGCGAGGTCACTTCTCCCATGGGGCTTTTCCAGATCAGGAAGTATGGTCAGCCAGGGAGGCTGAAGGGTGTGGGAGAAAGATTTACTGAAAAGAAATATACCACCTGGAGCCACCTCACAAGAACAAAGCAAGCTCCAGTCCACACTCACCAAAACTCTGAAGAAATCTAGATGCTCCCTGAGAATGAAGCAAAACAGAAGCCTTTCATTTGGGAAGCCATCTTTTGAGAAACTGAAGGACAGGCATCGCTGTTTGCTATTGAATTTATTTGTTTTTACCTTGTGATATTATTGGACATCCTTACTCTGTTTTATTGTCCCCTGGTCTTGGGGATGGAAGGCTGATTAAAAGTAATCTTAAATTTGATAAAATAAATGGTGCCAGGTGCCATTTTAAATTGCACGAGGATAAACCGCCCAAACAAAGCCTCACACCTCAACGCTCTGGAGGGCTCAGTAACAAATACCCAAACCTTTTTCCTCTTTGGCTGCACATTTCCCCTTTTGCATAGCAGAAATGGGTGTCCTCAGTAGTAAGAAGATGGAGAAAATTTTGAATTAGGGACATCTGGCAATCCTCTGTGTCTAATGATGGGTGAACTCCCTTTGGCTCATTTTGGAACTGGACTCGGCTAATAAGGTTTTAAAAGAACAAAAAGAAAACCAGAGTTTCCCCACTGTAGAGTTTCCCAAACTCGGGTCTGCAGCTGTTTTTGGACTACAACTCCCATCATCCCTAGCTAGGACCAGTGCCCAGGGATGATGGGAATTGTAGTCCCAAAACAGCTGGAGACCCAAGCTTGGCAAACCCTGATCTAAAGCCTGGCCAGATATTCTGACCCCCACACACTCGGTGATAAACTGTCCTTACACAGACCACTGCCCTATCTAGTTCAGTTCTACCCAGACTGGCAGCAGCTTCCCAGGACCTCAGGCAGGTGTTGCCTGCACATGCCACATAGAGTGAATTCATGATGAATGTCTGGTCTTTAGCTCGTCCAGACAGGAGGGAGTTTCTGTAACATTCACCCACAACAACAACAACAACAATAATAATAATAATAATAATTTATTATTTATACCCCGCCCATCTGGCTGGACTTCCCCAGCCACTCTGGGCGGCTTCCCAAAAATATTAAAATACTGTAATACATCAAACATTAAAAGCTTCCCTAAACAGGGCTGCCTTCAGATGTCTTCTAAAAGTCTGGTAGTTGTTGTTCTCTTTGACATCTGATGGGAAAGGCGCCACTACCGAGAAGGCCCTCTGCCTGGTTCCCTGTAACTTAGCTTCTTGCAGTGAGGGAACCGCCAGAAGGCCCTCAGTGCTGGACCTGTGTCCGGGTAGAACAATGGGGGTGGAGACGCTCCTTCAGATATACTGGACCGAGGCCGTTTAGGGCTTTAAAGGTCAGCATCAACACTTTGAATTGTGCTCGGAAACGTACTGGGAGCCAATGTAGGTCTTTCAAGACCGGTGTTATATGGCCTCGGCGGCCGCTCCCAGTCACCAGTCTGGCTGCCACGTTCTGGATTAGTTGTAGTTTCCGGGTCACCTTCAAAGGTAGCCCCACGTAGAGCGCATTGCAGTTGTCCAAGCGGGAGATAACCAGAGCATGCACCACTCTGGTGAGACAGTCCGCAGGCAGATAGGGTCTCAGCCTGCGTACCAGATGGAGCTGGTAAACAGCTGCCCTGGACACGGATTTGACCTGTGCCTCCATGGACAGCTGTGAGTCCAAAATGACTCCCAGGCTGCCCACCTGGTCCTTCAGGGGCACAGTTACCCCATTCAGGACCAAAATGACTTCTACAGACTACTTGATCTCAGAGGAGACCACCACAGGAAAGATGGATCCTAGTTGCTAAGGGGGAAAGAAAGACAAACTTTGGAGAGTCCGAGTACTAGAAAATGAGAAGAGAGCAGGAAAAGTGCAAAATGGGAGCAGCACTTTAGGATCCAAGTTTCCTGTTACCTGGTGTCCAAACAGCTCACTTATCAGTCACAGCTCTAACTCAGAGCAGACAGACAAGAGCAGCCAGGCTGGTTAATTTCACAGAAACTGCCTAGGATACCTTCACATTTTGCTTCATAACTTTCTTTCTAGGAAGGCTAGAGGTTTGCTTTTAAAAAAATAAATAAATGAAAGCTTGAAGTCTGGGGCATCGCAGGTGCACCATCGACAACCCCTATCTTTCTTGTGTTAATAATGCCGCCCACTTTTGGATCCTTCAGGCCATAAAGGTAAAGGGTAAAGGGACTCCTGACCATTAGGTCCAGTCGTGACCAACTCTGGGGTTACGGCGCTCATCTTGCTTTATTTGCCGAGGGAGCTGGCGTACAGCTTCCGGGTTATGTGGCCAGCATGACTAAGCCGCTTCTGACAAACCAGAGCAGCACATGGAAACGCCATTTACCTTACCGCTAGAGCGGTACCTATTTATCTACTTGCACTTTGACGTGCTTTCAAACTGCTAGGTTGGCAGGAGCAGGGACCGAGCAACAGGAGCTCACCCCGTCGCGGGGATTCGAACCGTCGACCTTCTGATCGGCAAGTCCTAGGCTCTGTGGTTTAACCCACAGCGCCACCTGCGTCACTTCAGGCCATAAAGAAGCATTTAAATACACCATCACATGTTTAAGCCACTGTTCTGGGTTTATTCAAGGAAAGGTAATATTCTGGGATGGTTGGACAGTTCCATAAAACTCCACACAAGACTCCCTATGAAAAAAGATCTGCAGTAACGGTTGATAGAATATGAACCTCGGGCTCTTTCAAATGTATCAGTAATAAGATGGTCAGAAATGATCATGCATTTGAAGCCTAAGGCAATATTAGTAATGGCTCGCTGTCACAAAAGAGACAGAGAAGCAAGCTAACAAATTCAAGAGGCTCTTAAAAGTCAAAATACTCGCTTGCTTCCTCTTAAGGTAGAGGGTTTTTTTAAAAAAAAAATAACCAGAAAATCAGGGGGGAAATATGCTGTTTTTATAGCACAACACAGTTGGCAATCCTTCACTTTCGCAAAGTGTGGGTTGGAACATGCCTGACTAACGATTAATGATGCTCATTAAAAAATGAAGTTCTGGTAAAATTCATTAATGCTTGGCTTGAGTCTTGCTTACAGTTACGCAACATTAAGAGCAAGGCAATTACAGATCTTGGCTGCAGCTCATCAGGAGATAAGCGGGGTGGGAGAAGAGAGAATAATACCTTTTTTCCTGGGTAACACAAGTGTACAACACGTGGGTTTTCTCGAAAGCGACTCGAAAGAGCAGCACGGCAGAGATACTTGCCATCTGGAACTAGTTCCTAGAGGTTGCCCTAGGACAGGCATAGGCAAACTCGGCCCTCCAGATGTTTTGGGACTACAACTCCCATCATCCCTGACCACTGGTCCTGTTAGCTAGGGATGATGGGAGTTGTAGTCCCAAAACATCTGGAGGGCAGAGTTTGCCTATGCCTGCCTTGGGAAACGTGTGGCTATAGCTCAGGGTAGGACGATGGTTCAATCCCTAGCATCCTCACTTTTGAAATAGGACAGGTCACAGATGACAGTAAAGGCTTTGTGGCCAAAACCCTGGGCTTCCCTCGCGCTTGGATCTGGAAGCTGCCCGTCAGCAGGTTAGCAGCTTTGCTTGGAAACCTGCACCAGGTTGCCAATCTGCTACCGGGCCAAATTCAAGGTGCTGCTGTGTGTACATAAAGCCCTTAATGGCTAGGGACTAGTTTACTTGCATTATCGTACCTTGTGTAAGTCAACGCTTCAATTCGTGGAACCAGCACTGTTAGATGTGCCACAAAATATTATTTCCACACTTGTAAGAAATAAGATGTTCTCGAAGCCACAAACATGAGTTTGACCAAACTGTGGGAGGCAGTGGCAGACAGAAGTGCCTGGCGTGCTCTGGTCCATGGGGTCACGAAGAGTCGGACATGACTAAACGACTAAACAACAAGAAATAAGATATTTTGGTGTGGCAACATCTGAACTCTGGAAGTCCTTGCCTATTGGACACCAGGCAGGTGCCTTCACTGTACTTTCACAGCACCTGCTCACCTGCTAAAAACATTTTTTCTTTAGGTAAGCCTATCTAGATACAGTGGTACCTCAGGTTACATACGCTTCAGGTTACAGACTCCGCTAACCCAGAAACAGTACCTCGGGTTAAGAACTTTGCTTCAGGATGAGAACAGAATCGTGCTCCGGCGGCACGACAGCAGCAGGAGGCCCCATTAGCTAAAGTGGTGCTTCAGGTTAAGAACAGTTTCAGGTTAAGAACGGACCTCCAGAACGAATTAAGTACTTAACCAAAGGTACCACTGTACGTAGAAACTGTTGTGTGTTTTAACCTGGTGTTAGCTTATTTTCAATTTTAATTATTGCTGGATTTTTTGGGGGGGGGTGTTTAGCTGGGATTTTAATTTTTATTTTTGTAATTTTATTGGTTTTCTCCTTTTTGTAAGCCGCCTGGTTTAACTGGTAGCAAGTAATGTTTGTCTTGACAAAGGCTTGCCACAAGTTGCAACAAGCAGAGGTAAAACAGCCGCCAGGACAAAACTCATCACTGCAGTTAGAAACCAGCTTTATTGTTACAACCAATTTTGAATTATTTACATAATATAAATCTCTTTGCAAGATACATTCCTTCATTGAAATCAATAGTAAAAGGCCTTGTTACATAGCTCCAACAATGCTTAGCTTAAAAAGAAATACATTTCACTCCAGTACAAGCCAATGAACAGAATGCACAATTTAATTCCATTCATAACATACAGATGAGGTTACTTTTCTCCTTTCCTTAGACAGGCAAACCCATTATATTCACAGGACAAGATTGGACTCACAGACATAGGTTTAGAAGTGTAATGGGACAAAGAAAGTTACAGGAAGTGCTCCAGGTGTGTTGTCGTCAGTGGGCCTCAAGGGAATATCCCTTCAATGCTCTTTTTAATTACCTGAGGTACCAGAATATTTTCAGTGCTGAGACAGTTCAGTACCAAACTATCATGGCCTTTGAAGATGGGCAGCTGCATAAAAAAAGGCATCCCAGAAAACATGAACTTTTTACACCCACGTTGCATGGAAATTTGAGGTTTAGCCAGTTACATTGCTGAGTTATGGGCACTTTGTGACTGCTGTCTACTCCTGATCCTCATTTCCCCCAGCGGCCATGATGCATTTAATAGTGTTGTTCCACTATTTCCTCTTTTGCCCTTAAGAAATCACCTTTGCTACAGGCACTTTGTTTGCAGTGCTTTGCAACCCAACTTAAGTGCTTTATCACATCCCTTTGACTCCAACCTGTGAATCAGTACTGCCGCTGTTCAGATGGAGAGCAGTATGAAAGAATTTGCTCAGGACCATCTAGAGGAGATTCTCGATTACTATTGGCTGGCTTCCAAAGGGCTGTCAAAATGGCAGATTCCCACACAATCTTAACTCCCTATATTTATTCGTCTTCTAACACACCACGAGATCAAGTTGACTCTATTGCCATGAGAAAAGCTGGATGTTGTGTAGCAATTTTACAACAGCTGGCACCAAGGTGTTTCTGGGAGTGGTCTGTAATGGGGATTTTTGGGGGGGCGAGCAGGGGAACGTCACTGAAATCAGAAGATAGTACAATGTGATTATCAGTGAATAATGCTATTTGCTTAGTCAAGGTTGGTAACAGATATTTTGGTAAACTGTCACCAAGCTAGCATATATTAAGGTTGTAGAACTACTTTGGAAAAACAAAATGCCCTAACAAGTTTTTCTTGTCATGGACATTGGCTAGGAATTGTCATATGCACTTTCCTCATTCCAGAGGTCTACGTACTAAAAAGATACTGGCTTGATGGGGCACCATCTGGCTGTATCACTTTTGAGTGTCTTCCTCATTATTCTAGGACTGCGATTATCAAAAAAAATCCAGGCTCAATATGAACGCAGCAATTATCCCCTTAATTCACAGTGCCAAGTTCAAAGCACTGACATGTGAGGTACCTGAAACTACAACAGGAATAAAACTGCTTGCCATTCTACTACGGGCAGTTGTAAACTATGTAGAGGACTTGGGATTAGCAGATAAAACTGCTCAGGCCAAGCTTGGGGGGTGGGGTGGAATCAAATATTGTGAAATAAATATTTGAGATAGGCTCAGCTGAATCGAACGCAAGTTCTCAAGGACGAAGGTTTTACCAAAGAAATTGGTTCAATTATTTACAGATTTTGCTGCAAGAGAAAGAAAAAGCTAGTCCGGAACACATGCAATGTCAACAATCTTCAAGGATGCCACCATTTCTCTTTCCATATGTATGAGGCTTTGTTTTTTTACCCCAGAACATCAATGTGTGCCAGTTTTTAAAAAACGTTATGAATAACTAAGCAAGCTTAGATGCAAACTGGAGTTCTTCTAAGCAATTTAATGAAATATTTCATCTCATTTGCTTCTAGTACCTGCAACAAAGTTACAGCCATGTCAGAACACAGAGCAATAATATATAGGGTTTCATTTTTCTATTGCGTTCGACCCGCCTGATGTTTCTGCCATTTACATCACAGGGTCTCTGCTCTGAAACCAACTTGCACAAGCTTTTTCTTCAGCAAAAGCCAATGACCCATGCGCTGAGGAACCGTAACGTTTTTAGGAATTAAGTCGGCCTTGGAATGGAGCTTCACAATTCACCTCACATAAGCATTTCCCCCTCCAACTGGCCAATCTGCTTCCCAGTGGAACAGTAGGCATTGTGAGTTAAAGCCAACTATTGTACCAACTCGTTTTCAGAATGATTACTTCCTCCAAAGTAAATGCGTGAACATGAAAGCAGACACCACGGGCACAATGAGAAAGATGCATTATGAAAGCTAATGTGGTTACCTCCTGGTACTATTATTTTGTTCCCAAATGTCATTTTCCCCTTTGAATGTGGTCAATTTAACAATAAGGTCAGCACATTTCGGATTTCTCTTTACATACATCAAAATTTCTACAAAAGGAGAGTACAATGAAATACATGAGTTCATAAATGCGAGGTACCATACAATTCACACTAATTTACAAATGGTTATTTACACTATTGTATATACACAGTCAGATCCGGTTACTGTGAATCAGTTCGCTAAGCCATCTGCAAAATTCACCAAGAGAACCCCAGGCCAGAGTTCAAAACAATGCAAAAAATAAAAATCACCATCATTACCTAGGATGCTTTGATGTTTGGATCAATCAGGCATAATGATTAACCTGGTCTGATCGCCAAACTGTGATGTAGAAGAAGGAAAAGAAAATCACGCAATTCTGCTTTACAAAAGCTACTAGGCCACTACGGTCTGTCAGGTGATGTTACACAGGGCTGAATGCCACTTCTAAGAGCCCTCTTCACGTTTTCAGTATTTTATCAGTGTCGTCGGTGACGGCATTCAGAATCAATAGCTTAACGGTGAAGGCAACAGAATAGATTTTGGCAAGTCACAGCCAGAATTACATGAGGTTGTTTCTAGAGCTCTGGAAAAAATAAGAGTTCAAATACTTGATAAATGTGAACAAGTTTGGGGTTTTTTTGGGGGGAGAGGGCAGTTCTAATTTAATGACAAGACCACCACCCTTCTAACTGAGATTAGAACAGGACAAGACAGTGTCATGTTAAAGAGGCAAACAGCTAGTTTAGAAAATGAGAACCAATTTTCTCTCCATGGCACCATTACATTTGTACAAGGCCTGTGTCAGAATTATTTTAATAGTCTAAATCCATGATGCAGAAGATGCCATACCAAGTAGACCTCCCCCCCCCCTCAAAGTAGTGTTTCACAAAGAATAGGCTCTCCCTACTTGTTATTTTATCAATGCTTTTATGGAGTTAAATTAGTGGGTGTTCCATTTCCCTGTTCAACTTGGAACATGCCAAACGCAATGGCACAGACCAGCTTCATATCAGTTAATGACCTTACAACCGCAAAAATGAAAATAATGGGAATGTAGTTAGCGCCTCTTTCTTATGATTTGACATCCTTGTGATCAGCAGCTACCTTGGAGATGTACACAGATTTTTGGAAAAAAGCAATCATCAGAGAAGCATTTTTATTCACCAGGGATGTGCTTGCCTTTAACATCTGGGAAATATATATTGCTGCCTGATACTTTAATTTGCTACTACTGGAAATGCTGATTATAGGATGATTCACAATACTGCTTTGTCTGCCTTGTACAGCAGCAACTATAGAGGGGCATAGAAAAAATTCATCAAGTCACCCAATATTATCAAATACCAAAGAAATCCGCACAGTTGGATGATGCCCACCTGTGAGATAGCACATTGCAAGAGTGGACACCAAGGTCTAAAAATAAGTTTAATGCAAACTGGAGAAGAAACAGGGAGACCTGGGAGAAAATGAACTGCTCCCTTAAGGCGGAAGGAAAAAATTGAGATTCAGCCTGCCTCCCACAATTCTTTGCTCCTGCCTCGATCACATGGTGAGGTCTAGCAAATATAGTAATACAAGGCAGAAATACAACCAGCCACTTATCTCTTCTACGGAACTCAGTATTTGTCAAGAATGGAGGCAGCCTGGGTCATTATTTCCTATCCAGAAAAACGAAGAGCTCAACTGTCTTCCAGCAGATGCAACAAGCCCTCTGAGAGAACACTGTGATCTGTCTAGCCAATTTCAAAAGTAGCCATTAACAAGTATTCCTTAAAATTTGTGAGTGGGAAGAACTAGTTCCTGCATTCAACAATGTATGGCAATTTTCGTTTTAAAAGCCTTGTACACTTTGTTGAAAAACATTAAGGTTTTCAAAAATAATATTTTAATTCCATCTATTCATCCGGTACCCAAGACTAATGATTTTAGAATAAGATGCCATTAAAGACTACAAAAAAGCAAGGAGGAACAGACCCTGGTAAAGAAATTCAGTTTTCGCAAGAGAGATTTACTTTGTGCTGACTTTTTCTAGAGCTCCAGCAACATCCTTGACCTGATAAATTACACTTTCCTCTAACTAGTTAGGTCAACACTGAACATCAAGAGAAGCTGCCCAATTTAAGAAAGTATATCAATAAGTGCTTAAAAAAAAACTTATTAGAAAGTATAGATACCATAATCCATTAGTATTACAAGTTTTAATAGTGACTAGATTTGAATGCAGCCTACTGTCTAGTGATTAGTTCCACTGTCCAATGGAACTACCCCCCAGCAGGGCGTTTGAAGATTGTGGCTTTAGAAACGAGATAATTAGACACCTCAAAATGTGTAAAACCATGAGATTATTTACAGAAAGAAACAGAAAAATCATTCAGTGATCTTTGGGGTGAACTTTTCATCCTTGTTAATTGCTGTATGTATCATTAAACAAGCCAGGCTTATTTTGGCCAATGTTTAATTTACAGAGTACTATAAAATAATTCTGAATAAATATCCTTGCTGAGTCTGTGCAACAGGCTCCCCGTAATATTTCTTAAGGTTTATTTGGGTTTACATATACTGCGTATGAACACAGACTTTGTACAAATGGGCACTTAAGTGGCCAAAGTGAAGTGTTTCAGACTAACAGAGTTGACTGTGTGGCAATTCAACTCAATGCAGTGACTTTCAAAGTTTAAAGCCTTTTACCCTACCTTTGAATACACACACACACACACACACACACACACACACACACAGCGCGTTAGCTAAGTAAACATTTGTTTTTCATTTCACATTTCTGAAATTCAAACCATTCTTGGGTAGGATAGTTTTCGAAAGAAAAGGAAAGAAACGCGATTGTGATCAAATCCTCAACTCTTCAAACGCCATCTATTTCAAGAATGATCTTGTAACTTCGCGGCTTTGTGCTGGCCACGAGCTTGCCACCATCTAGCAAAGAAAAGAAGGCAACCTACCAAATAACAGATCTAATGACCAAAAAGGAAGCAAGGTAAGAACAGATTATAAACGAAACATGGCAGAGTTTTGCTCCCAAACGCTACAGGACTGCTCGGCGGCTTGTCCTGTTAGCTCCTTTTTGCGTCTCTTATGAACATGTATAGTCCCTAGACTACATGCCAAAGCGTTCAAAGAGTTTTCTGGGGGGTGGGGAATAAATCATTTTTTAAGGGAGGGGAATGACAATGACACTCTGGAACAGTGGTCATTTAAAGCTTGCATTTGAAGCTAGAAGCTGCCTCCAACAGGATGAAAGCATCTACAGTAACTATGTGGTGGCATGTTTTTCTTCATGAGCGAGCAGACCTCTGTAAAAAAAAAATCATCTGTATGTTACGTAAGAAGGATGTCCAGTCTTTTTTCACAGTACTGAGGTAGAGCTTGGAGAAATATCAGCATGGGAATGACCTCCCATCCTCTCCTAGCAACCCAAGTCAGCACCAATGAATTGCACTTTAATGCAAACTGCTTCTGTTCATGTACAGGTTTTGTACACAGTCTGCAAGAGCACTGAAGTTGCTCCTAAGTTAATGTCAATGTAACATAAGATGTGCGAAGTCCTTCACAGTATTAAGAGCCCACACCCCCTTCCTTTGAAGAAAACTGATGAAAAGCAGCAATGGAATGTTAAATTCATAATAAATAATTCACATTTCACGTTAAAAATTACAAGAGAAAAGATTAAATTTGCTCTCCCTATGTTTTATAAATCTAATGCTTCTATTCCTTCTACAACAGCAGTAAGATCCTCATTTTAGGTTTAACATTAAGAGATTGTTGTTTAGAGGCAATGAAAAGCAAAAAACCACCATAGGAACGATACAAAACTAACAAATGTTTAGCTTTTTCCATTATCTGTACTTGGATGAAAAAAAAACTTTAAGGAATCTGATCCAGATGTAGATAACTGAAGCTCTCAGTTGTTACTCAGGAAGTTTTAATGTCATGACTTCGTTTTTCATTTTGAAGTACTGATTGAAGCGAACAATTGCATACCTATTAGAGGAAATAAAAGATGTTAAATCATGTCTTACTGCCTTTGTGGCGCAATTAACATGACTCTACTTACAAGCTTTTTGCAGTTAACTTTAGTTTTTCCTGCCATCTAGTGGTTATAGAATGCCTTGCATATTTGAGAAACTTAGTTGTCATATGCAGGTAAGTAGCTAAAAGGTATTTCATGCCAAAATGGAAGACAGGCCATAATGCTTCATTCAGGGGTTGGTGGATTCAGGTTTCCTTTTTGAGACATTTCAAGCACAAAACAACTGCTTAGGCTAATAAATTCAACCCATATAGCACCACAGCCCCTACTCTGTAATGGCAAAATATTGGAGCTGCAGGTTTTGATAAATGCTTATTTAACTGGCATTTACACAGAGTTTGCACAATGCAATCTTAAGCATGGTTACTCAAAAGTCCCAATAAATTCAATGTGATTTACCTAATAGCAGGTGTGCTTAAGAACACAGTTCATATACATTGCCTTGTTGTAATCCTAAAAGGTAAAGGGACCCCTGACCATTAGGTCCAGTCGTGACCGACTCTGGGGTTGCGGCGCTCATCTCGCTTTATTGGCTGAGGGAGCCAGCGTACAGCTTCCGGGTCATGTGGCCAGTATGACTAAGCCGCTTCTGGCAAACCAGAGCAGCGCACAGAAACGCTGTTTCCCTTCCCACTGGAGCGGTACCTATTTATCTACTTGCACTTTGATGTGCTTTCAAACTGCTAGGTGGGCAGGAGCAGGGACCGAGCAACAGGAACTCACCCTGTCGTGGAGATTCAAACTGCTGACCTTCCGATCAGCCAGCCCTAGGCTCTGTGGTTTAGACCACAGCGCTACCCATGTCCCAATCCACTTATAGTCACCTATACAGTGGTGCCTCGCAAGACAAAATTAATCTGTTCCGTGAGGCTCTTCGTATAGCGGTTTTTTCGTCTTGCGAAGCAAGCCCATTGACAGCTTAGCGGATTAGCGCTATTAGCGGTTTAGCGGCTTTTAGCGGATCAGCTGATAAGCGGCTTAGGGCTTAGGAAAAGGGGGGGGAGGAAAAACCCCCCGCAGGAACTCGCAAGACATTTCCGTCTTGCGAAGCAAGTCCATAGGGAAATTCGTTTTGCGAAGCGCCTCCAAAACGGAAAACCCTTTCGTCTAGCGGGTTTTCCGTCTTGCGAGGCGTTCGTCTTGCGGGGCACCACTGTATATCAACCAGTTTAATATACCAACTACTTTAAACAATTAGGCAGTTAAACAGTGGGTAGCTATTCGTCTTAAACAGTCTACAGTACAAGAAAACAAAACTAGTTATATTTCAGAAACAGCACTTCAAAATTCTACATCTCAAACCTGCAGCACTAGTCAGAGGTTCCCAGGCAACAAACACTTGTAGACTAAGTTACCTACCCAAGAAAATCAAAGTCAATGGTGGAGTATTTGGCTTGAATCAGGGCCCACAATCCCCAGAAGAAGTGAGAGGCCTACACAAAAAAAACACACAATGAGGGTTAACACACACTTTATGTCTGTAACAAGAAAGTTATGCTACTATCTCATTAGCACTGTTAGAACGGACTTGCTGTTAATTGACTAGATATGCATAGAACACAATAACTCTTAAACACTTAACATAGCCTTGTCTTATTGGATTTCAGGGGATCTGAGTTTGATAAATTTAGCAATGATTTCACCATCTCCCTTCCTCCTCAAAGGAACTGAAAGGAGTCCTCTGATTTTTAAACGCCCCAAAATATAACATTATTAGATTTTAATCCCACCCTGTGTTTCAAGGAACACAAGGCAGCAAGCAATACCAATATATTAATTTTTAACCAAGTAGCCTTGCAGCCTACTGCAATTTCAAGGTTGCAAACAACAAAATCAAAACCATGACTTACAACTACCAATGGAATGCCACCTTGGGGGGAAAAAGCACTTCCAATTTACTCAGTTACTGTGTGACACAAGTGGTTTGTGGGTGTATGTTAAACATTAAACCACAGCTATAATTTACCCTACTGCTAATGTGTCCCTACTGCAAAAGACACAGGAGAAAAGAGGCTGTTGCTAGAGACCTTCAGAAGAGAAACACAGGGAAGGACGCCAGGTAAAAATGGGATGCACGCAACAGATGAGAGCACTTAAAGGCCAAGGCTGAAGAGAACCACCTCAGATGAAGGAAGCAAGAGTAAAGCTGAGGGCTTCAAGGCAACCCTTCCTCAACTTTCTTGTGCACTTCCTGCCTTCGGTCACTACCCTTTTATCAATAAGCTGGAGGAGCCCACCTCCACACCCAGAGCTTTATGCCAAGCAGCCTGAACATGAATCAAAGAAAGGCAAGTGTGTTCTCTTAGCTGCATTCAGCCCATTAAGTGCTCTTGTGCAAGGAAGAATATTTCACAACAACCATGACGTTTACAACAATGATGTCAGGACACAAATACATATCCCAACAGATTAGGTTTCGCTGTATAGTATTTTCCTTTTGCAGATTTCTGTGGCCTTTCCTGGATCTTGTCTCATGTAGCAGTGAGATGGCCCAAGAATATTTTATTTCACATTTCAACGATCTAAAGACAACTCTAAGCCATTCATTCGTGTGCAAAACAGCTGCCAACCTAAAAGATCTGTAGAAGCATTATGTAACATTCATACTATGTGTATGTATTACCGCAATTACTCGAATGTAATGCATTTTTTTGCCAAATTACATCGCAAAAATTAGGGTGTGCATTAGATTCACGTAAATATGGTACAGTGGAACCTCGGTTTTTTAATGTCTTGGCTGCAGAATGTTTTGGAAGCCAAACACCGAAAACCCGGAAGTGAATGCTTCCATTTTCAAACGGCTTCCGAGGCGCATTTCTCAATTTTCACCACAGACTTTGCCAACAGCCCTTTGATCCTCAGTTTTCAACCATTTCGGAAGTTGAACGGTCTTCCGGAATGGAGTATGTTTGAAAACCGAGGTTCCACTCTCTCTCTCTGTTACTTAAACTGAAAGAGAGTTTATCTGAAATTTATTAAGCCAAAAAAACTTAAACTTACCAGAGCAAACTGGTTGACTTGGACGTAAAGCACCTCAACCTCTTTCTCAGTCACATCTGTTCCAAATCCTTTATACTCCTTGTAGGCTTCCAGGTAAGATCTCAGCCACTGCTCTTGCAGTTTTCGGCTTGGATAGAGGCTATAGTCAACCTCACTCACACCTAAGAGACAATTGTTTTTTTTTAAAAAAAGCCTAGTATTTCCAGAAATGTTTCTTCTGCACTGTCATTAGCTAACATGCATAACAGATGTGTGTGTCCTGGTGTTAGAAGTAATAACATGGAACAGTACAGTCATACCTTGGTTTTCAAACAGCTTACTCCTTGAACGTTTGGCTCCCGAACGCCGCAAACCTGGAAGTGACTGTTCCAGTTTGCGAACTATTTTTGGAAGCTGAACATCCAACGCAGCTTCCATGGCTTCCGATTGGCTGCAGGAGCTTTCTGCAGCCAATCAGAAGCCGCGCTTTGGTTTCCGAACATTTTGAAGTCAAATGGACTTCCGGAACAGATTCCATTTGACTTCCAAAGGTACAACTGTACATATACCGAGGCAAAATACATTATGATTTTTCAGTACTAAAGCATGCAAACTTTTTGCTCTACGAAAACATGTACCTTGGTGGATGATACTCCTGTGTGGCAGAACCAAGTGTATGCTTTATCTATGGATGTTAACTTTCACTTGTTCTCTGTCTTAGACCGATGAGACCAGCGCTCACTTCCCTGCTAAGCCATGAAGCTTGTTGGGTGACCTTGGGCCAATCGCTATCTCACAGCCTAACCTACCTCTCAGGATTGTTGTGAAGATGAGAGAAACTATGCCACCTTGAGTTCCTTGGAGGAAAAGTGGATTATAACTGATAAATAAAAAAAAGTGATAAAAGGTACAGGAGGCTAAAAATGTTAGGATTCTTGCTCCATGTTTGCAGTCATGAGATTGTTATCTATCACATGACGGTGTATGTTTTCATTCCACAGTGTGGGAAGTGACAGAGACAGGATGTTTATGTTACTGTGTTCCGTGAAGTGGGACTATTGTCCTTTGTTTCTTTTTCTCTTTGCTGTCTGATGAGAAAGAGGAAGGAACCGAGTCAGAATGCTCCGAGTGTATTATATGTAAATAAATCAGATTAGCCAAGATGCTGTGCTACTGAGTTCCGTTACGCAAACTGCAAATACTCTGCAGGATTGTAAGTGTGCTGATGCTTTTGGTATCAGTCGCTGTGATCTTCGGGCTGAAGAAAGCTTTTGAAGCTCCCGAACGACAAACCAGAAGGGAGAGAACTTGCCAGTCGGGCATGTGCCAGGGTCCTACACAAGAGTAAAAAGGTAAAGGGACTCCTGACGATTAGGTCCAGTCATGACTGACTCTTGGGGTTGCAGCGCTCATCTCGCTTTATTGGCCGAGGGAGCCGGCATACAGCTTCCGGGTCATGTGGCCAGCATGACTAAGCCGCTTCTGGCGAACCAGAGCAGTGTACAGAAACACCGTTTACCTTCCCGCTGGAACGGTACCTATTTATCTACTTGCACTTTGACATGCTTTCGAACTGCTAGGTTGGCAGAAGCAGGGATCGAGCAACGGGAGCTCACCCCGTCGCGGGGATTCGAACCGCCGACCTTCTGATCGGCAAGTCCTAGGCTCTGTGGTTTAACCCACAGCGCCACCAGCGTCCCATTACACACGAGTAGGACGATCCTTAAAAAAACCCCACATAGCCAATGACATATGACCTGCTCAGCCATTTCTTCTGCATGGTGGGATCATTTGAGAATCATGAGGATCTTGAAACATCGTCTCCTCGAGTTTGTATAAGATTCAGTATCTGTGTTCAAACCCCACCGTGGGATCCTTCCTCCAGTCCCACTTCAGCCATTGTCCTGCATGGACTGAGGACCGGATGGGAGGGAAGGAGGAGTAGTAAGGATCACTGCTCACAATGGGAAAGGAGAGTGAACGCCTGAACAGAGACATATTTAGGCTTGCCATACATCCAAAAAATTCCGGACATTACGGAAATGAGACACCTAAAATGGAGTCCAGGGGGGAAATTTTGAATGTTAAGAGATCTCCAGAATTTCCTGAACATATGGCAACCCATTTCCCCCCGTTTTCTGCTTTTGGGGTTTTTTCTTCTCCCAGGGGAGGCTGAGCCCCAGTGGCAATGGAAGTGACAAGAGGTCACTTCCCTTGGCGGAGGAGGAAGGTAGGTGAAGCAGCGGCCTAGCCGCCCCTAGCATATTGAAAAAGGGACCCCGTGCCAGGCGTGTCCTGCAGGTGGCTCAGTCATAGCGGCAGTGGCATTGAGAGAGGGACTGCAGCTGGGAGCTCGGGAGCTGCTGGCGCAGCCACCCCGCCCGAGGGGGTTGAGGTAGCGGTGTTGGTACAGTTTGCCCACCGGGTACATGGCAGGAGGCACCTCCTTGTGTTGCCAGGGGAGGCAAGGGGTCACCGTCCCCTTCCAGCTGCAGCATCATAAAGGTGGAGATGGGGCCCAGGCAGATAATGTGTGTGTGTGTATGTGTAAGCATGGGCAGGAAAGAGTTTAAACAAGATCTGGATAGGCCTGGATAGCGAGGGGCAGCAAACTAGGAGGAAGGGGAACAAAACCGGCTGTGGTAAATTTGAGGTTGTGGTGGGGAGAAAGGTGGCGGCGCCTCACTACATATTTCTAAGGGCTGTTGGGGGCCTGAGCAGCTGGGTGGGGTGTAGTAGTGAGGAATGTAAGGTGGGGGGCTATGTTGGAAAAGGGGATGCAATAGGACTTGGCCGTTTTTGTTTTTTCCAGGGAGGGGTTTCCAGAGGTTTTTTTCCCCTAGGTTTCACCCCCTTTCTTTCCCTGCTAGAAGAATTGGCTACTCAATATGCTTGGGGGGGGGGGTTGTTTGTTTTTAGAGATTTCCTAAAAAAACCACACACACACACACAAAACACCTGAACGACTTTGGGGGTGTCAGGAATTTTACTTTTTGAAATATTGCAAGCCTAGACATATCAATCTCAATATTAACAACTAATCCAGATCTCAACAATAGAGCTTTAAATGAGATGTAATATAAGCAAACCAAGTAAACTACCTGCAAATTCATTGAAGTGGTTCCCAATGTCATAAGCCAGGTAATTGTATCCACAGTACTCATAGTCAATGAACTTAACGTCACCTACACGAGACACAAAAAATAAAGAGTAAGCACAAGGCAGTAACCCCAAAGCTTCACTGTGTCTTTAGCCACTTGCCAGTGTGTCGGCCTGTTGTGCTCAGATGCATGCACTTTAAGACATTCAAGGTTAGGGCCGTGTTTTTGTTCGTTTTAACAACTTTAATAAAGATATATACTGACCACAGTCTCACTAGAGAGCTTAAGATCTCTAATCATCACATCTGCTTTTGTGCCACCAGGGGCATCAGTAATGAACATATAATACTTCTTTGATTAGCTAGCATCCTTACTGGGTGTTTGTTTTTTAATGCAATGCTAGTAATTTTGCACAAGGGAATGTGTGCTACGCTATTTTGTATAGCCATTTCTTCCTTCACACAAGACTGAACGCTTTAAAGAGTTTTTATTTTATTTACATTTCGGCACATATTCTCCCTGGCAAATTATTCTAAAATATCAAAACAAAAAAGCTGTATAATCCATTATAAGAGACAATACTGAGAGAGGAATTCAGTAATCTTTTAGTTAAGCTTTCCTCACATTTTAAACTAAAATTTAAATTTTGAAGAATTCTAGTAGCACCATTAGAGAGTTTCAAAACAATTTGGGAAGAATGGATATACATCTCAAATCTTGAAGACTTTTGAGTGGGAGAGACTAGCAGTATGACTGATTAGGGGACAATACTGGGTTGTGATGGGAAACATTTTGTTGTTAAACCTGGTGCATTAGGTTTGCCCACTGCATGAACATTTTGCTAGTACGCCTTATCTGCACTACAGAAATGAAATAGATCTAAATCAAGTTAACTTATAGTTCTGGAAGGGAATTATTGTTCTGTAAGGGGGCCAGGAATCTCAGTCTCTCCATAACTACAGTTTTTAACAGGATTCTTTGGGTGACATGATGACCGTTAAGTTATAAAACCAATACAGGACTGTAGCATATACATTCCCTTAAGAGTTTACAAGAAAGTTTTTAGACTATACTTTAAATCAATGGAGTTTCTACAGAGGCTCCCACACCAATGCATTAACAGCAAGCTTGCAGACAAATCATTTAGACCCTACTGGCAAATCATGAAACTAGTTGTTGTAGCCTCTAAATGAATGCCATTTCCTAAAGTACTCAACTTGTTTCATAAAGATATACTAGTAAAAAAATCAATTCTGGTTTAAATCTTGTTTTGCCCAAACACATTGTTTTAATGCATATGTCCACATTAAAAAAAAAAAAAATCCAATAAAGATGGCAGGTGAAAGGCCTGCATATACAAAATGTAAGACAGTTATTTAAAGATAAACATTGTTTGGATTCAAGCTTATATACATTAAAATATAGGTCTGCAGTGCCATCATCACCACCAGACAACCCTTGCTTTTATTCAAATGCTAATTTCCAGGAATAATTAACAGTATTACAAAATAAGAAAATGAAGCTAAGATACAGATGAGGCTGTTACCAGGCTCCGTGCTCTCCTAGGGGGGAGGTGCATGCGAACAAGTGATGCGATAAACCTCCAGTCAGTGCCTTTAAGTAGCACGGTGCACGCCGCCACTTGGCAGCAACAATGGCATACCTAATCTGTAGCAGATGAAGAAAATTTGGCAAACTCATATTTGACAAGACACAAAACTTTAAAGAGAAAAGTTCTGCATTTCACTGGTCCTCCTGTTCTAGACTGACATCACAGTGGAACTCAGCCTTAAATTTTAAGTTTTGCAAGAAATACAAATGTTCAAGATGCACTGCTCCCTTCGATTTTGGGGCTTCAATGAAACTTGGGTGTTGGCAAGCATAATTTCGTCCATCCCCTGTCCCGTCCCCCCATGTTTGTGCCATGCTGTTTTTAAAGTAAGTTTATTTATAGTTTCCTTTTTTATCAAATAAACATTAAAACAATTCTCACCTATCAAACCTCTACTTCTATCCCTCTCAATGTTTCCATGAATGTTCCCTCTTTTTTTCTTCTATATAACCCAGTTATTTCTATTTATTCTTTCCCTCATCTGTTTCATCTATGTTTCGTAATTTCAACTTTTAAGCGTAATGCTCTTCAACTGTGCGGCAGAATCAGTAAGCATGTTTTTCTTGAAGGGCAGCTATTCTTTCCAACAATGTGCCAAGATGAAATTAACTACTTTGAAACATTCTTCTCCTTATATCAAAGAGATTATCGTTACAGTTTAAAATGCGAGCAAAGACTGTGGACACTTTTGAAAATCTTAAACTATCACTTATTGAATGCCTGATTTTGTGACCAGTAGGTTGAATTCAATGCAGCGCAAGCAACTGGGGGGAATTGGGTGGGAGCAGCTGACACAATTTCCCCTTCCACCCTGCTCTACACCCAGGCTTGGTACCCTGACTGGAGTTGGGAGAGCAGGGAATTCTCTTTATGCTCACACTGCATTGAATACAAGCCAACCCTTTCAAGAGCCTCAAATGAAAATTAGAAGTAATCCTAGCTGTTCCATAACAACTGGGGCTTTGAAATGGTGAACAGCTTCTCAGGACAGTTCTACCAGAAAGAAAAACTAGAAAATGGGACAGGGAGATACATAAATGCACTTGGATTTAGAGTCAATACAGAGACAACTGCAGCAGTACACTATGTTATTGCTGGGAGAGTGAAATACGAATGCCAGAGCTAGACTTCCATGGTTTCTTCTTAAAAGTGTAAATGAAGTGTAAAGTGTAAAGTCCCGACAAAAGACTAGCAGTAAGAACAAATGCTAAAGCTATTCAGCAAGCTGCTTATTCATAAATGATAGCTGGCAATTATAGGTGTTCTATGCAAGGCAATACAACTTAAAACATTTAACATCCTGAATGTTAGTAGCCTGAATTAGTAAAGCAGAAAGAGGCAGCAGCTTCACCTGGCATATTAAAACTAAATATTATAGATTTAAAAATTATTATATATAAATGAAAATCGGACCAAGTTTGTTAAGTTTGTAAAGTTAGAATGTGCTGGAAGAAGGCATTTTGGAACCCTTATTTTATGTGAAGTGTTATAAACAGACATTCAGATATTTTATAAAATATATTTATAAATATTTTCCTATTTTATAAACAATTGAAAGCCCATATGGTAACTTTAAGACATAGCTGTGAACCACTCTCCTCTAGCAAATAATTAATATAATGGACTTTATATTACCAGAGGCCAACTTTTCACAGGGATAAAATTAAAGGAGTAATCAATGTGGCACATTAGTACTGTGGGCCAAAAGATTAAAATCAGAATAAAAAGTTTTAAGTAAAGAAGATAGTTTAAAAGGGAAGAAAATCCAGAGAGACACGTGCTTCTTTCAAGTAGCTTGCAAAACATTTTTAGCATGGCAGCAATATTTTAACTGCATGATTTTTATTTCACTGCATGACCAGGTTAAGTTAAAAGTTAAAGCTGAGTTTCCACTGCAAAAGTATATAGTTCCTCTTAAAATACTATTATGCACCAGATTCATAAACATTGTGCCCAGTACAAGACAATACACAGTGCCAGACTTTTATTCATGGTTTATTTATTCTAAGATAAAAGCAGTGCTCAACATTTCAGCATTGCAGAAGTCTTCAGCACTGCTAGAGATAATTCACAAGACCTCTTGAGGTGGAAGTTATCAAATAATAGCATGGCTATAATTTGCTAACTGCAACTTTCACACTGAAAACATAGTCACAAAAGATCTTTCCTTGCTGTGAATACTTAATGCACTACACACTTAGTATTTACCCCGTTTTTAAAGAGTTGCAAGCATTTCCCCGTATTTAGAATTCTCCCTCTCCCCCTCCCTGTTCCCAAGTGCTAAACACTCACACACTGGTTTTTGCAGAAATGCTCTTAAATGATGCACTGCTCTCACTGATTTATTCTCCACTCTGTTTACAAAAGAAAATGACAGCAGATTTGTTTCAAAAGGGGGGGGGGTGTCAAGCCTAGAAACTCTGACAGTGTTCAATTCTGAACTTTTTGTCTTGGGGTATTTAGTAAAAATGGTTCCAGTATGTTGTAAACTGCCCTGTTATCTTCAGATGAAGGGTGGTACATAAATTTAATAAATAATAACAAAGTGCCTATGCAGAAAAGTCACTTTTCTCAAATTTGAATAATTCACACATAATTCGATTAGGTTTACATATCTCTTTTCAAAATATTTTAGGACTGCAAAGTAAAATCTAAGGAGTGTGATATAGAAAAGCCTCCCAAATGGCCATCTTTTTTCCTCTTAGACTCATCTGTGGGCCAAAGGACCCTTGTGGTAATACACATTGCAGCACAACATATATAGGTCCCCAGGAAGAGCCAATGTTACACCTTTCATAAAAAGTTTGGAAGGCATTTGATTGTTTAGAATGGGAAGGCAGAAAAAACAAATGAGCACTGTAGCCATGCAAAATACATTGAATAGTATGACATGCATACTATTATTTTTTGCACAACCTTAGGCGAATATTACTTGACCACACTGAAGGTAGAGAGAGAGACATGCCTCTAGTGCCAGGAAATTGGAAATTTCAAATGCTAGTCTAGTTCGGTTTCTGTTTGTTTGTTTTTAAAGGAGAAGCTTGCCTCAACAGCTGTGGGAACTGTTGTAGAGGAAATATATTTAAAAGACCTATCTTTGTGTGCAGTTTCCTTTCAAATAATTTATTTGGGTCACATTCGCCATGCCAACTTCCTGATAAATTTATCTGTTTTAAAACAATATTCTATAAATCCAAATTTCTAGTTCCTAAATGCTGCATTTCCTTCAATATGAACATACCAGTTTGATTAAGCTCAGACAAAATTGGAGCACAGGAAATGCTGGTTCCCTGCAAGATATCTTTTGCAAATCAGAACTCAGCCTTGGGTATTCACATTTCCGCCCGCACCCAGAATTATTTCCCGTTCTTTTCCTAGAATTAACTATGGTTTTGTTACAAGGTCTATGCAAACAATATTATAAACACGGATTACAAGTTTCAAACCATGCTTGCAATCTCTAGTTTATAATAGGACCATTTTTTGTACCGGTGCACACAAAACACAAACACATGGTTAATACCAGCAAGAGAGGAAAAACCACTCCCCAAAGGGCAAAGAATATCCATTTCTAATGTTACTTTTAAAGGGGTTTAAAATGTTTAATATAATAACTAAATTTATCACATCACCAAAATTAAGAAGCTATAGGTGATTCATTTATTCAAACACCAACAGTTGAAACTGACAATGAAAACAAATCCAATTTCCCAGTCTTCAGAATACCTCTGACCTCAAATATATTTACAAACAAATCTTCAACTTTAAAGATACCTATGTACCTCATCATCAGCGTATAAAGAGAGCCTTGGAAAGTATCTTTCCAGATACTTCACCATGTAGAATTCATCATGTAGAATTCCTCGGTGTCATCAATATATCTGACAAATCAGAATACAAAGATAATACACAGTAACCTGGAGACATTTGCTCCCAAGGCTGTTTGAAACAGTAAAATCTGGATCAAGGACAGTTACACAACAACAATTCAGCTTGAAATTTCTGCTGTCAACACAGTGGAATAATAAAATTATTATGGTAAAAATTATTTTTTTCTGTAAACTATTAAATATTAATTAAAGTATCAGTTATAGTTATCAGCAACAATTCTATACAACAACTGCTATGACACAAAGTTTGCATCAAGCAACAAATGGTAATAAAGTATAAATAGTTAGATGTTATTTAAAACGAAGTACAGTTGTCATTATCCACCCACCACAATTTACTGTTGTGTATTAGGCAATACAAAACAAGCCTTAAAGGTTACTTACAGCTGTGTTCAATACCTACCTTGTTTTCCATTGTAGATTATATTTTTACACAACAGATCATTGTGACAAAGTACCACTGGGGAACCCAGGTTGGACAGTCTCTCTTTCATCCATGCCATTTCCTCTTGAAGGATTTGAGGACTTGGTACATCAGCTATAAACCTTTTGAGTTTAAGAAAAGGGAGGGTACATGTGTAAATAATAATTTCAAAACTTTCAGACAGCACCAACAGAAAACAGTTCTCAACACTTTAATCAGAAATGTGGTTTTCTCCATTCTCTCATTATTTCAGTCATATTATTCAATAAACAACTTCTTCTTCTTCTTCTTCTTTGGCGATCACTAGTAGCCGAGTAATATTGTCTTCCATAAACACGGTTTTAACACAGTCCGTGACTGTGGAGGCCAATTCTGGACCCTCACATCCTTCCACACTGGGGAAATTGGTTCCCGGGTTAAAGTCCCCTAAGCAACATGAAAAGCACTATGGATATATTTCACATTTCTAAAATGAACATGGGTACGATCAGTTTAACGCTTCCATCTTCATTAACAAGCTTTAGAAGGCTACAATCATAGAAACAAGAATAGGCATTCACCTTTTGTGCAACTCCTCGTCAGCAAATTCTGTTGGAATGAGAGAGAAGTATTTTCCCATCTTCAACCACAAGTTAGACTTGGGGATCCATCCATTGTGAGCATGAATAGCATGTATTTTAGCAAGCTGTCTGGCTATGAGCCTGCAATAAAGTGAAATTTATACCAGAATAAATCCTTTGTATAATTACAAATACATTATTTCAGCTCGGAACACTGAGAATCTATTAGAAGCACATTAATAGGGTGGGAGGAGTAATGAAATGTTGTCATTATTAAATGGCAGCTTAGGACCTATTTGTTCCAGCAGGCCTTTGAAGTGACACAATTTGCATAATTAATATTAATTAATACTGTTCACTGCATTTTGTATTGTGGTTCTAGTTTTGCTTTTTACACTGCATTTTTACTGTTTGCCACCCTGGGCTGTCATGAGAGAAGGGGTGGAGTATAAAAATATATATCTTATTATTTTAAAGCACACACAAAAATTTAATAACTGTTTCTTGGAAGCTGAGGTCATGAGAGGCTAGGGTAAATAGGCTGAGACTTAATTCAAAAACATGAGTAGGAAAACTGATCTGGGATTAGGTGTACAGTCAGTTCTGGCTGAGGATATGATTTCTTGAAGGATCCAGTATGCAGACTGAGAATGCTCCTGGGTGCTCAAGTGGCATCTGTGGCATAAAACACAACCAGGTTAGTCTACTGCAACAAACCCTATGTGGATCAACCTTTTTTTTTTTTTTACTTCTTGAAACTGCAGTTGGAGGCCACAGCACCAGTGTGGGCCTGTTTTTGGAGTATCTTGCTCCCTAGTGTGAGATCAGAATTAGTTGTTTCTGCGCCCAATTCAAGATCCTCACTATCTCTTGTAAAGCTTTAAATTGTTTGGAACAGAGGTATTTACAGGGCCTCCTACACTTCCACACCTGTTCATGAAGCCTTTCCTGGGAGGCTGTGTAGCATCCCACTGCCTTCAAGAATCATGATGAACCAAACACTGGATAGGACCTTCTTGACTGCAGCGTCCAAAATGTGAACTCCCTCCCCAAGGAGGCATGTCCAGCACTTTCCCTTCAGCAGCTGGTAAAGTCCATCTCATTTAGAAATGCATAATATCCTGGCTAGCTGTCTCACTAATTAGGCTCCTGGTTTTTTTGTTTGGATATACTATATTTCTGTACTCAAGACATTGTGCATTGGTTTATAAATTAAATTAAATTTTAATTTTTCGTATATGACCTTAAAAACCAATTGGGCGTAAAAAATGTGTATAATTTTGATATAAATATAAAATACATGATGACTTTCCTAAATTCTTCTCTTTGCTTCTACTTGTCTGCAAAAAAACAGGGGTTTCTCACCTGTGGTCCATGGACCCCAACAGGTCCGTGAACTGAGCACAAAAGGGGAGATCTCCTTCCTGTTACTTTGAAAATTGCCCTTGTTGGGGGGATATGGGGAGGAGGTTCACAGCTTTCAGATTCTCAAAGGGATCTGTGACCCCCAAAAATGTTATGAACTGCTGTGCTAAATATGATAAATTACACTGAAATGCAGTGGTATACATGAATCTGAAGTTCAATAGGATATGTTAACAGGCAGATTAAATGCTCCATAAAGCAAGATCATTCATTACTGACATCTTTAGAACAGCAATTATTGTCCATCAGCACCACATTTTGTTAAGTTTCTGCTCTGGCTGGCAGTAACTTCAAAAACTTTGCTTATTGCTTAGGATGGTTCTGTGGTCCTTGATATTTGTAATGGCAGAAGTTTTAAACCTTTTTGAGTCCATGGCTCCCTTAACCAACTACAATCTTTCTGCGGCACACCTGTGGGGCTCAGGAGCCCAGTTATGTCGCCTGTTGCCTGCAGAGATGGCAGCCTCTTACCCTTTTTTGAACACCCTCTCTTGTGGAGTGTTCCCTCCAAAATGCAAACTATCACCAGTCTTAATGAAACTGAGAGCAGCATTCTTCCAGTGGTCTGAAGAACAAGCTTGATGACTGAACAGCTCTACTAATCACAAAGTCATCAAATTGGCCCTGCTGCCAGTCAAAGGTAAAATGAAACTTTTAAATCTCTTGTGAATGTAAGAAATCTGGCCCTAAATAGTTGTCAGAGAAGAGAGGAAAAACCAATTAAGTCGCAAGTGTGCCACAATGTTCCTAGAGCCATCACAGGCTGAAGTGCTCAAGATGGACAGACTTGCCTTCACAATAGTCTAATACAGGGTTCCCCAATCTGGTTTCAAATGTTTTGGACAACTCCCATCTTCCCTTATCCAAGCTGTCTGGGGCTGATGAGAGTTTTGGCCAGAACATCTGGAGTTCATCAGGCTGGGAAGGCCGATCTCACAAATTTGAAAAAGTAATTGTATCAATGTCTATTATGTTCCACATAGTCACGTTTGAATGTCCCATGCAGATTATTCTGGAAAAGTTCTGGGAACAAGGAAGGATAGAAAAAGACAGAATAAGCAAACAATCAGATCTCTTTGGGTGACAAAGGACAGCCAAACTAGAAAAACAATGGAAAGAACACATTGCAAGACAGATTAAGAAAATTAAGGAGGGGCAAGTGCATGAAGAGACTTCAAGGAAAGACTACGTTAAATGTGTCAGAGGCCGAAGCAATGGGGAACCAGTAAAGACATTTGAAATGGGTGTGCCACCTGGTTCGAACAATGGCAACTGAATTGCTCTGGCAGCCATTACGGACAGAGAAGTAACAAAAGCATGTCAGAAAAAAGAAAGTTACAGTAGTTAAGATGGCAGGTGACCACAGCATGAGCCAGTGTTTTAGCCAACAAATAGAGGAATGGCTGGGTAACAATACAATACAATATTGTATCAGCTGCCTATACTTACGGTCAATCCTCTAAGTATCTATTCATCCTCAAAAATAGCATTGTCTCAGGAATGGGGCATCAGGCACCAGAGAGCCCTATGGAATATGCAGCATGGGAATATACCTAACATCACTCTTTAGAAGAAAGAGTGCTGAAGGGCTTACCGAAAAATCTCTGGGTTGCACACATGTTCCGGATCCAGTGCTTCGCCTTCCATAAACTCATAGCACAGGCCGTTGCGGAAAGTACAGTAAAGTTGTGGAGCACAGCCGTGGGCCTGCAACACACGGAAGCTCTTCACTTCTTCCTCTCGATCAACTAACAGCTCTGTTTTATTTCCATAAATTCTAACAAGGACAACATCATCCATTTCCTCACCCACGTAACAGCCAATAAGCTTATTGGTGATTCCATCTGTAAATACCTGTAAGGAAGAGTAATTCAGATTTGTTTTAATTAAAACTTACTACTACTATCACTACTATCACTACTACTACTACCACCACTACTGTATATTTATTTATACCCCTATTTCCCCTAACAGGGTCTCAATACGGCTTACAGATAAAGCAGGAACAGCTACAGTCATTCATGGCTTCCTGTTTCACAAGAGTGAGAACAGGTGCTCCTTCGTGAAGGCAGGAGAGACTGACATGCTGCAATGCACTATGGCAGAGTCTGCTTCCCACAATGCTGTGCCTGCCTTTGGGGATTGACAGATTCAGTCCCACAGCAGGAGGATAGAACAAGACAACCAAAATACTCCAAGGAAGGTTGTCAATGAGTACCTGACTACTCTCTCAGGGGTGAGTGCACAAATGCATCCCACCAATCCACACAAATTCAGCTTAGACCTGCAGGACAGGCCCATATGCTGCACTCCTCGCCGACAAGAACCCTTTATGGCAAGTCCACCTCTTCATTCTTGGTCAAAAGAGGTGGTTGCTCAGAAGCAGTATCTCCAGAGACAAATAAGACAACCTCCTCTTGTAGTGAGTGCTGGAGTACTCTCCTGTGATGAAAGGATACCTTGGTCAAGCCAAACTTGTCTACTTTGTAGTAATGATAAATACAAAGGGATAAGTCCAAGTGGCCATCTTGCAAATGTCTTCCAAAGAAGAAAATATTATCTTTACACATTGGAATGGAAGTACTTCTCAGTTAGCTTTGTAGTTCATTGCCACAAGATGTACTGACTGCCACTAGCTTAGAACAGACAAGTGGATGTGCCAACAATGGCTATTAGCTGGGATAACTGAAAATAGAGTCTCTGTTCAAAGACACTGCAAATCCAGCATCAGATGCTAGGAACACACAGAGTGGCTATTGTCACCCCACCCCCTGGCACATTCCCCAGGGCTGCCAACCATTGTTCCTTATAGTGGCAGGTTGCTGGACTAGACAGATTTTTCACCAGCTACAGAATGACAATACTTATGTACTCCTTATAGCAGCAAACTTTGTCTCTTAGTACAAGATAAAACACAACTCCCCAAGTGTTACAAGACCACACAAGAAAACATTTTAAATGAACTGATTTGACATTTTTTGCATTCACAAAAGCTACGCAGAGATATTTAATCACACTGATAAGCTAAAGTTTAAAAAATAATAATCAGGTTTCTAGTAGTCAGTAACATAAATTAGTGAAGTCTTCCACAAACAGAAAAACTGCTCCCTCACCCAGTGTCACCACCCCACCTCTAGCTCCTTAGATTTTATATTCCAAACAGCTGTATGCCATGTGGTTGAATTTATTTAGGATGAATTTGAAAACAACTTCATTGGCACATGTTTTTGTATAGTTTCTCACTGATGGATTGATGTTTACACACAGCTGTTTTGGTTTCTGTGATCTCTTGGACTATACTGTCATGTTAGTTACAGTATAGGGCCCAAGATACACAATATTTTACACACACACAAAAAGGGATCAATATTCAAGTATGACACAGTATTTCCTAGAATAAAATAATATATTCCAATGCAAAAACTGTATTGCCTAATATAATGGCATGTTTACCAGGGCATGACACTGCCTGAAGAAGTTGCTAAAGACACTATGAATTACAGAATGAAACACATGAAAAGTCCTGCTCATAAAGTTAACAGCAGAGGCAGACTAATAATAGACATTAAGATAATGATTTTAAGCTATATTGCATATTTATTTTGAATTTATGCCCTTACACAGACCAGAAATTAAAATGAGCAACATGGAATACAAAAATATGATATGAATTGCTGAATTACTAATGTGATTAATGACATACATTAAGGAATTCTACATGCACAGAAATAATCTAAGTTAATGCAGTCAATTCTGACTCATTCAAGCACCATTTTTCTTGCTCTAATATCTATAAGCCAGGGAGGTCAAGTTAACAGAGTAGTACTGCCAGTTCCAAGCAAGGGGTAACTTCAATCTTTATCAATGTTTAAACAGATGCTATACTGCCTGCAAAATGTATTACTAACAATTTTGATGAGCCCTGTCTTGTGAAGACCACAGTTGTGCTAGTCCCTTCCACCCTAAATATTTCTTGCATGCTTCCCCCCACCCCCATTGTGGACTGTATCCAAAACTAGCTGATAGTATGAAATTGAAAACAATTCAACACATAAGAGTAAAGATGGTCCAACAGCTACTTATGGGAAACTGCAAAATGCAGTCTTCATTTTCTAAGCTCTACCACTTTCAGCCATTTTGAAGTGGTCCTAAAACTGCTCAATTCTCGCTTGCTGCCTATGTCTTTAACTTCCTCCCAGAATTTCCTCAAACTTAAGACTTTCCATTAAGGTTTAAATCCCCATCCACAAATGAAATAAAGTCTAACTACAAATGCACACATTTACCCTTGGTGACCCTTATCTCTTATCCCTCGCCTCCATATAAATTTAAACTATGGGGTCATCAGGGCAAGGACCCATCCTTTGAGTATGTCATGGTGCTACTGTATATATAGCGGTACCCCATTTTATCCTCCCAGTAATCCAGTGATGTCCATTTGCACCCTGGTCTCCTCAGTCAAAATCCATGGTACTCACTCTACCACAATGGCCATTGTGCACAAGACTGTGCAAAAGTCAGTGGGCCACAAGGTTGACAAGTCTTGTTTGACAGAACGGTAGCAAAAATAAAGTACTCTAATGCATGGGTGAGGAGCCTATAGCCTGATTCCATCCAGCCCTCCAGAGTCCTCCAGACAGTGCAGCCCACTCTGGGAAAGCACAAGCAGGTAGAAGGTTCTTCTCCACAGAGAATGAAGTGAGGTGATAGAAGTGAGTTGGGTGAGGGCCTGAGAAGGTGAAGACTGGGTTGGGTGACAATCAAATCCATGATTGCAAAAGTATCTCTTGGGCCATACGGCTGGCCACACACACACACACACACTTTTTGTGGGTCATATAGCCCTTGTGCACCCTGCTCCATTACTTATGTTAATATTTTCTTTCCTGCAGTTGCATATTTTAGACACTGGATGTCACTGTGGGACTTTGCTGAATATACTCAGCAATCTTCTATTGCCTTTTCAGTAAATCTTTTAAGTACATGAACTTCAGGCTTGGCTGACTGCTGGTAACAAAGGTATTCCACAAAACAGATGCTTAGGACATGGAGAGCCAAGGTGGGGAGGGTGATTAGTGATTCACTGTACAACTAAGTTACAACACCTCAAACTGCAGTTCTGTCTACACTGTGCAAGTGCCAAATCTGTCCAACAAAGCAAGCCAATTTCAAGTGCACTCACAAAAGTTACGCTTATGACACAAGCAGTACTTCATCCAAATTAAAATGCAGGTGTGTTTTACCTGTTTTATTGGTAGCTATAGCACATGAGGTGAGTTACCTGGATCAGAAATCAGTTCTCTGCTTTAACAGTCATTATTATGATTATGAACCAGTCTCTCCTAGCCAACCCACAGGGTTATTGTAAGGATACA
Organism: Podarcis erhardii; assembly: GCF_964252035.2. NCBI lineage: Eukaryota > Metazoa > Chordata > Lepidosauria > Squamata > Lacertidae > Podarcis > Podarcis erhardii. The sequence goes on along the minus strand of NC_138500.1, from coordinate 12,912,165 downwards.
ACTACAAAAGCATTTAAAACATTGATGGGGTTTAATTAATTGGTATTTCTACATGGATTTGTAATACTCTTAAAAGACAAGCAGCAGCAATACTTTGAAAGAGGATTAGAATCTCATCTCCATAAATTTCATACTTATCCAAATGCTTTAATTGCTGAAGCTAAAGGGTCAGTCATTTAAGTCATTCGTTTCTCCTCAGTGTGCCAATGTGCAAACAATTCTGTTTAAAAGCAAAACAGCAAAATCTAGATCTAAATTACTTTCTCTAGCACCTAGACCCATGCAAACCAAATTATACAACAATCCAGAAACAGAGTGCTATAGCCATTTGCTTATAAAGGATCATAAAGCACATGCTTCAGTTTTCATAGGGTGATTACTATGTAGTTGCTCCAGGCCTCATAGTTTGTCACATTATGTCACATGACCAGATGATTCTAATCTAGATTACAAAATAGCTGTTGCATAATGTCATAAAATACATGTCACTGAACTATTTACCAATTCAAGTATTCTATTAACATTCTAGTAATAATCTCTTCTTTTTTATTAATAGTACCTGTATTTTCAAAATGGAAAGGAGAAATGTCTTATTTTTACATCAAAAATGTTATGGTTAAGAGTTAGATAGAAGTAAGTAGAAGTAACTGAATTGTCGGTGCCATAGTAGAAACTTGTGCTGCTAAACAAAACTTCTGGTGTGAAAAAACTAATGAGTATCAGCTCTCATGCAAACATAGCAGGAAGCCAGATAATTTGACAAGAATTACGTACTAAGGTTTAAGGTGCAAGTGAACAGAACAAGACCATAGTTGACCTGCACAATAAAAGAATCTTAGTAACGGAAGTCTCAAAAAGTCAGATCACTGGAGAGTAGATCCCAAACCATAGAACTACATGAAAGATTTGTCCATAACTCCAGGTTCTAGAATTGAGCTCTGTATGTTAAAAAGAAAAGTAGCTGGGTAATAGTCATTGAAAATGACAGCGTATCATGCAAGCCAGGAAGTCATGTGACCACATCTAGTTTGAGAGTGCATCCTAGAGGCAGCCAACCTTTTTGAACTCAAGGACACATTCAAAAACCTGAGGTCCCAGAGTAGGTTACAGCAGGGTTTTTTTTTAATAATAATAATAAAACAATATTAAGAACAATTTAAAACAGCTTACAGACCTATACTCAGGTCTACTCAAAAGTTAAGTCCCACTGAGGTGAGTGTGTGTAGGACAGCAGCCTTAGAAAAAAGGAATGTGGTAATAGGTCAAGCTCTATTCTAAACTGTAACGAATGACAAAGGCTGTAATTAAAGATAATCCACTGAGTTGATGTGCATGCACACAAAAGCTCATACCAATAACTAACTTAGTTGCTTTTTAAGGTGCCACTGGAAGGATTTTTTATATTTTGCTTCAACATGGCTACCTACCTGAGTTGATAATGGTTAGACTTTTAAAAGGTGAATGCCAAAGCTTAACATAACTCCAAAATAGCAATTAGTACACTGGCTAAGTGAAACTTGAAGCTGCAATATAATGCTGCTGCTAAGTAAAAAACAAAACAGAACACCCCTCTACAATGGAGCTAGTATGCCAACCTTCAGCTAACTTGCTGCAGTTTAGTTTAGGAATAGCCATTTCTGAAAATTCTACAGGGTAGAGACATGGTTCACTAAAAGATATTAAAACAATACAACTGGAGGAAGTGCTGTTTCCCTGTTCAGTTTCACATTCGTATTACCAGAATTTGTTGGCACTTTCATAATCTATATTACAATAAAAGACCCACTCAGAATATAGCATGCAAAAAACACTCAACTTCCATGGCCTGGTCTTGAGTGAACTAGTCTTCCCTCAGTTGTCCAGGCTATACTAATCTTACACACAATATATATATATATATATATATATATATATATATATATATATATATATATATATATTTACATTTTTAAAAAATCTTATACCACTTTCTCCTCGTCTTACAACTGAGTGGCTCACAAAGTAAACACCCCCAAACATCAACAGCGTATAAAGCATTTTTAGAAAACCTGTAACAATATATAAAAAATAATAAAATGATATAAGGAACAGCACAAGCAGATATCAAATTTAAAGCATTCAGCCAAGGATCTTCTCAAACTAGGTTTTATGACTTCTGTTCTATTATGGAGTAATCTGTCCCAACAGCTGAAAGTTGTCAGTGTACTACATAATACTGTTAGTTAAATCAGCTGTAGAAACATTTATCCTGTTGCAAACTGTTGAATTTTATTGCTTAGATGTAAGCCCTTAATTCATCTAATTTTATATTCGGTCTTCTAATTATTCTACTCAATTTTTGTTTGGTGGGTTGTTTCAACCAAATCACATATGATCGATGGGTGTGTTCTTCAAAACAGCTCACAACCAGATTCACCTCTACATTGGCACTAGCCATTATGTTTGTTCAGCAGAAGTTCCAAACTTCTAGGAGAAAGAGATAGACCAGAGCTTCAAGTAACTATTTGTTACTTCTTTAACAGAAATAGTTGGTTAAAGTATCCTTTTCAAAAAGGCAACACAATAGTCATTCTTCCTCACGCAACACTAAGAAAAATGAGATAATTACTATTTAGTGCCTTCTTCTCAACATGCACAATGAAGAGCAGCAGTCCTCACTGAAAATAGCAATGTGAACCACATATAACTAATTCATCAGGGATGGCGCCAACTAACACTGCTTGTAAAATTAAGTGCAAATGCACTCATTTTCAAGTACATATTCAAAATACATATTTGAAGTGTGAATGAGGACCACCTGTTTGAGAATGCAAATTTGTACTGCGTAAAGAAAGGTACCAGACAGAAAGCTATCTATTTCAGGAGTTTATATCTGAAACAAATCCATTTATTGCAGCCTTATATTAAATCACAAGATACCTGCATATGGTAACTAGAAATTCCAAGATGACAACACAGAATTCTATTCCAGTAACCGAATGGGATGGTATAGAAGGAATGGATTGCTCTGTACCTTCTCTGCCAGCTCACTTGGCTCCTATAATAGTTGCAGCGAGGGAGAAGGATTGCACGTCCCTCATTCACCAACATGCTTGGCTTCCTTGCTAGAGGAAGCAAAGCCTCTTGTTTTCTGGCAGCACAGAAGTCAACTGGCCACTACACTTTTCAGCTGATAACGCTTCAGAAGGCAACGCTTCTTCAGGCATGACCAATATAGAAATCAAGTGGTCTGGCAGTAGTCATGAACTGCTCCATTTCTCCAAGGCTAGTCATCCATCCTGGACACATACCCTAGATAAATACATTTAATTCACTATGGCTCAATTCAAACAGACTGACTCATGCATTGTGGAATGCCACAGTCACAAACTATGCCTCACGGTGACTGAGCAGCATTTGTACTCAACTTTCTCTCATAGTTTGAAGCACAAGCACTCGTTTCTCGTGCAAAACTAAGCCAGCACTGTGGTTTGTTTCCTCTTAGCCACAGAGGACCCAATTTGAACAGTGCACAACAGCTTGCTACAACATATGAATTGGGCAACTACTTCCAGTCAAGTATAATCCATGTCAAACAATGAATTGGATGTTACAGCTAAAGACATGCGTCCTAATGGTCAGGAGGAAACTCCATTAATTTTTGTGGCTTTATATTGTAAACCACCCTGTGATTCTCAGATGAAGGGCTGTATAGAAATATTATTAATTCCCAGAGACAAGTGTGTACATTCCTGTTCTAGAATATTCTATTTGAATCATACCTAATCAGAAATGCTATACATAGCCTCTAGGCCAAAACTAATCTCAGTTTACAAACTTAATCTGTTCTGAAAGTCCGTTCTTAAACTGAAACCATTCTTAAACCGAGGCGCACTTTCCCTAATGAGGCCTCCCGCCACCGGCGCCCTTCCACCGTTCAGATTCCGTTCTTACTGAGGTAAAGTTCGCAAACCAGGACACTACTTCCAGTTTTGCGGAGTTCGTGAATTGTTTGTAAACTGGACTGTTCTTTAACCAAGGTACCACTGAAATTTAAGCTGTTTAACCACTATTTACTCTTTCTAGTGAGACCACCCTCACAGGCATGCTTAGCAGGAATGAAGGAGAGGGCTTTGGAACTCTCACCTTGAGAAGCTAGGTGAAGACTTTGTTCCAACAGGCTTTTGGAAACTGACAGTTTTTAATGAAATGACTAGTGCCATGCTATTTTTATTATAATCATTGCTATGGTTTTAATAGAGTTAAGATATATATGTATTTAATTGTTTTTAATGATTATTTTCTATGTTTTTAACAGTTCTAATATTTATCTGTAAACTGTCTTGAGTCCCACAAGGGAAAAAGATGGAGTATAAATAAATATAGTAATAATTATAATATATGCTCCCTGTCACTGATGTGGGGTAGAATTTTTTGCAAAGCAGAATTTTTATTCATTTTCAAATGGAAACATTTCTACGTATTTCATAATTTGTAATAATGTAAACTGCAAATACAATATTGTAATTAATGTTTTTAGGTGATTATCCCTAGAAATCATGTGAGAATAAATATCACTGATCTGTAGGCAAAGGGGAGAGTAAAAATAATAAATATGTTATTTTAGAAGAGTTTATCTGGGATGGTTATGTATTGTATCGATTTTTAATTCTTGTACATGCTTAGAGCTGTTGATCTTATTTATTTTAATACTGCACTACCTCCTTCAACATATATTTAGAGAGGAAGTATTTATAATATTTAAGTAAATAAATCGAAACATGCGTCCCCCCACTTATGCGGGGGTTATATTCCAGGCGCCCGTGCACATAAATAAACACCATGTAAGTAGACAGAACCTTCTAAAAGCCCCTTTCTCCTGCTCTACAGCTTTCTCTCCACACATCTCCCTCTTCAACAACAGTTGAAGTTCTTGGGCTGGCGGGAGGCTGCTGCTGCGCTGCTGTGGAAATCAGCTGCTAGGCGGGGAGGCGGAACAGCCTAAACAAATCTCTTTGGTCTCTCTGGGGCTTCTTCTGCCCTCACTGAAGTCCTCTTCAGAGTCCAGGATAGGTCTCCTTGCAAACAACTAGGATTTTCCAGCTCTCTTCTGCCATTTCCTGGTTTGAATCTACCTATTTATTTATGTATTTCCTGGCACCATGCATATATGCAGTTGTGCATGTCACTTATGTGTAATAGGGTGTGTGTGCCTGTAGTGTCATCAGACTGGAGGGCCCCTGACAAGCTAAGTGTAAAAGAAGTGAACTTTGCTGAAATAGATTAGTTGTCATCAGCAAGTCAGAGTTCTTTGAGTTGCTAAATTTTAGTGTAAGCAAGTTTCAGCAACTTAACTTTTGAGCAGTACATGCTATTTTGAATTTTCATAAGCATTCCAATAAAAAACATTTAAACCACATTAAATGTGAATTAATAGTCTAAAATAAAATGTTTCAGATACTGGGACAAAAAACTAATAATGATTTGTTTACTAAATACATGTTAAAAAGGCAAGCTAAATTAAATCACTCCAAGGCATAAGATTTTTTCCCTCATTGCCAACTGAAAATTTCCCAAATAAACCTATATCACTGATGTGTATTTTTTAGAAGTATGAACATCAGCAAGCATAAACAGATCTTCAACATCCCTAACCAAGAAGCCGAATAAGCTCTGCAACACCCATGTCAGGAAGATAATCCAGTCAAATGTTGAAATTTTTAAATAACAGCTACAAAGCAACTTTTATGAAGACCACAACCTGTCCCAATATTAAGACCAACTAAGGAGCCAAGACCCTCTACTGTCATATCTGTTTGCCTGTAACCTACCTGATCCAAGAGATTCAGGGCAGATTTTTTAAAAGCTATTACTATAAATGCATCTCTTGCAGTAAGGAACTCCAAAAGGTTTTCTGGCTAACCCACAGAAGGTATATTTGTATAATGTTTTATATCAGCTATATTCTGTTTGTAACCCTTCCCCTCCCACACTTTAAAACTATACACCACAAAGTGCAAAATAAAGCTATTTAACATAGATATTTCAATTTATCAACTTAACATGCTACGTTTATTACTACAATGCAAAACCTCTGAGATTGGGTAAACACCCATTTTGAAGCAGAAAATGGTTAGAAGGGTGACATTGCACCTGAAAAGACTTGAGAGACAAGAAAGGAAGACAAGGGGTTATATCTAATGCTAGCCATACAGAGAGAAGACCAATTGAAAGGAAAGGACTAACTTGGTTCATTAATTTTAGTGGGTCTGAGTGTAACTTAGTTGTATGCAAGCTTATGCCACTTTACTCATCCTCTCCTTCAGAATGTTTAGGATCTAGCCTTTATTTCCTATGTGCTGCATCAATGCAATAGTTCATTAACACCTTTCCTTGAGGTGAAAGTGATAACCTAAAGCTGCCCCATGCTTAATTATTCAGTACAGTGCGAAAGATTTGACGGGGACAATGTTTAGGGAAAAGGTGAATAACTACAATGTGCTCTCTGAGAGAAAATACAAAAGAGTATTCACTCAACTCCTGCTGCTTTATTATTGTAATGCTTAAATCCCTCTACAAAGAAAAGTGCATTGGGGAAAGGGTGGAGGAACATATTGTCCTCCCAGCATTAACTTTGGGCTAAAACTTGACAGAGAAATTCAAGTTTTTCTTATGGTTTTTCTGGAAAGACAAGGAGATAAAAGAATGCTGACTTTCTCAATTGAGATTTGTATGGATGTTGTGTGCTTGCTACATGGCAACCCCTTTCCTCTCAAGCTATACACTGCAAAAGCCTACATGGCAACCTATACTAAGGAACCCAGCCCAGCCCAACCCCCCATCTCTCTTGTTCCATTTCCCCCTTCCTGCAAACTAGCATGTTTTATGTGTGAAAATCAGTTCAGGGTGGATCCCGTTTTAAAACAATCATAGCCTCATGAAACCGGGTTGGGAGGGGGAAAGCAAGAGAGAAGAGATGAACCCTGTGAAAAGAGAGAAGCAAGAGGTAAGGTTTTTTTTTAAGGAAAGGTGCGCAGGGATAGCTTACTCTCCCTTTCTCTATATGCATGGTATACACACCCACAAGTACACATAAGACTTCAGGCTATACTACAAGAATATAAGCTCACCAACACACACGCAACTCCCTGCCCTATATCCTTCAGGCTATATTAATAGAGTACAAGCTCAGTCAGATACAAAGATGTATCACATGTGCACTCCTTCCTATTCTGCATCTGTTGAGCTACGTTGCTGGAATAAAAGCTCAAACATACCTACAGGTATCTCACACACACACACACACACACACACACGTATATTACACACTGCCATGTCACATAAACACACATATATTACACACAAGTGTATTACACACACATGTATATCATACCCAGGCATATCATATATGCCCATATATATTACGTGCAAGCATATGACACACTTGTATTTAATATGCGTGTATCACACACTCGCACACATATGTATCACATACATACACGACACACAGGCATATCACTCTCTCACACACACACACTCCTCCCCATCGTGTATCATCTGAGCTGTAACTAGAATATAAGCGCTCTCTCCTTCTAATACACAGGCGCATCACGCCATACGAGCACGCACCCCCCCCTCTCTCTCTCCCCCCCCCTCCAGCTCTATAATTAGAACACGGCTCGGGTTCCGACTTGTCCGCCTTGCACAGAAACGTGCGCGTGTGAGCGCGCGCCTCCGTGTAGTCCATGTACGAGTTGGAAGCGCACGGGCACAGCGCGCACGCCCAACCTGCCCAACCTCCTCCTTCGAGCGGAATGGAAGCCGAGGCTGCCCGAGCCGCTCGCTCTCTCCCTCTCTCTCTCTCTCTCTCATTCTCCCCCTCAAGAGGGAAGCGCTGAGGAGAGACAGAAAGAGAAAGGCAGAGCCGCCGCCGCCGCCGCTCCTCCTCCTCCCTCGCCTCGCCTCGCCTCGCCACAATGGCTGCCCGCCATCTCTCCCCCTCCCCACAACCTGCCTCCTCTTCCTCCCGCTTCGCTCTCTCTTTCTCCCCCTCACAGCCGCCCTCCGCCGCTTCGCCTCAGCCGTAGTTACCTTCAGCGTCACCTCCTCGGGCTTCCAGGCGGGCCTCAGTTGGCTGAGGAGACGGAGGGCCCCGCGGCGGTAGCCGGGCCCGCCTCCTCCTCCTTCTCCATCGCCGCCGCCGCCGCCGCCGCCCGCCCCCGAAGCGGGGTCCCTCTCGCTCACGACGACGTCCAGCTTGGGCACCTCAGGCGAGCCCGGCGGCACGTGGATGTAGTTGGCCATGGAGGCGGCGGCGGCGGGCGAGCGCAGGCGGCGACGGAGCCTCGGCAGCAGGGCGAGACGGCGGCGGGCGAAGAGGAGCGGCGGCAGCAGCAGCAGCAGCGTCGTCGTCGTCGTCGTCGTCGTCACGCGAGCGGGAGCAGCCGGCAACTGAGCGGCGCGAGACCAACTGGCGGAGGGAGACAGCCAAGGAGGCGGCCGGCGATTGGCTGGCTCGCCTTTCTTTCTCCTCTCGCTCTCCTCCCTCCACGCCCCTTTCCCCGTTTCCTGGGATTGGGAAGGGGAAGCTCCGCCCCACTCCCGCCAGCCTATTTATAGATGCGGGTTTTCTGGTAGGCCCCGCCCTCGCTTTTCTCCCCCACAATGCTCTTCTCCGTCTTCACGCCGACAGACACACACACATATACACACACACTCTCTTCGCAGACCTCTCCGCCGAGGTTCTCTCGCCGCGGAGCATGCCGGGAGAGACGGGTGTGGGCGGGGCTGGTTCTCTAGAGCGCGGGGGGCGGGCCCCCGTCAATGGAACGCTCGCGCCTTCGCTGTCAATGGAATGCTCGCGTCTCCGCCCTTCTCTCCCCCTCCCCCGCACCCAAACCTCCCTCCCATTCAGTTATATGGTCCACGATTGGCGTGCCTTTTTCTCAGACACGTTTTTTCTCCGATGACTCCTTTTTTTTTTTTTTGCCAAATATGACAGAATTACAGAGTTGCAAGGGACCCTGCCCCAACTCCTTTAAGGACCTAGCAACACCCCTAGCAAAGGGACCAGCCGTGGGGGGGGGGGGGGAATGGCTGACGCTCAGACATTTGTGTACACAGATTAGACGCTCATTGAGTGTGACGTAGGAAGGTTCCCTTTGTAGATTTGCACAGCTCGGCTACGGTGTCCACAGCCGCAGCGCACCCAGATCATACTCTTGCTGCGGAAAATTACATGAGAACATTGCAGCTCAACTGGTATCCAAAGGCTTTACACTTGAACATAGGAATAACTGTGCAGTTCCAATGATTGCATACACTTGAATGTTACGTGTGAATAACGTTTTATGAGTGCACAGCTCAAGTAGGGCTCATTCCACCAACTTTGCTAAAAGCCCACTGTGCCAGATGGTGATTGCAGGAACAACTATTTAGAAATTGGTGTCCGACGTTTGATTTTTTTCCTCTTCCCTTCTTGTCCCTTTTTCCTTGCGTGTCATTTTAAAATAAATATTGTAAGCCTGCGGATAGGGGACTGGGGGATGTGGGTGGGTGTAAACCACCCTGGGAGGCTTTCAGGCTGAAGAGCAGGGTACCAATGCTCTAAAACAAACAAATGGATTTAATACAACATTTAAGTCTTCCTTACGTCTTACTCATTTGAGGCAGAGTTGCCATGATCGATCACAGTTTGATTAATCATAACAGAAGGAGGAAATGGGACAGCTGAAAGATCAGCACCCATCAGTCTCCTCCTATGACTGTCATAATATGGCAGCCATTCCACCGAGAAAGAACTACAGGGCCTCAGGTGAGAGACCAACAACTTTCAGCTCTTCCTTTCCCTAAATACTGTTTCCAGTGGGTCATTACAAAACCCCACAACTAAGACTAAGTTGCCTGAGTTTATCAACTCCCAGACCCTCCTTTTCCTTTTGTGTCCTGTCTTTAACACTGCAAGGCTGTCAACTGTCTTTTTTGTGGCGCATCAGCAAAGTAAAAAAATAAAAATGCTTCAGATAAAATAATAAGACCATCACTTTGCAATCCCCTTGCAGTTTTTGGATAGCTCAGTCGGTAGAGCCACGATACTTTTAATTTCAGGGTTGTGGGTTCGAGCCCCATGTTGAGCAAAAAGATCCCTGCATTCCAGGGGGTTATGCTAGATGACCCTTGTGACCCCTTCCAACTATGGCTTTCTAGGATTCTAGGACTGGGATGAAAAAAGAGAAATGAGCTTATTGAGCAATTGTATCCTTGTCCATACATAACACAGGAATGTGTGCAACCTCAACATCTCCAAAGAACTTTCAGGAGCTGAAATTTGGGGCATGACCCAGACCAGATTGACTTGTACATTCATTTTGTAATGGCTCAAGGCTGGATTGATGGGTGTGTCCAATGTTCGTGAAAATGTGCAGAGTTCATTTTATCTGAATCATTTTGAACCTTGTCCCTATATTGACTTGAAAGCTTTCTCTCCCCCACCCCCTTCAGAGGATATTCAGCATATCTAACCAGGCATTTGCACCAGGCATTTACTTCCAAGTAAAAACACTTGTGTCCCAGACATAAGTCTTCTTCATGTGTCTTCTTCAGCAACTATTAACCCTTCCATATTTACACAATGCTATTCACTCCTTCATCCACTTAGTATTACTGTATTCTCTACTTAATGACTGATCCCAAAAAGAGAAAGAGGGACCTGAGGAAATGATTAATGAAAGCGAGATGGTTATCTAGTGGAAAAAAATGTGCCATTCAAATGCAAAAGATTAACCCTGCAGCACAGGTCAGGCAAACTCTCATCAACTAATAGTTCAGCTATTAATGGTTGCAAAGTAAATTACAGCCCCTGACGCAACTGCGTTTACTGCCAAGCACAGTGCATGGCATCACTGCATGCTTATGTAATTGCTGGCTCCTTTCATTTCATTTATGTTTATGTTATATGATTGTCTGCTTCCGTAGCATATTTCAATCCAGAGTCCTTTCCTTTATTTTCGTATGTGCACCCCTAACCTATGGTTACCAGATGTCCCTGTTTCCCGGGGACAGTCCCCAGATTTACAAATCTGTCGCCGGACAAAATCCATCCCCGGAATGTCCCCGGATTTAACTTAATGTTCCCGGATTTATATTTTAAGTGTTGTAGATTTATTAGTAGGGAATGAATGTTGCGTGGTTGGTTCAACGGCACAAGACACATCATATGGCGACTTCTGGAGAGGCAAAATGGCTCTCCTGGCGAGCAGCTCCTGAAGCCAGCCAGAGCCAACTGCACTACCAGGCTGGCTCCAGGCTGCTGAGACTGCCGCGGGGGAACCAGGGATGCCTGGCGCATCAACTGGGGGACCCACAGATCCCACCTATGACCCAAATTGAGGCAGGAATGAGAGCGCCCGGCCACCTGGTTGACTGCCCAACAGCACTCGCAGGGAGAAGGAGGAGAAGGAAGAGAGAGAAAGAGGAAGGAGAAAAAAGTGGGGAGCCCCGACCCTGCCGCGCTGTTGCCTCTGCCGCTGCTGAGGAAGAGAAGTAGGAGAGCACCGGGTGAGCTGAAGTGGCTGAGTCCAGGCCCAACCCAAGCCTACTCCTTGGCAGATAGCACTGCAAGAGATCAGGCTGGGGCCCAGAGGAAGTCTGCGTGACAGAGGAGACCCAGAAGAGAAGATATTACTTCTTTTTTAAATGATTTTTTAAAAATAACTTTTTCTTTCTCTTTTTTTTAAAAAAAGTGTCTGTGGATTCTTTGGGGGGGGGAAATCTGGTAACCTTACCCTAACCCTTCTGCTGCAGTTCTTAATACTTTATCTTTATGCTGTGTTTTAGCTAGATGACACATTCTTGAGTTAGGCAATAAGGTTTTGTTGTTTTAATGTGTATTGTGTACATGGGTAGCCATGAGTTGTTACAGGAAAACATAAATGTTGCTGCAAGGCTGATCAAAAAAGGGCGTTGGCACATGGAACCCTTTTTGTAGTGTAGCAGCATTAGAGATAATCCAAAAACAAGTAAACCCCTTTAAGATACAGTGTTGTAGTGGTCCAGGGTCATTGGGGGACGGGCGACCCTTACTAATTTCCTCAGCAGGGCCCCTGCCTCCAGCATCTTAAAGCCACCCAATCAGCATGGAAGGGGGAGCCTTTGAACCACTCCAAAGCTAAGTGTTTAGGTGCTTTAAGTTTCAAGCACACGGTGCGCATGTTCCGTAAGGGACAATGGCATGCCCTCTAAGCGGCCCTGTTTTCCAGGAACAGTCCCAGAATTACGAAAGCCCTCCTGGCTTCGGAATTGATCCCAGAATGTCCCTGTTTGCCCCGCTCAGGAAGGAGGATCACCAGCACTTGTCTCCAGCCTCCTCCCTTGGGCAGCTCACAGTGGCTGCTGGAGAACAGGTGAGGACGAGGAGAGGCCACACCAAGGCCCAGCCCCATGTTGATGGGCTGGCTCTGAGGTGCAGGCAGAGGACAGGCCTACCCTGAGCAAGAAAAAGGAGCAGAATGGGGTGCAAGGGGTCTTGATTTTTTAAGAAATGCCTCTGTAATAAACAAAAATCTGCCCTTATTCCTTTATGGGGGACACAAAAGCCCTCATAGAGTCCTTTGTAGGTTCCCCATCAGCAGGAGGAAATAACAGAGGCCAACCAGAGAATATTGAGAAGCAAAGCAGCCAGTAAGCCTGATCTTTATTGAACAACAGGGTGCAACAGGGTGGTCCCCTCACCCGCAGGAAAGGGCAGGCACACCTTGGTTCTGAGTCAAAATGGTTTCAGAGCGGTTTTCCTGTGCTGCTCCAGATATGTGGTCCACATATCTATGGTTCGTACATTTATGAACATCATATATATATATATATATATATATATATATATATATATGACCTTAAAAAAAAAATATTACATCATGTGCATCCACATCTAATCTTGCCCCTTTCTAAAATGTATTTATTGGCGTGTTTTTCTTTTTCTTTTTTTTTTTTGGTAAATCTTACCTGTGTTAGCAGCACCAAAGGGATCTCTCCGGGACGCAAGCCTGGAAAGTGTATATGAAGGTCCTGGGCTGCCCAGATGGCAAGACTCCCCTCTTGGTCTTACTGACATGGTCCAATGGAAAGCAGAGCAATACATTTGGCACCAGCTTGGCTGGAGGAGTTGCTGTGTGCCAATTTCATCGTTTTCAACGTGCTCTTTGGTCCTAGCACTGTTTTGTATTTTTCAACATTATTTTATTGGGGTTTTTAAAAACTCTACACTGTAAACCATCTTGCAGTTCTTTTATAATTCAAAAGGTAAATGTGATAAATATGTAGGTGTGAGATTTAACAAGTTTTCACCATCAGCTTAATACTTAAAAAAATACTTTAAATACTTTAAAAAAATAATAATAATACCTGAAGCTTTTTATGTTTAGTACATTTGCTGCTCCTGGTTTTATTTTTACAGCTTCTCTTCCTGCTTTATAGATGTATATTCTAGAAATAGTTCTTAATGCCACAACTAGTTTGCTGCCCTGAAAATCGTGCCCACTTTTCTTCCAATGTTCTGTTGTATCTAGAAATTGCCAGGGATCAGATGACTGACACAACTCTCCTGCGAAGAAAGGTTACAACAATTGGAGTTTTTCAGTTTAGGAAAAAATTATTGAGGCTGCATGATAGAGATTTGTAAAAATGCATGCATGCTGTGGGGAAAACAGATAGAAGTTTTCTGTTAGAACCTGGAGTCATCTGATGGGGTCGAATGGTGGGAGATTCAGGACAGACAAAAGCAAAACGACTTACAATTTATTTATTTATCCAAGGTTATATACTGCTTGACTGTAATAAAACCTCTAAGCAGTTTACAGAAATGAGACGATGAAATTATTAATAAAAGCTAAAAACAGTTATTTAAAAACATTAAGATTATCAGAATCAACAATAAGCTAAAAACAGATTTAAACACATGCAACACCTACTTGTCTGGATAGTCTTGCCCATGGATAGGCAAACTAAGGCTCGGGGGCCGGATCCGGCCCAACTGCCTTCTGAATCTGGCCCGCGGACGGTCTGGCAATCAGTGTGCTTTTACATGAGTAGAATGTGTCCTTTTATTTAAAATGCATCTCTGGGTTATTTGGGGGGCATAGGAATTCGTTCATTTTTTTCCCCTTCAAAATATAGTCCGGCCCCCCACAAGGTCTGAGAGACAGTGGACCGGTCCCCCGCTGAAAAAGTTTGCTGACCCCTGGTCTTGCCTAAACAAAAATGTTTATGCAAAAGTGTGGGGGTGGTGTCTGTCTGATGTCAAGTGGCAGGAAGTTCCAAAGTGCAGGTGCTGCCACACTAGAAGATCAATTTCCCGCAAGTGCAACACAAGTACCATGCAGCACCTGCAACAGTGCCAGTTCTGCAGAATAAGGGGGTAAAGGCGTAAGGTGATGCCATGATCTAAAATTCAACCTAAGGAAAGCAAGAAGGGGAAGGGGAAGTGAAGGCAGGGGTAAACAGGGAAACGTCGTGTGGTTGTTTCAGTTAAAACACGCTTGGGCTTGACTACAAGGTTAACTGCAGTACTGTATGGCTTTGGAGTGTTGATAGTGAATGGGAAAACTTTAAACAATCAGATGTTTCACACAAACTGTGTTTGAAATAAAAAATAGCAAGCTGCCATAAAAAAGGAAATGTTTGAACACCAGTGATCTTTACGATGGAAATAACAGAAACGTGGCGCTGTGGGTTAAACCACAGAGCCTAGGACTTGCTGATCAGAAGGTTGGCAGTTTGAATCCCCGCAACGGGGTGAGCTCCTATTGCTCGGTCCCAGCTCCTGCCAACCTAGCAGTTCGAAAGCACGTCAAAGTGCAAGTAGATAAATAGGTACTGCTCCGGCGGGAAGGTAAACGGCGTTTCCGTGCGCTGCTCTGGTTTGGCAGAAGCGGCTTAGTCATGCTGGCCACATGAGCCGGAAGCTGTACGCCGGCTCCCTCAGCCAATAAAGCGAGATGAGTGCCGCAACCCCAGAGTCGGTCACGACTGGATCTCATGGTCAGGGGTCCCTTTACCTTTACCTTACTATGAATTTTAAGTTCATATAGGCAGATGTGACATTTGATAACTTGCAGGCACTCTCCTCTGATCTGCACACTTTTTATTTAGAGAACTTTCTCCTTCAGTCATTCATGTGTAAACAGCCGTCCATGTGGCACACTCTTGGCGCTTGCCCAGAGATCATTCATGGCTATTTTTGTTCTGCCTTTTATGAGTAGGCGTTTCCAAGATGCTCAATCATAGCACTCTACAGTACACGGCACACAAAGAAATTGTTGTAATTCAGGCCCGCAAAACGTTAATGGCCTATCTCGTGCTGAACGTGTACAGCAGGGGCTTCCTATATAGGTAGCTCTTGCGATTGCTACCTGCTTGGGACAGTGCAAAGAAGGGCCTGGCAGGATGCAAGACATGCCAAGTGGGAAGTGCTTGGCTCACGTGCGACTGGTCAGTTAAGAGTTCCTTGTACGACTATCAAATCACTCCAGAGATTTTGGCTAACAAGCGTTTTAAGTAAGAATTTATGAAGAGCGCTGGTGGATCAGGCCAGAGCTCATCTGGTCCAGCGTTTGGGATCAAAAGAAACCCACATGCAAGATTCTGAGTTAGACAACTGCCATATTTTGCTGAGAATAGCGGAACATAGTATAGGCCCATATAGCTATCATGTGAGAATTGCCTTTGCAGTTCTATACAGTGGTACCTCAGGTTAAGTACTTAATTTGTTCCGGAGGTCTGTACTTAACCTGAAACTGTTCTTAACCTGAAGCACCACTTTAGCTAATGGGGCCTCCTGCTGCCGCTGCGCCACCAGAGCACGATTTCTGTTCTCATCCTGAAGCAAAGTTCTTAACCTGAAGCACTATTTCTGGGTTAGCGGAGGCTGTAACCTGAAGCGTATGTAACCTGAGGTACCACTGTATTTCTGGGTTAGCGGAGTCTGTAACCTGAAGCATCTGTAACCCAAGGTACCACTGTACTCACTTACACCTGGGAATAAGCCCCATTGAAATGAGTGGGACTTAAGGATTGAGTTGGCATATTGTAGGACTGCACTGTAAGAAATCCATTTGAAAACTGACCTTTCTGCGCACATGCTTGTGTCCTTGAGTGGTCTGTGCACATGTTGTTACGGGGGCAAGGTGTGGTGCTGTTGATGGGCTTTCTTTGCACTGTACTGAGTCACTGAGAAAGACAGCCCTCGTTTTTTCCTCCAGGGGCCTTGGGAACAACTCTGTGAGCTAAGCACATGAACTGGCCCCAAATCATTATATTATCATTGTTAATTTGTTGCTTACAACAACAACAAAATCAAAGTGACTTGCTTTTTTTTAAGCATTCAATAGCAAATTTAAAGATTTAAAAAGCATCAAGTCAATCATTCTCTAATTTAAACTATTATAAAAGAACAAGACCTTATAGAAGTGACACCAAAGAAGGATGTTCTTCTCATTATAGGGGATTGGAATGCTAAAGTAGGGAATCAAGAGATAAAAGGAACAACTGGCAAGTTTGGCCTTGGAGATCAAAACGAAGCAGGGCAAAGGCTAATAGAGTTCTGTCAAGAGAACAAGCTGGTCATCACAAACAATCTTTTCCAACAACACAAGAGACGACTCTACACATGGACATCACCAGATGGGCAGCATCGAAATCAGATTGATTATATTCTCTGCAGCCAAAGATGGAGAAGCTCTATACAGTCAGCAAAAACAAGACCTGGAGCTGACTGTGGCTCAGATCATCAGCTCCTTATAGCAAAATTCAAGCTTAAACTGAAGAAAGTAGGAAAAACCACTGGACCGGTAAGATACAATCTAAACCAAATCCCTTATGAATACACAGTGGAAGTGAGGAACAGGTTTAAGGATTTAGATTTGCTGGACAGAGTGCCTGAAGAACTATGGGTGGAAGCTCGTAACATTATACAGGAAGCAGCAACTAAAACCATCCCAATGAAAAGGAAATGCAAGAAAGCAAAGTGGCTGTCCAACGAGGCCTTACAAATAGCGGGGGAGAGAAGGTAAGCAAAATGCGAAGGAGATAGTGAAAGATATAGGAAATTGAATGCAGATTTCCAAAGAATAGCAAGGAGAGACAAGAAGGCCTTCTTAAACGAGCAATGCAAAGAAATAGAGGAAAACAACAGAATGGGAAGAACCAGAGATCTGTTCAAGAAAATCGAAATTTGAAAGGAACATTTCGTACAAAGATTACCATAATAAAGGACAAAAGTGGTAAGAACCTAACAGAAGCAGAAGACATCAAGAAGAGGTGGCAAGAATACACAGAGGAATTATACTAGAAATATATGGATGACTCGTACACCCCAGATAGTGTGGTTGCTGACCTTGAGCCAGACATACTGGAGAGTGAAGTCAAATGGGCCTTAGAAAGCACTGCTAATAACAAGGCCAGTGGAAGTGATGATATTCCAGCTGAGCTATTTAAAATTTTAAATGATGATGCTGTTAAGGTGCTACACTCAATATGCCAGCAAATTTGGAAAACTCAGCAGTGGCCAGAGGATTGGAGAAGATCAGTCTACATCCCAATTCCAAAGAAGGGCAGTGCCAAAGAATGCCCCAACTACTGCACAATTGCACTCATTTCACACGCTAGCAAGGTTATGCTTAAAATTCTACAAGGCAGGCTTAAGCAGTATGTGGACCGAGAACTCCCAGAAGTGCAAGCTGGATTTCGAAAGGGCAGAGGAACCAGAGACCAAATTGCAAACATGCGCTGGATTATGGAGAAAGCTAGAGAGTTCCAGAAAGACATCTACTTCTGCTTCATTGACTATGCAAAAGCCTTTGACTGTGTCGACCACAGCAAACTATGGCAAGTTCTTAAAGAAATGGGAGTGCCTGATCATCTCATCTGTCTCCTGAGAAATCTCTATGTAGGACAAGAAGCTACAGTTAGAACTGGATATGGAACAACTGATTGGTTCAAAATTGGGAAAGGAGTACAGCAAGGCTGTATATTGTCTCCCTGCTTATTTAACTTATATGCAGAATTCATCATGCGAAAGGCTGGGCTGGATGAATCCCAAACTGGAATTAAGATTGCCGGAAGAAATATCAACAACCTCAGATATGCAGATGATACAACCTTGATGGCGGAAAGTGAGGAGGAATTAAAGAACCTTTTAATGAGGGTGAAAGAGGAGAGTGCAAAATATGGTCTGAAGCTCAACATCAAAAAAACGAAGATCATGGCCACTGGTCCCATCCCCTCCTGGCAAATAGAAGGGGAAGAATTGGAGGCAGTGAGAGATTTTACTTTCTTGGGCTCCTTGATCTCTGCAGATGGTGACAGCAGTCACGAAATTAAAAGACACCTGCTCCTTGGGAGAAAGGCGATGGCAAACCTAGACAGCATCTTAAAAAGCAGAGATATCACCTTGCCAACAAAGGTCCGTATAGTTAAAGCCATGGTTTTCCCAGTAGTAATGTTTGGAAGTAAAAGCTGGACCATAAAGAATGCTGATTGCCGAAGAATTGATGCTTTTGAATTATGGTGCTGGAGGAGACTCTTGAGAGTCCCATGGACTGCAAGAAGATCAAACGCATCCATTCTTAAGGAAATTAGCCCTGAGTGCTCACTGGAAGGACAGATCCTGAAGCTGAGGCTCCAATACTTTGGCCACCTCATGAGAAGGCTCCCTGGAAAAGACCCTGATGTTGGGAAAGATGGAGGGCACATGAAGAAGGGGACAACAGAGGACGAGATGGTTGGACAGTGTTCTTGAAGCGACAAACATGAGTCTGACCAAGCTGCGGGAGGCAGTGGAAGACAGGGGTGCCTGGCGTGCTCTGGTCCATGGGGTCACGAAGAGTCGGACACGACTAAACGACTAAACAACAACAAAAGAACATAAAAATTACTGTCACGTAGAGCCTGTGTAGATTTGAACCTAGGTCTCCACTGTTTCTAGTTCAGCACTCCACCTACTATGCGTGGTTAGAATGAGAACCATTTAAAGGCATATGCATTTTAATTCAATGCCAAAAGGTCAACAGCGTCATACTTAACAACCTCCTGTTTGCTTTGGGGAGCATTGAAGAGAGCATGCAAAGATCCACCTGCGCACACTACATTTCTTTGACCATTTGCTATTGTCAGACAGTATGGTTGGCAGCTATTTTGCTAGCAGCTAGATGGTTGCTTTAGGGAGAAGACAGAGGGCAAAAGTTCCTTTCTTTCTCCTCCTGAGAAGTGTAGGCATAGATTACTGATTGGTAGCAGGTCCAGATTATTCCAGATTGCTGAAGTTCCCAGTGGTAGAAAACCTATGTGACTTGTGCATTAAGACTACTGTATTGTAATACACAGCCTCACTTGAGACTGGTTCAGAAGCAGCAGCAGGCGGAGAATCCTGTGGTCATGTTGTTTCATACTTTCCTCCAAGCTTTTGCTGGAGATCTCCCTCTGCCTGAGAAATTTCAACAGCCAGTTTTTGGATCTGGTGTCAGAACCCCAAGTAGTGTTGGTTCTGGCTCCCCTGAAACATACCTTACCCCTGCTTGTCAGTTTCTGCAGGGCGCGCAACAGTTCACAGCTAAATAAGTTACCACTTTCCAGCTGCCCCCATCCTGAGGAAACGTTTATTCCCTTGCCCAAAAAGCAAGTTCTTTATACAGGCTGAAGCCAAGGTCTTTGGGAAGCAACAGATGACCTTGAGCGCCCTTTGAAGTAGTTGAGTTTAAAGAACCAAAAACAAAAAGCACACAACCCCCAAAGCATTTTGGCTCATTTTGGAATAGGCAGCACAAAGTGTCATCACATGAGATTTAATAGCTGCGTTTGCTCTCTTAAGTTTGAAGAATACAGAGGGGGTTTTGTTCTGTTTGTTAGCTAGCTTGATCTCTTTTAATGCACTAAGAAATACCTGGCACGTCTCTACAAAGAGATCACAGATTATAGTATAGATAAATACCGTATATCCCATCACACTGCTGAAAATATCTTCCCAGGGTTCTGGCCTTTTAAAGTTGGTTGGGGATGGGCAATGACAATTTTTGTACTGCTGCTGCTGTACTTTCTCAGTGTGTTTGAAGCTGTCAACCTGAGGTTTAAATGCCACATACACACACATATTTGGGAATAACGGTAAGTCCCATGGAAATAAGCAGAACTTCAAAGTACACATGCAAAAGATTTGGCTGAACATCTTGGAGTTGATCCTTTGCAGAATTAAGTGTGCCTAAGCCCACGGAAATAATTTGGTTTAGGATTATTGTTGTTGGCATCAGTTTGTCTCAAGAGACAATGGAGTGCCTCTAGGGGTGAAGTTAAACTACTGCATTAGCAGCACCAAAGTGACCTTCGCAGGGCGCAAGCCTGTGCAGTGTATATTGGAGGGCCTGGGCTGCCCAGAAGACAAGACATTTGACAAGGCATTTGGCATCAGCTTGGCTGCAGGAGTTGCCAGAAGGAGGAGTACAAGGTGCCACCCAGCCGCCTTAGGGACTCCACTCTGGATTTGTGTAGGGTTTACTCCTGAGCCTTTTCTTCCTTTCAAGATACCCTGCAAAGCAGGGTCCTTCTCCTAGATGGGCTACCTTCCCAGGTTGAAAGCCACCTACTTCCCTCTACCACATGTGCAGAAACCACCATCTTGACTCTTGAACCCGCTACTGTATTGGTCTTGTCCCCTCAATCTGCCACACTCTATCTTAGAATAATACCGTAATTATGCATTCAATTATTAATTAAATTTCTATACCACTTTTCATCCAAGGATCACAAGTCAGTTGACAATAAAAACACAGAAACACAAAACAAGCAAAAACCGTACTCTGCCACATATTATGTGTGCTATAGAGTTGCAGCCCTAAAGGTGCTTTTTTGTTTTTGATATGCTGTTAATATTCATAGCACCACTATAATGTACTTCAAAGGTAATTCATATACATATACAGTAGATGTTTTCAGACTTTAATACTACAAGCCCTCCCCCCCCCCAACTTAAAACACATGACTAGGGCCTTGGGAATCCAGAGTTAAGTCTCTACTTAGCCATGAATCTCACTGGGTGACTTTGGGTTACTTACTATCTGTCGGCCTAACCTACCTCCAGATGTTGCAAGGATAACATTGGGTGGGTGTCAGAGAACAATATATATTATCTTATCCCACTGAAGATGAAAGAAACTGAATCAAAAGTACTATTCTTACCAGAATGGTAACTGTCTTTCAGCTGTAACCTCTTTTATACCCTTCAAGATGTAAATAAGCCTGATGTTTCACAGCTGATAGGCCAATACAGCAATATTGTGTTAATGTTAAACAAACTTACCTTGTCATCCATCTAAATCTTAATGCTTGTCAGTACAATTAAGTTATAAACTGTTAATAAATGATTCTATAGCAATAAAATCCAGAAGACTGTGTCATTCTATTGCAGAACAAAGAGTATTTCGACACCTTAAAGATGAACAGATTTAGAGCGCAATCTTACACATACTTTCTCAGCCACAGGTTCCAATGAGTTCAATGGGAATTAAGCCTAGATCTGTATAGGACTGTGGCACAAGCTTTTAGGAACAAGGGTCTGCGTGAAGTGTTTTTTCTCAGTTGACAGGAGCCATGGAGGCTGCTGTCCATCAGGACTGGTAGGGCAGAAATCAGGAAGACCAACAGTAGAGAGAGCCAGAGGTAATGACAGGCAGAACCAAACCCACATCAGGTGTAAGAAAGAAGGCAGGGTGAGACTGGCGAGGCAGAGCCCCATTCACGTTTCATGGATCAGCCTCTACTGGATGGGAGGAACATACTGGAGGTGGTTATTGAGTTATCCACTCTCTTTCTTTTGCAGTGTAACGTTCCCCACAGGGTTGTTGTGAAGTTAAGAGATGAAGAGACCATCCATAATGCCTTGAGTTTCTTGGGATGATAGCTGGAACACCAGCGTAATGAATAATAAAATAGTGTTTCTAAACTGGCTTTTCATATATCACAAATGGTCACTAGCACATACCAGATTTCCCCCAGAAAGAGGAAATCTGGATTAAATTGGGGGGGGGGGAAGTAAACTGGTGAACGCTGTTATGTGGAGCACCAATTCTACAATAAATACCTGCCTGGACATACCCTAAATCTCTTAAATCTCAAATGCAGCATCAGGATACTCCCATTGCTGGAACCCTGTGATTACTTGAAGGCACAGCACTTTTCACATATATGGGTGGGGGGGGGGAAGCAAGAGAGTAATTCTTATTTGACTAATTTAAAATTAAGACCATCCAAGTTAGAAGGACTTGGAATGTGACCTATATTGCAATTCCACTTTCAGAAATATGCAAGGCAAAGCCTAATATGCAAGGCAAAGCCACCCCCAATTAAATGTACTTTGGCCCTTTTCTAACCTCTTGGCCCCCCTCCCCTGGTTATAGATCTTTGGTTGGTCAATGTGTCACTGAAGCATCCCGTAAGTGGCCATTTACATTCCACACCAGTGCATCACTCTGGAGCATTCTGGGAAATTAAGATGGCTGCCTGCTATTGGCCACCACTAGGTAAGGCCGGACACACCAGAAGTCAGCTTTCTAAAGCCGCAAGGAAACATGGAGCCTTTGCATCCAGTGTTTAAATTTAACGTGTTAGAAAGTCATTAAGAGGTTTTGTTTTCAGTGTGCAATAAACAGAAAGACTTGGCAATAGATTTAACCATGCAAATATTGACAACAGACTTGGTAATAGATTTAGCCGTGCAAATATTGACAACAGGTAACTGAAAAGCAAGTCCTATTGAACTCATTGGGGTTTATGCCCAGGTACTGCAGCCCAAAAAGCCTGCTACAAAACACACAGTATTACAGAACATCGTCTTTCAATGGAATCTTCAAGCTGTCAACCAAGACGTGAGGAGGCCAAGCAAAAATCGTCGTGGCTTGCAGGCCTAGACTCGTACAGGGAGAGAGAGGTATAATAATAATAATAATAATAATAATAATAATAATAATAAATTTTATTTATACCCCACCCTCCCCAGCCAAGGCCGTGCTCAGGGCAGCTAACAAGCAATAAAAACAAGTTGAATGAATACAACTTAAAAACAAGATTAAAATACAACATTAAAACATTAAAACACAGCTTCATCACAGGAGGAGAAAGGAAAAAAGAAAGAGGGGGAGGGAATCAAATTGACTCCAACCCAAAGGCCAGGCGGAACAACTCTGTCTTACAGGCCCTGCGGAAATAAATCAGATCCTGCAGGGCCCTGGTCTCATGAGACAGAGCATTCCACTAGGTCGGAGCCAGAGTTGAAAAAGCCCTGGCTCTGCTTGAGGCTAATCTGACTTCCTTAGGGTCTGGGACCTCTAAGATGTTGCTATTTATGGACCTTAAGGTCCTCTGTGGGGCATAGCGGGAGAGGCGGTCCCGTAGGTACGAGGGTCCTAGGCTGTGAGGGCCTTTAAAGGTCAAAACCAGCACCTTAAATCTGACCTTGTATTCCACCGGGAGCCAGTGCAGCTGGAAAAGCACTGGGTGGGCAGATGAAATCAATGGACTATGCAGAATTGGACAAAATGACAGGAAGGATTCGAGACCTGCGGGACCAGAGATTTACAGAAGACTGGAAGAAGTATATGAATTATTTGAAGAGCAACTGTAATCAATAAATTACGCTAGAAGGACTACAAGAAGTTTTGTAAGGAGAAATATATGAAGTGTTACAAAGTAGAAAAAGATAAAGATATTGGTTATGACTTTGAAATGTAATAGGGAAGATAAGAAATGCATACTGAGAGACTAGATTAGAAAATTTTCAGACAGGATTGATGGAAGTCAAAAATTTGAATAAGATGTAAAAGTATGTTTAATTACCGTTGAAAATGATATGTTAAAAGAACTAATAAAAATTATATTAAAAAAAAGGAAAAGCACTGGGTGAATATGCTCCCATGGCAGGGATCCCGTAAGGACCCTCGCTGCAGCATTCTGCACCCGCTGGAGTTTCTGGGACAGCTTCAAGGGCAGCCCCACGTAGAGCGAATTACAGTAGTCAAGCCTGGAGGTGACCGTGGCATGGATCACTGTGGCCAGGTCGGGGCGGGAAAGGTATGCTAGGAAACCCAACTCCAGGCTGTGAAGAGGCCTTTTAACGCAGCTGCAGGTGCAGCCGCAGCAGCGACAAAACCCCACTTGCAGGCATGGAAAAGCCCATCGAGCTCCAGCTCGGTGCTCTCCCGCGCGGCCTGGGAAGGTAACCTAGGCAACCGCAAGCCGGGCTCCTATCGGCGACTCGGCGCTCGATACTGCTCTGGCCTTCACCGACGGCTCGCGCTTTATCCGCCCTGTTTTAAATAACGGGTTGACGAGGAGGACGCGCCCCTTTCTCCCCACCCCAAAACAAGGGGTTCAATGGGTGGAGGCCCGAGAATCACTTAAAATAATTTATTTAAAACGACCCCCATCAGCGCTGAGACAGTTAGCCGGTTAATGGCAACAGGCCTGCAAGCTAACGCGCCTGCGCGGAAGTCGCCATCGTCCCTTGTCACCCGTCGTAACCGCATTCCCTTTCGCGCATGCGCAGACACAGGGAAAACAGGCCTGAGGGAAGGAAAATCATCGGGGGGGGGGGAGGGGGGCGGTGAAGGGAACGAGAGGAGCGATGTTGTTCGACGAGTGCGCAGGCGCGGGGAGCCGCCGCAGCCCTAGCCGTGGAGAGCCTCGTGCTTAATGCGCTCGGGGAGGGCCGTTGGGGAGGGTACCTTCTGCTCGCGCGCGGGGGGATGCGCATGCGCACGGGCGACGTTTACACCGTTTCTGCTTCAGTCTCTCTGCGCTCTCCCCTCCCCTCAACCCGGTCACCGCTTTCCTGGGACTGAGCCTCCGCTCTATCGGCCGCCCGCCTCGGGCTTTTACCTCAGCCGCCCTGGGCGGAAGGTGAAGAGGAGGAGGAGACTGAGGCGAAAGGAAGATGCCCGGGAAGCTGAAGGTCAAGATTGTGGCGGGGCGGCACCTGCCCGTCATGGACCGAGCCAGTGACCTGACGGACGCCTTCGTGGAGGTTTGAAGGGGCGGCAAGGCGGGAGGAGGGGCTTCTCGCTCTCGCTCTCGGTCTCTCCTCAGGGCTCGGCCCCGGTCAATACACCCGCGGCTCTTCGCATTTATTGATTTGCCGGGGGCCATTTGTGCTTCCGAGGTCGTCTCGCCGCGCGGCGCCCTCCTCCTGTTTGTGAAGAACTTCGGAACTCCCTGCCACTTGAGGTCCGGCAGGCGCCTTTCCCGCGCATGCTTAGGGAAAAAAAAAAAAAAAGCCTACCCGCTTTTTAAACTACCCAGATGCTTGGGAAGTCGAGATGGTTTTAGCCCGTTTTGTAAGGTGGTTGGTTGTTATTATTATTGTTGTTTTATTTATTTTTTTGTAATGCGCTTTCGTTAAAAATAAATACAATCAAGGGGTGTATAAGTTTTGTGAAATGGTTTTCTGCACACCCCCCCCCATTGTTAAAAACAACAAAGTGGTTTAGGATAAAATTCTCACACACAAAAATCACAACCCTACTTTAAAACATACAAGAGTTAAAATACTAAAACAAATTAGAATCATCTCAACTTCTCTAAACAGTGGTGTTTTTAGCAGGTGCCAAAAATGCAATTTATTTTATTTGCTTATTAAACTTACTAGTCGCTTGTCACCCAAAGTTTTCCAAGCAACTTGCAGAAATATATAGCCAGATGGGTGGGGTACAAGTAACAAATTGTTGTTATTATTATGCACCTATTTAATACCATAAGGGGAGGGGGGAATCATGCAATACTTCAGTATATCATCTTACATAACATTTAAGAAAAAAACAACACACCCACCATAAGTAATAACAGAAAACAATAATTGCCTAAATTTGCATACAGCACACAGTGAAATACACATGTGTGTGTATGCATGTGTGTGTGTCTTTTTCATGTTCTGTTATTGTTTGATTATTTAATAAATCGTTCAGTAGATCAAACCAATCAAACCACTTTGCGAGGCCTGCGTGAAAAGCAAGTGGTATGTATGAACACCTTAAATAAGCAACGAATCACAATGCATTATTACTACTTACTGGTCACCCAGAAAGATCTCCCAAGCAACTTGAAAAGCACATATACATTGGTGAATACACTATATGACAGAAAAGGGAAAATAAAGATATAAAAATTATAAATAAGTTTTTATAAAGGGCCAGGTTGAATAGAAAATGAGCATGAATGTATGGTATATTCTTAATCAGATTATATGTAAGGTTATTACAGCAGTATTCTCTGTTGTTGACATTTGTGTGTGTCCAGACATAATGGAGTACGCCTCCTGTGTTGAAGTCAAACTCCTGTGTTAGCAGCACCAACGTGACAAAGTGACAGCCTGGGCAGTGTATATAAAGGTCCTGGGCTGCCCAAATGACAAGAACCCCCTCTTGTCCTCGCTGATGTGGTCCAAAGGAAAGCAGAGCAATATGTTTGGCACCAGCTTGGCTGTAGGAGTTGGCGGAAGGAGGCGTACAAAGAGCCATTCAGCCATCTTAGGGACTCCACTCTGAATTTATGTAGTGTTTGCTCCTTAACCGTTTTTCTCCCAAAGATGTCCCACAAGGCAGCAAAGGTTTAGGATTAGAATTTTCTATATCCTAGTTGGGCAGGCTACCTTCCCAGGTTGATGAGCCTCACCTGCCCCTCTTACCATTAATCTCCTAATATCCAACCAAAAATCTATTGTCTTGCAATTTCATTGAAACATAGAACGACAGAGATGTAAGGGACTCAGTGGGTCATCTAGTCCAGCCCCCTGCAATGTCCATTTGATGTATGCTTTGCTACTGGGGGAGGAAGAGTCTTTGTCCTCTTCCATGTCCTCTCCTTTTCTAAACTAAAAAGTGTAAAATATTGTTGCTCCAACCTCTTGATCAAATCTGTGTTCAGTTCTTGCCGAGAATTGTACAAACAGTAGTTGTCAAGTACCTTGTAGTTCACAGGACATGGCTGCTGGATTATATACAACTAGGTGAATTGCATGTCATGCAGGCCTGATATAGATGGTAACTTGTTTTCCCGGCTTGTATGCTAGGTGCTTGTGTGTTGGCCAGTGCACTTATGATGGCAGAGAGCTAGAGCCACTCTTGGCATGTGTATTTGCATGTGACCAGAAATGTGTGTTACAGATATTTGACTACACATATAGGCAGAACACGTCTACTTGTAAAGAAACATAATATATGAAGTTGCCCGGTATGCTGCACATAGTAGTCTACATGAAGATTTTATTTCTTATACAGTACTGGTATAGAAGGTCTACATGAAAGTGGTTTGATGTAATATTTGAAGTAATTTTTCAAGGAATTGTTTTCCCCAATGCTTAGTTTAAAAAAGGAGAAATGTTAGCTATTGATAGGTGTTGGTTGTGTTTCTTCAGTAGTGATGGAACAACACTTGGCTCATACTCAGAAATACTATCTTTACTATTTGACTTGTCCCTGAGCTCAGTTCAGGCATTGAAAACTGATTTTGTGGTCCTGGTGACTATGTTTGGTGGGCTTTTTTCTACCTCTTTAATGAACAAGAGCCTGAAATTTTATCTCTCACATGTAAGCAAATTATTATTCATTGTACTAAATTGACAATTGACATATTTAGGGTTGTCAGTTTCTCACATATAACAATTATTGTGCCTTTAATACAGTAATTGCTTTGCAGACTTTATACGTAATGCACTTATTATGCCTGCTTATTGTAGGGAGAATGCTTGCCATCTTTTTCCTCACAGAGCTTCTGTGTTTTTAAGACTTGTATAATGTTCAGAAATGATGATGATGATAATGATAACATCAACAACAATAATTTATTTATGCCCCACCTTTCCCACTGATGGGACCCAAGGCAGCTTACAGAGAATAATATGAACTGATAAAAACATAGAAAAAAATAATAATTAAAAACCTATCAAACATTGATAGATTATATATATGTATACAGTTTTAATTCTATTTAAAGCATATCAAAATTTCTCCCATAAATTATTGGGACAACAAGAAGGGAGACAGTCTTGCTTCTCTAGGGAGGGAGCTCCAAAGTCTGGGAGCAGCCACCAAGAAAGCCCTCACCCATGCCCCTGCCAAGCATGCCTGGGAGGGCAGTGGGACCAAGAGAAGGGCCTCCCCGAAGATCTCAAAGGTTTGTTTGGGGGAATACAGTCTTTCAGATAGCCTGGACCTAAGCTGTGTAGGACTTTTTAAGGGGATAACCAGCACTTTGAATTTTGCCCAGAAACAGTCAGTGAAGCTGTTGTAGCAAAAGAGTTGTATGCTTCCTATAACCAGCCCCGGTCAACAATCTGGCTGCAGCTTTCTGAGCCCCTTTCAAAGGCAGCCCTGCATAGAGCTCATTAGAGTAACCCAAACAGGATGTAACTAAGGCTTGTGTCACTGGCCAAATCAGACATCTCAAGGAACAGGTGCAGCTGGCACACTAACTGGGTGGCGCTGTGGGTTAAACCACAGAGCCTAGGACTTGCCGATCAGAAGGTCGGCGGTTCAAATCCCCGCGACGGGGTGAGCTCCCATTGCTCGGTCCCAGCTCCTGCCCACCTAGCAGCTCGAAAGCACATACAAGTGCAAGTAGATAAATAGGTACTGCTGTGGCGGGAAGGTAAACAGCGTTTCCGTGCGCTGCTCTGGTTTGCCAGAAGCAGCTTAGTCATGCTGGCCCCATGACCCGGAAGCTGTACGCTGGCTCCCTTGGCCAATAAAGCGAGATGAGTGCCGCAACCCCAGAGTCGGTCACGGCTGGACCCAATGATCAGGGGTCCCTTTACCTTACCTTTACCTTTAATCATGGACAATGCAGAGACAAGAGGCAAGTCTTTAGCATATGTGCCGCTGGGGTGCAAAGATCTGCCCAGCGCCCCCAAATTTAGTTGTGAGTGCAGTCATTGAGTTTGACAAGCGCCACCACTGGCACGGTGCATCTTTGGTAAATGAACGCACAAAGTCGGAAGTCCTTTAGTGAAACAGTAGGTATACATTTCCGTAATACCTAGGTATATATGTATTTAGTTTTTCTAGCTTGATCAAAATTATTTATTATTTCATAACAGGTAGGTAGTTAAGAGCGTAGGCGGCTTCAGCGGTGGGTACCTGGCACCCCCCAGAATTCAGTGCCCGGGTGCTCCACACCCCTTGCAACCCTGGGTAAAGACGGCCCTACAGAGACCTGGGCATACAAGTAGTTTCTACATAGGTACTGCTTTTCCCGATCAGGGCATCTCTGTGATGTGGGAATTCATGTGGGTGTAAAGACAAAGAGCCTTTGCAAAAAAGGTGATAACTAGATTTAAGTCATTTCTGTTATTCACTGTTTGTTCATTTACACTGTTTTAAAATCAGTTGCAATGTCAGCTAGAGCACATCTGGTGATAATTCAGGGCACAATTGTGAACCAAATGTGGTTTAAAGCCCATTTAAGAGCTTATTTTATGGTGGTTGTGGTGGCAAAAGAAATATTTCCCACTGATATTGCAACTGCAGAATGCCATCTGGCAGTGCTGCTTAGGAAAGACAGGAGGCTGATACAGTTGGATGACTGTGATTCTTTGGAATCAAATATCACTCACTCTGATACGCTTGAAATATGATCTGTCTTGGATAACAAGCCAATTTCAGGAACTGTATAGGATGTCCCCTTAACAGTTGCATGGGTGATGGATTTCACCTGAGGTTGTGAACAAAGTACTTGGGGAAGTCTGGTCAACATTTTTCTCTACTGACTTTCTTCTGTCCTAGCTGGTGACAGCCAGCTGAGAGGCTTTGCCTGCTGTTGTGTATTTGGTAATGAATACAACTTGACCAGAGGGTTCATTTTGGGCCACCTTGAAGGAGGCAAGGTTGTTCACATTATTTAGCTGTTTATAAACTTCTGTGACAATTGTAGACTGCGGAAAGCCAGCATACAAAAAAGATTATGTATGTATGTAAATAATCACATAGAAAGTTATTAATTCCACTTATTTTTGTACAAAAGTGTGCTTAAAATACTGACCTTTAATCTTCCATGTTAAATACTATTACTACACCGTGGGATGCCTCTGTTCTGTATTCTGCTCTTCAAAATGCAGTGGGTGGAAACATTGGAAGTCAAGCCTTTTTCAATGCCTGAAAGGTCAGATACAAGTCTGATGCAGAAAACCTTGTGGCCATCTGAAAAAACTGTGCTTGTTCTCTGAGTTGAACATGCACCTAAACTTTCCAACATTAAGAAGACTTGTGTCGATTGTGTTCCAATTATACAAATAGGAAAAGGAAATACTGTATAATAACTAACCTTTAGTCTCTTCGAGTGAGATCCAACATTTCACCAGCAGACATAATGGGACTCCTTTCTCTTTCTCCCCAACCCCATGCCTTTCCAAACTAGTTCTGGAGACGCCTCAGCCATCTGGAGCATATTTTGGAGGAGTATGGGGAGAAGAGAATTCACATTTGTGCGAGTGGTTGTCTGCTTTCAAGTGGGATGCCACAATTTGTTATCACTCTTTGAGGTTTTCAAAATAAATACTAATTCTCCCCTGTCCTCAGCTGTTTAAAATTAGCTATGATTCTTCTGTAGATTAAAAAAAAAAACCATGTGCAGAAAGAGCCTTTAAGCTCTGTGCCTTGCTTATCAGGCTCTGAGAAACTCTTGTGAGCTCTGGAGGCCTTCATGAGATCTTGGATGGCCTTGCGAGACCTTGTGCTGGCTCTGGAAGGTAAGATTGCTTGCTCAGGGGTAGTTCCAGGGAGGTTTGATTATACATGATTTTGACTTTACCTGCCACCCCCTGGAACATAACCTCCTTCAAGATGCAATCCTACTGTATATTAATAGACTAAATAATTTCGTTGTAGCAGTTATGAAGCTTCTGACAATGTTGGCTGAGCCATAGGAATGTGATGAATGTTGATGAACATTCTATCTCCTGAGTGAATTAAGCGGTTAGCCATAGAATGTTCAAAAGCATGGGGGAAGTTAAAGGACAGTTGGCCTTTTACAGAACTTAGAGATAGGCAGAGTTCTGTGGGCAAGGTAGGGAGACTGAGAGGCAGAAAAATGAATGAGAAGCCCGTCAGTCTCATGGTTGTTTGAGGGAGGAAGCCCAAGGTAAACACCTAGCTAGGTAATCAAAGCTGTGTGTTTGCTTGGAAAATTTCTAATTTGGCCAATCTTCCAGACAAGCTCCTCTCAAATTTTGGGATATTGAGTCTTTTTGATTAAATATGAGTTACATCCTAAAGATTTCAAAGTTGCATCTATTAGAAAATTACATATGTTAAAGAGCTTTAGTACTCATTTTTAATCTCTCTTCTGTATGTGAATAGAAACTTTCCATCTTACACATTAGTTTACATGTGTATTGATGGGGCTGTAGTTGGGAAATGAATCCTTAAGGGACCTTGCTCTACACCCCCCCCGAACATCTTAATTTTCTTTCTGCCTTGTTTTTCATTTTTCACTATATAATCTACAAGTGTGTAAGTCCTTCACTTTCTCACATGTTCAATAATTATGTGTAGAATCTGCAAGCATGCTCACCCACAAACACTGTACAGTGAGCATATTGTTTTCACTGTCTAGCCCACTTTTCATCTCCCATATAAGCACAGCCATTTTCTTTCACACCAACTCATTTTCTCTCATTCTCACTGTTCTGCTATAAACCACACACTGTTTTCTCTCATGTGCATTCAGTAATCATCTCCAGAGTCTTCTGAGCCTATGCATTGTTGTCTCTTAGGAGGTATAACAGACTAACTGCTGAGGGATAGAAGTGCTAGCTGCTTACTAGCTGCATTGGAATTGAAGATGTAAGCTGGTTACTATCTGGTTTGGAACTTTGAGCCAATCTAGATGTTGGGGTTGTGACTTGGCATACCAGGACAAAAATTTCCACCTCCCCAGGTTTATAATTTAAAAGAACTCACAGTGTTAACTCAGGCCAATCACATTTAAAGGCCCATCTTACAGACATGTAGCAATGGTCTGTCAAATGTTTGAAAACAATTGCATGGCACTAACTTTATTTTAAAAGTGTAAGTTTTGGAAAAAGGTGGAGAACAAGATTTTGCTTCAATTTGTCTTTTTTTGGTATATTTTTCAGGTGAAGTTTGGAAACACCACATTTAAGACAGATGTGTATCCCAAATCTCTCAATCCTCAGTGGAATTCTGAATGGTTTAAATTTGAGGTAAGTTCAACAAAAAAGGTAGACTTAGAAGCAAGTTATTAAGCCCAAAGAATGTCCATTTTCAACTAACAGCAGCTCCTCATTTTGTCTGAATCAGCACAAAATGTACTTAGTTTAATCTGGTTTGTCCAAAGAGAGAAGATCAAACTGGTTTCTGATTTTGGATTGTTTAGATAAACTGTAGCAAAAACTTAATTGCAGTTCCCATTTCAGACAGAAAAACAAACTAGTTGAAAAACAGAAGTGGATGTTTTGTAGTGGTCATCTGAACAGAACCATTTGGAATTTGTAGTTTTTGAGACCCCTACCAGTTTCATGTTAATCTTTATTGTATGCTCCACAGGGAATTTAAACTAGCAATTTTGAATCAATAAAGGTTTTGTTAATACAGATTCTACCTTGTGAAATTTTGAAGCTCCATATTTTTATTTTCTAGGTGGATGATGAAGATCTACAAGATGAGCCTCTGCAGATAACTGTTCTTGATCATGATACTTATAGTGCTAATGATGCCATTGGAAAAGTTTACATTGATATTGATCCTCTCCTCTACAGTGAAGCAGCTACAGTTATCTCTGGCTGGTTTCCAATTTATGATACGATACATGGTGAGATTTTTAACATTGTTTTAAAACATATTTTATTTGGCAAATTGTTTAGGAGCGTTGAGGTAGACTTATTGTGCCATTTAAAATACAAAATAGTTTTAAGCTTTCCTGAGACATCAGTTGAGTTCTTTCAGTTTCACATGTTGTTTCAAATAAAAAAGTTGTGTTTAAAGTTATGCCATTTTTCTTTTGCCATGGACCCTAGCACTGGGATGACAAATCTTCCAATGCTAAATCCCTGAAAATCTGGACAAAAATAGTATTATATAATATGTGAGCAACACCTAAACAGTGCTGTATAATAGCTGTTGTGATGCAGATTTTGGGTGATATTCGTTGTTAGTAGACTCGCAGAAGTAAGTGATCTAGTTAGATGTTGCCCTGTGTAATTTAAGTTTGTGTGTGTGTGTGTGATGCTGTTTTTATAAACAACAGTTACAAAACCAACAATAATAAACAAATAGTACTGATATGTCTACATTAACCTTGTGGAAAGAAATTTAATTTAAATTAATTTTAGAAACAAATCAAAGAATTCTGCACTTAATGTGGTCACTTCAGTTATTCTTAACATTTTAAGATAATTTTAAGAGTACCAGGTGTAATCTTTAAATTACATTATGCCATCGTAGTATTTTCTGAAAAACTTGCCTTAAAAAACTATTTATGGAAGGAATGCCTTTTATTTTAAGTAGACCTATGTTATGGAATGATCTGTACTCTTTTAAAAAGGATACAGCACATGACATAGGGTCATTAAGGGTGTTCCTCAATCAGTTTCCTGATGAACTTACTGGCTTTGACTCATGTTTCAAGGGATTAGAGTTCACAGAGTGGTGAAGCAATGTGCTGAAGCAGTAAGTTTTACTTGACATCAGGCTTACACCATCCTTGCAGCTAGGACATAACTATGGAGGGTTTCTTGCAGCTATTTAGATCTGTTCTTGACATACTCTCCAGTTTGACACTGTTGCAGAACTATGGTTGTTTTTATCTTCCCAAGATGCAGGTTCCCAAGAAGTTTTAATTCACTATAAAAGTTGCTCATACCTTTCATGTTGTATTCCATGTTGTATATCATGGATATATTATAATATGTGATGCCATAGAATAAAGAATATTCCAGTGCTATTTGGGACTAAAATACTGAATATGAATGTTCCGGTTGCTAAGTGAATCTGCCCAGTTATTAAAATTTTCATTAGAGGCCCTTTTATAGGTTACTTCACCTCAGTCAGGAAGAATCTGGTGACATGTGAAAGGACATTCTCTACCAGTACCTCCACTGCCCAGTCCATGTGGTGTGTTTAGTTTTCATTTGAGTACCTATTTGATTTTTAGTATTTTTGTGGCTCTGTTTTTACCATCTTTTAATAGATTATCTATTGTTTTCTGTTCTTTAATTAATTCTGAACCCCCTTGGGAGTTTTTGGGCTGACAATGGTATTCCGATATTTAAAGCAATCATGGAAGACTATTTTTCTATTCTAATACAAATTCTCACTTTCTCGTATATTTTTTACAAACAGGTATACGTGGAGAGATCAATGTGGTGGTGAAAGTAGACCTCTTCAATGATTTAAATCGTTTTAGACAGTCATCATGTGGAGTTAAATTTTTTTGCAGTAAGTCTAAAAACATAGCTGGAAAAAATTGTCTGTGAAAAATGAGATAAGTGATGTACTAAAGAAATAAAGCTTTTAAGATTTATATTCTCTAGATTGAAAATAGTCAGTTAGTGCAGAATACAATTGCCAGAAGAGACTGCCTGTTTGTTTCCATCCCCAATTCAAAGTGAATGGATTTATACATACATACATACATACATACATACATACATACATAAAAAGGTAAAGGGATCCCTGACCATTAGGTCCAGTCGCGGATGACTCTGAGTTTGCGGCGCTCATCTCGCTTTATTGGCCGAGGGAGCCGGCGTACAGCTTCCGGGTCATGTGGCCAGCATGACTAAGCCGCTTCTGGTGAACCAGAGCAGTGCACGGAAACACCGTTTACCTTCCTGCCGGAGCGGTACCTATTTATCTACTTGCACTTTGATGTGCTTTTGAACTGTTAGGTTGGCAGGAGCTGGGACCGAGCAATGGGAGCTCACCCCATTGCGGGGATTCGAACCACCGACCTTCTGATCGGCAAGTCCTAGGCTCTGTGGTTTAACCCACAGCACCACCCGCGTCCCTACATACATACATATATTCAAACCCTTAATAATTTTGGCATCCAGATAGCTGAAGGAGCCACAACTCCCATACCAAGCTACCCACACTTTTGGAATCCTTTTCCGATCCCTTACTCCCAGTGCCTCCTTTGGAGGTGAAATGGGTATCAAGTAGCAAGGGGGCTTCTTTTTGGGGGGGGGGGCTGTGGTGTCCCAGCTATGGAATGCACTTTCCAAGAGGCTTCTTGGTACCAGTGCTTTTTAAAATTTCTTTTTAGTGCCTGATATTTTTAGCATGATTCATCTATAAGCTTTTTATCTTTGTGTTTTATTGGTTGGGGGGGGGGTTGTATTTTTTTTTAAAAAAACATTCACATTGTTTTATTATAATCCGGCCTGGAATGAGTTGTGGGAAAAGGTGGTATATAGTTGTTTTAAATAATTAAATATTTTACACTGTGCTTGTGCTTTTAACAGCTACATCTATTCCAAAGTGCTATAAAGCTGTAATCATTCATGGGTTTGTAGAAGAACTGGTGGTTAATGAAGATCCAGAATATCAGTGGATAGACCGAATCCGTACACCAAGGGCATCAAATGAGGCCAGGCAGAGGCTTATTTCATTAATGTCAGGTAATTACAATATCATTTATTTCATTGAAAAAGGCACACATGAATCTAATAAAGGCTCTGCATTTCTGTTAATTTCTGTTGAGCTGTTTTGCAGATTTTATTACTGTGTTTTAAAGCCAGCTGAACATTTTATAGTTAACATTACCTGAAAGAATAGAAAAGTATCGAGTTTGTAGTTCAGGGTTGCTTCCTGAATAATCCTAGCCACTGGAGACTCAGATGGCCATGGTGGTTAGGACAACATTCCACCAACAGCAACTGTTGTGCAAGCTGCACCAGTTCCTCCGCAGAGGTAACTTGGCCACAAGCTAGTAAATGCATTAGTAATTATGTAGATGTTATTCATATAAATCTTGGTAAATAAAATAAAACAAGTAACTTTTAGACTGGATTATTGCAATGCACTCTATTTGTAGTTGCCCTTGAGGCTGATTTGGTGGTATATACAGTGGCTAGGATGCTTGATGGACTATCCTACCATGCAGATATTACTTTTGTAAGGAATTGTGCTGGTTGTCTGTTTGCTGACAAACTGATTGTAACGTTTTGTTACTCTTCTTACAAAGCCCTGTACAGCTTGGGACCAGACTACTTGAGGGCCTCCTTCTGTTTAAGCCAGCTCAGTCCCTGTATAAACCAGCTCATCATTGTGGGAGGCCCTTCTAGTCATGCACGTCCAGCAGAGTTGCATCACGTGACTGAAAGGAGGGCCTTCTCTGCTATGACACTCACATTGTCGAATGACCTCCACTTAGAGATATGATGCAGGTGTTTCACCAGCCAGTAAAAGCTTACCTGTCACAGTTGTCAATCCTGGCCACTGATCCTTAATACCAGCTTTAAATGAACTGGATATCTGTTACATTCTTTACAAAAAAACCAAATACAGTAAACTAGTTTGTTATTTTTATGATGAAAATGCTTTCTACATTTATTTTAAACAGATAAAAATAATTTCTCTCTTGGGTATTAGGAAGTCTACAAAAAATCATATTAATAGTAACTGGTAAACATTTCACTTGTTAACATATACAGTAACTTAATATAGCAATAATTTACAAACAGATACAGTAATTGCAACTTGGGGGTGGTGATTTCTAGTCTGTGTTGAAACTTTAGCTCACATTATACAGCAGCCACGTATCCCCTGGAAAGTTGGAATTTCAAAGGTCATTTTGAAATGTTGAACTATGTAAGCAATCTTTACAGAATAACAGTGTAGACACTGAATGAGTGAAGATCTGCTCTTAACTGCTTAATGATTCTTTTTCATATACTTGGCCGCTGATTCAGCCTACAGTTGTTTGTTTTGCACTGTTACTAATTATAGTAGTTCTAGCACTTAGCAAAAATATTTTTTTTTTACTTTCTGAAAGTATATTATTTACAGTATTTAAAAGCTGGAAATCTGTTATGTGCTTTCTGATGGAATATTGCCTCCTTTGGAGGGGGTTGTAGTCCATCTGAAGGACTGTGGGGATTTCTGCACCATTTCTCTACTTTTTGCTCTTCAAGCACCTCCACATGCTCTATAAATTGCTTGCTTTGTGACATGTTCAGTTGTAGTTTGGAGGAGGTGTGTGGTCACAAGCATTTAGTTTTGAAGGTTGTTTTTTAATATCCGTAACAACATGGAAAGATGATTTAAATTACATCCTGTTATACAGAAGATGTAATTCTTTTGTATAGCTAAAGTTTCAGTGTCCATTTATTTTCAAATTTTGCATCAATCTATGAATGCTTACATAGTACATGCAAGAGCAACACAGTCGGGCCTGCCACAGAAAATGATCTACAAATATATTTAAAGTCTGCTTGTAGTCTGCAGGAAAACACTTTTGGTCTCGTACTAATGATGGGTTTACAGTCTCAATGCACTTGCCTACTATTAACACTGCTCCCTAGAGATTTCTTGTTGATGAATTTTGCACATTAGAGAGCGTTTCTAAATTCTTTTCTAGGCAATGGATTTCAGCACTGCCTATCTATCTTTATTCTGAACTTAGTTTACTACCGAGTAAATGAGTATAGGAATGAAGCTGGCATAATTTATATTTATATTTAGAGAGATTACACACACACACACACGGTGTCCATTGTTGTTTTGTTTAGCACTAATACATAAGCTGTTGCTCCTAGAAGCTGTCAGCATGCAACAGCAGCCATACCCAGGGTCCAGCTTTGACTAGCTGTCTAAACCAGGAGAGGGTAGCCAGTGGATCTCAAACCCTCAGTGAGTTAGGGACTTCCTCTGCATGTGAAGAAAGGCTCTGGAGGATTGTGCTGTTTTAAAATAAAAGTGTAGCAAATTTGAATAATAGCTCCTATTTTATCAGTATTATAATATATTAGAAAATGGCTTGAAAAATGTTTGGCGTCTATTTTCATGGTTATAAAAAGTTTCAGCAGAGACACTAAGGGCCATATAGTTGTCATGAATTTAACCTGTGTACAGGAAACCTGTTTGCAAATAAGCATATATCTGCATCTGTCTTATTTCTGCTACAGGGATAGGGAGCCTGTGGCCCTTTAGATGTTGAAGGCTCATCAGACCTGAAGAATGAGTCCAACCACATCAGAAGGGCCATAGCTTCCCTGTAGCAGTTCTATAGGCATCTATAAAATATTTTTATGCATCTGTAAAATTGTAACTGGTGAAACAGTCCTTAAGCCCATGTACTTCTGGATGACAGAGCACAATTTTTTTTTTAAA
This sequence comes from Podarcis erhardii, assembly GCF_964252035.2. NCBI lineage: Eukaryota > Metazoa > Chordata > Lepidosauria > Squamata > Lacertidae > Podarcis > Podarcis erhardii. The sequence goes on along the minus strand of NC_138500.1, from coordinate 12,873,814 downwards.
AAAAAATGAATAAATCATGCTATCTAAATGTGAATACATTTTTCTGTTCTCATCTTTTTCTTATTATCAGACTTGCAAATATATTTTAAGTTAATTTCTGGCTAACTGGCATATACCTCTTTTGCAGGAGAGCTGCAAAGGAAGATTGGCTTGAAGGTACTTGAAATGAGAGGGAATGCAGTTGTTGGCTATTTGCAGTGTTTTGATCTGGAGGGAGAATCTGGACTAGTAGTACGAGCCATAGGAACAGCCTGTACCTTGGATAAATTAAGTAACACATCAGCATTCTTACCCACATGTAATTCCCCATCCAAAGATATGAAGGAGTAAGTATGAGTCAGATGTTCATTGGAAAGAGATTTTCATGTTTTGTTTATATACTCATACAGTTTTGCATAATTTCATTTGTCTGCTGTGATTTCATACACACGTTCCTGCCTACCAATCTTGTTGGTAATTTTTTGGAATTTAGAAATCTGAGGGGATTCAAAATGAACTGATGGTCCTATTTGACCAGATGCTGCAGAAATAAAATTTGTGTGACAAATGCCTATGCAGTCATACCATATATAATTCTAGCAGTGTTACACAAGGTGCTGCTGATTGTGTTTGCCTCTTCTACGTTGCAGTTCAGTGTGCGAGTTTTACTGGTAGTGAACCTGCATCAATGGAATGTTTTGTCTTTCAGAATGTTTTGCCATATTACAATTTTTCAACAGGCCTTCTGTTTCCAGTACTTGTAGTCTGAATGTGCATCTGCATAAGAGACAAAAGTATTACAATGTGAATATTAAATGCTATAATACCATAAGATGCTAAGCTCTTTCTATCAGGTTCTTATATCTGCCTTTATTCTAAATAAGAGAGGGAAGCACCAAGTTGTCTTTGCTGCTCTTTGACCTGAAATAGTAGGCAAGCTTTCACTTCACTTATAGTTCATGGAGTTCAGTTTTTAGCATGAGCAAGTGAAACAAAAATAGTAGCATGCCAGCCTGAAAGCACCTTGTTTGGGAAAGCTATGTATATGCCTGGTGAAATAGCATCTAGCTACATTTACAGCATCATAAAGGCTTTTTTATGCCAGCCCTAAGAGAAGGACCAGCATATGTTTTTTCTGTGTGTGTAAATTGGGATTATGTGTGTTCTAGTTGAGATAGCTGGAATCTTGAAAACTATCCATTATTTAGGAGTTTATTATTGAAAATAATTATTTTCATACATTGCAGTATGTGCAAATGTTAGACTCACCCTCCCGTAACTGTATATTTTGTCAATATGCTTTGTACACTGCTGTTGCTGGGATTGCTGAACCTTAGGTTTCACACCTATCTCATAATTCTGCAGTTAAACTTGTCGCATTCTGTTTCCATATCCCTCTAAGGTTGGCTCAGGTTTTATGAGCTGCTGCAGGAAGCACCACACTGACATGGTCTGTGTGAAAGCAATTGATAGCTAAATGCAGGGTATATGACCAAAGTTAGTCTGTGCGATAGCTAGTCAAGTTGCTTTTGCACTGGTAAGATAATGCTTCCAAATCTTCATTCTGAATTAGCTTCATTCATTGTTCAGAGTTGATGCTACTTTGTCATGGTTGATCAGACAATCAAAACAAAACGCTTTGTGAACTCGAATGTCACTGGCTATTTTTATTTATTTCTGTTTTCAGCTAGCCATGAGACTGGTCCACAGATACTGGCTTGGCTTGCTAGCAAACCTTTACTTGATCTTGCAACATACATCCTTCCTCAAATCCTCTGGCATGCACAGAGGGCTTGGGGGGGAAGAGTAGACATTTTTCCCCTTTTAGCCTTAGTATGGAGAGAAATACTGCAACCCAGAGCATATTTTTTCCCTGCTGTTTCTTGCCTTTTCCAATTCTCAGCACAAGTGAGAGTTTAGAGAAGTATGGGCTACTGGGTTTTATTTTCATCAGAAAACATGAGAAACTCATATATTATGAGTAATTTGTATATACCCATCTTTTTGCTAAGAGCCATGTTTTTTTTAAAAGGAAGACAGTTTTTCTTTACAAAGCTTCCCTGTAGTGGAATCATAGGTCCATAAGTAAAACCATGCAATTGCCACATTGCTTTTACACATCTAATAACCTGCTAAGAATGTTCGCCCTACATCTGTTGTCATTCCATCTTGAAAAGAAAATGGAAACATTATTTCTCCATTCCCTGGTTGCACCTTGCATGCTAAGATTTTTATGTTTATTAGAAACAGAATTAAGCCAGTCTAAAGAAATTGCATTGAATCCAGGTATTACAAGATTAGCAGGCACCTACGGGTGTTTCTTTCTTCCCAGTTAACACATTGCTACAGATAAAATGTCACTTTTAACAAGGTAATGCTTAGCTGCTTTCTTAAGATTTCATCTTAACTGTTTAGAGCAGGGGTGTAAAAAAAATGAGTTGGAGGGCCAACTTCTCAGTGAGTAGATCCTTGGGAACCACATCCATTTTTTTAAAAGAAAAAATTTGAATCCCAGCACAATTTGTTAAACATCTGCTGCTGAGTCCCCCCCCTCACACCACAATTTCAAGTATTTCACTGTCTGGTGTATATCCCTGACGGGGAGGGTGGGGGGGCTATGAACGAGAAGCTCCTGTCGGAATCCACTGTCCAATGGCTCCCTAGTTCATCTCCCTTGTGTGAGCATAATTAATTTGCTGAGGCCTTTACTTAGCATGAGATAAATTGGAGTGGCAGGCTAGAGCCATGTCATCGATTGATCTGCTTGCGAGGAAGCATGCCAGTTTGCCATTTTTGGCTTCTTGGCTCACAAGACTGAAGTTCTGTGAAATATGGTAGGTGTCCTGTGGGCCATGTTGGGAACCACAAAAAGATATGATAAGGCCCTCAAGCCTTACGTTTGACACCCCTGCTTTAGAGCCTGCTCTTAAAGCTCCCTGAAATATTTTTTAAATGTAACTTTGCAATCTTTTGTATGTATTTTTTTTCTTTCCTTCCGCCTTGGCTGCAAATTCTCTCAGGTCTCCGCTGGTTCATCCACCAAGCCATGGATGTCGCTCGACTCACAACAGCCCAATTCACACAGCTACTGGCTCACGGCTTACTCAGAACTTCTCTGTGTCTGTTCCCACTCTCATCTACACTGGTACGAGACTGCTCAGACTCAGAAGCTGGGGAGAGACAGGCTACAGGCACAGTGACTGCAAAGGGCAGGCAGGCAGGCAGTGTAGGCAGGTACCACAAAACTTTTCTCACTGGGAGTCTTACTCCTGGAAATAACTACATTAGTCTCCATCTGATACAACAGAGGGGATAGGTGACTGGAATTTAACCATCTGTTGCTGTACTTTTGCTTGGTGTGTGTGTGAGTTTTTTTCCCTTTCCAGTTATAAACTGAAAAACCTAAGGTGTGAAAATATCCCTTGTCATGGGGGAAAAATATACATCTTGATTGGGCTTCAGGCTTAATCATGATGTCCTCAAAGATGTTTCTGTGACTGAAGTCTTAATTTGGACAAACAGGTAAGGTACTATTAAATGTAACCAAGGTTGTCAATACAGTGGTATCAGTCTGGTTTCCTTCTTTGTTTTTAGCTGTGGCACACTGCAGATGCTAAAGGATAAGGAAACTTTCTTGGAAATATATATGTGTGTGTGTATATATAAGTGTCTGTGTCTGTGTGTATATAAACACACAGATATATGGTCTGCAATTGTCTTTGTTTTCCTTTTTGATAATCTGGTTCAAAAAAGCATTTTGCACTGCTGCCCCAAGTGATGGTTTTGATGGGTTTTACTTTCTTTGCCTGTTTTTCTTGGTTTTTGATGCTTCATTCCTCAGCTGTGTATTTTGTTCTTGTTTTTCTTTTGCTATCAAATATTTGCCATCTCCCTGCAATAATGCTGAGTTGGTAAACAAACTTTTTGGTTTTTTGCCGTTGCCTTTGGCCTCATAATCCAGCTTTGCACTTCAGGACAACTAGTGGCCCTTCCCCATCCCTTCCCACACCCTGTTGTTGGGATCATGCTGCTATCAGCCCGGTCCTTTGGCATAGGATCACTGAATATGTTTCCACCTTCTTCTGGCAGGATTCCTTTCAATGAAGATCCCAATCCCAATCCTCATTCATCAGGACCCTCCACCCCTCTGAAAAACCAAATCTATTCCTTTTCACCTTCCAAGTCCTACAGTCGACAGTCCTCTTCTTCTGACACAGATTTGAGTTTGACACCCAAAACTGGTAAGGTGCTGCCACCCACGTTATTTTGATTTATTTATTTGTTTTGTTTAATTTGTGTTGTTTCTATTAGCTTTTTTACTCACTTCCTTTTCTCTGTTTTTTGGCATGTAAGTTAGCACAACAACCCTAAAATAGGAGATCTCTCCTACTCCAATAAAGTTTGAAAACTGTCTATATGTCTAACTCTTATGAATTGCTTTTTGCATTATTTAGTTTATGGACAGCTTTTGCAAGCTGACATATAGTACATCAGAATATAACAGAAAGGTCACAAGGAGTTTCTTTTAATTTCCTCCACATCATATTGCAAATTATGGAGATAAATAGTCACCATAATATGTTGGGGAAGTAGTTTCGCATGTCCTTTTTAACAGTGTCATACTCATAAGACTAACTACCTTCTAATCCAAATATGTTTCTGTATGCGTGCACTTCTTGGCAATTAATCACCTGAGCTTTCTAGAAATTTGGCAGACGGGCTGCCTGCTGAGCTGCTTCCAAGCTATGTACAATTGGCATAGACACCACCTACTTTTAGATAGTAGTAAATTCTTGTTAGCAACTTATGTTTTTGATGTAGAAAACATTTTAAGTTTTATTATTTCATTTAATGTATGGAGTGAATGCATGCCATCTTACAAACACTGAACAAATGCCATCATCCCTTAATGTTGCTGCTTTACTCTGCCTGCTAATTCAGTGGTTCTCAAACCGTGGGACAGGCTTCCCTTAGGAGGCATGAGGCACCAGGAGAAAGGTTGTGAAGTTCCAGTCAGGGATAGGATCTCGAAAATTGTAGTGCCATCCTTGGGCTTCAACCGAGACCTCAGTGGAGTACCCCGTGACAAACAACCTCTCTGATCAATGTGGGACTTGAGGCAAATTGCATCCTCAGTGTCCCATCTTCTCAGGGTGATTTGACAGACAAGAAACCTAGAAACTGCTACTGCTTTTATCTTTGATGAATCACTATGCAAAGCTCCAGTTTTCTTTTCTAAAATACATGTGTGGCGGTATTATCCAGATCCTTATGCATAACAGCAAGTCACTTGCACCTAATTTAGGTGCAAGGATCTCTACGGGTTCATCTGTGGAAAATAACTGATATTATGTGCAGAATGTAGTGGATGTTTGAAAAGGAGCCTGAGTTCAGAAAGTTTGAGAAACACTGCTCTATTTGGCTATGTGCATTAATTTTCATGCAATCTACTTTTGTTCTTTTTATCTTTAAGAACAAACTCTGCTAGAAGATAATGCAATTGTTTTGGTTGTCTTTTTGTTTTTTGAAATAATAATTTTAGAAAATGCTACAGAATCTCAGCTATGAACAGCTGTATTTTAAATCCAGTTTTCCCCTGCCCCATTTTGTTGTTGCACTTGACAATATTGTAGGCTGGGGAAACCCAGCTGGATGGGCGGGGTATAAATAATAAATTATTATTATTGTTGTTGTTGTTGTTGTAGGTGAATTTAGTAATGTTAGGGAGTATGTTTTTCATCTGTTTCCTCTTAAAAGAGTACATCTTTATTTTGTACTTCCTTTGCTAGATAAAATGATACCTACTGTACATTCCTGTTTATGTTGATTTAAGAGGCTATTTTAACATGTGGTGTGGATCTAAACTTGATCATACTTTGAGTAGACCTATGGTATCCATGGGACTTAAAATAACTTAAGTTGGCTTCGCTGGGTCTGTTTTAAATATGGATCCAACCCATTGTCTTTACAGAAATAAATTATTTTTTTATGCTGTTGAATTTAAAGAAATGGAAAGAAATAGTTGACATGGCATTAACCATTCTTAGAAAGTAGGCTAACATTTGTGCATGTGTGTGAGGGAGAGAGAGACAGGCACGCACACATACACACACACACACACACACACACACAGACAACATTTACTGCGCTAGATCTAATATAACTAATGGGAGGAGCAAAGATCTGAACAACTTGTCCAAAATCTTGCACTCACTTACATTCCTTTGACTTTGGTGACATTTAAATGGGCTAATTGGCCAGACCATGGATAGAATCCAAAGGGACTCTCATGCAAATGGGATACATTTCTGCTCATACCAAGTGTGTTTGTGTGTGTGTGTTTGGGGGGGGGGGGAATTCTACATTTTCTTCTGATTCCTTCCTCCATCTGCATCTACCCTGTTTCATATCCCATGCTATTCCTTATGACCCCAGTCCTTTTCATTGGCTGAAGCCAGACACAGTGTCTGGAAAGCTTCATTCCATTAGTAGAATTCCACTTGGAGTTTGTTGGATCTCAAACTCTGAAACTAGTTCCATGATCTCAAGAGAAGTTTAGACACATTCTGCTTGAAGAGCAAGCCTCTGTAATGCATGACAATCAATAAGAGTTTTCAAAAACAGATTTCATACTGAAAGTTACTTCCTCATTCCACTGATAGAACACTTCCCATTCGCTAAGTGGCACCATAGACTACAATCACGTCTAACCAGATAGAGTATACTAATAGAAATGATGGTGTATATTCTTTCTAAATATATTACAAGTGTATATTGCTAAAAAAGGGTCAAGTTTTGCTGTCAGTGTAGGTTAAGTGTTAGTGATTAGCATCTTCAGAATGCTACTTTGATGCAGCTTACTCTTGATTTATGACTCGTGCTGTTTTTTGTTTTTTGCAAACCAGCAGAGTAATCTTCCTAATAAAATGTTGCTAGCTGATTTTCTAACACTGGTCATTACCCTAACATATATGTGGAGGAAATTGAGAAGATAGGAACTAAAAGAGTAGATCAAACATGAAATTTTTACATGAAATAAAAATTAAAGGCTGTGTGGTTCAGGTTAAGAAATTTCAAATTTTTTCTGAAAAAGAAAATGTACATTTTTTAGGCTCGTGGAAAGTAGCTGTTCATCATCTGCAAGCAAATTTATTTTGAATATCAGAGTTTGAAATAAAAGTAAAAGCACATTGAAACTATTCCTGCTATTAAGGAAGAACAGTTTTTTAAAGTATCATTTGAATGTGCTCTTCATTCACATTGTAGTGCTGTATTTGTCATTTCATTTATTGTATGTCAGTAATAGCTCATTCATATTCTGTTAGGTTGTCTGTTCGTTTTTACAAAATTTGGTTTTGCTTGATTCATTTTGCTTTTTTGCTTTTTGATTTCTTTTTAGTCATCTTCTGAAATCTATCATCTCTACTGCTTCCCTCCACAGCACTTTCCCCCCAGGGACCTAGGATTTTCCTGTATCCCAGCTCCCCTACACTATCTTGTGATTCCCCACAGCTTAAACAGCCCTGTCTCCTTCTCTCTGGGTCTATCTCTAACCCTCTTCACTCTAGCCATGCCAACCCAATTCTGAGGAAAAGTGTTTCTTTCACTGAAGAGCTGCTTCTGGCTGCTTCTGGTAGGATCAATCTTAAATCGCCTTGCTGTTTTTTTTTAGTCCCACTATTGGCACTGAGGGTAGTTTTAAAGCTTCTCTTGTTTTCGCTGCACACCCTTTTAAAACTCTGAAAACTGCTGGCTGCATGACAATAACAAAAGTCTACTCACTAAATGGGTTTTTCAACTTAATCAGCTCCCCCCCCCCTTTAAAGTTTGGTCACCATTTAAAGAAACCTCATCCTTTTTATACTACAGACTTTTCTCTTTTTTCTCCAAAAACTTTACCAAGCATTGGTAATTGGCTTGTTTTTCATCATTAGATGGTGATGTAATAATTCATTTCCAGTCATTTTAAAATGTTCCTCTGTTTTACCTGGAACAAGCATTCATTCTTCCTCTTCAGGCCATTTCTATTACTCTGTTGACCATCATGTGGCCATCAGCCATATTTGGTTTCTGTTTTGAATACCATTCCCAATATGCACCTCTGTTTTGCCTGTTATTTCTCTAGATTGCTTTGCTGAATACATACTTGGTTAGTGTATGTCTACAGGCAGTGTTTTAGTTGTCCTTTCTTCTGCAAAAATATGTTTCATTTCCACAAATAGTCTTCATTCCATTCTGTCTTCGTTCTTAGTATTGTATAGTCCCTTGTAAGATCTCAAATTAGATTGACAATACAGAATGGGACTATACAGATGCTAATGTTAGTTTCCTTATCCAAAAGCAGCTAAAAATATTTCCTTTGATATTAGTTTTTGTCCTTACTCTAGAATCTGGCAGTTTTAATAAAAGTGGGGGCGACAAGCAACATGTAGATTACCAATATAAGTTCAGACATTTACAACCACTTTCTGCTTGCATTATTTGGATTTGTGAATTTGCAAGTGGTTAAAAAATTCCAACCATTTCGAAATTAATGTGTGAATGGGTGGGAAATCTTAAACCTTACAATGAGCTTATCTGTTCAAATTGTGGGTTTCTTTTTACTTGCCTTATTTTAAACAGATTAGTTTTTAGTCTAGTATAGGATGGTATTTAGTGTATGCATCAGTATCTGAATTGTCAAATGGAATGGCTGCCCATATTTATTTGAGATAGGGATGCCTTTAAGGGGGACAAGGGGCTGAGAGGGCCCCCCCCCCAATTTTCAAGGAAGTGGACAGGCCCCCTCAATATTCTGCAGCAATGTTCGCACACTGTGTGAGCATGCCATGTGACGTGCGCACATCATGCTCAAGCTGCACAGTGTGTGTGTGACACGTCAGCATTTTGCAGAGCGTGGGCGGGTGACGCCAGTGTGTTGTGTGGTGTGCAGGCACAGTGTGCGCACGTTGTGTGGTACTGGCCCCCTCAATTGCAGGGGCAAGCCGGTGTGCCTGATTTTGAGATACTTAGAGTGCCAGTGATGTTCTGTTTTGTAAGTACTATGTGCTAATGGGCAAGACCCCTTTATTTCAGTGAGGCTTGCCCAGAAGCAGTTTCTGGTGGTTTATATCTTACGAGAGAGAATAAGCATTTCATCACTGGAATTGTTATGATTTTTAGACAAGACTGATCCATATTGGTGTAAGGAAACTAGGCAGCATTGAAACAAGCCCTTAGCAAGTATATTGTAAAAAACATTACTGGCTTTGATAGTAGAAATTGCATTAGAAACACAGGAAGCTGCTTTCTGCGAAGTTAGACCTTTGGTCCACCTGCCTACACAGGCAGCTTCTCTCCAGAGTTTCAAGAAATAGTTTCCTTTCCCCACCTGCCAATGTCAGGGATTAAACCTTTGCATGTTTTCTACCCCTGAGCTGTGGCCTTCCTTATTATTTTAGATGCTCCTGCTGTGTGAACACTGAGGTGTAATGCCCCTAAATGCTTTAATACTTTACCCTGAAAATTTTACTGTAGAAACTAAAAGTGTTGACAGTTGCACGTTTGCCTTTCTAAATGCTCTGGGCTCATGTGAATATCATATAGTGCAAAACTCTAAGGTTTAGACCACTGTTGTGGTGCAAAAATGTTCTATTACTCTGAAACTTTTGAAAAGAGAAGTACATAAATAATCCAATTAATGTCAGGAGAAGAGAGTCACAATCTTTTGCCAACAGTACACTGAAACCTCTAAAACGATAGGTTTTACTTAACCACAATTTATGAGCATGCTGACAGATTTTTTTTATTCTAATTGATGACCTGCTTGTAAAAGTTAGAGCTTGAAGCCTGAAGTTCCCAGTATTATCAGTGAAAGAAAGAACAAACTATGTTTAAATCTTTCGACCTTCTACTGTTTTATTTCTATCTACACTAAATCTCTTTTAATTTTTCTGTAAATGTTGATGGAAAATTTTGCCATCTTTTTGCTGCATCAGATAAATAAAAATACATTATTAGGTCTTCTGTACAATTAGAAATAAAAAGACCGACACATTGTATTTATCAAAATAATGGTTTTTTGTGCAAAGGTACATGGTAAATGATTTTGGCTTTCCGAATCTTGCAAGTTTGAACTTTCATAATTCTTCCATTTGCATGTATATGCCATGTTTTTTAAATGAAAATTCAGTATAATATATTATTTAGCTGTTTGATATGACTGCTTACTTACATGCTGATATCCTTTAGGAATGGGCAGTGGGAGTGCTGGAAAAGAAGGGGGGCCATTAAAAGCTCTGTTAAGACAGCAAACTCAGACGGCTTTGGAGCAAAGGGTAAGAAAAGCATGATAATCCTATTTTTAACTTGCATGTCTGAACCTGTCACTGTGGAAATGTCTCTTTATCAACTGCTAATTTCCTTGTTCATTAAACAACTGTTATCTCCTTATGTTGATCCTGAACTGTATGGGATTTAATCCTTGTTCAGATGGGAGAATTAGATATCCAAAACAAGGACATGCCATGGAGTATTCCACCATAAGTATGTACAGTGTTTCTGTCCTTTCTCCCAATTTGATAAACACTGTTGGATATCCATACTTAGACTCTAGAAAGCTCTAAAACAGAATTTAAAAAGCTAAATCTTCATGTAAATGAATTTGTGTGCCATGTCAAAGCAGCTATAACCTCCTCCAACTGCTCCCTAAGCTTGTATTTTTTAAGTGGCTATGAACTAGAACTATAAGCACATTCTGCCTAATGCAGCCTTTCTCAACCTGTGGGTCCCCAGATGCTGTTGAACTGCAACTCCCATCACCCCTAGCTAGCAGGGCCAGAGCTCAGGGATGATGGGAATTGTAGTCCAACAACATCTAGGGACCCACAGGTTGAGAACCGCTGGCCTAATGGATCTAAGCTCAACTGGATACCTGCACCTAAATTCTTTGTGAATTTCTGATTTCTTCACTAAAGACAAACTTTTACTTGGGTTTAGAGGACTGTACCAAATGTTATATACTTAACACTGTATATGCACACACCATTAAAATGTGGATTAATTCTAAAATGAATAGCAGCATTAAGTTTGTATAAGTTGGATGATTCTCTTTTCATTTCTTGTGTTACCCATTGCTAAGGGAGGATCGCCTCATAGGTTCTGTAGAAGGCGGGTATGTTCCAAATCATTGTGTGACATTTCTTTTAAGCCCTCTCTTTTTGTGTTAATTTTATTTTGAAAACCCCTTTCGAGTTCGGAGTTACATTTTAGGAATTTGGGATTATTTGTTAATAGTATTATTTCCAGATTCCCTTTAGAATCCTTCGGATGCAAATTTATAAATATTTCTCCTCAGATCATTTAACAAATCCAAGTCCTCCTTCTTAACCAATAGTCCGCATGACTGTACATTTCATTTAACTTTTCATTTCATTTAAATAGCAATTCATATTGTTTATTTTGTAATGTTTAATTTGAAAATAAACTAACGCAAAAAGGAAGTTTTTACCCTGTGCCCCTGTCTTAGTAATTTAAATGTTTTGTGGGTTTTTATATGTTGTTCGGGTTGATAAACTTCATTTTTAAACTCCCTTTGCAAGCTTTTAATACTTTGATGAATTCTTTATTAATACGTTTATTGGTCATGAACAATAATTATAAATGAGATACAACTTTGAAAAAAGCTAGGCTTAAAATGTATCTTTAAAAATGCCCTATACCTTCACACCGAAGAGTAGCATATAAACTCTGTGTGACGGTACATTGTGGGTCTAATTGGCATACTTGAAATATGCTTTAATTTTACATCTGCTTCTGTTTTCCCCTCTCCAGTCAAACCATTTGTTAGTCATCTGTAGTGCAACAAACCAAGTATTACAGCTATTCCTTCTATTGATTTTTGTGTGGATTATGCAGAAGTGTTTGTTCCTGTAGCCTGTACCAGTTTTAGGGTTTAGATTGTAAGCCAGTAATGTGGCTAGGAAATAATTTCCAGGGGCTGGTTCTGATGTTACATTCGCTACTTAAGGAATGTAAGAAAATGGCTGAAGATGTATTAATGTTTGTTCTGAATTATTATATGTGCAAAAATATACTCCCAATACTAAGAAAATAATATCATGGCAGTGAACAGCTTAAAATCAACAATAAAATTACATTCATAAAACAAGTACTGTACAAAAAAACACTACAAATCGGCAATCATTTTAATAAATCAACATAGTAGGATTACCTCTCAGAGTAGGCCTAGGTGAACAGATGAGCTGGATTAAAGGGACATCTAGTTCAAAACTCTTCTCTCCTAAAGCAGCTCCCTAGATGTCCCCAGGTGCCTCTCAAATTGGAAATAGTATAAGCAAAGTCTTGGATTGCTCATATATACTGGTCTGCTGTGTTGTGTGATGGCACAGCTGGCTTTTTATTTTTATTTTTTAAAAAACCCATTGACTTATAGTATAAGGAACTGGAGTGGAAATGGGTTGAGAGCTCTTGTGAGATGATTTATTGTTGATGTCTCCTGTGCAAATGCATTTTGCAGTCTTTTTATTATGCCTTTTTAATTGGAATACACGGGACGTAGGGCTCTTGTTGGCTATTGGTCATGAAACCTCTACATTTGGAGACTATATAACTCTGAATATCAGGACTAAATATAATTAGAAGTCATGAGATTGAAATGTAGATGGCATGGGACAGGCCTATGTATCATGAGCTAGAATATGGCAGATGCCAAAATTACGGTTTGGTTTTATATATTGATCTAGTTTGCAAATTACACCAAACCATGGTTTGTGTTGCAAGGAAGAGCTGTAGTGAGTCTTGGGCTCGCGCCCTCCCCCTCTTGTTTCAGGCATGGAGATCAGAAACTTCTGTTTTAGATTATCCACAGTTTAGCATTATATCCAAAGCCTAAACAGTGGATAATCTTAACTGTCCTTAGTGAAAACAAGTCAGCATAAACTATGCTTTGAACTTGTCTTGTTTCCAATCACCATAGTTAAGACTGACCACAGTTTGTCAAGGTTTGGGCAACACAACAAAATGTGGTTAATGTAAAACAGAAGAAAAACTTATGAATGCCTCCTCACTGCCACCCTGGAAGAAGACGATGGTGGTGGGGGAACACACAGGCCAAAGGCTTGCTTCAGATCATCCTCATGGTTTAGCATTACAAGCAAATGATTCATTGTGAGTTTGAACTGGAAAAAAATGAGATGGCTTGAAATAATCATGGTAATGCAGGCTTAGAGGTTGCAAGAGTTGAATATCTTTTTTATTTTCCTTGTTCTTATCTCTTATTTCTATTTCCCATCTCATTTTAGAACTGCCTATGAAATCTTGTGGGTTAGATATCTAGCTCTTTAAAAACACCATACCTCTCAGCAAAAACAAATATTCTGAAATGCTAAGAATCGCATATTTTCTTTTCAGAAGGTTTTTCGAAGTTTGTGCTTGGCTTGTTAATGGCTTCTTGGCTTCTTCCATGCTCCTCTTTGTACTGCTTTTTATAATCTAAGGAAGAATGTTAATGCTATGTAACTGAATCAGTAGATTATCCAGATTGTGAGCTTTATAGTATGAAAGTAGAGGCATCTGTCATTTTTCATGTCATAGTGTAAGATGTGATAATGATTATTTTCTCCTTTCCTTTGCACTTACCAATCATAGGAACATTATGAAATAAACCATTGTTGCATGAACTTCCATTTATTTTTTGCATTGATGCTGTAGAACTGGCAAATGGAAACCCATCTTCTTTCCCCCCATAAACATGCTATATATTATTGTGTGCAGATCTGCATTAGACCAACCCATTTGGGGCATCCCGGTTTAGAGACAAAAAGTTAATCTTTCATAACAGATATAGTAGAACTCTTGTTATCTGAATCTAGATTCAGTTTTATCCCTTAAGTAGAGTAGCCATGTTCAAGAAAAAACTTCGTGAAACATTTTAAAGTTGCATTTCTCTTTATTATTCTTTATGGGTTTTTGCTTGTAAATTCCATTTGTTTATGGGCTGTGTGACTACACAGAACATTTTCAGTTGCCCAGAAATTTCTGCTTGCTGGAGTCAAGACTCCCCTCCCCCCCCTTATCTTTGCATCTCTCTGAACATTAGCCCTGTGGTTTTGGAAAGAGTGGTGCTACTCCTCTACTTGTGCTTCATGTTCAGACCCACTCCTGCCATCCCTTTCCTCTTTCCCATCCATTCATTTCCTCCTTGTAGCCCTTCTCCTCCTGCCCTCTTGTGTCTGGAAAGCAGATGTACATGATTCGAACTTAAGGTTGCAATGGGAAGGGGAACTGCAGCCTGCAATCACTTAGTGTAGCCTAAACCTAATTTATGCCAATGCATGGGTGTTTCATGCTGTGTTAGGGATCAATAATGCCTGTACAATAATTTTAACTTGACCACCATTCCAAGTATTGTGGGTATATTTGCCTCTTGGTCATGGGAGACTAATCAAATAATATTTTCCTAAGGCTTCTTCTCAAACATCCTGTTGCCCTGGGCTCCTGGAATAAATAATAAGAATGCATAATAAGAATATTTTCCGAAATGATGGGCCCAAATTAATTTACTGTGTTTCTGGATGTGCTTAATGAAATAAAACACTCTCGCAGCCGAATCTCAGGAGCTGCAGAAACAGTGACAACAGTCATTATCGTAATAGCACAAGGTACATCATTACACTAGCATTGTAGATCGAAATTTCGTGACAAACATGGGGGTCATGGTGCCACTGTAATATGGCCTGATTGAAGTTAAGGAAAATCCAGGACTTTATTAGGTCCTAGATTCAGTATTTTTCAATACATTCTCCTCTCAGAGTAAAAAGACTGTTTAGCACCTATTAAAGCATTTGTTTGTCTTTTAATCGCCATTGTATAATGACTCTTTGAGGTCCTGTTTCTGCAAAATAATGGCAAAGTCCCTGCATAGTGTATTTATTTTTTATGAGACAAAAAATATGGAAGGTAAAGAAGATACCTAACTGCCAGAACAAAGATAGACTATAGGATTCCCAGCACAATTCATTGAGCATTTACTTAGAAGTAAATTACTGGTTTCCATGTGATTTAAACCCAGTATGGTACCAACAGCAGCTATAGTAGTAGTAGTAGTAGTAGTAGTAGTAGTAGTAGTAATTAATGTCTTGAGCTCCCTGGAAGAAAGGAAGGGTAAGAATGTAGTAATTAAATGTAAGAATTAAACAGGACTTACAAGTAAACACCACTAAGATCAGGCTCTTAAGTCTCCTAATAATATCTCTACAATACTCCCTGATCCCTCTTAATGTACTCACTGGTACATTTTATTGAGTCCAGCACGATGTACCCATTCTGGGCTTTAGGATTCCAGTGTCACAATATATAGTTAACATCCCAGCCCAGGAGCAGCATTATGAGGGGGAAAGTAGTGTCTTAACTGCTTTTGAGATGTCTGCTAACCCCACAGTATGTTGGGTCTGTGGATGGCATACATTTTGCTTGTTTAATGCATAGTGTGTAAATCTTTAAAAAGCATTTTGCCAACTGTTCTGCTTTGCCTGTGTTTCAAGAGATACTTGCATGTTGATTGGTGAACAATAGGCCAAGCCCTTAAGATCAACTATAATTTCTTCCTTTTTTCTTCTTATCGGAACAGGAATTTCCTTTTTTTACTTTGACGGCCTTTCCTTCAGGCTTCCTTCTTCATGTAGGCGGTGTTGTCAGTGCTCGCTCAGTGAAGCTCCTGGATCGCATTCACAATCCTGGTATGTCACAGGAATAAATCTTGATATTTTGTTGTGACCTTGACACTCTGTATATCTATATATATTTATTGGAGGTAAGACCTTGCAAAATGTTTTGAAGTGAAATAAACAAAGCTTTGAAGTGAAATAAACAACAGCCTTCTTGTAAATGTTTTCAATGTCATCGAGCTATTTAATTATAATGCCAGTGATATATAACATCAGAATCAATGACAGAACTGAATTCTCAAATTGTAAATCTTACTAGGACTCTCAAGAGAAAGTGTTCAAGTGCAAACTTGGATGTTTTTCTGTTTCAGCTCTTTTTAAATGTTTGAAAGTTGGCTATTGAGGATTCTTCCAGAACCTAGGAAGGTTCTGTGATGAATCAAGGAAAACTGCATAAATTATCCTGAGATTTCCCTAGAATATTCTCTAAACATGAACAGAGTAAGATTTGAAAGTGAGGAATTGCATTTTTCAGCAAGTTAGAGGCAAGAGGTTAGAAATGGCCTTATTCAAACGGTGAGCTCCCAGCCTCTGGTCCGTTCCTCTTAAAACTAGAAAGCAAGTGTTTTTCCATTTAGCATTACCCATTTCCCAGTCTAATCTTTTTTTCCACTGGGCTTTAGTTAGGATAGGAAAGGGTGTAAGTTAGAGTTTGGTGGTGTCCCATTTACTCTAGACGAGCAGAGAAAGAGGAGCAAAAGAGGTTAGTGTTGGAAGTCCCAGAGGGAGTAATTCCCTAGACCAGGCGTAGTCAACCTTTTTATACCTAACGCCCATTAATGCATCTTTCTTGATGGTAAAATTTCCTTACCGCCCACCAGTGCTCGATGGAAGGAGGATTTAGCTTGCGCCGTGGAACCACCTACCACCCACCTAGAATCCTGAAATGCCCACTAGCGGGTGGTAGGGACCAGGTTGTCAACCCCTGCCCTAGACTCCTCCCTTAAGGAAACATTTCACCCTGCTTTTCCTTGGATAGATTCAAAGTGTGCTACTGGTGCTGGGAACTTAGTTGCCCTTTCCCCAATCAGGAACTTCAGCAGTCGCCTCAGTTAGGCCACACATATCAGTTTCTTTAGACTCACAGCATAGACTACAACCCTGCTTCAGTCTCCTGTTACACAGAGTAAGCTGTGGAGCCCTGTGGACTCGGGAAGGAGGGAAGGAATAAAGCCCTTGAGCTTAAGGTCCTAAAGGAAAAGGAGCAAGTGCCATTAATGCCACAAATCTAATTGTAAACATAAAAAATAAGAGTTATGTGGTGGGCACTAGGACACAACCAGATGAGATTGTATTCTTCCTGTTGCTTGAGGCAGGAAAACTCCGAAGGAAGTTCTCAGCCCTCTGGGAATGTCAGTTTGTTTTCCCACCTCAGTTGCAGCAGATCTATATTCACTTACTGCTCTTCTGGCCTTTGCTCCCAGTTCACCAAGTTGTCATTTTCACTGTTTTTGAGAATTCAGAGTGATTGCACTTAGTTACTGTGTTTCAATGTTTCAGTGTGTTGGGAATTTTATTTTCAGTCAGTTGTCAGTTAAATTACCTCATGTGGTGTGTCTCTTATTAACTGCCCTGTTACCTTTCCTATTTAATTGAGATCCTGTTTATTCAAATTAACTGAGTCTTTTAATTCATTCCTCTCATTTATTAATTCATTATTCCTCTCAATTTATTAATTGTGAAAATTGATTTTACTTGAATAATTATTTTGCTTGATTGAAGAAATTAACTGAACCCTTAAAAAAGCACAACCTCCCATTTATAATCCTTCTTGACTCCCCTATCTTGCTGCTTGGTAAAGGCTGTGAACAGTTCTAGGTAAAGGGACCCCAGACCGTTAGGTCCTGTCACGGACAACTCTGGGGTTGCGGCGCTCATCTCACTTTATTGGCCAAGGGAGCCGGCGTACAGCTTCTGGGTCATGTGGCCAGCATGACTAAGCCGCTTCTGGTGAACCAGAGCAGTGCACAGAAACACCGTTGCGGTACCTATTTATCTACTTGCACTTTGACGTGCTTTCAAACTGCTAGGTTGGCAGGAGCAGGGACCGAGCAACGGGAGCTCACCCAGTTGCAGGCATTCAAACCGCTGACCTTCTGATTGGCAAGCCCTAGTCTCTATGGTTTAGACCACAGTGCCACCTGTGTCCCTGCAGTTCTACTGACTGCTAAATACCTTGTGCTTTAAAGAAAGGTTCCTCTTCCTTTGTGCAGGGACTTTGTTGATAGAGGGCATAGTAGCACCAATAGCCCAATTCCTCTCAAGAAGCAAGGTGTTGGAGCCAAGTCAACAAGACATGCAAATAGATGTCTGCCACTTGAAGGTGAAACAGCACACCATGACCAATCCCGCAGTAGCAGTGGCAGCAGTGGGCAAGGAGATTCTACAGAACCTGATTGGCCAGCAGCGGGCAGAGGAGGTGGCCATCAGCTTCAGAGCTTGTGTACAGGCAAGCCAGATACAATGGTGAATGTCAACAAACACCAGTGAATCACAGAGATGAGAAACTTTCTGCAGATGATAGAGGATCTGGGTCAGCCCCAGATCAACAGGTCTTGTTGAATTCTGATAGCTCTTCAGGGTTTATGGCTATGGATTTTGAAGAACCCCCCTTGCCTGTAGCTCCAGTGTTTATGAGTGCTTCAGTGCAATTCAGTTGCTTTGTCTGTATAAACAAGAAGATATACTACTCCCTCTGCTCAGTGTATTGTACAGCAGCAAGCTGTTATTTTCTCCTAACACCTGTCACATTAAAACTAATACATGCTTAATGGCTGAGATTTCAGCAGAATTAGTCACAGCAAAACAGTATTCTACCACCACCCTTCCTAGACGAGTTGCAGCTTGCATTTTATCTGACATAGATTTCACTTCACCTAACTGTCACTGCAGACCCATTCCATAGGGGCTGTTGCCACTTCAGCGGCATTTTCCACTAACATGCCTTTCAGGAGGTTTGTGGGGCAGCCACTTGAGCTAGTCCAAGCTCAATTACTAGGAATTATAAGATTAAGATAAAGATTTCTGCAGAGGCTGCATTTGGGAGGTGAATACCTACCCATAGATGTTAGGGTTAGCTTTAGAGCATCCTGCTTTATGGTGTCTAGTGCCTACTAGAAAAGGGACTATTGGTTCTATATGAAAGGTTTTTTGAGTGGCCACTAGAACATCCACAATACATCCTAGACTGACTGACAAGCTTATAGTTAAGATTTGGTGTTAGGTGTGGACTGTCCATATAGTAACCTTGTGTCTTTATATGTTATATGTAGTTGTCTTAATTTTTGGCTGTGGTGTTTGTTAGTTGAATGGTTGGTCTTAGTATTAAGCAGTTTTTGCACTTGGCCAGAAGGTGAACTGACATTCTTACGGAAACTTCAAGGGAGGGATAAGAGATTGCTTTCTCTGGAGTGATAACATTTTCCTACCTTAAGCAACAGAAGGACCACAATCCCACTTGGTGGTATCCTAGTGCCCACTCAGAAACACCCTTCAAATCAGTCCCTTTTCTTCTAATTCCTCCTTATTCCTCTGTACTCTTCCTGCTCTAAGGAATTCTGGAGAAGACTGGATAGTTATGGGAAAGGCAAAGAGCCAATTAAGTATTCTTCATGTGGAACTTTTCCTAATATTAACTGTTCCACAGATCCTGTCCATATGATGAGGCCAACTCCAAAACCTTCATCCTCAATAAAGGGGGAACTCTAGTAGTGGGACAGCTCCTGTAAAACAGGGACTCTATTTAAGCTTATTAAAAGGGGGAACCTCTCCAGTTTCAATAGTACTGAATGCAAAAAAAGATAGTTGCTTTCCCTTAGAAGTACTTTGAGAGAATTATCACTTAAGGTAGTGGATGCACGGGCTCCTTTTACTTCCTAGCCTCTGGAAATAACCAAAGTATTTCCTGGTTCTACGCAATCATTTTTTCAAGTTTCATTTCCACCCTTCCTTGCCCAGGTTTTGGTCTGAATGGAAGACTCCATTAGCAGCAAAACCCAGAAACAAGTTGAGATATTGATTGTGTCCCCTTCCTAAGGACATCTCTAATCCTTTAATAGCCCCTAAAGTGGATGCTTCTGTCATTGACTTGTTTTCTATGACAGTTTGCATTGATTTGTAATTGATTTCCTAGCAAGGTAAATGTCAGAAAGGTAAATGTACCCCCAGAAGAAGCTTTATGTCATGACAGCTGCTCGTAAGGCATTGACTGCAGGAATCAGTTTGTTTCTGTGGGCTAATCAGCCAGCATCACTTCTGATAACCTGTTTTTTGATGGTCTTGGTAAGCTGTCCTTGGCATCCGCTTGGGAACAAATGCTATTCTGCATGCTTTCAGATTGTTTTGTGTGAAGCACAGTGGCTAATATGGTTGCTTGGCTTGGTCACCAGAAGGGCCCTCTGTTCATGTCCAAAGAGAGGAGAGTCTCATTCTTGGTAGATCTCCATTTTGATAACTTTCATCTCACCTAATCCATTTCCAACTAGGTATAGACATAGGTATAAATAGATGGTTCTTGTTTCTGTTTTTCTCCTTGATGAAGTCCTGTGTTTTGGTGTTGTAGACTGAGGACTGGGAGCCTTTTCTTTTGGGTAAGGTCATTTTCTATGTCTAACTTTTGGAAGAAGAGGACTTCCCACTTCAAAAAATTTCCTCTGTTCCTGTCCAGATTGGATATTGGTCAGATCAGACACAATCTCCCTTTTGCCTCTAACCAATAAAGATATGCCCATGTCCAAGCTCCTTAACAGATCTTGTGTGTATCTGTGGAGGTAATACCTAGTCAGCATGCAAAAGGGACAACTGCCTGTGGGGAATTCCCCTGTTTCTAGCAGTTCAAGTGGGCCCAGGTTGTGTGCATTGACCTGGCCCTGTTTGGAGAGTAGATGATTCATGCCTAATGTTGCACTTGTAGAGAGAGCCTTCTTATGCAGTTGAGACCCCATCGCTTCCAACATGCAATTAGTTCCAGCCAAGCTTTTTCTGCTGTGAAATTTTAAATGTTTTATACATTAGCCACAAAAGTTGAAATATAGCCATTTAAGTACTTTTCCCTTTTCATGTCTCAATACATTAATGAATCGTACATGAGAAAATCTCTGTGTAGCATGAAAAGAGAAAGGACAATTTCATTGGAACATTTTCCAATCTAATTTCCTGTTTAAAAAATACCATTTAAAAAATAAAAAGAAAAATGCTTCATAAGAAAACAAAGGAAAATCTAGAGGCAGGTGAGAGATGCTTGTGCTGATAAAATGCTAATATTGGCTATTCAAAAATAGTTTCTCACAGAACTGAAGCAACAATGTCCCACCATTTGCTGTCTTTCTTTAAAACGTTATGCTATCATTTCTGCTCAGATAATATTAACTGATAATTCAAGAGAGAAATACATAAACTGCCAGATGAATAAGTAGGGAAACATAGAAAAGGACTTTTGAAGCATGGTATTGGTAATTGCATTAATCTTTTTTTACTTGATAAATATAGCTAGAATAATACAGCATGATCCTTCCATCCTTCCTTTTCTATTTTCACTCTCTTATTAACTTTGCTGTCTGTGTCTTTCCAGTTCCTGTGGAGTGGTATTAATCAGTTGTGTTCTTGTTGGTGGTGTGCTGTTTTTTTTCTTTCTTGCTTTCACTATTCTGCTAAAACTGATCTACTAATTTGCTGTTTTGAACTCAGCCTTTGTCGGAATTATGGGTAACACAAGATCATACAAACTGCTAGACTGGAATAGTTTCAATTCAGGTATTTTATTAGTCATTCAGTACTACATACACTGACAGAAATTATGGCAGCTCAGTGAAGTCTTTTTAGAAAAATGGTAGCTTGTTACCAAGTTAATATTTCAAATTTTAATTATTTTTTATCTTGAAAATTTGCAAAAGAATTTTCAGTTTCAGAACGTTAAACCCTACTATTAAATTAAATCTGATTTAGTTCCTTGAGAGCCTCCCTCAGCCAACCCTTTGCACCCAGATAAATCTAATGAGGTCATGCTCCATGTTCTGTCATTTGTGGAAGGGTCTCTTCTGTGACATCTCCATTAGAATGCCCTTCCCTGAGAGACAATGTTAACCTTTTGAAAGCAACCTAGGATCTTTTTGTCCCAACAGGCATTTAAGGAACTGGGGAGAATGTGGGTAGTTCTTGCTTCTGTTTGGGGGATTTTGAGAGATTTTTCAAAATGTATCTGTAATGGTTGTAAGGGGTTACTTGTGTGTAAATTGCCTTCAGTTTAGTCAGTTTGTTTGCTCAACCATGTTTAGGGTTAGAGCTCGCCCTCCGTGACCTGTTAGTCACTTGCAGAATCCGTCAGTGGGCGTTTCTTGAACCACTTCCAGCATAAAAGCTGTTTGACCCCAAGTCTCCTCCTATGTTCCCTGCGCGGAACGCGTCTGCGCAAGTGAGGGGAAGGCAAGGGCGTGCCAGCGCTCTCTCCACTAGATTCGGGTGAAGGGTCTTGGAGCCCTGTCACCAATTCCTCCATCTCCCTCTCATCTCTATTGGTGTTACGCTGAATTCCTTCCCCCCTGCTGGTCCCCTCTCCGGCATCGCCCTGGAGCCCTGCCTCCGCCTCTCGCTCTGCTTGCTCTGATGTCAGTTCCCTGACAGTATCATATCATTTCCATGAGGATTTCTTTATTTTTAAATGAGCCAAAGTGCTGGGCAGCTGAAGAACAGAGTGGAAATATAGCAACTGCCAAATTACCAAACCAAATTCTTTTGACATAATGGAAAGCCCCTTCAATGCTGCTAAGTAACAACATTATATAAAAATTACCATTTCATAACATTTTCCATTGGAAAGCCTAGAGACTGGCAGCCACCAGAGTCACATCTGTAACCATGGTGTTATATTCTCTTGATTTTCTGTCTTATAGGGAGGGGTGGGCAGAAGGGCATCCATTGGAAATTGTATGCTTTCTTAAAAATCCATAAACACATATTTTTTAAAGAAACACTTTATGAAAATGTATAATGGAAATAAAAGAGAGGGATCAGATAGATCAGATAGATCAGGGCCTAGGAAGTGCTATGTTCAGAAGTCTGAATGGTGAAGAAATACTTCTAGTATACTGGTCTATACCTGAATAATGTAACTGAGTTTGAGGTTGGTAGGTCTTATGAAGACGAATACTGTTGCAAATGCTTTAGTTCCACAGTAATTTTGGAAGCACACACATGCAGCCCTTCCCATTTTGTAAGTGTGTGAATGGATGGATACAGGAATAAAAAGTTTGAATAACCTTTTGAATAACAAAAGTGTAATTAAAACCAGCTTCCAGTGACAAGGTTCAAAATACACACAAACACACCAAAATTGAATCAGCAAATCCATATCATATTGCCAATATGGTAACAGTGTGAATGAACCTATGAAATTTAAAATGTTATAATTATTATTTTTTACTAATAGTAATTTAATTGTGTTAAAATTATTTGATTTCATTCCCGTTTTATAAAATAACTTTACACTTAGTGGGCTGCCTATATTTAACTTCTGAACACTTCTGATCCTTGCTTATAAAAAAAGTCTAAGATGTCATCCTGTGCCCACTAACCTTGAGAGCAAACCCATTAAACACAAAAGTGACTTACTTCTAGGTAGGCATTTATACTATTGCACTATAAGTTAACCATACAATGAATTCTTAATGACTGCCCGGATTTCAGCTCCTATACAGCAAGCAACATGCCTAAGCATCTTTGCATTTGCTATTCGGCAGGGGCAGGCGGGTACTTTAACATCCACCCACACTTATCGTGTTATATGTAGTGTTTGCATAAAATAGCTTCTAATGAGTGCCTGATCTCAGATGAACCCATCATAGGAAATATGAGTCCTTGTTGCTAGAAAGTAAAGGACAAACTACAGAGATTTCAAGGATTAGAAATAGAAACAGGAAATAAATGTGAACTAAAGAGATTAAAGCAGCAACTATTCAGGATTCTGGGGATTCCTAAATCCTGATGTCCAAAAAAAGCACGCATTAGTCATAGGGTCACCTTCACTCATTAGCTGAATTCACTGAAAGCAAGAGCAATAATGTTGGCTCATCTCACAGAAATCGCTTAGAAGGTTGCCTACACATTTTGCTTTCTTACATTCTAGGAAGGTTAGAGACTTACTTTAAAAAAAATGAAAGCTCAGAGTCTGGATCCCCTGGTAGTATGAGCCAATTGCACAATTCTAATCTGGCCATGGCTGATGTCCTGAGCTTCCTGATCAGGGCTTGTTCTCTTCAGTTTATCTAGACTTTCAGGATATGTCAGTTGGCTCTCTGAATAATACTGATTTAGTAGTTGATAAATCTAGAATTCTAATATTTCTTATTGTTTTGATTAAATGAATAAGCAAGTAAAATATGTTTGAAAAGAAACCAATTTATTGTTTTCAGTTTATTCTTAATATTTATCCTATATGAGCTCTGTAAACTGCTTTAATCTCTTAAGAAGCCCCACAGGGGGCCACTGGTATGGAACTGGAGTAGGGTAGCTGAGTTTTGAAAGCAAACTTAGAAAGCTTGCTTAAAAGTGTAATTTAGATGGTAGATAGCCCAAGGTCTAATTGACCTTGGCAGCATTACAGAAATAACTTGGTGTAAACATTAACGGTCCTTGAACAATTTTTTCCAATCTATTAGACACCACAGAGTTTTTCACTGTGATGTTATCTTATTCTTCTGTCTCCGCATTTTATTTATTTTTTTCCAATGACTGTGTTAACTTTTGAGGAACAGTTTTTATCTCCAGATTATATTTCCCTTATATCCAGCTTTTAAATTGTAAGCATACACTGCCATTAAAAATCGTTTGGTCTTTGCATCATGCAACTAAAATTTAACTTTCCCTGTATGACGTTACTGTAGCTCTCATTTTCATTAGTAATCTTCTCCCCTTGGAAATTGATGTTCATTTGGGATGTAGTGTTGTGCGTTGTTCAGCGAGCCCTAAGCCTTGTTGCTGTCATGAAGCATCTGTCAGTAGCCACAAGATCATCAACTTCACTTTAATTGTGAGGTCACTTAATGTTGGCTGTTAAAGCGGTTACCCATGATTCATGGTGGCATATGTGTCTATTAAGTTTATGGTTTATCTAATACAGTGAGTTCATAGTGATTTCACTGAGTATCAGAAAGAGAAGCCCTTCAATCTGGAAGTACTATATAGAATTTTATTTTCTGGAAATGGATCAGGAACGAAAAATGCAAGGGAGGGAGTAAGAGCAGAGGGGCTATTTTTGAATGTTGAATGATATCATCTGATAAATTTATTTTTATCTGATTAAAATATTTTTTTGATGGAAACTCCCTTTAAAAAAAGTTGGCCTTGTTTCTTGGAGGATATATTTCCTTTTCAGGATCCTGAATACAGATTATATTGCCTAGTCTAGGTTTATGGTGTTGTTGGTAAAGCACTCAGATCTGAAGAGCTGTTGTATTATCACTCAGGTACATGGTAGTTGCTGATTTTCTCTTTTCTGGCTGTAACTCTGGCTGTCCCATCAAATGCCTGCAGGAGCAACTTTTTGTAATATGTGATGGACTTTAGTCAAAGGGAGGTATGGAGCAAGCTTTGGGGAGGTGAATGTGTGTCTGCATGGCCCCTTTGATTTCCTGACCTCCTGCTAATTAATATACATCAAGGACAATATGAGAGAGAGTGAATCACAAATCAGCTTTGACAGATTAATGGTTCTGAACCTTTTGTTCCCAAAATGTAGAATGGAAAAAACCATGACTTACCTTTAATTGGTTTTTTGGGACTCTAAACAAGAAATAAATTAACAGCACAAACTTATACAGGTTTACTCAGTTGCCCAGTTTGTGCAAGGACTTTTGTTGATGCAGTGGAACTTCCCCTTCCTCTTTTCACTCTGTGCAGCCCCCAAATCTGTTCTAGCAGTTCCTCCATCCCTCTGGACCAGATTTGGGTGCATGCAGGAGGAGAGGCGAGGGAGCAGAAGCTCCAACCTGTAAATCCATGTGTGAACAGGATGACTTCATTTTGTCAATCAACCCAACCCTAAGGCCCACCGAGTTCATAGAGTTAAGTGGGAATACAGTTTTAGCATGTGCATTTTTATATAATAGGTAAATAATAACTGACTCCTTCTTGTAACTGTCTTAATATTGTCTCATTCCAAAGAGTTTTCAGATGGTTTTATCTAGTTTTTTTCTGACTAGAAAGCATTCACATGTTGTTTTTAAAAAAATGTAATTCCCTCTTTCCCCAAGGCTTATGCATAGTTAGGGTTGCCACCAGAGTTCTGTGCAGGATATATGATTTGAGAATGTTACAGTTTCAGTTGTAATTTGAAACTGCTATGAACTTGTACATTTCATGGGCTATTTTCCAAATATTCTTACAGAAAATATAACTTATATTGATGGCTAGACTTCCAGAATGATAGTGTTACTCTTTCACAGAAAAACAAAACTTTGTGGCATCTTAAAAACCTGCAACTTTTATGGCATAAAAGTGCAACAGGAGCTGGCTTCTAGTCCACAAAAACTTATGGCATGATAGAATCATAGAATCTTAGAATTGGAAGAGACCACAAGGGCCATCGAGTCCAACCCCCTGCCAAGCAGGAAACACCATCAGAGCACTCCTGACATATGGTTGTCAAGCCTCTGCTTAAAGACCTCCAAAGAAGGAGAGACCACCACACTCCTTGGCAGCAAATTCCACTGTCGAACAGCTCTTACTGTCAGGAAGTTCTTCCTAATGTTTAGGTGGAATCTTCTTTCTTGTAGTTTGGAGCCATTGCTCCGTGTCCGCTTCTCTGGAGCAGCAGAAAACAACCTTTCTCCCTCCTCTATGTGACATCCTTTTATATATTTGAACATGGCTATCATATCACCCCTTAACCTCCTCTTCTCCAGGCTAAACATGCCCAGCTCCCTTAGCCGTTCCTCATAAGGCATCGTTTCCAGGCCTTTGACCATTTTGGTTGCCCTCCTCTGGACACGTTCCAGTTTGTCAGTGTCCTTCTTGAACTGTGGTGCCCAGAACTGGACACAGTACTCCAGGTGAGGTCTGACCAGAGCAGAATACAGTGGCCCTATTACTTCCCTTGATCTAGATGCTATACTCCTATTGATGCAGCCCAGAATTGCATTGGCTTTTTTAGCTGCCGCGTCACACTGTTGGCTCATGTCAAGTTTGTGGTCAACCAAGACTCCTAGATCCTTTTCACATGTACTGCTCTCAAGCCAGGTGTCACCCATCTTGTATTTGTGCCTCTCATTTTTTTTGCCCAAGTGCAATACTTTACATTTCTCCCTGTTAAAATTCATTTTGTTTGTTTTGGCCCAGTTCTCTAATCTGTCAAGGTCGTTTTGAAGTG
This sequence comes from Podarcis erhardii, assembly GCF_964252035.2. NCBI lineage: Eukaryota > Metazoa > Chordata > Lepidosauria > Squamata > Lacertidae > Podarcis > Podarcis erhardii. The sequence continues at coordinate 12,846,751 of NC_138500.1, read as the reverse complement.
TGATCCTGTCCTCTGGGGTGTTAGCCACCCCTCCCAGTTTGGTGTCATCTGCAAATTTGATCAGGATGCCCTTGAGTCCATCATCCAAGTCGGTGATAAAGATGTTGAATAAGACCGGGCCCAAGACAGAACCCTGTGGCACCCCACTAGTCACTCTTCTCCAGGATGAAGAGGAACCATTGATGAGCACCCTTTGGGTTCGGTCAGTCAGCCAGTTACAAATCCAGTGAGTGGTAGCATAGTCAAGACCGCATTTTACATGATAAATGTGTTGTTTTTAAGGTACCTCAAGATTCCTGGTTGATTGTGCTGGATATACACATCTTAGTAGCCTTTTGTTGGTTCATTTTAATACCATTGAGTTGCATCCAATAAACTTGTTCTGTTAGTGCAAAGACTTCCCCTTGTGCATCAGAACTTTCCCTTGCTCTCCTCTCCCGCTGTGATCCCCCCACCTCCCCCAAAACAGATCTGAGAGGGACCTCTGAGAGCAAGGGAATTTCTGTTGCACAAATGGAAGTCTTTAGTTTCTCTTCAGATTGCAGACATCTTTCACCCTTAAAAAAACCAGGTATATAGGGCCCACATACTTTATCTTTTATGCAATTAAATTTGTGAGTAATTGTTCTGTTAGTCTCTAAAATTATTCTAATGCATAAGAACCTTAAGAAAACTTTTGAAGCAGCCTCCTACAGAAGCTTCATATATACTTTATTGTAGATCTGTCTCTATGACCATAATGGCTGAACTGCAACATTTTTCAATGCTAAATGTCCCTGTGAATCTCTGCATTGTTGGCACAAGAAGAAGTAGATTGTTTTAAGATTGCTTACTGTAGCTTGCTTATTCCAGCTAATACTGGTAGTAGCAAGCCAGTAATATCTGATATAATGTTGAAGAACGTGCTGCTAGCAGGCTGCCTGACTGTTAGTGGGATTAATAACTTCATAATAGAGCAATTCATACTTGATTCTCATCCAGCTGAACACTTGCTTAACCTGGCTTATCATTCATCTCTTAACTTGGAACGTACAGCTGATGAGAATCAGTCAGCAGCCACCTTTTCGTTATGTAGGTCCCTTTGCTCTGTGCAGAATAGTATTTTGAAACAAGCAAAGCTTGAGAAACATTGGCAAGGGTTGTGTAATAGCCCTAGGTTAAAATGACCATGAGAGCTTTTCACTATATTCTTACTGGGCACATTGACCTCTTAGAAGCTTCTAAAGTCAGCCCTGCTGGCCACCAAAGACTAAATAGCAGAGCCATTAATTATATAGGGTTGTCTACCCCTGTGTGGACAGGAAACAGCACATTGAGGGGATGGGGGAACTACAAACTGTTCTAGGTATGATGCTCTAATGTAGGCATGATGGCCCACAGGTTGACTCAAAATAGTTTCTGTGTTTTAGTGTGATTGATTAAACCAGCTTGGCATCGGAGCTTCTCAACTTTATGGCCAAATGGGCTAATATAATGCATGTTCGTTTAATTGTATCACAGTCTCTTTCCTCTAGTAACAGGGTTGTAGCAGATATTTTCTGTGTATCCATGTGAGATACTGCTTTGGACATTTTCAGTGTTTGCCTGGAGATCCAGAGCTTAGATACTTTGCTATTCTTCAAGATACCAATCTTACCACTAGGTTTGAAATAGGCATGGAAAGTGTCGGGGCAAGTGATGCACACTAAAGTAAAATATCCCAATTTCACATAGATTCTAAGGAGGTCTGAACAGGTAATGAACACCAGAACATCACTGGGGCATGTGATGTGCTGCTGCGGTTTCGGAAATGCCTGTCATGGCCAGGCAATTCACCACAGTAGGGGATCTTTTGCAGAATCCTCCAACGCTATAAATAATAAAGGATGCGCGCGCGCACACACACACACACAGTAGGAAATTGCTATAAAGACTTATTTAGCGAGCTATGATAAAATGTAGTTCTAGTGCTATTATTATTGTTAATATACCCGACTACGACTACATTTTGTGGGTGCTATTCAACTAAGTTTTACATAGAATAGATGCATTGAAATGAATGGACTTGACTAAGGTAGACCCATTAATTTTAATAGGTATACTTTGAGTAAAAGGTATTGGAATAGCGTGCTGAGTTCTTATCCATCTATTCATTCTTCAAGGAAGCCTGATGTTTTATTGCTTTTTTATAATTATTATCATTAATTCTGTTGGAAGCCGCCCAGAGTGGCTGGGGAAACCCAGTCAGATGGGCGTGGCATTATTATTATTATTATTAATAATAATAATTTTATTCACCAGAAGGTCCCAGTGTAGGTTTCTGTATACAAAAATGAAAACAGTACCAACCCATAACACAATCTGTGTTTTCAAATGCAAACTGGAAGATAATGCATGTTGGATCATCTAGGCAGTACAGGGAACTAACAACTTACATGTGTTTAAATTGTGTACATTTAGCTTTATGCGCTTGCCCAAAATAAAAAAAAAAAAGTGGAAAGGCGGGCAGGTGCCTGGGAGAAAAAAGGCAGTCCCACCCACTATTGAACCCAATGTGTTTTGATTGTATATGATTCCTCTCTCTTTTTAAAAAAATCTCAGATGGTACTGTAAGAGATGATTATCCTTTTTCATAGAAACTTCCATTCAGAACTGTCAGTGCCACCAGCAGAATTTTTTTTAAAAATCCATTGAGTTTTAAGTATAGGCTAGGATCTTATTTGCTTTTCAGGGTTGATTCCTGAAAATAAATAAACAGGAGTAAGGAAGCATTTTGAGTACAACTGTCTTAGAAATACTTGGGGTTTGTGTTAATGCAATATTTCTCTCTTTACATTTTCAAGTTGGGGTACTCGGGTGGATTTACCCTTTCAATAGTCTTAATCATATCATACAGGCTGCAATTAAAGCATATTAATTAGTCCTGGTAAATTATTTGACTTATTTCTGACAGAACTTAATTTAAGGGCATGGAGCCAATGTGCAATTCTAAAATCATATCAGGAGAAGGCTCATTGGTGTATGCATGAGTACACCAACAGAAGTTGATATTGACTACAGCTAACTTGTTAGAAGCAACAATTTTTCAGCTGGAGTGTCCCATTACTGCTCTACTACTCATTATCCTCCAACACCGTATCTATTTGTAGGAACTAAAATATTGATTGAACCCTGCAAGATTCTTGTAATTCCAGTGAAAGAGTCAAATACAGCAGATCTTCTGCTCAAAAGTTTTTAGGGAATCCTTGCTAAACTTACTTGAATAGATTTTTGCTAGAAAAGCTTGTGATTGAGTGCTCTGTATGCTTGCCTTCTGCTTTCACCTAGACTCCAGGGCCATTACTTTCTGTAACCATTTCAGTGAGCTGCCATAGTTTTCAGTCTGTACTGTCACCTGATCCAAGCATGCGCCAAAATACCCACCGTTTCTGGCTCCTGTCTGCTGAATCTGCTTTGCAAACCCTTAGTTCTTTAAGCTTTTGCTTTAGCCCGGAACAAACAGGCGGCACCCTTCTGGAGTGTGCTGGACCCATGCCATCCTGCTCCCCCCCCCAACTCCTCTATTGTTTATGTAAATCCTTAGCTTTACGTAAATGTGTAAATGCTCTGATGGCATCCCCATGTGAAATTGTGTGGCTCGTGTAAAAAAAAAAAAATACATGTCAGAAAAAATAGAATGCTCCACATTGCACTGCATTCCAGTGTTTTGTATGAACTATTCTTGCCATGTTGTGGTGTATTGATTTTTATTTATTTATTAAAGTCATTTTTATCTTTTTACATGCAAGGTAAGTTTGCATATATTGTGTGTGAATATGCATTGCATTTTGTATATATACAAAGTTCTTTGGTTAATTTTAATAGAGGGGGAATTAAAATCCATTAAAACCTATGATGTTGTGGAAGAGAAATTCATTTCTTTTTTACCTTTTAAATTAAATTATGTATGAGAGAAGAAACTTTGTTTTAAAACTTTGTAGTTTGGCATGTGGTTTTCTGGATGCAGTGGAGCTGGTCCTGCTCCCATACACTACCTGTTAAGTGATCCTCGTAGTTCTTCTCTGCTAAAAGCTAGTTTGCTTTTGGGGGAAAAAACATTGGTTTGGCCATTTGTTATTAGATTCCACGTGGCAGTATACCACATGGTGTTTAACCATGATCTCACAATGTTCTTTGCATTTTTAGGTCTGGTTTTTAGCCATTGAGTGGTTTTAATTCAGTGACCTTTCAGTAACTGATGCTAGTCAAACATTTACAGTGAACAAGTGTTCACTATTGTGAAGACACTACAATCAAATAACACACATGAATGGAGCTCATCAGGATTTATTACTGTAAAGGTAGCAGGAGGAGGAGATAACTTGTTTTTAAACTCTGTGAGCTACAGAATCCCACTTGTTAGCAGAAAGAAACAGGATGAGTCTATGGATCTAGTCTAGGGATCCTTCAACAGTGTTTCTGCCTCTTTCTTTTGAGCATTTCTTTTTTTTACCACTCTGACCTTTTTTAATCATGTTTGCAATTTTCATATATTTGCTTGTGTTTTGATTTTTTTTTTGCTTACCTTGTTATCTTCCCCACCCTCCCTCTCTCTTGTCTCATCTTCTCTGACCTGCTTTTCTGAACTTTCATTCAAACTTAATTATTTAGAAGGTTAAGCAATACTATCAGTAACTACATATGTTATATATATGTTGAGACATGGTTCCAACACAAAAGAGGGATGACACTTAGATTTTTAGAGTAATTATCTTGTTTTCTTACCATGGATCATTGTATAACTTAAGGAAAGCTGTTTTTTCCCCTTTCCCTCTTTTAAATACCTTGTTTTTAGAAAGATATTTTCTCAGTTTCAAGGCAGCAGTCATATTTTTCATTCACTATATAAAAACCCCCAAACCAAACTTAATTATAATCTCTTCCAATATCTTGCAAGCCCAGAATATTTTGTCCTTTTTCCTCAGTACCCCTTTAAGGCATGCTTAAGGAACTATGAAATCTCAGTTTTATTACCAAAAAGCAGCTTCTCATGCTACTTTCTAAGAATGCTTTTGGGATTACCACAAGTTTCAAAAATGGCTAGTCAAGCAGTGCAGGGGGCTGCCATTGGAACAGCACTGAAAAAGCCCCAAGGAACTTGCTTCCCACTCCTCTGGACTGTTGCCTGGGTTCTCCACATACAGAATTTGAAGCTTGCAGTGTAAGGTTAGATGAACATTTTCCCCATCAGACTCCATTCGTGCCTAGAAAGGTATTTGAGTGAGCTATTCACTTTCCATTGTAGGAGTCTGACCTGGTTTAGTTTTTGTCCTAAAAAGACCCCATCCACTTGAATAACTGATCCTCAGGCTCTGATGTCTGGATAGAATCTAAAGTCTGCCCTTGACTGGAGAATAGGAAAGAAATGGAAACAGATGAATGCCAAAGAAGTGGGTGCACCTTGTAAATCTGTTTGCCTGCCTGTGATCCACTATGGCAGAAACTAATAGAATGCTAGGTTTAAGTATATGCTCCAAATTTCATTCTGGGAGATAAAAACAGGAGTTAGAGATATATGATTACTTCTACACTTTTTAGTAGCTGCTGGACTGATCTCACTATGCCGGCAAATGCATTTTTGCTTTACCAACACAATACCACAGAATGGCAGTGATGTAACACCAGTACTGTTAGAGATATTAACTGTAGGCATGTACACCAACGTGGGTGTTTAAGATGCAGATTAAATAGTTTAAAGAGTCATATCTTTAAACAGCGGACAACTATTTCTTCTGAAGCATCTAGCTTTTGGTTCCCACCTAGTCCTGGCTTCTTCTCAGGGTGGTAAGGGTTAAGCAGGTTGTTGTCTGGACCCAGGGATGGCCTTAACATTAGACAGAATGAGGCAGCCATCTTACAAAGTAGATGCTAATGAGCGGCAATGAGGTGCCACAGCTAAGAGTTACAGGATTCCTAAGTTGGCCGACTTCCCTCAGGTGTAATGGAGAATGCTGTTCTGCCTCCAGTGTTAAAGTAATATCCAGCTTCCATTCTGGTCAGCTTCTGTACATGGAGTGTATGGAGTACCATCTTGTCCTTTGCCTCAGGCAGCAAAATGTCTTGGGTCAGCCCTGTCTGAATGTAAACTACAGTTGTACCTTGGATCCCAAATGCCTTGCGAGTCGAACATTTGGCTCTTTAATGCCACAAACCTGGAAGTGAGTGTTCTGGTTTGCAAACGTTCTTTGGAACCCAAACATCTGACGCGGCTTCTGATTGGCTGCAGGAGCTTCCTGCAGCCAATTGGAAGCCGTGCCTTGGTTTCCAAACGTTTTGGAAGTCAAATGGACTTCTGGAACGGATTCCATTCGACTTCCAAGGTATGACTGTATCTTGATTCATTACTAGATATCCTTAAGCTCTTTAGAAGGCATGCCCATTTGAGTATTGACAAGCTTTATTCTCAAACTTTTACACTATGAACAAGGTCTACCTATTTTATCAAAATGATTCATTAGAGTCTTGGATAGTTAGGCCTTTTGAGAAGGCCTACACGTTACATGAGAACTGGCGAACCCCCCAAGTGTTCCTGCACTACAATTCTTATTCTCCATGACCATCAGTGGTGGTTGAAGGGCTGTGGGGAGCTGGAGTTCAGAAACACCTAGGGGACTGCATGTCTTACATGGTTAGCTGCTAGCTTTCCATTTTGTGGGAGGTCTCGATCCAAGCCCCACCACCATCACCCAAGATTTCACTCGAGCTGCCAGTTTTCCAACCCTAATTTATAGCAGTATGCTTTGTATTTTGAGTTTAGTCACTGCATGCTTTTTTAAAAAGGCAGGGCCAGCCACACTTAGAATAAATATGGCTGTATGATGATATGGTTGTCATTATGGAGTCAGTGAAACTCATAAATGCATTCATTTTATTTCTCTTTATGGTGACCTCTTCTGAAATTGTGTTATGGAAAGGGAGTCCCCAAAGCCCTCTCTCCTTTATAAGTAAGCTTTCACAGTACATAGTAAGTCATTTTTGTTTTGTTTTTTTTGTTTATTTGCTTGTGTGTGTGTGCTTGCTGCTGAATGCATTTCTTTCTTCTTAATTAGCAAGTCCTGCTCTTAAACACATTTTTCTTGAGAATTAAGATTGCTTTTGGATTTTTGGTTGTGTTGGGCTCCATAATAACCTCCACAAATATTTCTGCTGGTGCATGTGTAAGCCATTTGAAAAATAAATGAATTAAAGATTCTTGCTCTGAACACCCTGCTTGTGAGTAAGTTCTGTTTGCAGTCATTGGAACCCACTTCCAAGTAAATCTGTTTTAAGACCAGGGTGCAAAAACAAGGTTTGCCTTCAGTGCATCCTCACAAACGTGTCATTTATGGTTACAGTGTTAACAAAATTGTTCTTTAAAATGAATGTTATACCTTGAGTTTTTGATTCATTTAATAAATGCCATTTTATTTACTAGCGTAAGACAACATCTTTCCCTTTTTGGTTGCAGCAGCAATACGCTCTGTGTCTTATTTGATTATTTTTTGGTTGTCATATCATTATGAAAACACAGACTGGTAGCGAAAGAATGGCTTAACTGTAAACTATTCCATATTCCACATTGCTTTTGAAATAGTTTAAACCTCTTTCAATAGAAAAAAAAGTTGTATAAATTTGATATCATGTTACAGATAGGTAGCCGTGTTGGTCTGCCATGGTCAAAACAAAATAAAAAAATTCCTTCCAGTAGCACCTTAAAGACCAACTGAGTTAGTTCTAGGTATGAGCTTTCGTGTGCATGCACACTTCTTCAGATACACTGCAGTGTATCTGAAGAAGTGTGCATGCACACGAAAGCTCATACCTAGAACTAACTCAGTTGGTCTTTAAGGTGCTACTGGAAGGAATTTTTTTATTTTGTTTTGATATCATGGTTAGATATGCTCCAGGAAAGTTATTAAAAGAAAATACCTGGTGGAAATTATCAAGCCTGAGACCATTTGCAAGTAAAACAAAACAAAATAAAATTCATGCCTTTTTGAGACCTCTTTCCCAATAAAACACTATAATTGCCCATAAATCATTGGGGTTAGCAACACTTCACTATGTAAAGTATGAAAACTGATTCCACCGTTTAAACTTAAAAAGTGCCATTAACACACATATACTTATGCAACTGTTATAATTACATTATAACAGTGCAGTGATAATGAGTGGTGAACTCCTGGTAACAACAAATAATTGTTTTATGTTGTTTTTCATGTATACTGCTTAGGTTTTTAAAATAATAATAATAATAATAATAATAATAATAATAATAATAATAATAGGTTTATAATTTCTTCTAAATTAATAACAGGGCAATCCTAACCATGTCTGCTCAGAAGTAAGTTCTATTGAATTCAATAGGTCTTACTCCCAGGTAAGTGAGGTTAGTATTGCAGACTTTGTAACCATAGTGCATGATAACTGAGCAGCCTGAGCAGAAAGCACCACTTTAGACAAATGATTTACCAGTTCTGAGACTGCCATCTAGATGCTCCAAGCAAGCTAGCTACATATCTAGACTTAGAGCAGAGGTTGATGAACTTTAGAATTAGATCAGCCACAAGGGGATTTTTCACACTACAGTGGGTTGTTCAGTTTCCAGACATAAGCAGTGAGTGTCCACCATATATTTAAGCACCATCAGCCACAGTTTAATCATGCATGTGGAACTGTATATGAAAACAGTCTGGTCACAGGCATCTATGCCTCCTTTAATTTAATACAATACAGAATGGTCTCAAGCTTAAAATTCCGATCTGAGAGTACTACATAGTTAGCCTATGACTGAAAAGTGTCAAATCTTCTTGAAATCCAAAATATGTTGCTGTTGACACTTCAGGATTTGTGGGCAAGGAACTTGGGGAGAATTTCTGGTTTGTTTGTTTTTTCAGTGAGCCACCCAGAGTCAGGTTTTTCGCACCAATCCCCTGGCTGCTTATTGTTATATTTCATCCATAATCCTGTAAATCCTGTGTTGCTTGTTTCTTGACTACTGTCTGTCTACTGCTCTCCAGTCCCCGCTTATATATACATATCTGTATCATAAGCATGATGTTTTGGAATTGCAACACAGCCAGAGTTTTATGCCATACTTTGTGAATTTGGATGGCATATACTGCCTCATTGGACATCTTTCTTTGCATGGCACTAATTTTTCACCAGTTATTACATTATCATATGTAATAATGAAATATTGTGTGTGAGTGTTATTAAACGTATCCCATAGGCCACACACAAGGGTAAGCTTGTCTCTCACACCTGTAGTTCAGCGCTGAAACTTGTCCTCAGTTTGAGAACGTCATTCTTTCTTTTGAAGGAGGCCAGTGACATTGTGCCCTAGAAATCCTCAGAAACACATTTTGCAGAGATGGTTCTATGTATCTAGAGATAAATGGGCATCTAAAGGCCCTGAACTGTCTTGCCACCTACAGAAGTGAGGGTACTGGTTGCTTGCAGTTGGGGTCTCAGTGACCCCCAAAACCAGGTTATTTAGTTTTGCGCAAAAATAGCTATGATACAAAAATGGTTTTGCTTTTTCACAAGAAAAGTTCTAATTGAGGGGTGGGGTTAAACAATTCAGGGTTATAAAGTGGCTTAGTAAACCTGTGGGGGTACTATTGACCCTTGATCCCATCTGTGATGTTGGTAGAAGTTGAGTTACTGATTAGTCTGTTACGAAAATAGACAGAACATTTCATCCTCTATGCTCCTTTCTGGTGGACAGAAGAATTTCTGGGCTAAGCATCTGCAGCTATGGCCAACAACTAAAATTATAAGCAGCCTTGTGCAGGATCATTTTGACCCCTGGCGCTGTGTGCATGTACCCTCTCCCCTTGGCTATTCCAGATGGGGTAGAACTGACCTCAAAAGCTGCAAGGGTCAAAACACTGATTTCCCCTCTCCCACTGTTAAGAAAGGAAGGCCTAAACATGGCAATTTACACATTGTCATAGTTAAGGACCAGAAGTGAGGTCCTTATTTTGCCCTAATGGGCAAGAGGGTGGCTATTGGCTATGACCAGAGGCTGAGGGAGAAGGACTACCTGGAATATGGAGTTGTAGAAGACTGACACAAAAGTTTTATGATTTTTGCTCTCAGGGTGTATTCGAAAAACAAAACACCATCGATGGAGAATTATATATAGCAATGGGGGCTTCTATACACGAACAACAAGCGTTAAGCTCCACATTTCTTGGTATCCTGACTAGGGAGTTTTTGAAAGCCCAGAGAGGGAGGAAACCACAATGAGTGTGATCTCTTTAACATTGAGATTTGGTGACTACAGATGTCCTTACAGTGGGATTTGAGGTAGATCCTGGTTGCAGAGGCTACTGCTCTATTTTAGTCAAGAAATAAATACGCACATATAAGGTTAGATAGGAGAGGAGTATAGCTCATAGCCACAATGTTCCCCTGTGCAGGCAATGTTGGACAAAGTAAATCCATAAAATCTTGTGTTTTTCTAAGAATTAAAGAAGTCAAGTGAATCAACAAGGTTTCAGTTCATGAAATCAGCACTACAAAGGAATAAGCAAGGTTACCTAATCAGTGTAGCGATAGGCTGATAGGAAGCAAAAACAAAGTTGTCAGGCGCTTATGACAGCTTGAAAGCTAAATTATTCTTGATCTTTAGCCACAAAGTTTTACATGCTTGTGTTAGTGCAGAACAGTGACTGATTTTTGCTTTATCTTTCAGATGACCCAGAGACACGAGATGCATGGTGGGCCGAAATACGACAAGAAATAAAATCCCATGCAAAGGCACTGGGGTGTCATGCTGTAGTGGGCTACAGTGAATCAACTAGCATTTGGTAAATCACTTATATTTTTGTAATGCTTTCGAAATGAGTCCTGAATCATACAAGCAGCATGTGTGGAAGGAGAAGAAATTACTGCAGGAAGCAGTGTGTAGGCAAAGCTGAGATAGGCAGTGAGAATGCTTCAGACAATGGTGCAGAAAACAGGCAGAGAGGCAGGGACACCCTTTCTGGCGCATGCCAAAGATGCATCACTGTGATGTGTTTCAGATGCCTATTAAAAACCTACTTGTTCAGGCATTTCCTGGCTCTTGTTTTTTAGACTGCACTGCTTGGTAGTTTGTTTCAGTATTCTGGTTCTGGATTCTTTTCAGTGATAATGTCTTTTTGTGTTGTTATTTTTAATCTAAACCTTGCAGTTTTATGTTTTTTACTTTGAAAAATCACTTAGATTTTTGAAACAAATATTAATTAGCCTAAAAATTAATGGAATAATTGAATAAATAAACATAGCAACAGCACTGTAGGAAGTTTCCATTACTCTAGTATTGGCTGCTGTTTCTTGTAGATGGAGCAGAACAATTAATTAGATCCTTGTATTTACAGGAGAACATAGTGCACCCTAGGGACGCAGGTGGCGCTGTGGTCTAAACCACTGAGCCTCTTGGGCTTGCCGATCAGAAGGTTGGCAGTTCGAATCCCTGCGACGGGGTGAGCTCCCGTTGCTTGGTCCCAGCTCCTTTCAACCTAGCAGTTTGTAAGCACGCTAAAAAAGTTCAAGTAGATAAATAGGTACTGCTCTGGTGGGAAGGTAAACTGCGTTTCCGTGTGCTGCTCTGGTTTCGGTGTTCCGTTGTGCCAGAAGCGGCTTAGTCATGCTAGCCCCATGACCTGAAAAACTGTCTGCAGACAAACGCCGGTTCCCTCGGTCTGTAAAGCGAGAAGAGTGCCGCAACCCAGAGTCATCTGCAACTGGACTTAACTGCCAGGGGTTCTTTACCTTTTTTTATATAGTGCACCCTTGCTTAGGCTTCACAACCTATGGGAGGATTTTATGTGTTCTCTTGTCCCGAGATCATTCTTTGATCAGTGCTGCTTGGAAAGAAATGTCTTCTTTTTGAAGTATGATAATTGGGTGGCCAACTATCTCTAAACTTCACAGCAGTAAAAGTTCACTCATTCAGCGTGTTTGGGAAAATATGCCAGCAACAGTTCTAGTGTATATTGGTAGAATAGAAGTGGGGAACCTTTTTGACCCAGTGGCTCAGATCTTTATCTCCCCTACGGGCCAACTTCGATTGGGTGGGTGGGATAGACACCTGCCAATCATCTGTTGATGAGAAGAGAGTGCAGTCCTGCTGGCTACAGAGGGCTGCCTCACCTTTCCTGAATGCTGTAACTATATTCTTCACCTTGGGCTATGCAGCTCCAAAAGGGTTTGCTCTGAATTGGTTTCATAATTGTTGTTTTGACTTTTACTAAATAGGATGCCTAAAAATGCATATAATCAAAAATGTGGCTTTATCATCTTCTTTTCTTTTCTGTAGTGAAGAGGTCTGTATTTTGTCTGCATCTGGCACGGCAGCTGTACTGAACCCTAGGTTTCTCCAGGATGGCACCACGGAAGTCTGTTTGGAACAAAGGTTGTCATGGCAGCCTGGCTACTTTTCCATAGGGTCAGAGAAGGGAGAGGTTGATTTTTTTCCTCAAAACCAGGATAGTTCTTCTCTATTAGGGTAGGTTACCAGTGTTACAGTACAGGATGCGGAGCCAACCACTTTACTGATTTTTCACTAACAACAACAGAAGTTGTGGAGCTCTGCACCAAATCTCTAGCCTTATTGTTTTCAAATTTCTAACAGCCTCAGCAAGGTAACACATTTGACTACTAACCACATAATGCAAATCTTTTCTTCCTCTTTGCCACTCCTTCCTATTCTGCTTCTCCTAGCACACTGCATACAAGTGACCCCCTGTGTCGTTTCACTGCATAAGCTTGACGATAAATGTATCATGTGGCAATTTGCCTCTCTTGAAATATTGACAAAATTTTTTGAATGGGCATGGGTAAATTTAACTCTTTAAAAATGTCAACTAAAGTTCATGAAACGTTAGAGGTATTAAGCCTGAGAAAATCGGCTAGAGTTGATGGTATTGAGGCACAACTCATTCTTCAACTTGGCACCATCTAGTGGTTTAGGACACAGGTGCTTTCCACACTATCCACTAGGAAGCAGGCTGTATTGATAAAAAGTTTTGGCTTGAGGTTAGACTAGAAGGCAGCTCCCACTTTCTCCCAGAAGCCAGTATTTCCCCTGCCTCCCTGCAGGCCTATAAAATACTGTAATGTATACCTGTCGTTACATCATTGCATCTTGGTACATTCCCCCTCCCCCTTGTTTCCTCATCTTGCCTTGCAAATATTAGTGGATTAAACTTTTACTTAAATAAAGTACATCTTAACCCAGTTCATCATTAGGGATCAATAGCATTATGTCTGCACCCAACCATTTTCCCTCTGTGCCCTCATAAAATAGTGTATATTGTTATCCCTCCCCCAGTATATAAAAGGGTATCAAATAAATACAAAGATGGTAAGCACCACGTTTTGAATATAATATGTGTATATGCTGTTCTTTTCAGTGGGCTCTATTGCAAGAGATGTTCTTGTTGAATTTTATTTTAAAGCTGTTGTTTATACATTCCATCCCTTCCATTAGACAAGATGAGTTTGTTTCAGTGCTTCTGAAGGGAAGGTGTTTTACGTCTAACTTTTGCTGCTTGGGTTGTACCCAGTTGTTTTTATGATGAAGCATTGATATGCAAATTGTGTTATCAGAATTCCAGTTTTTTTTATGCCGAAAGCATCAAATTGGTCCACTTGCTCAGCTGAAAAATCCTATCAGTGCAAGGTACAGCGAAGATGTGTGGTAGTTTAAAAGTAAAGAAGAGGGACAAGGTGTTATATGTGCAGATAACAATATAAACTACCATGTCCTGTGATTTCATTTGCTTATCCCCAAAACATATATCCCACCTTTCTATGAAAATTCAGTGCAGAATATTTTGAGATTTGCAAACAGTAGCTCTCCATGTTCAGATTACGCTGCAGCTGTCAGAAACACGAGACAATACATACGTTTAGGTGCTCCCTATTTCCCCAAGAGGTAAGAAGTAATGGGGTAGTATTATGGGTATTCTTTGGATCAGGAAAAGGATGGGTGTTCTTGCCATAATGAGTTTTATTTACAAAGATACGGGCAGAGTATAGAACAAGCAAAATAGACTCCAAGAGGAGGCAGCACAACTGTTAATCCTGCATCAGACTCCCAAAGGGAACAATTGTACCCCAAGGTGCTTTGCCTTTTGCTGACTCACTGCTCTCATGCATTCTATCTCTGCTCAAATTCAAACTGCCAGAACCTGTTGTAGAGGTGCCCAAATTATCTGAGTGTTATGTTCCAAAAACAAGAGCCCTCGGGGTACAGTCAGGTTTTTTTGTTAAGACAAAGGCAAAGCCATAGCCATATATTTGCTCATTCTAATCAAAACAGTCCATCTTATTACAGTACTGTGTTGCAATTGTCCCTCTGATTTATGCAACTTGTTTTTTTCGTTGTACTGAGCTTTTTTATTCTTGTTAAGACTGTAACTCTATAGAAGCTTGACTTTTGACATTGATAAAATCAAGTATTCTACCATTAGTTCCCATGTATTCCAGCCTTGCCTTGCATATACAAGCATACCTTAAAAAGCAAGGAGGGAGGAGAACAAACTTTCATACAGCGTCCCTGCCTGATCTCTTGAAGGCAATTTTGACTCACTACAGGTGTGTGACTGTTTACCAGCTTAATCAGTTGCAAGAACCATAAAAAGAGAACAAAAGTTGACCACCACAATGTATGGCTTCTGTTAGTGCCTGCATGGGTCAGTTTTTTTAAAAAAAACACACAGTAAAATACAATATTTATATTTCACAAGATGGTGTCTGAATGGTAATATTAGATGTCTCACAATCTCATTTTTTAGGTTAGAGGAAACATCACCTCTGGGTTGTGGCTTTTGCCACATACCATACGATGAGCTCAACATGCCATTCCCTGCTCACCTCACTTACTGCTGCAACTGCAGGAAGCAAAAAGTCCCTGATGTTCTTTTCACAACAATAGATTTGCCTGTGGATGCACTGGTGGTTGGGAAAGGATGTCTCATTCAAGCCAGGTATCTTTCTGCCAGATTTGCTTTGCTCTCTGTTTTGACCTCTCTTTTTGTTTTAAAGAGCAGGGTACAGTTATCAATGTTAGTAGCGCTGTTCCCTTTAACAGCATCTGAAAGTTTCCTTTTACCAAGAGCAGGTCTACTCTGGAAAAGGGAAGGCAAAAAATGAATTTTAGTCTGGACGCTTTTTGTCAAGACAAGCAACTTGTTATTTCTGACACATCATTTTTTTTCTTACAGCTTAAGCACATTTTCTAGGAAGGAGGTACCATTTAATTTGGCGATACTCCCTTCTGGGTGGAACTTGCATTTTCCCCTTTTTTAATTTGCATATTTAGTAGATAATGCTGCACATAATTCTGTTGCTGGTAAGCTTTAAAACTCATCTGTCAGACTGTGGTTTTTTTTTAATCTAGTCCTTTGTTTTTGTTCAGACCTTCTAGTTTACCTATTAGACCTTTGCTAGCTTCAACCCATTTTACCTCTAGCTTGGCATATCACTGATTGTGGCGGGGAGCCTCGGGAATCATGCTTTTATAGAACAGGGCATTTTATGGTGTTAAACTTCTTAGCCATTGCTAAGAGACTTTTCATGTAAGACCAGGCCTACCACTCTGGATAGTATTCAACTAGGTTTTCCTCATGGTAGATGCATTGAAATTAATGGACCTAGCTTAGTCATATACATTAATTTCAGTGGGACAACTCCAACTAAAACATAATTAAACATGACCCTTTGTGTTTTACTGTCCATCCCAATAGGTTGTGTCGGCTGAAAAAGAAAGCACAAGCCGAAGCAAATGCAACTTCCATCAGTAATCTGCTGCCATTTATGGAATATGAAGTACACACTCAGCTGATGAATAAGCTAAAACTGAAAGGAATGAATGCTCTTTTTGGACTGAGGATTCAGATCACAGTAGGAGAAACAATGCTAATGGGTTTGGCAGTAAGTTTTTCTGTATTTATTTTGGGGTTCTTTTTTTTATATATAAGTATTTATTAAAGTTTTTAAATATAAATGCACAAATAATAAACGATCTTACTTCTATCACAACAATTTCATCACTTCTTTGGACTCCCTCACGTCTCCCGCTCCCATTTACATCGTTAAAGATTTTTTCCAAACAAATTATCAACTTGTTTACAATCTCATGTCCACTCATTCAAATATAATCTATCACTTCTTCCAAAAAAATTTATATTTTCTTTAGTCTCACTTATCATCAAATTTAAATCTAATTTAGTGGTGGCCAATTTTTTATAATCTAGCATCCTTCTTAACATTCAACCAAATTACAATGTTTTTGTAGATACATCTTGAATTTCTCCCAGTCTTCCTCCATCTTCTCTTCTCCCAGATCACGGATTCTGCCAGTCATCTCGGCCAGTTGCATATAGTCCATCAGCTGCATCTGCCACTCTTCCAGTGTGGGTAGATCTTGAGTTTTCCAGTTTTTTGCGATGAGAATCCTTGCTGCCGTTGTTGCATACATAAAAAATGTTCGGTCCTTCTTTAACACCTTCTGGCCGACAATACCCAGAAGGATTTTGGGGTTCTTTTATTCCCTTTTCTGGAGAGCAGTTAAAATAAAACCCACATAATGAAAACAACACCTCTATTTAAATTAGAATATCCCCATAGCTGCTTACTCCTGGTCACTGGATGCCAGTGCAAAGAGGATTTTTTTTACATTTCTTCTAGAAATTATAGAGGATCAGACTTTGACTGAGATAGTCAGGCAAAGTCTTCTTGGTAGCCATTATGTTCTCTAGAAAGTGGCAATCTTCCACAACCAAGTAGGTAGGCTCTATAATCAAGCTGGCACTATTTGGCAGTTAGGCCTTCCAAAATTATGGAGCACATGCATTCAGGCATAGTATTCTACACAAGGACATGCACTGTCCTATTTACACACATGTTATAAAAAAAGTAAAAATACATGTTATAAATAAAGTAACAAAGTAACAAAGTATGGGCTATTTACATTTTGTGCAACCATACCTTTTTCTTTTCATTGCAATTAAATGAGAATAGCATTTGCTGTGCCTTAATTGAAACTTGGTCTAGCTACTGGTAAAGCATACAGAATTGATTCAGAAGGTGGTGTATTTGGCCTACAGGCAGCCAGCTGGCCTTCCATGCTTTAAGAGAAGTGGGCTCCACAGTTGGTGAACAGCCACCTGGAATGCCTCAATACTTTTCCATGATGGTAACTGCACAGTTAAATGGACGGTACAATCTAGTCTTAGTTGTGATGCTTTTTTGATTATGCGCCGTTTAGTCTTTCTTCTAAACTGCCATGGAATATGATTGAAGGGCAGTATAAAAAGTACCTAGTATAAATAAACGATGACACCAAAAAGAGAAGGTAGTATTTAAGAGATGTATTTAGTTGATTAAATGTATTTTTGGGGATGAGGGAAGATTATAGGTTTGGGAATGGCAGACTTCAATGGACTTAAAGGTTTTCAAGGCTATAGAGAACCTGGAAAATAGCCATTGGCAGGTGGCAGAATCAGCAGGTGACACAACTGTGGCCCCCTCCAACCAGAAATGAAGGTCACTACTTAAAGAGTCAGTCTGCATTTCCCATAGACTCCAGTCTCATGCTCAAAACTCTGTCCCCCCGAAAAAACACCTTCCTTCCCTTTGCAGCATCTTTCCTATATTTCAGCTCCTCCATCCATGTCAGTATATGTTTAATGGCATCAGCTGCACTCCAGAGAATTGTGTTCCTGCTGCTAAGTTCTAAGGAGAGCCAGTGTGGTGTAGTAGTTAAGAGCGGTGGACTTGTAATCTGGTGAACTGGGTTCGATTCCCCTCTCCTCCACATGCAGCTGCTGGGTTAGCTGCCTTGGGCTAATCACACTTCTCTGAAGTCTCTCAGCCCCACTTACCTCACAGAGTGTTTGTTGTGGGGGAGGAAGGGAAAGGAGAATGTTAGCCGCTTTGAGACTCCTTCGGGTAGTGATAAAGCGGGATATCAAATCCAAACACTTCTTCTTCTAATGTGTGATACGGAAAGCAGTATGCCTCTGAATACCAGTTGATGAGAATCACATGTAGGGAGAGAGCTGTTGTCCTCACAACCTGCTTGCAGGCCTCCCATAGACATCTGATTGGCCATTGTGATAACAGGACTGGACTAGATGGGCTTTTTTGCCTGATCCAGCAGGGTTTTTCAAGTTCTTAAATAATTGTTGATAGAAATAGTCTTGCAGCCAGGAATGGAGCATTCTTGAGTTCTCTTCACCCATTCTAAAGAGCCTTTGTGGGCTTGGGAGCTGTGCTCCTAAGCCCCACTGTTGCTGCACATGCGTCCACGCCCCTGCATCATCCTACCCAGGCTGAGGCATTGCACTTTGTTTTGAATGCCTGAAGAAAGTGAATGTTAGGATGAGAACTATGATCCAGCCGTTTATCTTCTCCATAGTTTTCTAATGAAAACAGAGACTTTGAGATTCAGCGTTTAGGGATGTTCCTTGAAGGCTGCTGACAGAATAAATCTCATTGTGGTTCAGGATGGGATGCATCCTGGTTAAGTTCTTAAGATGCTTTGTCTGCAACTTCTGTGTTATCTGTTGTATTTTGTATATAAAACACAAAGATGATATAAGAGCTAGGGCACTCTAGACTCTTGCAAGATCCAGCTTATAGCGGTCTTTGTAAAATTGTAAGTATGAACAATGAAGGCAATATCTGTTACAGTGTATGAATTTTTGTGTTGCTAATCTTTTTAAAAAGCTGAATGGATTACATGTTCTGTCAAATGGGTTTAGTGTGGAAAGCTTCCAGAAGTTATTCCAATAGTATAACATTACTAGAAAATTTGTGATTGTGAGATTCAAGTTTAAATAGTGGGCATTTAACAAATAGTGTGAAATGCATGCTTATAAAGCATTTATTTAAAAAAGCATGACTATATATTGCACTTCATTTTTTTTCTTCTTATTCTTTAAAGTCTGCCACGGGTGTATACCTGACTGCTTTACCATCTCCTGGTGGGATTCAAATTGCTGGGAAGACGCCGAATGACGCCACTTACGAACAACATGTATCGCACATGCAGAAGAAGATAAATGATACAATAGCCAAAAATAAGGAGCTTTATGAGATTAACCCTCCAGTAAGCAAGGTTATGGAACCGTTCAAACAATTCTGAGTCATACACAGTTCATACCTAATCTATATCCTGTTAGCTAATGCAGAATGGATCGTGCACATGAGCAAAGAAACTTACTTAGAAGGTAGCCGTGTGCACAAGTGGGGGAGTCTGTAATTTGGGGGGGAGGGAGGTTTCTTTTTATTATTATACTGCATATATACAAAGAGGTTTGCAAGAACAACTGAACCTTTCCTCCCCAGCCCTTTCACCCCCTGATGTATCTCAAACCTAAATTGGTGGCTTCTGTAAAGGAGGAAGGCCAAAAGACCAAAGAACCCAGATACACAACGTAGGTCTAGGCTTGGCTTCCTCATTTCCTGCCTTGGCTTACCCTCAGGAACCCGCAGTCTGCTCACTTCTGTACATAACTTTTTAAACTGCAGAGCCCCAGTGTCCCTGCATTTCATAGAGAAAGCATAAGTTGTAGGTGGATTCTTTAGTCTAAGAAGATGCTGGTGCTGCGTCCATTAGGTTCTCAGTTGGGTACTTCGGACAGGAACCGTTAAACAGGCAAACACTTTATTGCTTCCTCAGCTCGTGAACCTGCAGCATTTCTGCTTTAGGGGATGCTGCCTCTGTGCTTTTTTTTAGACTGCAGAAATCATGCACCCCTTCATCCACTGCCAAGCAAGGAAGGGAGGAAGCACCAGCAATCGAAAGGTGCACTTTGAAGAAGTTCTGCGTTGCATGAATTAGGACCTGATCCGTGCTATTCAACACTTCTTCAGATTGTACCTTTCAAGGTGTTGAATTTGGCCCTGATGATAAGGGGCAGTGCCTGTACTTTTTGCCCTTGTTTTAGAGGAAGGGTATAGTGGCATGGCATTTAAAATAAGCGAGATTTAATAAAATAAGGGATGCATACATGTTTTCATACCATTGTTCTGCTTAGGAGGCACCTGAAGAAATTATAGGTTCGCCCATTCCAGAACCAAGGCGTACTAGGGTGCTAAGATCACAGTCTGAAAGTTCTGATGAAATTACAGAATTGGACCTGTCACATGGAAAAAAAGATGCTTTCGTCTTGGAGGTATGTTCTGTAAAGTTTAGACTTCTACATGCCTTCTGAAGAACTTAAAGGGTATAAAAATATCAAAGTTGCTAATTAAAGAATACTTTCTTGTTAAACACTAACACATCTATTGTGGTGCAAGCTACTGTGAACTAGATTCTACTTCATGAAGTATAATCCTTGGGGAGGGTTGGGGGTGTCCACTGTCATAAAGTATACGATTGTTTGCCTTACACGCCTGATTTTCTATAATAAAAAGTTGCAGGAATTCAAAAATTTTCATGGTAACATAACAGCCCTAGGAGAGGCAACTCTAAAATTCTTAGTGACAAACTTATAGTTTAACTATCCAAATTATCAGATATGCTCTATCAGCCAAAAAAGACTAGAAAGGGGTTAGTGGCCTACAACAAATATTTTTTAGCTCCTGTTTGATCAATGAAGACCTAAGTGTATAAGTTGTTTGTTATTCTCAGCATTCATTGAGCTCTTCTGTTTTTTCATTTCTAGATAAGATTGCTTTGATAATTATTAACCAAAGTATTGCTTTATTTGTGACATTGAAGGAATATAGCTGTTCAGAATTTTGTATTTTGGTTGGTTGGTGAAATTGTTGCATCTGCTTTCTGACCAAGGTCAGAGATTTAGCTAAGGAACTTAGTAGCTAAGGGAAAAATTGAACAAAATATTTAAGGGACCTAACAGGTTTAGGGAAATGAAAACTGAAAGAGCAGTCATCTACTGTCTGGTGGTCCAAAAAGTTGGGAGGGGATGCCTTTTCCTCTCTTATTTGTATTTTGCTTTAATGGATAGCTAGTCATAACTATTTTTTAAAAAAACAAATGTTTTTCTAGAACATCTTTAAAAACTCTGAATTTGTTACCTCACACAAAAATCTTAAGTAAAAACTAAGTTTGTTTTGGGTTTGTGTCTTTGCCTTCTTATTCACCCCTTACCTAACCGCCTTACCACTCTGTCCAATGTGGAGATTTGGCTGCACCAGTTAAGAAATGTTGGAGAGAGATAGGGGAGGTGTTTAGTGGAGGGAGCCAGGGGAAAATGGTATCCATATGGTGCCAGTGGTAAAATTGAAGAAGGGGCTGGTTTAGCAGGTTTGTTTGCTTGCATCCCTTCCCTTTCACAGCCCAAACTACAGCTAGTGCCACTACAGATCAGGAAATAAAATTTTTATAAAGTTGGCACAGCTATTCTTTATGAAATAAATACATCTTTTTTAAAAAATATGGACAGTTTTATAATCATGAGCATTTAAAAATAGTCCCAAATCAATTGAATTGTCTTGAAGAGCGAAAAACCAGTTGAAATGATTTTGGCTGTGTTCATAAACACACTTTCTCTTGAGCATGTTACATTTAAATTCCAGCTCAATTTGTCCAGGGGCAAACTTAGTCGTGATGGTGATTTTAAGCCTAACTGAAGTTACCAAACATATTTTTAGGAGCAAAAAAGCCTTGGCTATACCTATATTCATGTATATGTATATGTATACGTATACGTATACGAATATGTATATGTATGTATCTGTATGTATATGTATGTATGTATGTCATACAGTATATGCTGTATTAATCTTGATAAATTCAATTTCAGAGTGCACAACATAATTTATATACTTTCTTTTTTCAGATTGATGATACAGATGCAATGGAAGATGTTCACTCTTTATTAACAGATGTCCCTCCACCTTCAGGTATGGTAAACATTGGTTTCTAATTTTGTTGACTTTAGACAATTCTCTCCGACAATAAACTGACGATTCTCTTCATTTGATGAAGAACCATGTAATCAGGTATATTGGACATGTTCCATCCAAAGGTGGGGAACCTTTACTTTTGGATTGAACTGTTACTTGCATAAAGTGAACTGAAACAGTGTGAGACATTTAATGCTATATATCTGAATCACTTTTGTTAGCCTGGACTTTAGATCGATAATACAATGCCCTCTGAAGAGGATATTATCTCAGTAAGATTTACAGTGAATTTATAATGTAGGTCAGAATTATTACCCCCCATATTAGAGAAGTTTCTGAGGTTGAGAGATGATGGCTGCTTTAATATATAAAATACAGTGGTGCCCCGCAAGACGAATGCCTCGCAAGACGGAAAACTCGCTAGACGAAAGAGTTTTCCGTTTTGGAGGTGCTTTGCAAAACGAATTTCCTATGGGCTTGCTTCGCAAGACGAAAATGTCTTGCGAGTTCCTGCGGTTTCCCCCCCTTCCCCCCCTTTTTCTAAGCCGCTTATCCGCTTATCCACTAAGCCGATAAGCCGCTAAAAGCCGCTAAACCGCTAATAGCGCTAATCCGCTAAGCCGTCAATGGGCTTGCTTCGCAAGACGAAAAGACCGCTAGACGAAGAGACTTGCTGAACAGATTCTTTTCGTCTTGCGAGGCACCACTGTACTGTCAACCCACAGACAGAAAACCAGATTCCATTCCGGTGCTTCTCTATCCTGCTTTGGCATCGCCTAACGCAGAATGCTAGTTTGATGCTCTGAATTAATACTTCAATATTGGTTTTAAGCCTGTTTTCCTCATCTAACTCCACAGGATTGATAACCTTGGATACTTGTTAAATATTTGTCTAAAACAGGGTGGATTCATTTACAGTACCTCTCTAATGCTATCTCTTCTGGCACTGGCTGAGATAAAGGCTGAAAGACCAAACTTGCACAATCCTCAAAGAAGTGCTTGAGTCCTGCCTGGCTCTATGCGTGTGTTTTCGACTAAGTTGTTGAAGGATTGGTCGGTACTGCAATACAATCTACCAATAAGCTGTGTGCATTTCAGTAGCCGTTGTGTGGGTGTTTGTTCCTTCAATATCGGGTGGGTTATAATGGCTGTGCCCTGATGAGGTTCCCATGTCCACAGAGTCAGATTAGAACAAGTTGAGGGTTGACTCTTTTCTGACATGCTTTGCAGCGTGACCCTGAAGGTTTGTTCTCCAAATGCTACTAATGTGACCAATCTTTTCAGTGTAGGTCTTTATGTAATTGGTCCCTGGATTAGCTCACTTTACCCGCCTTCCAACTTTTTAGGATTTATAAAATAAAAAAGAGATGACTTTCCTTTTTTTGTGCTGGCACCACAAATTAGAAACCTTCATATTACCTGCTGAAGGGTGATTAAACATGCTCAGATTAAGGGGATCCTAGCATTGATTCAAGGTTCTGCTGGTTAAGAATCCATCCTATTATTGTTGAGCAGTTGGTTAATAAATCTGTTGTGTTCATAGAAATTGTATATATTCTTGTTCACGGGTGGCTAATCCTTTTCAGGCCGAGGGCCACGCTGACCCCTGGTGAACTCTGGGGCTGCATGTAAAAGTGGCTGTGGTAATAGCTGCAGTTCTCAAGGCTTGCTTTCCAAAAAGCATTCCCAGCAGCTGTTTTACACTATTTTAAATCATTCATTATAGCTCATAAAATTGCATTTGTTTAAAAGGACAAATTCTGAGGCAGTCTTTCAGGGGCTAACAAAAACCTTTTGACATTACAGTCCTACCTCGGGTTAAAGTAGCTTCAGGTTGAGTGTTTTCAGGTTGCATTCCACGGCGACCCGAAAGTAACGGAACGCGTTACTTCCGGGTTTTGCTGCTTGCGCATGACATCACGTGCATGCGCAGAAGCAGGTGCGGAGACGCAGGTTGCGTTCTGCTCAGGATGCGAACGGGGCTCCGGAATGGATCCCGTTTGCATCAAGAGGTACCACTGTATAGTGTCACAGAAAGGGATCCATAGGAGCTGTCAGTAAAAAATGAAGTACAGGGGAATGGACATGTTTTGCAGGTAATAAAAAACCTTTTTGCATGGAGGACCAATTTTTTTTATTTAAAAATGCTATATTTTGAAGGTGGTCTTGGTTACAAGAAGTCAGTGTGTGTGGATATGGCCTACAGTAAATCATAGAGTAGTCTTGCATACCATTACAAACCGTGTTGACTAGCCTGAGATTGGGACAGCCATACTTGCACCCAGAACTGGACTGTGCTTTCTCCAGTGGAGGGTCCTTTAGTTCTGTTGCTGGAACTGGGAGTGCCTGAGTTTGACCCTGAGGTTTAGAATGCAGAAGCCTTGCTGACAAAACTAGAAGCCCAGGCTCCTGTTATTTAATATTACTGTGATCTTGCTTTCCTCCTCTTGGCCTGGTCAGTGGAATAGTATTTTCTACTTGGCCTGTCTAAGGGATCCATGCTGCTTGCCAATCCTAGGAGCCAATATAGATTACCCCATTCTCATCTCTGCCCAGTGGTTGTGTATAGACAGTATGAGATAGCTCACCAAGCTAGGGTCTCAGTACTACTGTAGTTGGCGGGGAGCAACAATGGGAGGCTGTTGTTTTGCTTTTGTGGGCTTCCCAGAGGCATTTGATTGACTGATGTTGGTAACAGGATACTTCCTACAGTTGATGGATATTTGATGCGATCCATTTGGGCTTTTCTGACGTTCTTCCACAGTCATGGTCATCCCCCCACCCCACTCTCTTATCTCTTGAAACTGCTTAACCTCCAGAATTTGAAAACACACTTGTACTTTGCACTGTTTGAGGCCCTGCAAGTCCAATAACAGATGCCGCTAACTTGTACTTGAATAAACTGCTGTCCGTGAACTGTCTTTTAGGTCAGTGGACAGAAAAGGTTTCAAAGTCAAACAACTAAAAAGGGTACAGTGGGTGGGGCGCTCAGCGTGCTAAAATGCTGTGTTCTTCCATTAACTTATCAGTTTCATGATTTTCTGCAGTGCATCACAACTGTATAATAGCAGGATTCTGTCCTTCCCACCACTTCACAGCCCTTGAGAATAGCAGAGACAAATGCAAAATATGTGGAAAACCTTTTGGATATTGCCTTTATATTATCTTTTAGTTACTTAGTTTTATATTGGCTGTTTATAAACCGCTTTGAGGACTGTCATGTCAAAATATTCAATACAAATTCTATAAGTAATAAATTATGCACAATCACACTTCATGGGCTAGTGAGTCTACCAACAACATCCGTAATAATTGTTATATTTTAGTGCCCATTTGTTTTTATTTCTCAACTTCCAAGTTGTCCACAATCTACTAGCCACTTGACACTTTTGATACATCATTTTGTAGTCCTCCCTCCAATATCGTCTTTCTTCCTTTAAACCCTTTCAGTATTTTTTGGTAGTCAGTTTCTCATATATAGGCTAGAATAGATCTACTTCTCTTGCTGCATTCCATAATGGACTTAAGAGCATTTGTGGCTCTAGGAGTGCCCCCTGGTGGAATTTTTCAGCCACTGTAGAGTGCTAGTGGGATTTATTTCTCATGAACACTTTACAAAGTGTATTTTGTTGATTTTCTCTACAATTATGAGAACTAGAAGGTTGAAAAATATCAAAAATTTATCTCTTCTTATTCAGTCTATCTTCAGTCACCTAGACTGAACAACTGATTGGATTTTGCAGTTATTATTTTTTTTTAATCTGACTGCAAGTACTTTCAAAGGAACCACCTTATATTGCGTTTGACCATTGGTCCATCTAGCTCAGTATGGTTGACACTGACTGGCAGCAGGAGTTCTCCATAGCCCTACCTGGAGATGCTGGGGATTGATCATGGAAGCTTCTGCTTGAAAAGCAAATCCTGTGCCACTGAATCATGGCCTTTCTCCAGTCGGGGATCTCTGGCTCATATTATATTTTTACTGTTTTCCTGCATGGTTGCTTAAAATATGTAATCCTGGCCACTTTCACAAGTGGGATGTCAGGGACTGGCTGGGCAATTAGGAATGGTGGGAGGCTGCAGCCGGAGAACCCGCTAGTGAAGCCTCAGAAGAGGAAGGCTCCAAACCCAGGGAATGTTGGTGGCACATGGAAGACAGTCAGAGGATGAAGGGGGTGCAGGCAGAATGGTTGAATGCTGAACAAGCAACAGGCTTGAGTGAGAGAGAGGGAGGAAGAAGAGGCAGAAAATGGCAGGAGTAGGGGAGGTGGGGGCTGAGGCTGCAACAGATTCACAGGAGCCTGCTGGTCCTACTGTATGCAGCTCTCCCCCCCCCCCCTTGTCTCCAAGCACTTGGAGAATTTTGCATGCAGCAGAATGACAAGCCTGGAGGTTGCAGCGGGCCCCCTTGCCAGCAGAGTTTAAGACTGCAGGGAAAACAGCTGGATGGGGAGGAGACTTAGGGGGAAGTGATCAGATCATCAGTTCTGGCAAATTCTTCAGTGGGGCCAGTCTCGCGTAGGATTTTCTTGTTTGTATTCTGTTTCCTTGAATAAAGAATCAATTTTACAGTTCAGCTCTGAGTCTCCGTACTGACCTGCAGTTGAACCAGCCCTGACATTGCATTTTAAAAACTTTCTGTACTCTTACTTTTTCTAAGGATTAGCACACATATTTGTGCAGAATATTTCTGGATTGTGTTTTTCTGATATATTACGCTAGTTGAAAATCTAGCTGTGAAACTACACAAAACTTGAAAGCTGATCATGTTACACAGCACCATAATAATGTTCTCTGCTATTAAAAATAATACCTTTTATGTGATTTGGCAGGATTTTATAGCTGCAACACAGAAATTATGCCTGGTATAAATAACTGGACTTCTGATATACAGGTAAAGAAAAAAGCATACAAAAACAAAAAATAAATGCCTTTTCTTTCATAGTGAAATGTATAATCTCAGACCTAAATAATGATTTGTGTCTAACACAGTGTTTAGCATTCGTAAGAATAATTATCCATGTAAAAAAATTATAGGAGCAAGATCCCCCATACCATCAGTTCTTTATAAAAAATTAGGTGTCAGGGACATTAGGGCCCAGTGGTGGCACGATGGATTGTATCTAAAGGTGCCCTTCCACTCAGAGAAGGACCATTTTTACACCTTCCACTAGAGTCCCCTTCCTCATCCTGCTGCCCTCCAGATGTTTTGGACTACAACTCTTACCAGCCATCACCAACAACTGGAAGGCAACAGGTTGGGATGGGATATATTATAGTATTTTAATATTTTTTGGGGAAGCAGCCCAGAGTGGCTGGGGAAGCCCAGCCAGATGGGCGGGGTGTAAATAAATTATTATTGTTGTTGTTGTTGTTGTTATTATTATTAAGAGATTGTTTGGCTTCTGCAAACTGTGCTCAAGATGAAGCATGAGAACTGCTGTGAAACCCACCTTAACAAATGAATGAGTGGACCTGAACATCTCTCTTCAACAAAGGTTTACAGGGCACTTTACAAAGATGCAAATAATAATAATAATACAACATAAGATCAAAACATAAATTGCAGTGGGGAAAAGGCCACACAAAGCAGGCGCAAAAAATACTGTTTTTAAAATTGGAGGAGGAAAAGTATTTGGTGCCCCAAATAAAATAGTTTGCATGCCCTGCAAGCCTTCCAGGCACCACATCTAAATGTGCCTTCTTCTCCTTGGTTGCTAGCCACTTCACCTCAGGTGGAGGCATTCAAACGAGAGCGCTGATAAGATTATTTTAATACACAGCCAAGTTGCTATGGGAGTAATTACTGTTCCATTTCCCTGGGTCCCAAACAGTATAGGGCATTATAGCTAAGTGCTAGCAATTTGAATTGCACTTTGAAATGCACCAGGAACCAATATTCAATATTACTGAGGTTTTGTTCCCGATGACCAGTCTCAGTTAGCGTCCTACCAACTGTGTTCTGTGCAGTTTTCAGTTTCTGAGCTGTGTGCAAGTGCAACATGTCCCCACCCTCATCTACCAGGTTACGGTAGTCTAATTGGAGCATTACCAGAGCATGGGTGACTGGCTATTTGGGAGAGGTCCCAGTTACTACTGGGAACAGCCTAAGCTGGTGAAACACATTATGTGCCACTGATGTAACTTGGGTCTGTTGTGACAGACCTAGGAGTGTCCTCAAGCTGTGAACCTGGTGTGGGTATGAGTGTAAACCCATCGAGAACAGTTTTAACACCATCAAGCAAATGAAGTGCTCATCAAGACTGAGTTTTGTTGTAGCACCATGTGAAGTTTTTGTGGAAAAATGCTAGTGGGTTTCTCCACTACCCCCCTGCACCTTCAGCTCACAGATATTTGAAACCAAACCTAAAAGTTAAACTCTAAACTATGTTCCTAATCTTTCCCTTCTCTGGTACAAACCCATGCCCCTCCTTTATATAAATACATAGCACATATAGAATTTACCTGCACATACCAACACAGGTTCATGGCTCTTAGTTGTACTGTAAAATGGAACAGACAAGTTCTATCTGTGTTAAGTCATCCTGGATTTAAAACAACAACAACAGCAACAACAACAACAACAACAACAAACTTCATCACCTCTCTCAACCTTAATTACTTATATGGTCTGTAATAAAATTATATTTAAACAGTAACTCGTTTAATTTGATGTTTCTGCTTTAGATGTTCACATCAGTGAGAGTCTCCAGACTTAATAATGTTACCCTAACAAACCAAACACTCAACAAGACCTTTAATGATCTCTGTGAGAATCTGCTCAAGGTAAATGAATGGCTGCTGGAACTATGTATGTGTTTGAACTATTAAGTTTTTTTGCCAATGGTACGTAGAATTACTTTTCTGTCACTTCTCAGTGCCTACTTTTCTGCTTGTGGCAAACTGTGGAGTGGATTGCATAAGCTAATACTGAATGGGACAATGCTGGCGAGCGGGTGGGCACAGCATTGTAGCAAACGGTTGTACTAGATGGCTACCTGGTCCATTCCAACTTTAGGTCTCAGGAAATCATATACAAATGTTAAATGGCACATAAGATAATGCAAGTCTACATCTATTTTCTTGTTAAGACACCAGAGTAAGTATCAGTGTATGTGATTCATTACCTATCTACTTTAAAACATCAAGGGTGCTTTTCACCAAAACTACATTCCTGAAAACCACTGACAACATACAAATCCAGTAGCAGCACAACACCTGTCCCAGAGATGGAAGATTTCTTGCATGGGCATTTCTGGAGTTTGACCAAAAGCCACACATTCAGCATGGAGTGACAAATGTTGGCAACTATACAGTAATTAGCAAAGTCATCAGATGATTCTTAAATGCCATTTTAATGCCACTGTAAGAAACTGAGTCTCTCCCCCCAACATACATATTTGCAATATATATCTCCAAATGTATGAATCTTTCCAACATATCTTTTGCAAACCACTACAGGCAAGGGTCCAAGTATGCCAGAAACAGCATACTCAAAATGATTCATGCACACTTTAAAGGTAGATGGCAGCATCTGCTCACACTGATGTAGCTGAAGCAGGGAATTAGAGTTGGGCTACAAAGAAATGAAACCCAGACTTCCACCAATTCAGAGCATACTAGATACATAATATATACTAATTTCTTGTGTTCAACAGAGCCTGTATTTTAAACTTCGATCTATGATTCCTTGCTGTCTGTGCCATGTAAATTTTACAGTTGCTCTTCCAGAGGATGAATTAATTCAGGTAAGCCAGTCCATTCACCTTTTTGTATTTGAAGCTCTTCACATTAATCTGTGACAGGAGCAGACTTTGAAAAAGTAAAGCTGGTCAAGTCAGACACAGGTTATGCTGAAAGCTCCTTCCCAGCCATTGAGTTTTACAATTTTGAGTTTAAAAGCTTGGACTGCTTAGCAAACAAAGTTTATGAAGATACTTTGGAGAATGACAGTTGTAATGCTCCTTTTGCTCAGTTGCTGTAGGACACACATTCTCAAGAATGTGGCTGTTTTCGGCAAGGCCCTGGACATAGTATATAACTTTGATAATTTAAATGTGTCTCCACAGAAATATTCATGTGGTTCCATGTAATTGCAGTGCTCGTTGCCATTTCCTTTTAAATTATGTGTGGCCATGCTGTGAGCCTATTTTAGCAATTGCTGTATTTAAATGAGAGGTTTGACTGCATTCTAACCTTTTCAGTTATTTGCATGCCCCAGAGTATGGTGAAATCATGTTTAATTAAATTTTTTTCTTTCAAAGTTGTTGTGAGGAATGCTGACAGAAACAAAACCTTACTATGATTACACTGTTGCATGAAAACTTAAAAGGTTTTTCAGATGGTTGTAATGCTTGTAATTGTTGTTTTTTTTAAAAAAAAAAAATGTGCTGTTTTGTGGTTTGCTGCCCTGGGCCAGCTTGCGAGGAAGGCAGAGTAGAAGTTTTATAAAATCTCAAATCAGCCATATAAAGTACCATTGCCTTGGATAGTTGCCTACCATTTTTCCTTTACACAGTCCCAGACATCTTTATTTCTAATTACAAGTTATCAAAATAGGCTCATTCAATGGAGTAGTTTGTATTGAAAGATCATTGAGTTGGATTCAGACTATTACAGTCATACCTGCCATCAGGTTCTGTTGATTTTGGGGGTGGGAGACAATGGGCTAGTCCAGTGATCAGACCCAATGCTGTCCCATGGTGCTAGTTTTGGATCTAGCAGATTCCAGGCTGCCACAGCCCCTCCCCCATTTGGGGGCTTTCTACAGGCTGCTGGCAATCCAGCCTGTGGCACTTCTGGCCACTTGCATGTTTCGCAGGCAGAACAGAGAGTTTCCTGCCAGTGGGGTGACACTGGCATCACTCCATCGGTGGAAGCTAGCAGGGCTTGATAGAGGAAACCTCTGTCCAGTGCACACAAGCCCTAAAAAGAAGGTGAGATCAATTGCAACCTTAGGTTGGATCCAATCCATAGTGATTAGGTTATGATGTTCTGTAAAAGTTTTTGCTTTCAAACCTGTCTTGCACCCACTGCACCCGAAATGAGAGTCCGGGATTGGCAAGGCACAGGGCAAATCCTCACCTCATTGGACAGCCTGCCTGCTGCCCGGTATTTCTCTCTCCAGCCCCACCAGCTGTGGAATGCGCATAGGAGTCCCCTGGCATCAGGGGTTCACCCTGATGTGGGCCGTTTTCAGGAAGGCCTCATCCAAGAACCTGGATGGGTGACGGGCAACCCTGCCCCTAAGCTGGGGCCAAGGCCTAATTGGTGCCCCCAATATTCCTTAGCCCCCTCCCCCCGCATGACTGATGTTCCTTCTGAGTGCCCTTCACTCACCAACAGATGTTCTGGCAATAAAATGCCAGAAAACATCCTGACTGATGAGGAAGGCAAAAAAATCCCCCCCAAACAGCTAAACATGTGGAGGGTAACTAGTGACAGCTGGTGCCCATAGCAAGAGTATGCGACAGAGGGAAGGTGAGCAGGGAAGTCACCTCCAACACTAATGTGTCTCTGTGTGGCATGTCCAGTATTTAAATACTTGGTGTGGTCCACAGATGCAAAGTTCTGGTTCATGGCAAGTCTCTGTCCCCCAGGCGGTCAATTGAGCTTGGACTGGCACCCAGTGAGGGCCAGTGGAGGTGCGCTTCCCAACACCTCTTCAAGCCCAGTTGGCTCCTTCACCCTTGAGCATGCCGTTTGCTGAGATCAGCAAGTGAAGATTTCCATTAACCACCAGTTAAGAAAAATGCCATGGTTAAGTTAAAAAGCAAAGTGTGAAGGTTTGCACAATGTGTGTCTGTATATCTCCCCAAAGTGTAGACGGGGTTAATTTAAAACTTTGAAATAAAGTCTAAGGAATAAAAACCTGACATTATATTTACAATTGCAGGTCACTGTTACAGCAGTTGCAATAACATTTGACAAACACCAAGCTTTGCAAGCAGCTAAAACTCCTGCAGAAAAAACATTACAAAGAGGTAAACACATTGAGGAACTTAAAACTGTCAGCTCTTGCCTGTTATGTGTGCTATAATTGTTCATTGTCACAGCCATCTCAGGATGTCCATTCATTTAATTGGGCCTAAGTGGGTGTCATTAGGTGCAGCACTGCAGCCTAGACACCCTTTCCTAATGTTGCTGCAACATATTTCATCTTTAAAATCATTACGGTCAAGCAGCTTTTATCATTCTCAGGTTTGCTTTTAACCACTTCTTGCAGGCTGTGGCATATTTCACAAGCAAGTGAAACAATCATACATTTATGCTGCTCACACACACACTGGGATGGTGATGCTGCATGCAGATGCTGGGGGTGGATTGAAACTCTAATGTATTTAATCCCATGCCTTGATTAAGATCGATTAATTTAATTGTAGTGTGTGCAGTGGCTTACAGGGTGTGAGTCTGAGAGTAAACTGCATTAAAGTGCCCTGCGTTCATGCCTCTGGGGAATAGAATTAACATCAACTGAAGCAATACCTGTGGCTAACCTTAAGGCGTGATATCTCAATTTAACCGGTGATTTTTCCAGAGGGGCACAGGTCTTCAGGGCATATTTAGAAAGAAGCTGCTAGTGCTACTTAATCAGTTAAGTGAACTGTAGTTATTAGTGAACATCTCTTTGCTTTCCACTACAGTGGATTGCTAACGAAGTTGTCCTGTTAGCACAATGACTTCTGACTGTGCAGCAGGTCATCTTTTTTTCTCCCCAGAGTAAATCCAGAATAGATTGGGGGAGCAGAAGAGAGGAAGAGGAAGTCCCATTGTGCAGGCAGAAGTCCTTGCACTAAAGGGACAATTTCATTGGATACAACCAAGTCTGTGGGGTTTTTTGTTTTATTTGTGTAGGTAGGTATATGTGGATTTTGTAAAGGAGAAATAAATTAAGGTTTTTGTGCCTTTCTTCTTCTGTTTTTGTTTTTGTTGCCAGCTTCTACAGACAATGAAGAACAGCTACAGTTTACCATGGAGCTTTCTTCTGATCCTCATGCTCCCCAGCAATTCTCGCCAGCAAAAGGTTGGTTAAAGAAAAAGGCCATATGCTTATCTTCCTGTGTTCCATCCACTTGCTCCTTTTTTGTTTGTCAACCTTAGAAGTAGCCCTGTTACGCAATGCAAGTTTTTTGTTTGCCAAAAAGACTTCATCCTCCGGATATGTGAGGAGAGCAAAACAAAATGTTCTTAATATGTTCGCTGTGCAGTCTCTTTTTAAAAACAGGGTGGCTGCTGCTGAAGAGGGAGCAAATGAACAGGAACAACTTGCGCTTCTTTTACTGCTCTTCTGATGCTGCTTTGAGCTGCTGCCAAACAGCCATTCTAGTCTAGAGACAGCTGCATTTCGGAAAAGTATGAGGTGGTTTATCTAACTACAAAATGTGCTCTGAAGCAATGGGTTATGCTGAGTCTGAAGCAAGTCTTTGGAATTTTAAGAATTGTAAATATTATAGATTATTTCTCTTGGAGAGGCAGATATAACTAACAATGCGCCGTGCCAGGTATTTTCCAAAGGAAAGGAAATGTTCCACCACCCTCATCCTAAATCAGGCTTCCTCAAACTCAGCCCTCCAGATGTTTTTGGCCTACGACTCCCCTGATCCCTAGGTAGCAGGACCATGGTCAGGGATGATGGGAATTGTAGTCTCAAAAACATCTAGAGGGCCATGTTTGAGGAAGCCTGTCCTAAATCTTTATCCTAATACAGAGGTTGTAGACTTCACAGTGGGGAGCCACAAAATGATTAATCCAAACTAGGGAGATGAGGCAAAGTATGTGATTTGACATAAGTGCAGAGTAATGATCACTGGAATAAACATTCCAAATTTTGCATTAAACTGATGAGGTCTAAACAGGTAACTACCTAGAAAAAGAGATATTAGCATTGCATTGGAAAGCTAATTTGAAATGCCATGTCTTGTGAAAGTGTTTTGCTACTCAAGTCAACACAGCAATCTGTAAAGAGGTCAAACGTATAACGCTATACATGTCTGTTGTGAAGCAAGTCCCAGTAATTTCAGTGGGCTTACTTCAAGGTAAGTGGGCATAGAATTGCAGCCCAAATCAACAAAGAGTCTTGTGATACATTAAAAGATGAACAGTTTTATCATGGTGTAGGTGTTTGTGGCAAGAGCCTACTGTCAGGGAACTGACATCGGAGCGAGAGGTGGAGGCAAGGCTCTCGAGCGATGCAGGAGAGGGGACCAGCAGAGGGGAAGGAAATCAGCGCAACACCAGTAGAGAAGGGAGGGAGATGGAGGATCCGGAGAGGGGTCTCCAAGACTCTTCGCCTGAAACTAGTGGGGAGAGCACGGGCACACCTCTGCCAACTCCTTCCCTGCGCAGAAGATTTCCGCGCAGGGAGAGTAGGAGGAGACTTGGCGTCAAACAGCTTCTTTGCTGGAAGAGGCTCAAGAAACGCCCACTGACGGATTCTGCGAGCGACTGAACGGCCACGGAGTAAAGGGCTGTCAGCCGAGACAAGGTTAACCAGGCAATCTAGCCAGCAGCGACGGTAACTTATGCACAAGCAACCCCTTATAACCATTACACCTACTTTGTTGGATATATGAGGTTCCATCCTGTTGAAAGGTGTATGTTCAACAAATGAACTTCAAAGAGAGGCTCCAGCAGGAAAGTGCTGAATGAGAACTTAATCAGTTAATTTTATGTGAAGAAAATGTATTTTTGCTTATTAATTATTGTGGATAATAACATTTAGTCTGTTACAGATTTTAAATACTGTATTTGTTATGAATTTTAGTTGTATGGATTTTATTGTTGTAGCTTGCTTTGATAACTTTTTTTGGTATAAGGCAACAAAATAATTTTCTCCATCTGGACCTGACTAGATCTGTTCTACCACAGTTAATTAATGCAGAATATATAGGATATGTGACCACCAATTTCTGCTCTTGTGAATGGTCACTATGCTTTATGAAACAAGACTCATTTTGTTTTTACTACAACTTCAGGAGTGTAATTAGGGAGTGTCCCAGAGACCCGAATCCCACAACGTGCCCGGAGTCTTCCAAAGTGCAATGCCCAGGAGACCACAGCTAACCACCATCCTAATTTTCCCAGAGGCTCTTGTTTTAATTTTAATATGTATATAAGCAGCCCATAGCTCAGAATAAGCCCTGACAGGTAAAAACTATGTTTTCCCCACCTTGGAATGTGAGCCTATATTTGCATGTACATACATTTCAAATTTGTGCCATAAGTCTGTGCCCCAAGTCTTTTAAGTACCTAACAATGCTCCTGTGCAACTGATTAACATGGCTATCCTCTGGAAACTCTTATCCCTAAAGTCAATTTTAATAGATTATGCTAGGTCATGAGGTAATTAACACAGTTAATGTCTCGAGGAAGCTTCTGGAGCAACGCACTATTGACCACACAGATACTTCAACAAATCTATCCTGTTGCTGAGTTTTTGTTTACCAAACCACCCTCCTCTTCTTTCTACAAATCAGAATCTTCCGGGATTCCATGTCTTTCATTGTGTAAACTTAGCCTTCTTGCAGGGTTTCACTGTTGTTAACTTATTTGGCTTATTCTTTTCCAAAGATTAGTAGGAGACCCTATTTGTAAAATAACTGCTGGCCAGTAGAGGGTAGTCTACTCCCTTGTCAGCAAGCGGTGTGCTTAACATTAACCATGGATGGTCTGTGAAACGCAGCAAGCATTTATGTGAGATCATCAAGGTTCGTATCAACGCCTCCCATTCTCTAAAGGGAATTCTTTCTTTTGGAAAGATCTGTAGTTGATTTATGATTCATAATTTACTTGAGCTCCTGTGAGAACTTTATTATTAAGTTCATTTGCACTTCAGGCAAAATAATAGATCAACGAACCAAACATTTATTACGTTCTCACTAAACCCCCACAGAGGGCAGTGTTAATGTAATGGTGCTAAAGGGGTATATTCAGCTTACAAATAAAATTTCTGCCTGATCAGGTTCTGTTTTTTTAAATTTCTATAACGAAAACACAGCTTGGACAATTGCCTGCCTGCCTTCCATAAGGTCTTGGAATATTGTTTTGCGTTACCATAATACTTAGGTCCTGTTTTATTCCTGCGTTTTGACTAACAGCCTGCTGCCCTCCCTGCTTTCTCCCAGCAGCTTTGAGACAAACTTGCATCATTACAAAAGGATCAGGGAGCGTCCGCATACAAATAAGCATGTTGTCACCTAGTTAAAGCATTATGTTCTGCATGTAGTAAAGTATGCAGGGAGGAAGGCTAGTGTGCATAAGCCCTGTTACACATTTCTGCTATATTCTTGGGAAAAAGTAGCATGTGAACAGGCCCTGTATCTCTAAAACAGAGAGACCTTAACCTGAGTAATGCTGTTGAAGTTGTACTATGTACATTGTGGCTTCGTGAAGGCTTCAGCCTGAATTTGTTACCACTTTTCGGAAAGCAGGAAGCATTGCACTCCAATTAATCTGGCAAGTGAGATTGATTCACAACTGTAGGCATGTAGTGTTTATATGTACACATACACACAGGCAACACATATGCACCTTCATAAAAGTGCAGACATTCCTTTATTCGTATTGTTGCACAAAAAAAAACCCCACCCCAGGAAGCAAAAACTGGGACAACAGAAAATTCTTTTTTCACCTTGATTTTTCACGCATATATACACATGACTTTTCTCTAGAGTTGCATGCACATAGCAAGTATTGTTGTGGTGTGTTGACACTAGCTAAGTAGGCATGTATGTCTAGGAAATCTATAGTCCAATAATACCTGATGTGTGTTTAGTATGGCCCCTTCCCATCACATTTTTGTCCTAGGGTATATTCTAGCTTCCTTCAAAGCCCTGCACCTAGCACTGTTTCATACACAATTTTAAATGTATCCTTAAAAATGCAAAGTGTTTATATGACAAATTTCGGTTTAAAAGCACACCCATCATATGTGCACAATCATCAAGCAGCAAGGACTGATTATAGCTCCCTTCGTGTCAGTCTTTGCTTTGCTGCTGTCATGTGGATAAAATGAGCCCTAGTTGACATAACCCATGTTGATGGTGCTGGGCTAGTGTATAGCTGCACTAATAAAGAGTTGCCAAGGGCACACATGCAAAATAGGAGAAATTTATTCTCCTGGCTTAAGATTCTCCAGCCTGGGCTGAAACATAACCTTTTTATGGTTGACAGAAGTGCAGATTAAGTTAGTGAAATAGTGTAGTTAAACCATGTTCTTCCATAAAGAACTGACATGATTTACATTGATTTGTAGAAATTACTTCAACCGTGGTGAGGAAACCAGTGGCCCACAAGTCAGATTCAATCCACCAGCCTGCCAACTTGTCTATGACTGTCTAAAAGTGACAGTCAGAGCACTGCCTCTGGCAACAGCTGCTTTCAACATAGGCAAAGGAGAAGGTGGGCAGCTCTTTGAAAGCATCAGAGGAGATTGGGAAACCATTTGTCTGCTGCTTTTGATATCCTGCCTACCTCCCTCTTCAGCAACTGCTCACAGCAGTGGTTTCTAATGTCTTTTGTCTCCTTTACGGTTGGGAAAAGCGAGGGATGAGGGAGGCTGGCTTTATTGGGATCCACTGTCTCAAGGCAGCTGATGCTCCATAAATGAACATAGGGTGAGGTTGCCACAAGGTGCCTAGCTGCACCCACTGGTGGTTTGAGCCCTCCAGGTGGATGGCCAAGATGGGATGTGGCCCTTAGGCAAAAATTGGTTCACTGACACTTGATTTAAACTGTAGTAACAGGTTGCGTTGCATTGATCCTATAGTAATCAAACCAGATTTTCTTTAGCAGAGCAGCATTTGAACACCTGGAAAAGCTTGTTAGATAGCCAGCACCCAATGACAATAATATACATAAAATATAAAGAGATATTTTAAAATGCTGCTTATATAATGACTAGGGAGCATTTTTTTTATTCGGAGTGAATATAAAAGTTACTCAGTAGAGAACTGTATACAATCATATGAAATGAACTGGATGAAATATTCATGTAGCTTAATGTCTGTAACCTATATGAAGCCCTCGTTCCGGGGGTTGTTGCCTCTGGTTGCTTTAAGGTGCTCTTTGCAAAATCAGCACCTTGGAGAGCAGAATAAGGCTGGTAGTCTGGGGCTGGAGACATCCTTTCATTTGGGTGTGCGTGTGTGTGTTGAAAATAGTTTATTACAGCCATGGTTGCCTGTGCTATGTGTATGCTTTCCTCACAGTCAGCCATGGCAAACCAGAGCAGTTCATAAACCTGCAAAACTTGCTTGATCAGAGACAACCATGGCACTAAAGAACTAACAAACAGCAACACACAAAAACAAAACTTGCCATCTGTCTTCAGTCTGATTTTGCTTAGTGGAAGCCTTTATACAGTGTTTAGAAATCTGATGAGAGAAATTTGTGGCTTTTTCATGCTAGAACAGATATCAGCATATGATATGTCAGTGAGTAAGTTCCAGAAGTTTTGTGAGGTCCAGACTTGCGGCTGATTGTTCTTTTATTACAAACATATAGTTCTTTGGCAATTTTCCAGTTTCTTCTGTGCATGCTTACCTGAGGACCATTAACAAAATTTCAGTTCTTTCTTGAGCCTGGTGTACCTTGGTCATTCCTGTTTCATGCTTCTAGGGCACTGTAGTCCATACTATTATGGGTTAGTTTGTGTGGGATGAATATGTGGCAGATCATGGGTTAAGCCAGGGAGTTCAGATGTAGTCACCTTTTGGATTCCCATCAATCTTGTTGCCCTGTGAACTGATAGACCAACTTACAGATGTCAGCACTCTGGTGAAAAGTTCTGAAAATAAGAGCTCATCTGAAAATAATTATGATGAGGTCTCTTAAATATTATGAAGGTAAACACAAGCTTCCTGGATTAGAATTTATTTAATTTGAACAAGACATAACTAATTTTGAGTCTGTTGGACTCAGAAGAAGAAAGAATGTGGTATAGAAATGATAACAATACAAAAGATAATTGGATACATGCCAGTCAGGGCACATGCCTCCATTGCTAGAAACAGTTGAGATAGGCTTTTTTAAAAAAATGTTCTATTGTTAGCCTGCAGTTCTTACAGAAGAGCTTGAGTAATAAATTACTTGGCTAAGTATCGGCTTTTAAGGTTTTAAAATTCAATTCAAATGTCACTACTGTTTATTATCGTTCCTTCGATGTTTACAATTTAAACTCCGTTGCTGATCTGTGAATTCTGTGAATTGGCTATATTTTTACTGCTATTTGTAGTTCAATACTACTTATAATGTCATATTTTTATAAACTGTTTTCTGGTCATTGACCGTATTAAAGATATTTGGAATTACTTGGCTAAAAATGAGTACACCCCATGCTAGTCTTCTAAAAACAAGACTCAATCAAAGGGCGGGGGGGGGGCTGACTGAGGACAAAATAGAAATGAACAATAAAGATCCTGTTTGAAAGAGAAGAGGAAATGCATAGGGAAGAAACAGTTCAGCAGATTTGAACCATGTGATGAAACTGCAGGGTGTGAAACAATGATGGTGGTGATGAGGGCTTAGAATTGGGCACCCTGCTTGGAGTGGCACTTTTAGTGGAAAGTGGAGAGTTAAAGCATAGTCAGGATTCAGTAATAGAAAGATTCATACGGGAAGAAGAGAAGCATAGAAGCTATGAAGGGGGTAGCATTAGGTAGCAGTGCAGGACATAAAAAGTCCCTTACCCCACAAAGAAAGGCAGATACAGTATAGATATAGAGAAATAGATTGTTTCTTAGGAATCCCAGATTCTGCTCACAAAAGTCCAGGGATTATCAGCAGCCTTGCATTTGTGATTATATATTAGAGCTTCAGTTCTGTAATTATACCATGCACGTATGGTAGAGTTCACATAGGTAACTTGGCTCCCAACATTTGGGATACTTAGAAAGAGAAGAGTTCCTCATGCTCAGCTTCCACTTTTTAGTTCTGAGAGGTAAAAAGCATTCCTTGTGATCTTTCGCTGACAAAAATTTTGTGAGAGAAACTGCCCCACAAATTTTAATATTTATCATGTACAATTTTTAAAAGGTTACACACCTTATAAATTTAATCAATGTCACAAACTTGTACTAGCTGTTAAAATTTCCCCCCCAATTAGTGGGGTCAGTTTTACATACTGTACTTGCAACAAAGATTTTCCCTTTTCTTTCTTTCTTTCTTTCTTTCTTTCTTTCTTTCTTTCTTTCTTTCTTCTGTTGGGCTCAGTCTTGGTTTCTGCAGGGGAGCAAAATGGCTAAGTCAAAAATTTAGACTTCGTTCTTTCCAAGATTTTTAGAACTTAGTCTCTGCTTTTATAACCTACATGCATAAGTGCATCATTCTATCGTTTCTTCTGTTTCTATTCTGTGATTATCAGTCCTTGCTCCCTCTGCTTTTCCAGTTTAGCTGCCTATTCCATCAATGTTAATCCTCCATGTTAGGTTAAGCATTAACCCTTATTCTTGCATAGCCATTCTATACATTTAGGTTCTATGGAGCGTAGGCAGTAAATGTAGTAACTTCGCAGACTACATGCTTCTTTTTTTAGTAGTTGCAGTTCAGATTTGCAATCCCTTGCTATTTTTAAACAGAGAGCCTTCTCAGTATGCAAGGCCATAGAACTAGAAAAGAATCTTTTTAAGGTGATATCCAAAGACGCTTTGCCAAGAAAAATCAGTCCCTCTTGAATGTAGTACAAAGTTTACTGTATTCTGTTGTGAATAGGTTGTGCAAAGTTAATGTTGTGTGAAATAAAACCAGAAAACACAACACAGGGATTTCTCTAGCAGATTACTCACTTAAAAATTGACTTGAAATAAAAATCTGTATTAATATAGTTAATGTTTCTTATGTCATATCAGTGGAATTCATTTTGTCTTATTAGAGGACCTGGAGAATGCAAGTTCCCACACAGCTGTCCAAAGAGGTGAGTTTCCTTGATTTAGCTATAAGCCAGAACAGGGGATGCATTCCTGGCTCTGTTGGGGGTACACTTGGGATGTGGCTTCAAGCATTCAGGAAGTATGTACCAGTTGCCTTGGAAAGCATGCTCTGATGTGGCTTATTGATATCTGAATATGCTCATAAAGTATTTTTATATACATTAGGGTAGCTAGAATTAGAAGTGACGGGTGGTCTTATTTGTCACTTTGTCTTCCAGAACAATTTTCATAATAACTGGTTGTTCAGTTCTTCATCTTCCTTTAATGTTATATTGAATTCCTCAGTTGTTGGTTTTTTACGGAGGACTGGAAGGGGATGGAACTAAAGATCAGTTAATACATAAAAAATGCGTGCTGCTGTGGAATTCTTGATACCAGTCTTGGTGCCTGCCTAGGAATACTCAGTAATGGGGGGGGGGGGGCTTCAATTTTCACTGCGAGGGTAACGATCTTGAAAAGGAATAGGTGTTTCAACAGCACAAACAGGGGCTTACGTGCAGTATATTTTATCTTTATTTCCTGCTTATCAGGAGAAGTTCTGTGGTTTTTAAATTGAAGCTGAAAACAATTGCTGAACTTTTAGTGAGCTGGTCCAGGAAGCTCATAAGCTTGGGTTTAAGAGTTTGAGTGGCCATGCAAGGCACCCCAGGTGTTGGATTCAAAACATCAAAGTTGTTGCCAAAAGGGTGCAAATACTTTTCATTTATTTGTTTAAAAGATTTGTCTGGTATGGATACTGTCGAGGGTGAGGTGTGATATCCTAAGGACATTATATGGGAGTTCCCTCATTCATGCAGCCCTGTGCCAGTTATTTTGTTTATTATAGTGAAAATATCCTTTATATTTAAAAATACGTGCTCAGAGCTGAATGACTCTGTCCCATTTGACTACTGTTTGCACCTGAATTCACAACATCAAGTTACCTGGGTATTTCACACCACTTATCTCTGTCCGGTACAGATCATTTCATGATGTATTCATTAACTAAACATATCACAACACTGAGCACTTCACACTGGTTCAGACAGTCAGCAGACTCCATTCAAACTGCAGCCAGCAAGCTCTCACCCAGCAGGGATCACATTGAAGAGAGAGCTGTACGAAACAGCATGTGGGGACCATGTACACTGGTGCCATGATTTGTACAGTCACAGTGATCCTCCAGATCAATTCGTTCTTGCAAATTGCAGCAACCGTGTGAATCTGTTCATGTGATCTCTGCTTCCTTGCGGTCCCTGCTGGTGGCCCTGCAGACTCCCACAGGCAGTTTGTGTGGGACCTGTCTAGCCTCTGCTCTGGACCACTGCCTGAAATTGGTGTATCTGGGGAGTGGAAGGTACTTATGCAGTATCTTCCTTCTGATCATCATACAGCAGAAGGCTCAATTTGTGCTGCCTTGTAGAAGCCTCCACAGTGATCCCAAGCACTGTAACTTTCAGAAATGTTGGACATGATTCACAGAATCATCAGAGTTGCCAAAAGGGCATCTCTTGAAGCACCGCCAAGCACTTTGAAAGCACTGTTACAGAAAACTGCAAGGCAGTCTTATGGCAGCAGGTACTCTTTTGAATTCACTGCTGTAGAAATGGATAAAACAAGACATGTATGCATTTATCATAGGGATGATGTTTCTAGATGTTCATACTACGTAGGTGAATCATGTCCTACCTGTAATGTCCAAGCAGAGGCAAGCACTATGTTTTCTTGGAAAACCACTTATTCTTGGATGCAGATAATTGATTCATCAGAAGGAGCACTGCAATGGGCAAAGGGGCATCACCCATATTTTTTTCCTTTGTTTTTCCTTTTGTTTTTCTGTCTGTGTTTCCAGCAACATCAGTTGATTACAGTTCCTTTGCAGACAGATGCAACAGCTGGATAGAATTCATTAAACTGAAAGCTCAGACCATAAGGCGTGGATCAATTAAGACAAGTAGGCGGTCATTTCTACCACATTCTGATCATTGGAAGCGTAGTTCTGATCTTTCAGTGGCAAACGGTGGAGCTTCCTACCCAGTAGTGGCATTGCAAAATCAGTGTCCGAGTGTGAAAGCTGCAGACACACAGCGTCTGTTTTTGAAAACATTAATGCCAGGTTGATTTTGGAGCACATTGTTCTGTGCTCCAAAAGTAAACTGCCAGTAAATATATAGGTGATAAATAGGCTTGTGAATTGTACAACTAAAAGGTATACATACCGTGTGGCAGAAAGTGTATGTATACATCAGTGAAATTCTTCAGACTATGCAAGGATCACCTGCACGATATTTGTGGCAGCAATCACTGAATTACAAAGTGTTGAGTTTTTAATTTTTGTTGAAGTAGTTCAATGGCTGCAGGTATGACTTTTGCTTTAGTTACCCAAGATGAAGA
Organism: Podarcis erhardii; assembly: GCF_964252035.2. NCBI lineage: Eukaryota > Metazoa > Chordata > Lepidosauria > Squamata > Lacertidae > Podarcis > Podarcis erhardii. Next base: position 12,803,579 of record NC_138500.1, on the reverse strand, counting down.
TTTACCTGGAAGCTGACAGCAATGAAGAATTTCTCCAAAATTTGAAAAATGCTGGACTGGAGAAACGTGTCAACTTTCACACTCTTTCCTGTAGACTTTTTGTCGTTCCCTCTAGCAGAAATTTTTACCAAATCGTGATACCTTTCCCAACCACTCCCTCCCTCCCTCCGCACTACCTGTGTCTTCACTTTATAACTGATCATTTGTATGTGCAGCTGCTGGCCTCAGTGTTTTCTTTTGCAGGAATGCTACTCTTCTTCCAAAATTAAATCCCATTCAAGCTTTTTGTCTCTCGTTTGCATGTGCTGCATGGTTATTTCTTTTCTATGGCTGAGCATCACGGGCAGCTGAATGTTGTCACCAAGCTATGTGGAAACCATGAAGAAGGCTTAATCTGTTGGAGCTACCGATGCAACTGTCCATATATTGAGTAGTTATTCTCTGTCTGTCTTCCTTCTTTCCTTCCTCCCTTCTGCCACTTGTAGCCATTTCATTCGACAAACCAAGTCCATTGACAGAAGGACAGTCCCGTCGTTCTGGCTCATCCGGCATGAGTTCCACTGTGCCAGTTGTTAAGATGACACCTCTTTCTTTCATCGCTGGGGCAAAAATAACCAAATACCTTGGAATAATCAACATGTTTTTTATACGAGAAACCACTTCTTTGCGTGAGGTAAGCTGCACTGGAGTTCGCCTTTCTCTCATGGCTAACATGGCTGATCTTGGGTTTTAGTTATGCTGGGTACAAGAGATTCAGAAATTCAGAATTAACAGAAAAATAAAGGGCGTAAATCTTGCTTGAGCAGATTCCAGATTATCATATCTCCATATACCTTCACTATAAGCAAAATCCAATGCACAGTTGAATTTGGTGCTCTTTTTAGCAGATTAACCCAGCCCTTGATTGTGTGTTTGCAGAAAAGATCCACAGTATAGCTCTGCTAGATAATTTGAAAAATATGCAGGTATGCTATTATAAGGCAACAATAACAGCAAATGTTTTGGGAGCCTAAGCAAATTGTCACACAGTCCCATCTGTTCCTTGTATGGTTTTGAATGCTATTTGTGGTTTTTCATTGCTTTTTTGCTGATAAATCAGACTGTTTACTTGGAGGTTTGAAGTAGTAGTTCTCAAAGTATGTGTTAACTCTGAATGATGCTTTAGAAGACTAAGAAAAACGACACAACTCTTTTGGAACAGCTGTTGATTAGTTTTCACTTGTTTAGAATAAATTTGAAACTAAAGAACAGTAAATTCTGGGGATGGTTTTACTAGTGCCTTTCCACTAAAATGCGTGTTGGTGTGTTTTTATAGGAGGGCGGTGTAAGCGGTTTTCTTCATGCATTCATTGCTGAGGTCTTTGCAATGGTAAGGGCTCACGTGGCAGCTCTCGGGGGAAATGCCGTTGTCTCTTACATCATGAAGCAGTGCGTGTTCATGGAGAATCCAAACAAAAATCAGGTAAATGGTGCTTGAAGAGAACACTGTATGTCTGCACATAAACGGTCAAGGACTAGAGAAGCCTGACAGCATTTGCAATGTACTGGCATCCAGGCAAGGTTCTCCTAAAGTCTGTTACAATATGAGATCATCGCAGCTGCAGACAGACAGCTTGTTTACATCACATGATGGGGTTGACTGTGGGAAACAATGTTACAGTCAGTTCACAGGGCAATTCACCGGAATTTGCTCAGTGTGTAATATGTGTCTTGCATATGTACAGGAAGTCTCTTTCACTTGTTTGCTGAAGTTTGAAGTGATCGGACATGTTTTCTGTAATGCTGCAAAGTCAGAAATAAAAGTATGTAAATAGACGTTTCTGGCTATCTCCTTTCCCTGCTAGGGAAGCAGGAGGGAGTGGGTGTGCACTTCCCATGCTGGGAAGTGTCGCCTATCGAGACCTAGCCTGGATCCTGCGGGGATTGTAGCCAGGGAGGTCACCGGAGACCAAGCCAGGAGCCTGGGAGAGTTGCCAGCTTCTCCCGAGAAAGGCTTGTTTTCCAACACAGTCAAGAATTCCTGCTAAGTAAACAACCTACCTGTTAATCACACCATGTCAAGTGATTGACGAGTGGGTTATCCCACTCACCTGTCAAAAGTTGGCACTCGGGAGTGGGGGCAGATGACAGTCTGGCTCACAAGTCCAAAAGGGTCCCCCACCCCTTCTTTAAAGGGTTTGTGACAGCCCCTGGGCCTTAAAATGGAGCAATTAGACTTTTCATTTGTTTGTAGCTACTGGAATTCTTGGCTAATAAATGTGGCTGCATGATTTGGCTCCTTTTGTGTGTGAAGTCGCAATAGAAGCACGGAATGGAGGGCTGCATTTTCCAAGAAACACCACAGTTTTGGTAAAATATATATATAACATTCCCACTTTTTACGGACAGGAGTCTTAAATCCCGATAAAAAAGGAGCAACTGCATTTATTGCACTGGGCTCCAAAGGCCTTTTGAACAATGTGTGCCATTCCAAAAAGGACGTTAGCAAATTGTCAATTTGTAGCTTTCTGCTGTGTCAGCTTTCAAAGAAATTGAAAGGGAAACACATGAAAAGTGAGGCTGAAAAGGCTGAGCAGCCTTAGCTTGGAGAAAAAAAATGTTTATTTGTTGGGGCTGTTAGGGAGGGCCCTATATTCACAAAATGAGCTGGTGTAGGTGGAGAGGAAATAATTACTTACTCAGGCCATTTCACACAGAAACCATTTGTGTGATCAGAAGCTTCTGAATCTCTAGTACTACTAGTTTTGGCCTCTGCTGTAACCATCTGCAGAAAGCTCCTTCTCTGCTAGCGTTGCTGCAGCTGCTCATCTGTAAACTTTTTGTCAGCACTTGGCTGCTTCTGGCAGCAGAGAGGTACAAAGACCTTGTCCGGTAGCAGGAATTTCTTTGTGCATTTTAAAGTCCTGTGTAAACAATAAGATTCTGTTTAAAATCTAGAAGATATATAACTGGATGCCCGCTTTCTGTCTTTGCAGGCACAGTGCCTAATAAATGTCAGCGGAGATGCAGTAATCTTTATACGTGAATCGGAATTGGAAGGAGCAGCAAACCAGCTCTCCACAAATGGCTCTCAACCTACCAATTCAAAAGATGCCGTAAGTTACAACATGAAGAAGTGAAATGGATTTAATTATACCTCAAGGTTATCTTCAAAGTGTCAGATGCCATGGCTTTCATTTGTTTCTTTTCAATCAGCAACACTCCTTATATTAAGGACTGCTCCATTTTGAGGCAATCATAAATATTGTCCATCAGATTTCATAAGAGCCCCTGTGCACACAAAAGAACATCTGTCTAAAGGAAGAACTGAAAATAGCAGATGTTCATCAGAACAGAAGTCATCAGGATATCGCCCTGTATATTATAGGGCCAGAACAAAAAAAATCTTACTTGGAAGCTATCAGAAACAAATGTTACTCATTCTCAGAGGGAGGAAGAGAGGATTTATATTACAACTGGAATATAGCTGAGAAGTTCAAATCTCTCCATGTGTTTTAAGAAAGGAAAAGCTGGTTCCAACAGCACAGCCAAATACGCAACATGCAAAGTAAACATAGCTTTTGGAACTAGTGACAATCATCGCCCACATGAACTGGACAGACTGGATGTAGCTGCATGTTAAAATATGTTTTTTCATGTTTGTGAACTATTGAATATTTTTCTATTGTACATTTTTTAATTTTAAATTGCTAAATAGAATTATGATAAAATAACTGGTTCAGATAACTATTGACATTTTATGTTATTGGAACAATAGCGGTAGATGAAAATCTGCTATCTGAAGTCTGTGAAATCCTAGCTGCGTCTGAAGAGGAAATCAGGGCTTTGGATTTCACAGGTTGCAAATACAAGGAAACTTGGAGAAAGAGCAGTATTCTAGAAAGGCCACCACTCACAGATGGTGTTAAATATGGTACCTAGGAAGATAAGGATTGCTGCAGTAAACAGAGGATTAGACACACCGAAATGGATTTGATAGAATATAACAGTCCGTAGATCTGAGAAACTGCTATTAACAGATGCGATCCTAGACACTTGCATGCGTGGATAGGGGAGATAAATGCATGCTGAAGCATGAAATATGTTTTGAAAGTTTCTGTGGCAGCAATCACTTGGCTGAACAGGCATGCCACTTTTATTAAAACTGGCTTGCCTCTTCAACTGATGAGTAGCTGTAGGAAAAACTTTGAAAACCTGTGGATGCACTTCTTCCCTCACTCATGGCCATATAGGAGCCCAGCTGAAGTGTTTTTGATGGCCTCCAGTGTGGAACTTGAAGAAAAGGTGTAAACTTGAATGTAAATAGATGACATTTTGCTAGATCTGGGTACAGAAATTATCTTATTATTTGTCCAATTCAGAGATTCCATTGTAAATGAGAATGATGAAAATCACATTCCTATTTGCATAATAAAGCTTCTTTCTTTAAAAAAAAAAGAAAAGATAATCCTGATTTGCTATTTGGGAGAGGTGGTGAGGAGGTAAGCATGCAACGATTTTTGGGTGGGTTATATCAGTTGTATATTTTGCATTAGTCATGCTCCGAGAATACCCACTGAAATTAATGAATTTAGGCCCCTTAATTACAATGGGTCTATAACCACATCTCTCAGTATCTATTGGCTTTGTTGTAGAAATAGCTAGAAGCAATTGTGGAACACAATCCTTGGAAGCTGCTTTGCAAAGATATGTTGAGGACATACTGACTGCTAGATTCTCACAGGTTGTAGAAGGTAACTAACAGGTGCACTAACAGAAAAAGTTCTGTTAGTGACGTCCAGGAAGTAGGGTCTCAGCTGGCATACTAGATGGAGTTGGTGACTTCTTGAAAGCTGACACAGAGGCAGTTTTCTTGATTCTTTTATCTTAATTCATTTCTAACTCCTAAAAATTGATGTTGTGTACTGTTGTCATACCACTTGCCTATTTTATTTTTTCAATTGCTGAAGTTCTGCCAGGAAATAGAGGAAATAGCCTGACAGATGAAAGCTATTTTTCATTCTAGTCCTATGGGGAGTGGGCCCCAGCCCACAAAATGGCTGGGGCATGTTCCACAGGGGGGGATGCACTGGGACAACCGATCTCAGTGATCACGGGTAGGAGGAGGAGTTACGCTAAGACCAGACCATGTCATTACAGAGGGGGCAGGTTTAGTCGTTGTCTGAGGACTATTCCTGCCTCCGGGTCTGGTCCTGACCGGATGGATACTAGAATCAGCAAGGGATACCCACATGACCTGAAGGTGCTGCTGTGCAATGCCAGGTCAATGATTCATAAGACCACTGCCATCCATGACTTGATCATGGATGGAGGACTTGACCTGGATGAAGCAGATGGGCCTGTCCTTGCCGCTGCTTGTCCACCAGGTTTCTCTTACGCACAGCAACCCAGGTCATGTGGGCGGGGAAGGGGGGGTTGCAGTGATTTTTAGGAAGTCATTAGTTTGCACCAGGCGTCCTATTGGGAAGACCCAGTTTTCTGAGTGCATGTTCTGGAAGTTGGGCAACAGGGGCAGTACAGGATTCCTTTTGGTGTACCGACCTCCCCGCTGCACCAAGGATTCCCTGCCTGAGCTGCTTCAGGTTGTGCCGGATGTTCTCCTGGAGACACCTAGCTTGGTTGTCCTAGGGGATTTTAACATCCATGCCGACACGACCTTACAAGGGGCCGCTCGGGACTTCGTGGAAAGCATGGCCTCCATGGGGTTGTCCCTGAATAAGTCTGGCCCAACCCATAGCCACGGACATGCCTTGGACCTGGTGTTTACCTCTATGGATGTTGGTGATCTGACACTAAGTAAAAGCGAAACGAAAGAAGTGCCATGGTCAGATTACTTCCTGGTGCTACTGGACTTCTCTGCAACCCATCCCCTCTGAAGGGAGGTGGGACCAATTCGGATGGTCCGCCCCCGCCACTTAATGGATCCAAATGGTTTCCAGAGAGTGGTAGGGGATGCTTTATCCCATGTTGATGGCCTTTCAGCTGATTCCCTGGTGGCCCGCTGGAATGTGGAGTTAACCAGGGCTATTGACTTTTTGGCTTCGAAGCGCCCTCTCCAATTGCATGGAGCCCGGACAGCCCCATGGTTTTCCACGGATCTGAGGGCAATGAAACAATCGTTGAGATGGCTAGAGCGCCGGTGGTGGAGAACTCATTCCGAATCTGACCAGACACAGGTTAGAGCCTACCAAGTGGCAATAGCGACGGCGAAGAAGAATTACTTCACCGCCTCTATTGCATCTGCAGAAAACAGCAGCAGGAGACTTTTTCAGGTGGTTCACAATTTAGCGGAACCACCTGCAACATCGGGGCCCACTACGGGCCACATGTTCTCCTGCAATGATTTTGCAAAGTTTTTTGCAGATAAAATCGCTCAGATTCAGGAAGAAGTAGACTCCACTGTGGGAGCAGGGCCGGGGTGGGAGAGTGCTAGAGTTTTGTCTAGTCAAGTTGAGTGGGATCAATTCCAATCTGTTACCTCCGAGGATGTGGACAGGCTGCTTGGACGAGTGAAACCAACCACCTGTCTCCTGGATCCTTGCCCATCCTGGCTTATAAAAGCTAGCCGGGAAGGACTGGGCGATGGGCTTTGTGGGGTGGTGAATGCTTCCCTCCGTGAGGGAGCCTTCCCAGACCCGCTGAAAGAGGCGGTTATTAAACCACTTCTTAAAAAACTATCTTTAGATGCGGCCACGATGGCCAACTATCGCCCAGTCTCAAATCTTCCATTCTTGGGCAAGGTGATTGAGCGAGCGGTTGCTGAACAACTCCAGGCACGCCTGGAAGAAGTGGACCATTTGGATCCCTTCCAGTCAGTATTCAGGCCTCATCATGGGACTGAAACTGCCTTGGTCGCACTGGTTGATGATCTCCGGCGGGCTAGGGACAAAGGTGAGAGCTGTTTCCTAGTTCTGCTGGATCTCTTAGCGGCGTTTGATGCCATTGACCATAACATCCTTCTGGACCGTCTTGAGGGGCTGGGAGCTGGGGGCACTGTCATACAGTGGTTCCGCTCCTTCCTCCTGGGCCGTGTTCAGAAAGTGGTGGTGGGGGATGAGTGTTCAGACCCCTGGGCTCTCACTTGTGGGGTGCCTCAGGGTTCTGTCCTCTCCCCCATGCTTTTCAACATTTACATGCAGCCGCTGGAAGAGATCATCAGGAGGTTTGGGCTGGGTGTTCATCAGTATGCAGATGATACCCAGCTCTACCTCTCTTTTAAATCAGAACCAGTGAAGGCGGTGAAGGTCCTGTGTGAGTGTCTGGAGGTGGTTGGAGGATGGATGGCGGCTAACAGATTGAGGTTGAATCCTGACAAGACAGAAGTACTGTTTTGGGGGGACAGGAGGCGGGCAGGTGTGGAGGATTCCCTGGTCCTGAATGGGGTAACTGTGCCCCTGAAGGACCAGGTGCGCAGCCTGAGAGTCATTTTGGACTCACTTCTGTCCATGGAGGCACAAGTCAAATCTGTGTTCAGGGCAGCTGTTTACCAGCTCCATCTGGTACGTAGGCTGAGACCCTATCTGCCTGTTGACTGTCTCGCCAGAGTGGTGCATGCTCTGGTTATCTCCCGCTTGGACTACTGCAATGCGCTCTACATGGGGCTACCTTTGAAGGTGACTCGGAAACTACAACTAATCCAGAATGCGGCAGCTAGACTGGTGACTGGGGGCGGCCGCCGAGACCATATAACACCGGTCTTGAAAGACCTACATTGGCTCCCAGTACGTTTCCCAGCACAATTCAAAGTGTTGGTGCTGACCTTTAAAGCCCTAAACGGCCTCGGTCCAGTATACCTGAAGGAGCGTCTCCACCCCCGTCGTTCTGCCCGGACGCTGAGGTCCAGCGCCGAGGGCCTTCTGGCGGTTCCCTCATTGCGAGAAGCAAAGCTACAGGGAACCATGCAGAGGGCCTTCTCGGTAGTGGCGCCCGCCCTGTGGAACGCCCTTCCAGCAGATGTCAAAGCGATAAACAACTACCTGACATTCAGAAGACATCTTAAGGCAGCCCTGTTCAGGAAAGTTTTTAACGTGTAATATTTTACTGTATTTTTGGTTTCTATGGAAGTCGCCCAGAGTGGCTGGGGAGGCCCAGCCAGATGGGCGGGGTATAAATAATAAATTATTATTATTATTATTATTATTATTGTTATTGTTATTGTTATTATTATGGGAACCCCCGGTTCCATTTAGTTAACACATTGTTTTCTTTGCTTTAACATTCACCATACTTGGCAGTAACTTTTTACCAGCCTGTGTTAGATAACATACAAAAACAGGAATGGCGACCTCCATCTCCACTGGTTGCTGTGGGGAAATGAATGCTCAACCAAAGGCAGAGCACAGGCCATTCATCTTAACCTCTTGGCTAATGGCAGAATATTTGAGACTTAATTATTGTGGTCTGCATCCAATACCGGCTTTGCACTGGCAGAAAACACTTTTTCACCTAGTTGTCACCAGTCCCTTCTACCCACTTCAGCTCCCCTTGTCTACTCTGAAAAGGTTAGTAAAAATAAGAAAAAGGTAAAGGACTCCTGACAGTTAAGTCCAGTCACGAACGACTCTGGGGTTGTGGCGCTCATCTTGCTTTACAGGCTGGGGGAGCCTGCGTTTGCAGTTTTTCTGGGTCATGTCGCCAGCATGACTAAGCCGCTTCTGGCGAAACCAGAGCAGCACCCGGAAACGCTGTTTACCTTCCCACCGGAGTTGTACATATTTATCTACTTGCACTTTGACATGCTTTCAAACTGCTAGGTTAGCAGGAGCTGGGACCGAGCAACGGGAGCTCACCCCATTGCAGGGATTCGAACCACCAACCTTCTGATCTGCAAGCCCTTGGCTCAGTGGTGTAGACCACAGCGCCACCCGCATCCCGGAAAGGTTAGAGGAACCTCCAAAGAAGAGAGTGTAAAATTACAGTATGTTAAGATAAATTATTGGGATAAAAACAAAGATGGAAAGGATTTGCTGAAATATCTAATTGAACTAGAATACAAAAAAGGGAGGTGTGAGGAGGTCAAGGAAATAAGCAAATGGAAAATAAGTTATGGGAAGGTTTGATTTGTTTTTTCCCCCTTTTCTTTCTTTCTTTTTTTTCTTAATTGCTTGTATTTTTCTGGGGGTTTTTATCTGCTTGTCTGTATTCATGGTCTTGTTTTTTCTTGCTTAATCTAGTGTTTTCTTTTGTAATTTTTAAAACTGGAATAAATATTATTTTTTTTAAAAAAGGAACCTCCAAAACATGTTCAGATATGTCACAGAGGGTGATAGGGAAGGGATGGTCACCAGGATATAGGGCAGGGATATGGAAACCCAAAGCCCTTCAGGCCTCTCTATCTGGCCCTTGGGCCATTCTCCGGGCCTGCTTAGCCATGCCTCTCACTTTGTATCCTCCTTGACTGTTTTTTCCTGACTGGAACCTGTCCTTGAACTCGGATGATGTCTTCCGCTTGCCTGGACAGAGGGTAGAGAGGGGTGTTTGGCTGCGAAGAAACTTAGCCTTATAGGTAAAATTCATGTTTACGGCTCTGAGCACTTTTGACTCTTGCCCTGTCCACCACTGGCATGTGGCCCCTGAAAGGTCCAAAAGGGAATGTGGCCCTTGATGTGATAAAGGTGTCCCATCCCCCAATGTAGGGGGAAAGTGCTTTCCACTAGTGCAAAGCAACTATTGGATAACCCTGTAACTTCTGAAGACAGTGGTTTTCCTTGCTATTACAACAAGCCTGAGTCTTAGCTAAATACATGCTCTCTCTTCAAGCCTTTAACAGCAGTGTGAGGGAGAGGACTGTGATAGGCAGATTGACAATAGGAGTGTTGCATGCAGTTGTGAACTTTTAAGAGAACACACCTTTTAAAGGAGATTCTGAAGCTTGTCAAAGATTTCTTATGCCTAAAGGCACAACTGCTGCTAGAGAGTTGTTGCTGCTGCTGCTGTTGTTTTAATACTGCCCTTCACCTAAGGTCCCAGGAAAGAAACCTGGTTACAACAACGAAAGCACAATGTTAAAAGCAGTTTAATAAAACAACTTACAATCACAAAAAGAAGGCGGGACCCTAGAGACATAGGCAGTATTTTAGATATTTTCTGCCTAAGTCATTCAGGGCTTCAAACTGTAACATGAGCACCTTGAATTGGGCCAAGAAGTGAATTCTCAAGCCTCTGTGTTTTGGAACAATTGCAGCAGGAAGAGTAGCAGCCATTTATAAGTATTTATAATGCTGCACATGACACTTTACAAAGAACAGGTCTCTAGCCCAAAGGGCTTACAAAATCTATATATAAAAAAATAAGATGGAAACAATAGAAGATGTAGGGGAGAAAGGCAGGAGTAAGGCTGAGTCTTCACAATCATTTAATCTTTTAGTTACGGTTGTATTGGTTTTTCAGAATAGTTGTTTTTTGAAATGGTAATGAAAATCCCTTCTTGAATGCACAACTTGATTTAAAACCTCGTTGAACATGCTACTCATTCCCTTAGGATCCCAGTGGGACACACTTGCATCTGCTAAAGCAAGCAAAGAAATAAATCGTTCTCATATTTACTGGAAGCAGCTTTTAAACATGCAAGACTTTGTGGAAGACGGCTTTCCAAACCTGATAGACTTCACGTGTAGGCTGCCCAAAGTGGTCAGATATCAGGTCAAAGAGGGGAATGGGCAGATTTGGCTCAGACTATATGGTACAACCCAAGTTCACCCAATTTCTCGCTATCTGAGATCCAGCAATCATGCACCTTGCAGTCCTGCCTATAATGCACATCAGGTTCCCTTCATGACACTTGAACAGGAGGCAATTTCTGAGAGCAGAAGTATGTCTTCCTTCTACCAAAAATTAACAGCCACCATAAATGTTGCCTGCCTATCAAAATGTATGTTATGATTTATGGAGGGATCTGTTGGCGTTTATTTTCCCAGTAAACGTATGTTGTCTGTTAAATGTTTTAACACCGCCATCTGGTCTAATTAATGACTTGCAATAGTTGCCTCCTCTAAACATGAGCACTACCATGTTGCAAAACATTTGTCGTTGCGCTTGTAGTGAGACAAGGTAGATTCTCATCTTCTGGTGATCAAAGAGCTCGTCTGAACAGCGACTTCCCATTTGGATGTTGGGGCGAGCCGTAGTCCAACAACCTCTGGAAGGCCACAGGTTCCCCATCCCAGGCTTAGCCCATTCTAGACCACTCCTTGTCATAGGAACATAGTAAGCCTTATTACAGAGTCATGCCATTGGTCCACTGTCTACATTGACTGGCAGCACCTCTCCTGAATCCTGCCATCCTTTCTGGAGATGGTGGGGATTGAACCTGGGGCCTTCTGCAGTGCAAACCATGTGCTCTGTCTCTGGGTTATGACTCCCTTCACATTATCTGTTGTTGGCGTCCATCTGTCTTGAGAGACAATAGTGTTTGCCTTCAGGGGTGAAGTCAAAACACTGTATTAGCAGCACTGAAGTGACCTCCCCAGGGTACAAGCCTGGGCAGTGTATATGTAGATTCTGGGCTGCCCAGTCGAGAAGACCTCTCTCTTGACCTCGCTGATGTGGTCCAAAGGAAAGCAGAGCAAGACGTTTGGCACTGGCTTGGCTGCAGGAGTTGTCGGAAGAAGGCATACAAGGTGCCATCCAGCCATCTTAGGGACTCCACTCCACTCTGGATTTGCGTAGGGCTTATTCCTGAGACTTTTCTTCTCCGGAAGATATATCCTGAAAGGTTTAGGATCAGAGTTTTCCTTCTACTACATAGGCCACCTTCCCAGGTTGATGAGCCCCATCTGCCCTTCACATCCCTCTAGGGTTGAATCATTGGGAGCCCAAATGAAATAAAACAGAACATCTTAGAAGTATGAACTATAAGGATGAAGCACATTTTGCTTCCTGAGGTAAAAGACAAGATGGTGCCTCCCATTTCATGTACCAAGAACTGATCCAACTAGCAGTTGAATCTCACTTAGACACTGGCAGTGTTCTCCACCACACCTATGGGCAGCAGGCAGTTAACAGCAGCTACCCAAACGAATGCTGTAGCCCGGGAGCATGGGAGGTCTCCTGGAGATACCTCCATACTTAGATGAGACAGCCACTTTTGGCAGGCCAGGACACATGCCACACACACAGACCTGCTCACTTCAAAGTGATGTGCCCTCAAACCCCGAGTTGGCTATTAGATGGAGCAAGCGGGACCTTCATCATAAAGTTGCAATGAATTCTCATGTTCCTCAGTGTTCCTGTTCAGCCATTTCTGTTCAGGATTCTCTCTCCCTAGCCCAGTTTCTCAGTTTACCTTTTCATCTGGTGCCCATGACTACTGAGCATGCTGAGGTAGGAATACAGGAAGCTACCTTGTGCTGAATTGGTTCCTCTATCCCAACACTGCACCCAACTGGCAATTGCTCACCAGGGTTTCATGATCTTGCCCAATTCCACATTGAGATTGAAGCTGGGGCATTTTGCCTGTGAGACAGATGCTCTGCTGCTAAACTATGTAGATGTTTTTGTACTTCTGGGAACCCCAGTGTTTCTGAGCCATCCTATTTTGGCTCCCTTTCTATTTTCACATACCATAGAGTTGGATGGGACCACAAGGGACATCTAGTCCAGCCCCTGCAATGCAGCAATCTCAACTGAACCATCCATGACAGACGGCAATCCAACGTCTGCTTAAAAACATCCAAGGAAGAGGAGAGACCACCACCTCCCAAGGGAGTCTGTTCCACTATTGACAGCTCTTGCTGTCAAAGTTCTTCCTGATGTTTTGTCAGAATCTCCTTTCTCATAACTTGAAGCCATTGGTTCGAGTCCTGCCCTCCAGAGCTGGAGAAAACAAGCTCGTTCCACCTGAGTTTTCTATTAAAGGGTATGATCGTGATAGGTGGGTGTTAAATTGCAGTCCCGAAGCTTGCCTTTTTTGCCGCATCTTGTTAACACTTGTGGTCTGTTTCTCACATGTTTGATCCTTGCTCACACAGGTGGCCTTATTGACAAGGCAAGTTGGGTCCCTGTGGCCTGAGTGGTATTGCTGTGCGCACAAACTGGGCTTGCTGCTATCCTGGTACTGTCTTGCCACTTCGCACTCTTCTAGCCAGTCTGGCATCGTGATGCAGGTGATGCAGACCGTCACAATCGATGGTTCAGCTCTGCCATATGCGAGAGGAAATTAGCAGTCATGCCACCCTGGAGGCAGAGAGGAAGGCAATGGGTGGTATTCTTTAATCCCAGCAAGGCTGCTTCTAGAAGAAGAGGAAAATGAATATCAAAGGAAAAGATCAGAGGCTCCCAGCAGCCTCCAAAGACAGCTCGTAGACCATAATTTGTGACTCTTCAGCATGTAAGATATATGTATAATGAATGCACACAGGTTCATTTTGTTCCGGTGGCCCACCTCTTTGGCTATTGGCTGCTGCTCTGGCAGGAAGACATGGAATGCTAATGAACTCTCTGACTTCTCAGGGTGAAGGTTCCATGAACAGAATGCTGACAAGATACAGTTTCTGTGAAGGCAAGGAGAAGTTTTAAGTCGGCAGCAGGAAGGACCAAGGAGGAGGATGAGCTGTGTGCTGTTAACGGGAAGGAGGCAGTGGCACTGGTTCTGGGCAGCCAGGAAAGATGAAGACAAATTGAATGGGGAGATAGTTAAGGAAAAGGGATAGGACAGGAAGCAGCTGATCACAGGAATGGGTCTGCCATGACCCCAGACATTCATGTGGATGCATGAAAAACATACCTATCTATGATGGGGTCACAGTATGACACAACTCATCATCAGATGCTTTCCATGTGACAATCAGAGCCATTTAGTTCTCTGGGATGGAATGTAGCGGACATTTGATCTCTGTGTTAATTAAAATCATGCTGCCAAAAAAGTGTGGGAGGGAAATCAATATTGTTGAAGTCAATAAATGTCATGTGAGTGGGCTTTAAAGGTGCTATGCCCAAATTGCAGCATGAATTCTGCTGGTGTTGAAAGGGAATAAAAAAGACACATACATTTCCCTGCAAATCTTTGCCACTAGCTGACTCCTGCAAATCTCCCCTGCTACTAAAGCCCATCTGCCTTGAAAGCATCTCCTGCAATAGAGGTACCAAGCATCTCCTTGATGGGAACTAAGATGTCTTGGCCACAAGTGTGCGCCAGAGAGCTGGCATGGAGACAGATGGGCCCTCATTTGCCTTGTGCTTGATGATGATTTTGCATTGAAATCTGTACATCCAAGATGTGCCCCTATTCTCCTTACCCTGGTTTGATGCCGTGCTGATCTAGTAAGATTAGCACAACACACCCACCCTTTTCCTTTCTGATCAGCTTGGGTTTTATCGATCTGCGTCTGGAAATTCTGCAGCCCCAGGGGGATAGATCAGCTATACAGTACTGGCCCATGACGTATGTGGATGTCTAGACATATATCTGGGAGCAAGTAGAGTGCTGAGCCTGTCCCACAGAGCAGGATGCACCTGAACAATAAATGCTCTTCTTGGGAGGTGAAGGATGAATCAAGAAGAGGTTGAACGAGGTCCTGGGAGTTTATCTGGAGGTTATGCTTAGATGAGCGTAAGCCAAACAGTATTCCTTCATGGGAATAAGCCACAGGGTCACATGCCTATCTAGTAGGCTTTGCTAGCTGCAGCAACTAGCAGCTACTCGTTTTATTTTACAATTCGCACCCTTTAAAAACTAGCTTCAGAAACTAATTCCTACTGGCTAAGAAGGCACAGCTACAGAGTCCTTTTTGAAATGTTGGCAACCGGCACGAGCCACATTTTTGTGTGTCGTGGAAGCAGAATATTTTTTGGGGGGGCTGGAGGAGATAAAAGCAGAACGGCAAAACACTGCATATATATGAGAAGCCCCTCTTTTTGTCTTTCTTTACTGCGTAGTCCTCTAAAATACCATTATTCAACTGAAGCTGAAATCCACACCCATCCAATTTATCATTGGGAATAAGCTGTGTTTGCCAAGAGGGAAATGATTTTGAGCTGGCCGCAGCTGTTTATCCATGAAGTTGGGGCAAAAGTCAAAGTAAAACAACGTCTCGGCAGGTGAAAGGTGGCTCAATGTGGTAATCAAGTGGGCAATCTGGTTTTTCAGCCTTGAAACAGAAAAGCTTGTTAGGCTGCTGGGCTTATGGGAAGCAACAAGCGTCAATAAAGGGTATTTTTTATCATGTGCCAACATTCCCCGCACTATACCAGGACCGGTTAACACTGGCCTCTTTGTTGCATTGCATGCGTGAATGGACTATCTCACCGACAGAATAAAATCTTCACCTGCCCTTATAACAGTGGCTTTGAAGGCTTAGCATCTCCCTGTGTTGGAGTGGGCTCTGCACGTCGCTAGTCCTCATGACCAGAGAAAACAGAAAAAGGGCAGGGAGGAGGCAGGATTCAAGTGAGATGCCTGCTTTTTCTGAAAGGGTAGGGGTAAAGCCTGATAGCTTGTGACATAACTGCCCTGAGAACTCCGGGTATAGGGCAGTGTATAAGTTATTATTATTAATAATAATAATAATAATAATAATAATAATAATAATATAATGAAAGGTGGGGTCCCATATTCCTGACTGGGTGTTCCACAAAGTCATGCTCACTTCTTGCCTCTCCACTTCTTTCCTGTAGTCTTGAAGACTGTAAACCTGGTGAAGAGAAAAAACAGAAGCCAAGCTACTGACCTTTAAGAAAATATTCTAAATCCACAGTAAAGCAATGCTGTTATTAGGCTAACCAAAATATCACAGAGTAATTGGCAAGCTTTCAGGTACTCTATAGCTCATCAGATTAATGGTTAAAACAGAGCATACATGTTTGTGTGCAAGGGGAAAGTCTGACTTATGTCATGGAGTCCCAGGGGGGTCATTCCATGCCAAATCACCTGGTGCCATGTGCTCTCATGACAAAGATTTTCTTCACATGCAAAAAAATTATGTGTAGATACCTATGGTAAAGGTATCTGACCATTAGGTCCAGTCGTGGACGACTCTGGGGTTGTGGCGCTCATCTCGCTTTACTGGCCGAGGGTGCCGGCGTACAGCTTCCGGGTCATGTGGCCAGCATGACTAAGCCGATTCTGGCGAACCAGAGCAGCGCACGGAAACACCGTTTACCTTCCCACCGGAGCAGTACCTATTTATCTACTTGCATTTTGACGTGCTTTAGAACTGCTAGGTTGGCAGGAGCAGGGACCGAGCAATGGGAGCTCATAACCGCAAATTAATTTTTTAAAAAATTTTGGTCCAAAATTGGGTGCAGGAGAATGTTTAAAAAATTTCAATTTTCGTGTGATTTAGACTAATGCAATTTCTGCGTCAGTTTAAAAAAACCCACAACTGTTTCACTTGTTTTTCAACCAATTGGGCTTATTTGGGTATCAAAATAAAGCTAATTGTGGTCTCTTTCAAAATAAGGTATAAAAATGGTATTAAGTGCCACAGAAAAGGGTCATTGACCAAAGTGAATTTTTGTTATTTTATTCCCAGTAGGTTCAATAAGCCATAGCGCACAAACCACAAATACATGTATCATACTTTTTTTTGTAGAATGGGCTAACCATGTACTTGTTATGTTTTAAAAATAAGGAGGGTGTTATTTGTGCTTATAAAATAACCACAAATTTCTTGGGAAGAAAATCTGAGTCGTGAGAGCACGGTCGAGTATTAAAATCAGGTGATTTGGCGTGGAAGCTGCCCCGTTTCTCCTCTCAACCCCCCAAATCCTCAAGAAGGCGCGATCTTCTCGCCACCCCTCCTCGACGTTTCTTTATTGTTAGACATCAACTCGGCTTCCCCCCTGACCGCTTTATCTTTGGAAAACAATAGAAGCTTTTGATTTCGTCAACTCCACCCCCAACCCCTTAGAAATCCCCGTTTTCTTTCTTTAGGAATAATACCCATCGCTTCGCCTCTTTTCTTTTTCCTCTGCTGGCTGCTCCATATCTTTCATTTCTACATTTTTTGCCTGCGGCAGAAAGCTCGAGAGCAACAAAAGAAAGAGAAAAGCGGAGAGACGAAGTGGCCAAGCCCACCCCTCTCCCGTTCCCTTTCTATGTGGGCGGGGGGGGTGATTTGTGGGTGAATGAGCACGGGAAAAGAAGATCATTCTTCTCTTGGCTAGGGCGCGCTTGTGGCGCGCAGGAACCCGGCAGAGCCTCCGCGCGTCGTAGCCAGACGCCGCCGCCGCCACACCCCCTTCTGTCCCCCTCCCCCTTTTCCTTACGCTGCTTTTCAGCCTCGAGGATCCCAACCCCTCCTCTCCCCTCCCCAGACTCGCAGCCGACAAGGAGAGGACCCGGGCGGGTTGCCGCTCCGTCGGGACGCCGCTGCGCTTTGCACAGCTTTTGGCAAAGCGAGCCGGGCAGCACATGCGAGCTGCGCTCTGCTTTCTCTCTCTCTTTCTCGGATCTCCCTCCCTCTTTAGAAATCGCGGAGGGAGGCGGCGAAGGCTTTGCAAGGCCGGACGAACCATGGGGGGGCCCGTGGGCTTGCCCGCCCTCCCTCCTCCTTGCAGCCCCCACCCCTTTCCTCGGCGTCTTTAAGCAGCAGCGCCAGGAGGAGGAGGAGAAGGAACGGCGCGCCCGGGCGCATCGGCGAGGGAGAGGAACGCGCTGCTGCTGCTGCTGCTTTCGGCGGCGGCGCCCTGGCCATGGGGCGCTTCTTCGCCCCCGGAGGATGAGGTGGTGGTCGGGACTGCGGCTCCTGCGGCGCCGGGAGCTGCCCGCTGGCTCCCGATGAGCGACTGGAAGGCGGGGAAACGGCATCGGAGGATGGCGGCGGGTCTCCTGGCGTGCAAAGGCCCCCGCACCCGGCTGCCGGTGGGCGCCAGCGCCCTGGGCTTCTTTGTCCTCTGCTGGCTGTACATCTTCCCCGTCTACCGGCTGCCGGACGAGAAGGAGGTCGTGCAGGGAGTCCTGCTGCAGCAAGGCAGAGCCTGGCGGAGGAACCGCAGCGCCGTGGCCGAATTCAGGTGAGTGAGTGCCAGCCGGGCACCCCTGGCGAGCTGCGCAGCTGGGCAGCCCAAGGGCACACGGGGACACCCAGCAGCAGGGAAGGGCGCGCTTGCAGCTCCTTCGCAGGAGGCCGGGGCTAGCCCTCGGGATGAATCCTGCCTCCTCTTTCTTTATTGATAAGAAGAAATTAAAAACTTGATGGAGCGTAGGACATTTCCCCCTGCAGAGCTTTCCTTCCAGCTTCCCTCCTGGCTTCAGTAGATACTGATTTACAAACAGGGAAGGGCGCATCAATTTTTGGGTAGGATGGTTTTATTTTTACATCGCCTTTATTGGAGACCCTCTTCCCCCAAAACAGTAACCCCGAGCTAATTCGTCGGCATAAGAAGCGAAGTCAAGTTGTGACACTGCAGCTTTGCAGAACGAACTCCCGCAGGATGGCAGCCTGAGCGGATGGAAATGATGGGCTTATCTGTATCAGAGCGAGAGATAAAGCATGTGACCTTTTATAAATACTCTCCAGGCTGCAGTCCTGTGCTGTGTGCGGGAGAGGTAGTTTTCAAAGCATTGAAAAGGACATGCCGGACAAGTTTGCTCCGGAAGCCTTGTGGAAGGATTCCGCTGGCTGCTAGAATGCTGTTATTTACAAAGCAAAGATATTAAAGCCATAATCAATCAAAGGGTGATGCAAGGGTGCCAGGAAGGCCACCTTGGCCGCACAGCACCCTTTGATTACAGATCAGAGCAGCTGGAGAAGACAGGCCGAAATGTTTTGCCTTGAGACTGCAATCCCTCTCTTTTGTTTGCTGCTGTCATCTTCCTGTATTGCCCTTGTGCCAAGTCTGAATAACGGAGTTACAAGGAGTACTATTGGAGATTTTGTTTTTTGCTGGGGGGGGGGGTGCGTGGGTGGGTGCAAGAGGAAGGGAAAGCTGGTAGCAAGAATTTCCGATCTATTCTGTCTGGCCTACAATTGTGTGGCCGGTTTCCGCCCGCCACGTGCTGCCTTCACAAGCTGAATGCAAAGATTATTGCTGCCCCCACCTTTATTTCCCTGACCTCTGGTTCATATTTATTGAATGCACGACCCCTGGACTCCTGGGTCGTAGTGCAACACTCGATAATGGCTATACCGCACTGGAGCTCGGATACGCCTTCATCGATACACCTCCCTTCTTTTGTTCTCTCTCTCCCCCTCCTTTCTTGTCTGTGTCACTGTCTCTACATGTACATTTTCTTACTTGGGACCCACCTCTAAAGTATGCCACATTCAGTACTGGCAAAACTGCAGGGATTACGTCCCTGTCTGCTGCCCCAGTTGTGTGAAAGTGGCAGAGAATTGCTGGGGAAGGGGGAGGTTGAAGTGTAATGGTCTTGCTTGGGTTGTTGGCAGAGGGTTTGGCCAGGGAACAGATGGAGTTTTGGAGTTTTGCAATGCTGCCCTCCTTCACCTTTTTCAGTAATTCATAAAATATACGTTGTTGGATTTATCTCCCAGCCACCCCCACAACTCATGGTCCATATAAACAATAGCACGTTGTCTATATCGAAATACATTTATCTCTATAAATGTATAGGGTGGCGCTGTGGTCTAAACCACTGAGCCTCTTGGGCTTGCTAATCGGAAGGTCGGCGGTTCGAATCCCTGCAACAGAGTGAGCTCCAATTGCTCTGTCCCAGCTCCTGCCAACCTAGCAGTTTGAAAGCACACCAGTGCGAGTAGATAAATAGGTACCACTGTGGCAGGAAGGTAAACGGCATTTCCGTGCACTGCTCTGGTTTCGGTGTCCCGTTGTGCCAGAAGTGGTTTGGTCATGCTGGCCACATGACCTGAAAAGCTGTCTCTGGACAAATACTGGATCCCTTGGGCTGAAAGCGAGATGAGCGCTGCAACCCCAGAGTCGCCTTTGACTGGGCTTAACCATCCAGGGGTCCTTTACCTTTACCTTTTTACATTTATCCCTATGTCTGAATACATATCTGCATGTATCATTCATTTATCCCTATATCTTTTTTGATAATTATGTTTTATTATTATTATTATTAGTAGTAGTAGTAATAAAAGTGCATTCAATGTCTCTGTTAACATCTCCCTTTACTCTCCCTCCTGCTTCTCTCCACATCATTCACTCCCTCCTCCCCAGAGAGTAGCCCTTCTCCCCCCCCCCCCCAGCCCAGAGGAAATGACAATCCTGAGCTGATTCAAGTCTTTGTTTTCCTTTCATTTCTGCTTCCTCTGCAATTGGCCTCCTCCAGATGTTTCTGGAAGATCTCTCTCCCCTGCCCCACATGCTTCCAACCCAGCCTCAATACATCAAATTTATGATTTTTAATCTCCTGGGTCCAGACCTCACCTCTGCCACAGATTCTTCCTATTCAGCCTTTGGCTGTGCAGGATCACTCTGTAAAAAGGGCACAAGAACAGTAGTACAAACTATAAATCATATGTGCACAACTTATAAAGCAGGCAAAAAGGTAAAGGGACCCCTGACCATTAGGTCCAGTCATGACCAACTCTGGGGTTGGGGCACTCATTTCGCTTTATTAGCCAAGGGAGCCGGCGTACAGCTTTCGGGTCATGTGGCCAGCATGGCTAAGCCGCTTCTGGTGAACCAGAGCAGCGCACGGAAACACTGTTTACCTTCCCGCTGGAGCAGTATCTATTGATCTACTTGCACTTTGATGTGCTTTCGAACTGCTAGGTTGGCAGGAGCAGGGACCGAGCAATGGGAGCTGACCCCGTCGCGGGGATTCGAACCACTGACCTTCTGATCGGCAAGTCCTAGGCTCTGTGGTTTAACCCACAGTGCCACCCACGTCCCTATAAAGCAGGTATGTTGCATTAATTAGGAACGGACCCTCACCCCATGTGTTTTCAATTAAAGTGAAAGCTATCAGGATCTGTTGAATAGAGGCACCAGGATTCCTGACCCATCTTTGCCACAGAGTCATTCTGCAGCCTGAGGCGAGTCACATTCCCATTCCCACTCTCATTCTCAGTTCCCTTACCTGTAAAATGGGAGCAATAGGGAAACCATAGGATTCTTATGGGGTGGGCCCATTTTAAAACAACAACAAAGCAATGAAGTGCTTTGCAAGCAGTGTTTTACAAGAACATTCCATTTTCACACCCTGTAGTCCATCTGCAAGGCAGGCCCCAAACATTCCCATTTTACAGATGAGAAACTGAGGCCGGCATAAAAATGTGTCTTGCCAGAGGTTGCGCAATTAGACAGCTGGGAAAGCTGAACCCTCTCCATGTGAATAAGAATGACTACATTGGCTCTGGCAGTATCTTTGTCAGAGTCACTGGGAAGAAAATCAACAATTTAGGGCTGAGTAAAACAGGCCCAAAGAACATATTCAACTCTTTTTTTTCAAGGCCCTTGGAATTAGCTAAGCAAAACCATGAGCTCCTGATCAGTTCAAGGTTTGCCTTCCCCACTTTTTAATTAAGAAAAACTCCTGGAGAAATGGGGAGATGCTTAATGTCAGCCATGGGGAAAGGCTGGAGGGGAGGACTGGGGAAAACATGTTCCCTGCTTGACGCACCGACCAGTGTGCTCTTGGAGCATGGCCAGCCAGCACCTGTCTCCCTGCTCCACGGGAAGCCTTGGCTTGGACGAACGTCCATGCAGTCTGCGTCGCGTGGCCTGCCCTTTGCCGTTTACTCTGTTGCTTGGAGCCGAGTCAAGGTTCCCACCTGGGCCACCAGCCAATCCCGCAGACATGGGGCGAGGGGATAGGCGAACCCTCACCCAGACCAAACTCTTTCATCTAAGGGTCAGAGAGCTGTGCTGAAATGGGCACAAACTGCCCCAAAGTCCAGGTTTCACACACGCACCGCTGGAGATGAGCGCAGATCCTAGTGCTAGGGCTTTATCGCCTCTCTTGGCTTGGACCGAAGGTTTTTTGTGGTCAAATCACGGCTGAGGAATGGATCCAGTACCAAGATACATTATCTGGTCGTTGCTGGTGGTATTTGCACTCCTGCCTGACTACGAAGGCAAAAGGGTTGACATCCCCCCCCCCCCCGTAGCAGAAGGTTTTCACGCAAAACGGTCCTGGTTCAACCCACACCATCCCCTGGCAGGGCTGGGAAAGACTCTCTGGAGGGCTGCTGCCAGCCTGGGTAGACAGTACTGTGCTAGATGGGCTAAAGTTTTGACTCTATATGAAGCAACTTCCTGTTTTCCTATGAGATAGACTTGTGGCTATGGGGGCCCCATTTAGCTATCACAGCTAAAAACCATTGAGAGCCTCTGTGAATGTGTTCAGTCTTTTTGAAAAGCTAGTAAACTAGAATCTTCCTTAAAGAATTAATAAAATCTTTCAGTTTATTATCATGTATTCATACTCTGAGCTAGTAAACTAGAGTCTCTAAAAAAATATCTTTTTTATTATGTACTCCAATCTAGTAAACTAGAATCTTTTTAAAAATAATTAATAAAATCTTTTAATTTTTTTTCTTGTGTACTTATACTCCAAGCTAGTTAACTAGGATCCTTTAAAAAGAATTAATAAAACCTTTTAATTTTTTTTTTATTACGCACTCATACTCCAGGCTAGTAAACATGAATCTTTTAAAAAGGAATTAATAAAATCTTTTAATTTTTCATTGCATACTTGCACGCTGTCTTTTTGCAAGCCCACTCTTCAGAGGGTATGTGATGCTGCTGCAAAGCTTTCCATAGGCAACTGTTGGACTAATTGGGACTTTGGCCTGATTCAGCAGGGCTCTTGCTATGTTCTTCTGCAATATTGGTACCAAATTTACACCTTAAATGTACATGGGAGAATCCACTAAAGTAACAGCACTAAGATCCTACTGACTTGAACAAACTCAAGCTTCCATCTATATGTGGCACAGAAGTTTCACCTATATAAATCTGGCACTGTGTTAAATAGACTCAAGGATTTTACCAAGGGCGTGCCGGCGATCAGTTTTACACAATCGCAAAAGGGACTACACTGGTTTTTCGCCAGCTGTCTGTTAGAACATTGATCTATTCTGGTTTAAAACAATGGGAATAAGTGACCTGTTAAGACGAAACTTCTCAGACCAGAATCACAGCTTAGATTAACCTTGCAGTGTCTTGTGGTAGTGAATTCTGTATCTCAAGAGTGTTCAAAGAGACCTGCTGGATCAAATCAGACTCCCATCTCATCCATCATCCTATTCTCACAGTGGCTAGCCAGATGTTCCAGCCCACAAATGATAAATTGGTACCTTGGGAGTTTTTTTGGGATCTTTGTTTTCTTCCTGAAACTTTCTGCAACTCAGGTTTATTGGATAGTCCCTAAGCCGTAGTTTTATGTGAGGGAGAGAGGCCTTCCACCTTCTGCATTCTCTCCATGATGATGCATTCCTCACCTGTCACATCCAATTTATGGAAAAACCTGGAGGTTTTCCCAAACTTCGGCCATTTCTATTTGGACAGGCATTTTCTGTTAAGGAGAGAAAAACAGCTCAATGGACGAACTTCTGCCCTGCATGCAGAAGGCCCCAGGTGTCTCCAGGTAGGGTTGGGGAAAGCTATCTGAGACCCCAGAGTCGTTGATAGTCGGAGTACATCAGAGGTGTATATGTGTATATGTATATATATATATAGACCCGGGTGGCGCTGTGGGTTAAACCACAGAGCCTAGGACTTGCCAATCAGAAGGTCAGTGGTTCGAATCCCCACAACGGGGTGAGCTCCCGTTGCTCGGTCCCTGCTCCTGCCAACCTAGCAGTTCAAAAGCACGTCAAAGTGCAAGTAGATAAATAGGCACCACTCCAGCAGGAAGGTAAACGGCGTTTCTGTGTGCTGCTCTGGTTCGCCAGAAGCAGCTTAGTCATGCTGGCCACATGACCTGGAAGCTGTACGCCGGCTCCTTCGGCCTATAGAGCGAGATGAGCGCTGCAACCCCAGAGTCGGCCACGACTGGACCTAATGGTCAGGGGCCCCTTTACACACACACACACCTCTCATATCATTTTCAATAATTATTAAACATACTTTTATATCTTATACAGATTTTTTTTGACTTCCATCAATCACATCTGAAAATTTTCCAATCTATTCACTTAAATTTACATTTCTTACTTTCACTATGTCTCTCTTCTTTGCAATATTTCATATATTCCTCCTTACAAAACTTCTTGTAGTCCTACTAGCGTAATTTGTTGATTACAGTTGCTCTTCAAATAGTTTGTATATTTCTTCCAATCTTCTGTAGATCTCTGGTCCCACAGCTTTCAAATCCTTCCTGTCATTTTATCCAAGATAGAGGTTTTCAACCTTTTTGGGTTCACGGCTCCCTTGACCAACTACATTCTTTCCGTGGCACCCCTGTGGGGCTCAGGACCCAGTTATGACACCCCTTGCCTGCAGAGCCGGCAGCCCCTCACCCTTTTTCGAATACCCCCCCCTTGTGGAGTGTTCCCCCAGCCTCCTCCCCTCTTCCTTCTCATTGGGAGTCCTCCAGGCAGATGCTGCTGCCCCCCCCGGTCTCTGAATTGTCCCCGCTGCCCCAAAGAGGTGCCCACAGGGGCCTGGGAAGCACTCCCTGGCCAGCCCCAGAGGCACCATTCGCCTGAGGAGCTTATTTATAGCAAGGACTGCTGCAACAAGCAGCTGTGCAAGCCTCTGGGAGGTAGAGACATGAGAGGGCATCAGAGGAAGGGAGCAAAGGGAATAGGGATAGAGACCAGGGTCACGCAAGGCACCCAAGGGTGCTACCGCACACTGGTTGAAAACCACTGGAGTAGACAGTACTGAACTAGATGACAAGGGATTTAAATCTATGGCACCTGATCTTGGGCATGTTTTAATTATTGCATTGTTTTCCATAGGGACGTGGGTGGCGCTGTGGGTTAAACCACAGAGCCTAGGACTTGTTGATCAGAAGGTCGGCGGTTTGAATCCCCGCGACGGGGTGAGCTCCCATTGCTTGGTCCCAGCTTTTGCCAACCTAGCAGTTCGAAAGCACGTCAAAGTGCAAGTAGATAAATAGGTACCACTCTGGCGGGAATGTAAACAGCGTTTCTGTGCGCTGCTCTGGTTCACCAGAAGCGGCTTGGTCATGCTGGCCACATGACCTGGAAGCTGTCTGCGGACAAACGCCGGCTCCCTCGGCCTATAGATTGAGATGAGCGCTGCAACCCCAGAGTCGGTCATGACTGGACCTAATGGTCAGGGGTACCTTTACCTTTACCTTTCCACTCCACCGCACAATTTGTCATTCTTACGCATGCAGAAAGGTGAATTTCCTAAGGGCTGTTTGCACTGAGCGCATCTTGGATGTGGGTACCAGTTTCTTGTAGGAACTTATGCATCTCCTGCATGCTTGCAAGAACACATGATGGACACGCACAGAACTGCGGAGTGGCTACCTCTTATATGCAGGTTGCGTCTGTCACAAAGGATGATGATTTATTAAACTTATTAGTTGCTTGTCACCCGAAGGTCTCCAAGCGACTTACAGTAAAAGAAATATACAATACAGTACAGTACAATACAATACAATACAATACAATACAATACAATACAATACAATACATAATACCATAGTTCATCCTTCACAAAGCTGCAATTACCAGCACCCATTGCAAACTACAGTTCTGAGAATTCTCTTTATCTCTTTCTAACTTTTCTTTTTCACCTCTCCTCAACTGCCTTTTCTTCACACTCCTCCTTTAACAGAGATAATCTCCATAATTCTTCTTTTTGAAACTCTACTTTTAGAAAACATTTAGGGTTTCATCCAAGAAACAATGTATTTATATATAATCTTGGCTTCCAAACATTCAAGTCACAACTTGCTATAATGCGTAAGATGTTATGATTATATGTTATGGCCATAATCACACCATATACTTAAAAGGGCTGTGATACCATAAAAGCACTTTGTATCACACACAGTATCACAAAAGTGCTTTAAATGCACGGTGCGACACACGGCCTGTGTTGGTGTGTTTTCTGTGGTGCCCTGTACTTTTGTTTCCAAATTCCCTTAGCCAGATCCCTTTGAACCCCTTCAAACCAGCCTCTGCCAACTGCGCACTTTATGGATGTTGCTCACATCTCACATTCGCCAGTGTTCAAAACTATCCAGGCGTGTTTTGCTACAGGCACAGGTCCAGTTGCGATTACTTGGAGATTTGTGGGTGCCAGCTTGGCAACCACAGTTTACAAACCTCTGCCTTAGTCCATAGTTAATAGCATGTCCAATTCCTTTGTGTGTGTTTCTCCTCCTTGCCTACTGGGACGAGAGAATTGTTGTAAGAGCAAGCTATAGTCAAGCAGTGTAGTTGAGATCATAGAATTGTAGGGTTGGAAAAGGACCCCAACCCCCCTGGCAAATAGACATTCCATTGTTGGGACCGTAACGTATGATTAAGGTGCCATTTGGAGTCTAGCTTCTATATCTCAGTTTCTAACACTACCTTTAAACCATGCTTTAAACTTGCACAGTCCCTCACTGGTTGGAGGATGGAAGGCTGGCTGAATGGTGAAAATTAAGTTCAAACTCACCCTCTTCTGAATGTGTTTGTTGTAATCGCCTTGGTTCTTTCTGCTCTTCTCTCATTGGCTATGCTAAAGTTTTCTTTTGGGGAGACAATGTATAGGACTGGGGGAACTTGTGGCCCTCCAGATTCTGGGGCTACAACTCCCACTAGCCCCAGGAAGCATGACCAATGGTCAGGGTTGATGGGCATTGTAGTCCAGCAACACCTGGAGTTTCCACACCCTGCATTCCCAAAGAATGACTGTCATCCCTTACTTGTTGGCATCTGTCTGTCTTGAGAGACAGTGGAGTATGCCTCTGGGGGTGAAGTCAAACCATAGAATCATAGAATTGTAGAGTTGGAGGGGACCCTGAGGGTCATCTAGGCAGGTGTGCTGGGCCCTGGGGTTAACCTGAGCAACGCGGTCCAGGTCCGGTCCCGAATCCAAGGCTTCCACGAGGAGTTAGTCCGACAGGGCCAAGGCAGTAAACCAGGCTAGGTCAGGCACAGGGTCTCAGGCAGGTTCTAACAAACAGCAATGTTGCTCCCGCAACCTGGGGGCGGGGTCCGACAGCCTTTTATCTTTGTCGGGGTAACAGCCGGTCCTGATCCCTCAGCGACTCACCTCCCCATTTTGCCCAAAGGCGAGCACTCCTCCTGCGAGTACTCAGGTCTCTCCTTCTCTCAGACCTTAGTCCCTGCAGCTCAGGAGACGTTGGTGGGTTACTAGACCCAGGGGCTGCCTCCGCTTCCCATGATCCAACTGGTAGTGGAGCAGCTGTAAGTGATGGCCCAGCTGAAGGCAACGAGGTCATCCTCGCATCTGGATCCAGGGCAGGCTCAGGCCCCTGACTTGGCCCAGCTGGTGTTTGTTGCAGAGGAACCTGTGCACACTGGGGCCCTCCAGAATCAGGCCCCAGACTTGGTTCAGATGATGCCTGAGGCAAAGGATCTGGTGCGGACTGAGACTCCCCTGGTTCCGAGTTCGAGTCCCAGGCCATCACAGCACAAATCTCAGCTAAAGCATCCTTGACAGATAGCCCTCCAACCTTTGCTTAAAAACCTCCGGGGAAGGAGAGGCCACCACCTCCCGAGGGAGACCTTTCCACTGTCAAATAACCCTAACTGTCAGAAAGTTCTTCCTGATGTTGTGCCGGAATCTCCTTCATTGTAACTTGAAGCCATTGGTTTGAGTCCTACCCTCCGAGCTGGAGAAAGCAAACTTGATCTACCTTCCATGTGACAGCTGTGCCACATGATTCCTGTGTCTTAACCGCAGCTTCAGCTGTAAAGACCAGCTGATAACATGGATCTCTGTGCCCAGAAACTGGTGTTACCCAAACTACTGTTGAAAGCCCAGCTAAAGAGTTAGCAACCCTGCTGTGACTGCTAGCATTTTGCAGTTACTGAGCACCCAATGGGCACCAGTCTTTGCTGTGCAGCGGGGTTGGCGGGAGAGGTGTATGGCTGATTTGCCACTGTCCAGTTGCTGAATAACAACAACAGCAAAAACTTGCCCTTCCAAATGGCAATGCAGTCATACCTCTTGTTATGTTTGCTTAGGGCTAAATCTTTTCAGGTTGCGTCCCGCGGTGCCCCGGAAGTACCAGAAAGGGTTACTTCTGGGTTTTGCCCCTCGTGCATGTGCAGAAGCAGCGAATCACGACCTGTGCACATGCAGATGTGGGTTGCGTTCTGCTCATGTTGCAAATGGGGCTCCGAAATGGATCCCGTTTGCAACCAGAGGTACCACTGTAATGCAATAACATTGGGGAAGCATCGCTGAGAAGCTACTAAAGCAGAATGACGTGTGGACAGTTCAGTACAAACCCACCACTAATGCAGTATTACTGCGTTGGTGACATGCCAAAGATGACACCTGCCGGGAAACTCCAATCTGGAGGGGTCCAGAGTCCCACCACCCTCCCAGCTCTTCAAGGAGATTTAGCAGAAAAGAAAATTGGCAGCCCTTGTGAAAAATAGTTTGCGACAGGAAGCCTTCAAACCTGTCTTGTCAAAGTGATGTTTTATAATAAGGAGGAGATGCAAGGCCAAACTTCCAGACTCAGGGTGTTTGTGTTTGTGTGTGTGGATTTTAACCCATTCCTTCCCCAGTTGTGCTCCTGGGGAAATTCCTTTGAAGCCTGGTGTTTGCATGAGAAGAATTCCCCATTGGCACCAGTGTGGGGATTTCCTCCCAAAGCAAATGCCAGCTTCAGAGAACAGGATCTTTGTGAAGCCCACAGCAGGAAAGTAAAGAGTTAAATCCTTCCCCGCTTTTCCCGCTCACCCCCATCCACACCTTCTGCATTGTTTCAGGCCCCTTGAGGCTGCATTAAAAAAAAAAAATACTTGCACATTTAAGGCAAAGATTCAATATCTAGATTGGCCCATGAGCTGCATCAATTGAATAAGAAGCAAACCTCTGCTCCCGAGCAAGGAACAAAATTGCAAGCCTCTGATGTGGTGTGAACGTTAAAAGGCAGGCTCCGGTTAACCTGCTTTAAAAGGAGACCTTGCACATTTCGATTCCTGTGCTTGAAAATTTAAGGAAAAATATGCCTGTCCAAGATAAGTAAGGGAAGCTTCCTGATAATGTTTTCCAGCTCTAGTGCCTCATCCGTTGTGACTGGGCCTGCAAACCGTAATGAAAAGCTTATTTTTCCAATCTGCTTTGCTCAGGGTGCTTGCAAAATTGCACCCGTTCTGATTTCCTTCCTCGGGGCCTATGGAAGATTGCTTTATTTGGGGATTTTTAAACCAAAGCATGCGGCACCAACAGCTCAAATCATCCCATAGTCTTAGCCACTGAAAGACAGACTTAAATCATCTGTGAAAGCAGATGTATGGGAGCCATCGTTGCTACGCCCCATGCCAAGATGTGGCAGTAAGGTCCCAGGAAACATTGTGGTGGAGCATCAGAGTGTTGTAAACAAAGATTGCCCTTTTCCCTTATGGGGTATCCAAGAGCCCATATAGAGTCCTTACATAGGTTCCCTATTGGTAGGAGAGAATAACAGAGGCCAACCAGAGAATATTGAGAAGCAAAACAGCTAGTAAGCTTGGCCTTTATTGATCTGTTGCAACAGGGTGCTCCCCTTACACCCAGGAGAGAGGAGGAACCCAGAAAAATCGCACGCAAGGCCTTATAAAGACTTTTGAAATTGCCACCCTGTAGCTCAAGACCACCCCCAGAAACATCATACATACATCACAGAAGGGGTGTAACCTAAGACCACCCCTCAGATACATCACACCTACATCACAGAAAAGATGGTCTAAACAGAAATTTGATTGTTGTTTTTTCTCCTGTCATTGTTGATCTCCTGTCTGGCAGGTTACTTGATTGGATTGCCTGGGGAGCCCAACCATTCTTTTGTAGTGATAAATACTTAGTTCCTGGGCCAGGTCACAGGCTCACAACCCTATTCAAACACAGACATACCCTTAAGACAGGATTTGTGAAGGAAAAGACAATGGGAGGTTTCCCACTTTGACCTTGCAGAGAAAACATTGGCTCAGTTTAGGAATCAAAATGGTTCCAGCTTGGTCTTCCTGTGCTGATCTATGTACGTGCGCTTATGAACATTACCATATATCTAAGGCCATAAAATTCCTATCACAAGAATGAGGCCAAACGTGCCAGGGACCACATCTAGGAATGCCAGGAGCCATGCCATGCTCTGAATGTTGCCCCTGGCAAGTTTGGGAAGGGGAGCAGAGGGCTCTTCATACCTCCTGCAGCAGAGCTTGCTGAACCTGGGCTCTGGGGTGCAGTAATGATCCATAGAAGCTTAGAACTGTAGAGTTGGAAGGGACCCCCAAGGAAGTCCAGTGTTTCCCAAGCGTGGGTCTCCAGCTGTTTTTGGACTACAACTCTCATCATCACTTGTTAGCAGTACCACTGGTCCATCGATAATGGGAACGGAAAGGGTCATGGGATTGCAGTTGCAAAGGCTCCTGGGATTGCTAGATGTTTTCCCACTCTCTTGTGAGCTATGTCACAAACAGATGTGCAAATATGGAGAACTGAACATAAGCTTGGAAAAATGAGAAATAGAAATACAGTGGTACCTCAGGTTACAGACGCTTCAGGTTACAGACGCTTCAGGTTACAGACTCCGCTAACCCAGAAATAGCACCTCGGGTTAAGAACTTTGCTTCAGGATGAGAACAGAAATCGTGCTCCGGCGGTGGCAGCAGGAGGCCCCATTAGCTAAAGTGGTACCTCAGGTTAAGAACATTTTCAGGTTAAGAACGGACCTCCGGAACGAATTAAGTTCTTAACTCGAGGTACCACTGTAAGCAGATCAGTCCATTGCTAGCTGTGGCTGTTCTGACCTGGTCCAGCTGTGCCTTGGCGCATCTCCAGCAAAAGGGAGGCGCATGTGAGGGAGCCTACATGCCTGCAGTAGTCATACTGATGTCTCTCTCATGCATCCTCTGCAGCGTAATGGCTAGACGTTTGAGTGTCCAGCTCCAGCCCTGCTTCAGACGCCATCTCCTTCACAAACGGCCTTCGAGAAGCAAGTCTCGCCTTCTGCCTCCCCACCCCAGAACTGCCTCTCTGTTTATTAAAGGCAAGGGCTTTGCAAGGAAAGGGGCAATCCAGCTCCGAAAGAAATTATACACTGGCGCTTTCTCATAATGCCTAATTCTCGTGGGAGAGTGGCATGTGAAACGAGAGCCAGGCATATAATATCTATATTATGAAGAAGCAGACCAAAATAAAGAGGCCTTTGTATGGATGCTGGAGAACCCAACCAATTAATTGCCATTTTGTGGAGAGCTGACCAGAAGCTATCCAGATTCTTGGAGCGGAAAGTCTTCATCTGTCTGTGTTTCTTTCTCTCTGCCTCTATTCCTCCCTTCCTCCCTTCCCAAGGTGCAGTTTAAGGGGGTTTAAAATTTTAAAACTTACTTGTCTCTTTTGGGGAGCTATGGGCCTGTCTAGAATTCGGAGACTGCTGTGGGCTCCCATCCCCTTTCAGCAGACAGAAAGAAAGAGAGTGTGTACACACACACACACACACACACTTTGCTTTTCTGTTTGGTGCAGCAGAATTAAAACAGATCCTCTGGAATTTGCATTACTTTACATAGAGTCTCCCCCAAATCCACCATCAAATGAAAGCTGGCATTGGTAGTTGGTGTTAAATAGTGGGAAAGATGGACAAAGGACCCAGCTCAGTTAGATTCACAGCTCTTTATTACAGCAGTTAGAACTGCTCCTGGAGTCAGACACACTGCAGCCTAGCTGGCTGCTTTATAGAATACTAAGTAACTTGTAACAGTAAGGTAAAGGGACCACTGGCCTTCTGATCGGCAAGGTTTAACCCACATCACCACCCGCGTCCCAACTTGTAGCAGTAACAACTCCCAACTATCTAACCAATCAGTGAGTGACAGTTCTCAATCCTTCATTTGCATACTGGTGGCCCTGAGTGAGAACTGCAGCTAATCTTAATACATAACAGTTGGCACAATTGGTTTTTTTTTTTAAAAAAAAACAAAACAAAACACAAATCTGGTGCTTTCCCACACAATGAGAACATTGAGCCAGTGTGGTGTAGTGGTTAGAATTTCAGACTAGGACCTGGGAGACCAGGGTTCAAATCCCTGCCATGGAGCTCACTGGGTGACCTTGGGCCACTCGCTACCTCTCAGCCTAACCTACCTCACAGGATTGTTGTGGGGGATTAAACGAGGAGGGGGGAATCTTGTACACTACCATGAGCTCCTTAAAGCATCCTCTCCAACATTTCTCCAATGAAAATAGGGACAGCCTATTTAATAATAATAATAATAATAATAATAATAATAGTAGTAGTAGTAGTAGTAAAAGTAAAGGTACCCCTGCCCGTACGGGCCAGTCGTGTCCGACTCTAGGGTTGTGCACCCATCTCACTTAAGAGGCCGGGGGCCAGCGCTGTCCGGAGACACTTCCGGGTCACGTGGCCAGTGTGACAAAGCTGCATCTGGCGAGCCAGCGCAGCACACGGAAACGCCGTTTACCTTCCCTCAAGTAAGCGGTCCCTATTTATCTACTTGCACTTTGACATGCTTTCAAACTGCTAGGTTGGCAGGCGCTGGGACCGAGCAACGGGAGCGCACTCCGCCGTGGGGATTCGAACCGCCGACCTTTCGGCAAGTCCTAGGCACTGAGGCGTTTACCCACAGCGCCACCCGCGTCTAATAATAATAATAATAATAATAATAATAATAATAATAATAATATACTCCGCCTATCTGACTGGATTGCGCCAGGCACTCTGGCTTCCAACATGTATAAAAACATAATAAAATGTTAAGCATTAAAAACTTCCCCATACAAGGGATGTCTTCAGATGTCTTCAAAGGGTTGCATAGTTACTTATCTCCATAGCTCTGAGGTCCCATAACTCCATACCCTCCAACATTTCTCCGATGAAAACAAGGGCATCCTAAGGAAAAGCGGGACATTCTGGGATCAAATCAGAAACCAGGGCAGCTTCTGTAAATCCAGGAATCTCCCTGGAAAATAAGGACGTTTGGAACGTCTGTTGGAGTAAAGGCAGGATGTAAATGAAATAAGTAATAATATTGATCCAAGGCTCGGATCTATGAGCTAAAATTGACTATGGAGAACTTTGGGCTCGGCTTTGTTCCTAAGGTAGCTCCTTCTCCCTCCCAAAGGCTTTTATGAGGCTGCTGAAGAAGAGCTGTCTTGCCCTGAGACTGCTAGAGAGATCAAATAACCTCATTGCCTGAGGAGAGAGGGTGAGGGCATCTATTTAAGCTGTCTGTCAGCCTGAGATGTGGATGGAAAGCAGCTCCTGCGAACAAAAACCAAGTCTAAATATATGCAGCTCCAGTGTTTTTTTTATCTTGTATTGCTTTGGGTCCCTTCTCCTTAACCTGGCCGTTCCTTCTAAGCAGAGAGGCGGCTCATAAATGCCCTCAGACAACTAACCATCTAGTCTGCTCCCTGCCTCAATCTTTTGGCCCAACAAACAGCAGAAGTATGTTGAAATCTAAGCAAACACTAAGCAAAGCATCTTCCCTCTAATGCCCAGTGCGTCACCAGTCATACAGCTCCCATGTGAGAGCATAATGCACAATGGAAGTTTTAAGTGTGCATGAGAACATCTGTCCCAGTTCCATAATGCAGCTGCTTCAAGGAGATAGAGGTGAGGAGTCAGCAGCGCACGTAGTCTGTACCAGGAATCAGAAGTTTTAAATTGTGTTTAGAAAATGGATTTCATAATAGTTTGTGCTGTTTTCCACTGGGGTAGGGTTCCCGTGGCCAAAACTCATCAGCCTCCCCAGACAGAACAGGACGTCTGTCCAAAACACAGGCGCATTTTGCTGAAAAATACTACGAATGCAGTTAAATTGGTCAGCAATTGTGATGTTTTTAATCTAATCTGTATGTGAGAGGCTAAACTTGACTATTCATGTTATTCGCTATTTCCCCCAGTTCTTTCGATTTACGTATCCCTTCACACAGAAATAGTCCTGAAGCGATTTGCAATGCATGCGATAAAAATCCATTAGAACAAAACAAATGTACTCAAGGCATTGAGCCACAAAAATAATCTAGCTAAGTAAAATCAAATCAAGAATAAAATGACTTTCTGGAAGACTTCGGCTGTTCACTGTTGGGTGGGGGGAGAAGTATGCTAGGCTAAGAAGAATCTTTGTTCTCTTTCTCTCTCCCCCCCCCCCCAAATAAATTTTATTAAAGTTTGGGGGAAAATATATACCAAAGTTCATATCAAATACCCAATATCTTTTTATAATACCAAAGATATAGGAAACTAATCTAAATTAAAACACAAACCAAGGCAAGGCCTTCTTCCACCTGCCTTACTCCACCCTCTAGTCTCTGCTTCTCAATTTGTATTGTATTATTTTATATACTGTGGCTTGCCGTTGTTTTATTGATTACAGTTTAGAAACTATTTATTGTAACTGTTGAGTGGATTTCTCTTTAACTTTTATATGTTGATATTATTATTTTGTACTATTCTAATAATTGTTGAATGTTACTTTATTTGATGTAGGTTGCTTATTTTAAAGTTTTGTTTTATTATCACGTTTTTGTATTGCATTAGATTGTTATAAGACGTACATCTTTTGTTTCTTCATCTTGTAAACCGCCTCAGGTATTGTAAGATAGAAAGGCGGTATACAAATAAAAAATGGTGGTGATGATGATGAAAAAGAGGAAAAGAAAAAGGAACAAGAGAGGAACATTTGATTCTTTCAGCTATATATAGAAAATTATTCAAAGTGTCCACTCCAGCATAATACCCAGTACTTCCAATATTTTCTCAAACCCAGATGACCACAAGTTCATTTTCTTTTTCATGCAAAAAGGCCACAAGGGGTTTCCAATTTTTAGTAAATAGTGGCAGTGATTATTCTCTCATTAAACATGTCAACTTCACCATCTCATCTCAGTTCTCATAGAGCAGGGGTCAGCATACTTTTTCAGCAGGGGGCCAGTCCTTTGTCCTGCAGACCTTGTGGGGGGCCAGACTATATTTTGAGAGAAAAAATGAACGAATTCCTATGCCCCAGAGATGCATTTTAAATAAAAGGACACATTCTACTCATGTAAAAACACACTGATTCCTGGACCATCCGTGGGCTGGATTTAGAAGGCAATTGGGCCGGATGTAGCCCCTGGGCCTTAGTTTTCCTACCCATGTCGTAGAACATGCTTAGGGCTGGCCTTAGATCAACCCTGACCCTGACCTGAGTGTTGTCACTGGCACACCACCCCCTTGTCTGTCCGCTTAGGTTTTGAATACCTTATTCTTGTAGGTTGCAATTGCACCCATTTCGCAGCTTTGATGCACAAGTCACAGAATTCCTTCCGAGGTCACCTAGCTCCCCTGCATTCTGCACAATGCAGGATGCAACTACCATGCTTTTCCGTGTATAAGACTAGGTTTTTCTACTCGAAAAGAATGTTCAAAAGGGGGGGGGGGAGGTAGTCTTATACACGGGTAGTGCATATGGGGAACTATGCACTTGTCGGTGGCAATTGGTAGGGGAAATGGTGTCTGTTGCAAGGGTTGTTGTGGATTGGCTGCTGCAGTGGCAGTTGGGCGGGCTGGTGGCGGCTTGCTGGCAGATGCTTGGTTGCTTCTTTGACCTGTTTGATTTGTAGCGTTTGTTAGTCGAGTGAGTGATTTTCAGCATCCGCCCCTCCCCCTCAATTACCTCAGTAACTCTGGGCATTTCCCCTAAAAAAAATCTCAGCAACTCTGGGCCACCTCCCCCCATTTCCTTAAATTCTAGTCTCCCAAAATAGGAGGCATGTTATACACGGAAAAACACGGCACATCCTCCCTGGCAGATGGCCGTCATAACTTAAATGGCCGTCTGCTTAAATGCGCCAAGAGCAGCACCTAAACCAGGCTTCCTCAACCTCGGCCCTTAAGATGTATTTGAGACTACAGTTCCCGTCATCCCTGACCACTGGTCCTGCTAGCTAGGGATCATGGGAGTTGTAGGCCAAAAACATCTGGAGGGCCGAGGTTGAGGAAGCTTGACCTAGAACTAAGCCTAGGGAGTATCCCTTGGGAACAGAAATAAGAAGGAAAGAGTTTGTTGTGCAGCAAAGTGGTGCTAAATTTACATGAGAAATCAAACTACAGTGGTACCTCAGGTTAAGAACTTAATTCGTTTTGGAGGTCTGAAATTGTTCTTAACCTGAGGTACCACTTTAGCTAATGGCAACTCCCGCTGCCGCTGCGCCACTGGAGCACGATTTCTGTTCTCATCCTGAAGCAAAGTTCTTAACCCGAGGTACTATTTCTGGGTTAGCGGAGTTTGTAACCTGAAGCATCTGCAACCCAAGGTACCACTGTACTTGTTTCTGCCATTGAGTAGATTGTTTAGTAGGCAGGTCCTGACAAGCGCTCACCGAGCTTCTATTGCCTCATTCCCCAGGTAAGGCTGGGCAGTATATCAATATATCATCTAAAAGTCCATATCGTGATGCTGGTTTCATAATTTTTGACCTGGCAATATATTGCGCATCGTGATACATGTGTGTGTACTATGGAAACATCACAGTGTGGGGCAAAACCGTGAAACCAGCCAATGCCTCTTAAGATAGCTCCATCCTTATTTCAGACATGGTGATACAGTGGTACCTCGAGTTAAGAACTTAATTCGTTCCGGAGGTCCATTCTTAACTTGAAACTGTTCTTAACCTGAGGTACCACTTTAGCTAATGGGGCCTCCCGCTGCCGCCGCGCGATTTCTGTTCTCATCCTGAAGCAAAGTTCTTTTTAAAAATATATATATATATATTTATTAGGAATTTCAAAGTAACAGTTTATCAAAAATACATCATCCTCATTCCTCCCCCATTTCCCCCTCCCCACTGAAGCAAAGTTCTTAACCCGAGGTACTATTTCTAGGTTAGCGGAGTCTGTAACCTGAAGCGTCTGTAACCCGAGGTACCACTGAATATCAGTATATTGTGATGTTTGGTAGTCACTTGCTGAAAATCTTAGCCCCGTTGTGTATCTCTGTGTGCTTGCAAACCAAATGCAAGTTCTGGCCCAGGATGCTGGCATCAGTGCACCCTCCACAGTTTGACTTTCTTTGGAAGCCAGTCCATTTTTAAAGCAGTTCTCCCTACAAAATATTAAGCCTTCTTCTCTCTCTCTCTCTCTCTCTCTCTCCCTCACACACACAGAGTGTTATGCAAGCGGATTTTGACTGCAGGCTTTGCTAAACATAGTGCATCTAGCAGACATCCTCTTTCAGAACTTGCTGTAACAATGTCAGGGGCGAGTGCCTCATAGAGAGAGAGAGAGAGGTTTTTCTGCATTCCCACCCCTAAGTTTCACTTTGGACTGATGCAGTCGCTGACAGTTACATAACAGAGACCTTTCCAGCAATGCATTTCAAGGTAAACTTGCGGACGCACTGCAGATCATTTGGCCAGCTCAGAGCTGGTGCTGTTTTGATTCCCCAAGGACTGTCTCTTTTTTGGGTTGTTTCCTCCTGTTCCTCTAGACCAATAGCTTTGAGGGAAGATATTTGAGCAAACAAAATGTTTCTAAAAGCCAAATTGCAGAAGATATATCAGATTAGTTCAAGGAATTAACCTCGATGCTTTTTATTGCCCGTTCCCTTCAAAGATCTAAGACAGGGGTCAGCAACCTTTTTCAGCTGTGGGCCGGTCCCTCAGACCATGTGGTGGGCTGGACTATATTTTGAAAAAAGAATAATGAATGAATTCCTATGCCCCACAAATAACCCAGAGATGCATTTGAAATCAAAGGACACATTCTACTCATGTAAAAACACGCTGATTCCTGGACCATCTGTGGGCCGGACTGAGAAGGCGATTGGGCTGGATCCGGCCCCTGGGCCTTAGGTTGCCTACCCCTAATCTAAGATATCCTGCTGATTTGATATCAGGCAGGGACCTTCACTGTCCTCTTTTTGGCGTCTGCTAAATACATCGTTACTTAGGCAAACCTGCCCAGATATCTTAAATATTGCTGTGTGTTTTAATCTATGTTTAGTTTACTGCTGATCTTAATGTTTTGAATCTTCACAACTTTTCTTTTTAGCTGTTTTACTGATAGTTGTATTGTTTTATTCTTTTGGGAAACCGCTTTGGGGTTCTTACAATCAAGCAGCGTATAAATTTTGTGAAATAGTAAACAAAATTCCCAGAGATCACCGGAAGGAGAGATTGGTTGTTAAACCACTCTGGGAATTGTTGCTCTGGGAGGAAAACAGCGGCCTCCTATTTCAGCATGATGGAAATTGTAGTGGTTAGAGTGTTGGACACAGGAGTAGTAGAGGTACTGACCATTTGGTCCAGTCGTGACCGACTCTGGGGTTGTGGCGCTCATCTCGCTTTATTGGCTGAGGGAGCCGGCATACAGCTTCCAGGTCATGTGGCCACCATGACTAAGCCGCTTCTGGCGAACCAGAGCAGCGCACGGAAACGCCGTTTACCTTCCCGCCGGAGCAGTACCTATTTATTTACTTGCACTTTGATGTGCTTTCGAACTGCTAGGTTTGCAGGCGCAGGGACCGAGCAACGGGAGCTCACCCCGTCGCAGGAATTTGAACCGCTGACCTTCTGATCGGCAAGTCCTAGGCTCTGTGGTTTAACCCACAGCACCACCCGCGTCCCAGGACGCAGGAGACCAGGGTTCAAATTCCCACTTGGCCATGCAGCTCACTAGGTGACCAGGTGCTGCCCCTCCTCCACCCAACCTACCTCACAAGGTTGTTGTGGGGATTTGATGGGGAAGGAGAGTACCACGTATGCCACCGAGGGCAACTTGGAGAAAATGTGGGATAACAAATGCAATAAATAAATAATAAAGAATAAATAAAGCACCCTCAACAAACTACAGTTCCCAGGATTCTTTGGGAGAGGGCTTGACTGTTAATGTGGTATCATAGTGCTTTAAATGTAATGTATGGATGTGGCTTAATTCTGGTTTTGTCCCATCCACCTTAGAGCGTAAGACTCTTAATCTCAGGGTTGTGGGTTTGAGCCCCATGTCGGGCAAAAAAAAATTCCTGCATTGCAGGGGGTTGGACTAGATGACCCTTGTGGTCCCTTCCAACTCTACAATTCTGTGATTCTAGGACAGCACTGGGATGGAGGAAGAAGACGAGGAAGCTGACAGGAAGTCCTGCCCCCAGACTGGTTGTAAGAAAGGCAGGCAGGTGGAGGCTTAACTGAGGTTGGTGAAGCAGCTGCTCCATTCATCCTCATGGACCAACTATCACG
Source organism: Podarcis erhardii (assembly GCF_964252035.2). Lineage (NCBI taxonomy): Eukaryota > Metazoa > Chordata > Lepidosauria > Squamata > Lacertidae > Podarcis > Podarcis erhardii. The sequence continues at coordinate 12,764,378 of NC_138500.1, read as the reverse complement.
GTCCAGAAATCAGGATGCTGGCTTCCAGCATCCTTTGGTGGACTCTCGTTGTGTTCCTATCTTTTTCTACCTGTTGAGAACCCTGAAGCAGGTGTAGATTTCTGAATCTCACACACACCCTGAGAAATGTACAGTGGTACCTCAGGTTACATACGCTTCAGGTTATATACGCTTCAGGTTACATACTCCGCTAACCCAGAAATAGTGCTTCAGGTTAAGAACTTTGCTTTAGGATGAGAACAGAAATCGTGCTCTGGCGGCGCCGTGGCAGCAGGAAGCCCCATTAGCTAAAGTGGTGCTTCAGGTTAAGAACAGTTTCAGGTTAAGAATGGACCTCCGGAACGAATTAAGTACTTAACCTGAGGTACCACTGTATTTCAAAACAGAGGCCATGATTCTCTGATTCTAACACAAGCCTCTTTTTTTTTTGCCCTGCTCCCAATGTTTCTCCACCTAAAACTGTGTTTAGATGAGCAGTTTGCATTCTGCTTGAAGTATTGATGATAATAATATTCTGCAGCAGACTGTTTCTTAATCAAGAGTCGCACCCAGGGTTTTCGTTTGCAAAAGCCTCGGTGTGGACTTGCTCTTCTGGCCCAACTTAGATGCAGAAGTTTCAAGCAAATCTTGCTGTTAGGACTTTCTGGCTCCAGTCTGCCTACCTAACCATACATTTAAAGCACATTCCCACCAACACTGAGAAACCTGGGAACTGCCATTTACGGCGAATGGCGCTGCAGTTCCCAGCACCCACAACAAACCGCAGCTCCCAGGATTCTTGGGGGGAGGAGGGAGTGTGCTTTAAATGCACAGCGCATACACAACTTGAGTGCCATCAGTCCAACGCTGTGCATTGCTCTCCCATCAGAGGTTTGGCAGGCTTTCTCGCTATTGGCTATCAGGCGTATCTCGAAGACGTTCATGTGCCTGCAGTCCTGCGCAGCTGTTTAAACATTTAAAGTGTTATTTTGTGCTGCCTTTATGGTGTCTTATGCACACCGCCTCTGATATTTCGTGTGAGCTGCTGGTGGTGTGTATTTCAAAAACTGGGTTTTCCTGCCATTTCACTGCATCTCAAGAGGTGAAGTGGGGACAGGAGCACTTGCTCGTGAGGAGAGTTGCCAAGAAGAGTTGGCTCAGGGGTGATCAGTCTTAGCAGTTGCATTGTGTGAGTCATTGTGTGAGTGAATGCCCATGTGCAGGGTGTGGTTCATCCAGTTGGTCATCTGCATTGTGCTTGTAGGAGGGGGCATAGAGTTCCCAACTTGCTAGATCAGTGCTGTCCCCATCCAAACATATCATAAAGGTAAAGGGACCCCTGACCATTAGGTCCAGTCGTGGCTGACTCTGGGGTTGCAGCGCTCATCTCGCTTTATTGGCCAAGGGAGCCGGCGTACAGCTTCCGGGTCATGTGGCCAGCATGACTAAGCCGTTTCTAGCCAACCAGAGCAGCGCACGGAAACGCCGTTTACCTTCCCGCCAGAGCAGTACCTATTTATCTACTTGCATTTTGATGTGCTTTCAAACTGCTAGGTGGGCAGGAGCAGGGACCGAACAACGGGGCTCACCTTGTTGCGGGGATTCGAACTGCCAACTTTCTGATCGGCAAGTCCTAGGCTCTGTGGTTTAACCCACAGCGTTACCCACGTCCCTAAACATATCATAGAATCATAGAATTGAGGAGTTGGAAAGGAACCCCAGGGGCATCTAGATGCTCAGGGTGGCAAACGTGGTTCTCTCCCTCCTCATCTAATCAACACAACAACCTTGTGAGGTAGGCCTCGGTCCAGTATACCTGAAGGAGCGTCTCCACCCCTATCATTCTGCCCGGACACTGAGGTCCAGTCCTGAGGGCCTTCTCGTGCTTCCCTCGCTGCGAGAAGTGAGGTTACAGGGAACCAGGTAGAGGGCCTTCTCGGTGGTGGCACCTGCCCTGTGGGACGCCCTCCCACCAGATGTCAAAGAGAAAAACAACTACCAGATTTTTAGAAGACATCTGAAGACAGCCCTGTTTAGGGAAGCTTTTAATGTTTAATAGGTTGTTGTATTTTAACATTCTGTTGGAAGCCGCCCAGAGTGGCTGGGGAAGCCCAGCCAAATGGGTGGGGTAACAGCTCTTCCTGGTGTTTAGTTGGAATCTCTTGTAACTTGAAGCCATTGGTTCGAGTCCTACCCATCCGGAGCAGGAGAAAACATGCTTGCTCCACTTTCCATGTGACAGCCCTCTAGATCTTTGACAATGGCTATCATATGGACGTAGTGGCAAGGAACGCGATGGTTCATTCTTTAAAAACTTCAGAACCTTATCAGTGTTTTAAGCCGAGAGAAAACAGCGAAGCAGGTAGAGACAATTGACCACCTGGTGTCCCTTTAGATCAGCGGTTCTCAACTTGTGGGTCCCCAGATGTTGTTGGACTACAACTCCCATCATCCCTGAGTTCTGGCCTTGGTAGCTAGGGGTGATGGGAGTTGTAGTTCAACAACATCTAGGACCCACAGGTTGAGAAAGGCTGCTTTAGATGTTTTGGACTTCATCTCCCAGTGGCTGATGGGAATTGTAGTCCAAAACCTCTTGAGAACATCAGGCTAATCGGAGCTGCTGTGATGTAACGCCCAATGAATCCATATGCATCTCTGGGCAGAACCGAATCGCAAAGTATTCAAATCAGCGCTGACCATAGAGGGCAAGAAAAGCAAGCGAGAAGGGAGATAATACATGAAAGCACATCTAAGATTGCCAGAGAATCTGTTTTCCAGATGGGGAAATGTCAGGTGCAAAGAGAAAACGATGGTGTTGACAATTGGAGTGGTTCTAGTGCATTTTAACCCTGCGAATCTGCCAAGGCAACTTGTAAATTATTATAACACCCAGCACTTTAGACATGCACTCCGTATGGCTTGGGAACCCTGCTAGTTTCCACGCTGAGCTCTTGCACATGTTTCCAGGCGCATAAGTGCCGCTGCAGGTCACTCTGGTCAAGGTGACTGGAAACCATGAAAGAATAGCTCGTTGTTGCCCCGTGATCCTGAATCTGCATCCTGCAAGAAATTAATGAGGTGACCCCTAAACACCCAATCACTTAAGTGGGGAATGCATTGTGCTATCAGCAAAATCCTAGCTTCATGAAAATTAAAAGTCAGAGCGGCCAAAGAATAGCAAGGAGAAACATCTCATTAATTACGACTTGCTGATTCACACTTATAGAGCTGCAGTTCGCTCTCCGATAGATGCTGCTGTCTGCTCCCCTTCAGAAAATCGTAAATCTGTCATAACCAATCAAATATAGGTGCTCAGCTGTGATTGCAGAGCTTTCAACATTTCCCCAAAGCCATAGCTTGGTGGCAGGAGCAGCTGCACTGCATCAAGAAGGTCCACCTCAAGTCCTATGATGTCACTGTGCTTAGAATCCGGTGTGTGGTTCTGTTTGAGACGAGACACGTGTGGTTAGGGGTAGGCAACCCAGTACCCTCAAGATGTTGCAGGACTCCAGCTCCCATCAGCCTCAACCACTATGACCCAGTGGTCAGGAATGATGGGAGATGTAGTCCTGCAAAATATCTGGAGGGTACCAGGTTATTCCTCCCTGCATTAGATGCATAGCCAAACATTGGGCTTTGGTTTTATTCAATTTATTTATAATATATTTACAATATAATATATTGTCTTCTGGGTTTCTGGGGGTTTTCCTGTTGTTACTCTGTCTCTCACAGCTACAATAAACCTACCATTAAAATTATGGACTGGTCATTTCTTCGTCAGAGGGCAAATGGGCAAATTTAGCAGGGGATGAAATACTTTCCCCCCTCACTATACATAAACAGCTAAAAATTTGGGTTTTGGTTTTATTCAATTCATTTACAATAAATTTATATACATAGCTAAGTGTTGGAATTTTATTAAAGCATTCGCAAAAAGTGAACTTAACCTAGTACCAGTACTTAACTAGTAAAGGTAAAAAAAAAAAAGGTAAAGAACCCCTGGACGGTTAAGTCCAGGCAAAGGAGACTATGGGATTGTGGCGCTCATCTTGCTTTCTGGCCGAGGGAGCCGGCGTTTGTCCACAGACAGCTTTCTGGGTCATGTGGCCAGCATGACTAAACCGTTGTGGGCGCAACAGAACACTGTGACAGAAGCCAGATTGCATGGAAATGCCGTTTACCTTCCCACCACAGTGGTACCTGTGTATCTACTTGCCCTGGTGTGCTTTCGAACTGCTAGGTTGGCAGGAGATGGGACAGAGCAATGGGAGCTCACCCCGTTGCGGGGATTCGAACTGCCAGCCTTCTGATCGGCAAGCCCAAGAGGCTCAGTGGTTCAAGGGCTCCTAACAATAAACAAACCAAGAACAAACCTTGGCTACAACCCATGGTTTGTCTGCAGTGAGACAAACCATCAGCTTGAGTTGGGGCAGAACACTAAGCTAGTCCATGTCTTAGCTCTGGGTAGTGCAGCAGGAGGAGGATGACCAGGGGAAGAGTGAAATAGATTTGATTTTCACTCCATATATTCCTCTTCACTCGTTCACGCTTTGCCATGCTTTGGATTACCATTGTATGAGAAACAGCTCGATAGATCACAGTATCCAGATAAGGGCTTTTATTCTGCATTACATAGTGCTCAACAATAACTATTTTGGGCGAAGCTACAGGTTAATATAATTTTCTACTGATGCCTTCGTTTTGAATTTAGCAGCATGGCACAAATCACCACTGCTGTGTTAACCGGCAGGGTTTTGTTGGGGGTTTTAAAATCTCCAGGTGCTTTAAAAGAGATCCATTTATATTTTTTCTGTCGCAGCACTAGGAAGCTGAGAACCAAGAATAGAAAGTGGGGTGGGGGGAATTATTTGTTGCATGATGAAGAAGTAATTCCATTATCTGCAGGAGGGCTGTTTCAAAGGGCAGGCTTTGTGACAAAGAGACGTATGGGAAGAACTGCAGGGAAGAGGGCAGGACAAAGGGCTTGTGTGGCAGTAGCAGCAGATGGCAGGAACTGGGAAAGTTCAGCAGCCAGCGGGCATCTCTGCAAGCTGGCTTTGGGGTTCCCGGCAGGTTACCATCAGGGCAGGTTTTAGACCGGAATAGAATCAAGCGGAAATGTCCTCTTGAGTTTTGTAAGTGCATGCAAGCACCTCCTGCCATATAGAACGCTGTCGATTACAGTGGTACCTCGGGTTACAGATGCTTCAGGTTACATTCGCTTCAGGTTACAGACTCCGCTAACCCAGAAATAGTACCTCGGGTTAAGAACTTTGCTTCAGGATGAGAACAGAAATCAGGCTCCGGCGGCGCAGCGGCAGCAGGAGGCCCCATTAGCTAAAGTGGTACCTCAGGTTAAGAACAGTTTCACGTTAAGAATGGGCCTCCGGAACGAATTAAGTACTTAACCCGGGGTACCACTGTATATACCAGGCACCAGGATGCTCAGAATACTCTCCTCTCCGTGTTGAGCTGATGAGCAGGATATTTTTCTCTCTTTTCCAGGTGTTGGGAACCTTTGGTCCTCTGGGTGTTGCCAAGCTACAACTCCCACCAGCTTCAGCAAGCAGGGCCAATGGCCAGGGATGATGGGAATTGTAGTTCAGCAAGGCCTGGCAGGGCAGAGGTTCCGCACACCTGCTTTTCACCAAAATGTTTTTTTGGGGGGGAGTAGATTGCGGAGGGATGTGCCCCGAAACTGCATACCTGCTCCTTCAGAGGAACTGTAACCACACCCAGAGCAGGACACCCCCCGTCCATCTGGTTTAGGAAGCCGCCCATCTAATAGTTCCCTAGTCTTATCCAGATTGGACTTCAGATATTCTGGTGTCTGTAACCAGCAGCAGGCTAGTAAATGACAGTCTTGTGGCAGTCATATTATGAGTAAAGTTGGCAGGCATTTGAAACATGTTAGTGGATTGTACTGATTTATTTTTGTATAGATCCCGCAGCCCTCTAGAATCATAGAATCATAGAGTTGGAAGAGACCACAAGGGCCATCGAGTCCAACCCCCTGCCAAGCAGGAAACACCATCAGAGCACTCCTGACATATGGTTGTCAAGCCTCTGCTTAAAGACCTCCAAAGAAGGAGACTCCACCACACTCCTTGGCAGCAAATTCCACTGTCGAACAGCTCTTACTGTCAGGAAGTTCTTCCTAATGTTTAGGTGGAATCTTCTTTCTTGTAGTTTGGATCCATTGCTCCGTGTCTGCTTCTCTGGAGCAGCAGAAAACAACCTTTCTCCCTCCTCTATGTGACATCCTTTTATATATTTGAACATGGCTATCATATCACCCCTTAACCTCCTCTTCTCCAGGCTAAACATGCCCAGCTCCCTTAGCCGTTCCTCATAAGGCATCGTTTCCAGGCCTTTGACCATTTTGGTTGCCCTCCTCTGGACACATTCCAGTTTGTCAGTGTCCTTGAACTGTGGTGCCCAGAACTGGACACAGTACTCCAGGTGAGGTCTGACCAGAGCAGAATACAGTGGCACTATTACTTCCCTTGATCTAGATGCTATACTCCTATTGATGCTATTTGCTGGTGAACCATAACACCCGTCCTTTTCACCCTTTGGCCATGCTGACTGTCCACCGAAGGCCTGTAGCTCAGTCTTAGAGCACTGGCTTTGAAGGCCCTGGGTTCAAATCCTAGCATATCTCGGTTGGGCTCTCATCAATTGGTCTCGTTCAGTTGTCTTGTTTTCTTTTTCTCTACTCAACTTTCTCCGTTAGGAAACTGCTGAAAGACTGCTGTGACCCTGGGCGGTTCTTTGCCATGACGAAAGAGAACTCTCCGGTGGGGAAGAACCTGTGGTACGACGGGGAATTTCTGTACTCCTTCACCATCGACAACGAAACCTTCTCCCTTTTCCCAAAGGTCAGTGACCTTCTTGTTTATTTTGTTGTTTGCATTTATTAATTTCTTCTGGAACACCTTTGCTGATACGAAAAGACCCAGATGCTGAACAAACTACAATCCCCGGGATTCTGCAGGTGTAGCAGCGCCACAAACAGCAACAGACAGTGTGGTGCAGTGGTTAGAGTGTCAGGCTAAGGGCTGGGAGACGAGGGTTTGAATCCTCCCTTGGCCTTGAAGCTCACTGCGTGGCCTTGGGCCAGGCATCGCCTCTCAGCCTAACCCACCTTGCAAGGTTTCTCGTGGGCTAGAACCACATACACCACCTTGAGATGCTTGGAGAACCATAGAATTGTAGAGTTGGAAGGGATCCTGAGGGCCACACAGGGTTGCCATATGTCCTCCTTTTCCAGGACACGTCCTCTTTTTCAGGTCTGATTGCCATATGTCCTCTTTTCCCCGCTACACGTCCTCTTTTTCAGGATTAAAACCTCTGTCAAGGTAGATTTTTAAAATTTGGCAAAATTTCTGGGGTTTTTTGTTTCCAGTAACCCAAGAAAAATTTTCTAGTGCGTTGGACTCCGATCTAAGATAAAACATACAAAAGTCAAAATACTAAAAAACAGATTAAAATTGCCTTAAAATTGCCTTTTAATTTCCGTTTGTTCTTCAGTTGGGGCAAAGCACGGGAAAACAATGGGGACGTGCAGGCAAACCACATGCTTTTTATTCTGAATTAAGCCCAGAGTATGAAGAGTGAGGCTGGCTCTCAAATAAATTGCACGTAGGAGTCCAGCCCTGAGGCATAGTCATGGCCTTTGTCATTCTCGTTTTGTGACATCTCACGTTCAGCCACCGCCATTGTTACATCTGCCTTCGGTTTAATGAATGAAGCTCGCAGTGTTGCAGATGCCTAAGGGAGAAGAGACGTGTCAAAACCCAAACAATCATTGCCAGGACTGCATTTTCATTCTTCCCCTTCCTGCCCCCTCCAAAGGCTGCTGGCTACCACCTGCAGACAAAAACATCTTTTATCAATGCACACATAAAGTGGTGCTATTGAGATGGATAGAGAGCCAGCGTCCCATACGGATCAGAGTGTCGGACTAGGACTTTGGAGAGAGACCAGGCAGGTGCCTCTACTGTACTCTTTTTGGCACTTGCTAAAAACATTTTTGGGACGCGGGTTGCACTGTGGGTTAAACCACGGAGCCTAGGACTTGCTGATCAGAAAGTTGGCGGTTCGAATCCCCGCGACGGGGTGAGCTGCTGTTGCTCGGTCTCTGCTCCTGCCCACCTAGCAGTTTGAAAGCATGTCAAAGTGCAAGTAGATAAATAGGTACTGCTCCGGCGGGAAGGTAAACGGCGTTCCCATGCGCTGCTCTGGTTCGCCAGAAGCGGCTTAGTCATGCTGGCCATATGACCCAGAAGCTGTACGTCTGCTCCCTCGGCCAATAAAGCAAGATGAGTGCCGCAACCCCAGAGTCGTCCACAACTGGACCTAATGGTCAGGGGTCCCTTTACCTTTACTAAAAACATTTTTGCTTAGACAACCTTACCCAGATACCTTGAACTCTTTTCTTCCCACCCCTCAATAATTTTTATTAAATTTTTCCAAATGTCTTAAACACAATACAGCTTAACAATATTGTTGTTGTTGTTGTTTAGTCATTTAGTTGTGTCTGACTCTTCGTGACCCCATGGACCAGAGCACGCCAGGCACTCCTGTCTTCCACTGCATCTCGCAGTCTGGTCAAACTCATGCTGGTAGCTTCAAGAACACTGTCTAACCATCTGGTCCTCTGTCGTCCCCTTCTCCTTGTGCCCTCCATCTTTCCCAACATCAGGGTCTTTTCCAAGGAGTCTTCTCTTCTCATGCGGTGGCCAAAGTATTGGAGCCTCAGCTTCCCGATCTGTCCTTCCAGTGAGCACTCAGGGCTGATTTCCTTCAGAATGAAGAGGTTTGATCTTCTTGCAGTCCATGGGACTCTCAAGAGTCTCCTCCAGCACCATAATTCAAAAGCATCCATTCTTCGGCCATCAGCATTCTTTATGGTCCAGCTCTCACTTCCATACATCACTACTGGGAAAACCATAGCTTTAACTATACGGACCTTTGTTGGCAAGGTGATGTCTCTGCTTTTTAAGATGCTGTCTAGGTTTGTCATTATTCTTCTTTAAATCTATATCTTATCCTAATTAACTTCCCTCCACCCCTCTTCTGGCTTCTCTACATTGCTCTTGCTTAAGTGTGATTACTATATATACATTCTATAAGTGTCTATAATTCCTTAATAAATTTTTGTATTATAATTTAGACATACATTCCTTATTATAATACTTGCTAAAACATTTTTGCTTAGACAACTTTACCCAGATACCTCGAACTGATACGCTTTCAGCCTGTTGCTCATTTTATCTTTACCTTTTGAATGTTTAAATTGGTTTTCTTTAATAATAATTTTTTATTCATTTTCCAAACATTTTTATACAATCAACTCATATTAACTCTCACATTCATCAATTTTTGACTTCCCTCAGTTTCTCTGCCAATTTTTCGTTAAAATTTCTATTGTTAACGCATTTCTGAACATATTATTGCCTTTAACCATTCCTCTTCCTTTCTCCTACTTCCTTTCTCCTACTTTCTTTTTTACAATATTTCTTAATTTTTCACAGAGACTCTTCAAAACCAACAAGCGTTGTCTGTGCATCACATATGCTTTTCAGATAATCAGTAAATTTCCCCCAGTCCTCGATAAACTTTTGGTCTTTAAATTGGTTTTTTTAAAAACCAAAAATTGTTATTGTATCATTCTGGATAGCTCAGCTGGTTAGAGTGTGGTGCTGACAAGGGCAAGGTTGCAGGTTCGATCCCTGTAAGGAACAGCTGCATATTCCTGCTTTGCCAGGGGCGTTGGACTAGATGATCCTCAGGACCCCTTACAAATCTATGATTCCATGGGAACTATAGCCCCCTCTCCTATCTGACTTGGGGTGGAGACATTGCATTCTATTTGCATGCTGCTTGGAGGTTTTTGGTTTTACAATTGAACTGTCTCTCTCTCTATATATACAGTATCAACAATTGTCGGCAAGATTATGGACAAGACACCTTTTAGGTTGCTGCTTTCTGTAACTGCTTTGGGGAAAGCACTGGGAGTGTGGACACTGTACATCTTCGGTTCCCAAGGCGCTGCAACTTTTGCCATCTTCAAGGGAGTGTTCAGATGGGGTGGAGGTAGAGGCTTGGGCAAAGAGCTCTGGGTGAATCTTTCTCTCCTCTAATTTCACCCTGAGGCAGAAAGGAGTGCAGATTCCCACGTCATACTTTCCATTTGCCAGTTTCACTGCTCTCTTTCCCCTATAACCTTTCCGTGACCTGTGCCTTCTGCTCGAGACCGCCCCCGCTGCCTCAGCGAAATTAAAAGAGCTTCCCTTTGTTAAGAAAATTTTAATCTGTTTTAGTATTTTGACTTTTGTACGTTTCAAAGCAGGGTTGCAAATTTCCTTTGATTTTATTGCCTTGCCTTTTTGTCAACAACTTTGAGGTTTTCTCCAACCAAGCGGCGTATAAATTTTATTGATGCCGCTGATTGAAGAACATTAGTTGTTCTTGTGTAGGGTTTACCCACCCCCAAAGATGTCCTGCAAAGCAGCAGAGATTTAGGATCAATTTTCCTTCTCCTAAATGAGCTCCCTTCCCAGGTGAATGACCCCCACCTGCCGCTCACTTCCCTATGCTGCACGTGCAGAAGCCACAGTCTTGGCCATTGGATCCACTATTTTGTCTAATCCCATTGGATGCCCTCACCTGGTTTACCTGGCCGGTTGAAGCTGATTCCCAGGGTGTGGCTGCTGTCACATCCTGACACCTCCTAGGAGCCACAGGTGAGAGTTGAGGGCAGGTTGGGGCCCAGATGGGACAAACTACCCTAGAAAGAGCATGATTTGTCCCCCACCAGTGGTACTACATCCCCCAACACCCCATATGTAATCAATTAAGTATTATTTGAGGAATGAAAGCTATAGCAGCAGCAAGGATTGGTTTCTGTTCTGGTTGTGGGGCGGATAAGTAGCCGTGGGCAATTAGAAATCCTGTAGGTTTCCAGCTTGAATGATTACTGTATATACTTGAGTATTAATTAATTAAAAATTAATTAATTAGTTAAACTTCCAACCTCATAAACATATTACTTGACTTCCTCTAATCTCTTCCATCTGAATTTCCTTGTAACTGTATGTAGCAGTTTTCCAATATCATTATTCAAAAAACAATATTCCAAGCCTTCCCTCCCGTCTCATGGCTTTCAAAATTAACCTTTATATGTTTTCCGATTCTAATTGCACTCGTTACAGAATGACTCAAAATTTAAATAAATATAGAAAGATGGAAAATTTCTCATTACAAGTCTTCAGACAACCCTGCTGGTGATGTTAATTGCTCACAATGAGCTTTCAGATATCGCATAAATTTACTCCAGTCCTTTTGGAATACTTGATCATGCTGGTTTCGGGTTTTTCCTGTCAGCTTTTCCAGTTCTGCAAAGTCCACCATCTTCATCTGCCACTCTTCTTTTGTTGGTATGCAAAGCCCATCATCTTCAGTAGTTCTGCCTGATGTTTAGTCGGGTTCGCCTTTCTTGCAACTTGAAGCCATTGGTTCGAGTCCTGCCCTCCAGAGCAGGAGAAAACAAGCTTGTTCCCTCTTGAACATACAGTGGTACCTTGGGTTAAGTACTTAATTCGTTCCGGAGGTCCGTTCTTAACCTGAAACTGTTCTTAACCTGAAGCACCACTTTAGCCAATGTGGCCTCCCGCTGCTGCTGCGTCATTTCTGTTCTCATCCTGGAGCAAAGTTCTTAACCCAAGGTAATATTTCTGAGGTAATATTTCTAGCGGAATCTGTAACCTGAAGCGTCTGTAACCCGAGGTACCACTGTATAGTCATCATGGCTAGTAGCCGTTGATTAGCCCTATCTTCCATGACTGTGTCTAATCTTCTTTTAAAGCCATCCAAGTTGGTGGCCATCAATCAATGCCTCTTGTGGAAGTGAGTTCCATAGTTGAACTACACTCTAGGGGAGAAGAAGTCTTTTTTTTGTCTGCCTTTCATCATTGTTTCCTTTCTGAACATTACTCCCCAGATTTGGGGGGGGGGGTCACATGCGACATAATCCCAAGAGGCAAACTGTGTCCTGGGAAATACTGTACAGTGGTACCTCGGGTTATATACGCATCAGGTTACATACACTTCAGGTTACAGACTCCGCTATCCCAGAAATAGTACCTTGGGTTAAGAATTTTGCCCCAGGATGAGAACAGAAATCGCATGGTGGCAGCAGGAGGCCCCATTAGCTAAAGTGGTACCTCAGGTTAAGAACAGTTTCAGGTTAAGAACGGACTTTCAGAATGAATTAAGTTCTTAACCTGAGGTACCATTGTAATGGGAACAGAGGATTTAAAGAAGGGGAACAAGAGACTATAAAGCTTTCCCCCAGAAAATAGATGCCCAAAGAGGGAAGTTATACTGTGAAGCTTGACAAGCAATCCCATAGCCAACAAGAAAACATTCCAGCTGTTACTCACATCTTAGTGTTGAGATAACGATCTTTGGAGCTTGATCGTTGAGCCGTGGCCACTGATAGCTTTACGATCCCAATCAGTCATTTACAGCGTCCGGCACACTTCCTTCCTAGCTGCGCAACAAATTCTGCTGTCTCTTTAGCCACGGCTTCGCAGAGTAGCATACAGCGGTGTAAAGCAGTCTTTTTCTCCCTTTTTTCTCCATGCAAGCATACACAGACAGGTTCGTCTATTTACAGCTCTTTATTGAAACATTTCAGCCCATCGCTGCTTGCAGCCATCTCTCTCTCAAACACAGAGAGAAAACATGTCCGTCTCTCTCAAGACACACAGAGAGAACAACAAGTACAGTCTCCTCCCAGACTCCTCCCAGCTTCTACAGCTGACGTCAGAAAGTGACGCACATCTCAGAACACTTAACCAGTTAAGTTCTGAACTCTCACACACCCCCTTGCGTTGCTTTCTGACAAGACCTGTGTAACATCTTCAGCAACACCCTGTGAGATCAATCCCTCCCCCAATGCCTTGTGCCCTCCCTTGGAGTACCTGTTAGGCATCTGTGGAATCACCTCACAGCTCTCAGAATCGCACTGTGCGAAACTTACCCACGCACCTGTGGCCTGGTACCTCTCAGGTGGAATACCCTTGGTTGTGCGACTGGATCGCCTGGGCACAAACTCTGGTGTTTCCTCTGGCTCACTGTCACCAGCAGGTGTGACCTCTGCATCACGGGATTCCCCCTCTGACTTAAAGCGTCTTCGAATCCTCTCCATTACACTCACAGGAGAACTAGGCTCACTCTTGGGCTGTCCTTTTCTAACAACTCGTGGAGACGCCCCATCCTGCTCCTGACCTTGGTCAGTGACCTGATCGTCATCAGCAGACTCAGCCTCTTCTTCCTCCTCAACAGAACTGTCCTCTGGATCAGAGAGACATTCTGAAAGAACATCACGCTGTGCAGAAATCTTTGGCCTTTCATCCTGCTCAAAGAACTCAGCGTGTTTACTGATCAGCACCTTACTCTGATCACCTGACGGGTAAGCAAATCTCCATGCACGAGCGTCTGGCTCATACCCACAGAAGATCATTTTCTGGACTTTGGCTCCATCTGGCCCTTGCAAAGCCTTAGGCACAGGGACAACCGCAGGAGATCCAAATTTGCGCAGAAAGTGAACCTGGGGTTTTCTGCCATTCAACAAAGAATACGGTGTGTCACCTACCAGTGAGTTGTAGACACGATTCCAGGTGAAAGACACACATCGGACTGCCTCCAGCCAAAACTTTGGAGGTAACCTAGCTTCCGTTAGCATCACCTGTGCAGCCTTAACCAGAGCTTCACTCCTCAGCTCTGCCACCCCCCTCTTACTGGGTGAAGTAACTGTGTAACTTATCCCTCTTTTGTGAAAGAACTGCTGCAAAGCAGAACCAGTGTACTTAGCATTTCTGTCACTGACGATTGCTTTCACCTTGGTGAAGAACCTTAGTTCCACCCCCTCAATCCAGCTCTTGATCAGCTGTGCTGCATCCTCCCTGGATTTGAGACCGTGGGTCCAGGTGTTCTGCGAAAAATCATCCTGAAACGTTAGCAGATACCTGGCCCCCCCTAGACTCTGTTCCCTGACAGGACTGAACAGATCTATGTGTACCAGCTGAAAAGGTTTAGTGGTTACCCGTTCCACCTTTGGGTAACTGCACCCTTTCTTCTTCGCCTGCTTGCAAGTGGCGCAATTAATGGCACGTCCACAATCTCTAATTATACACCCTCTGGTAACCTCAGGAAGCACTTGCAGTTCTTTTAGAGAACCATGAAAAGTCCTCTGATGCCATGCGCAAGCACATTGAACATGAGTGGGAACTGTAGCACGCTGCGCCTGTGCTCTCTCAACCTTCCCCTCACCCCCAAGAGACGTTTTAAGAACGAAAAGATCATTCTGCCCCTTCTTAACCTTGGCAAGTACCCTCTCCCCTTTGGAGATTGTGCAGACATCATCCTGGAAACAAACCTGAAACCCTTTTTTCAACAAATAAGGCACAGATAACAAACAATGATGCACCTCTGGAACAATACAAAACTCCATCCTTTCCTGCAAAACAGAAAGATAAACATTAGCAAACTTAACAGTCTGTCCCTGTCCTTTGGAACTGCCGTGCAATTCCACATCTCGACTGCAGGGGTCTCTGGAACCATGTTGCGGTTAGCTGCAGAGTCGATGACAAAATTCAGCTCCACACGGCTGTCTTCAAACAAAGCCATGCTAGCAATGACTTGATAAGCTTCACACGCATTCTCCAGTTGCTCAAAGCCGACTGTTTTACGAGCGTTGACTGACCTTCCATAACCTGTTGAGATAACGATCTTTGGAGCTTGATCGTTGAGCCGTGGCCACTGATAGCTTTACGATCCCAATCAGTCATTTACAGCGTCCGGCACACTTCCTTCCTAGCTGCGCAACAAATTCTGCTGTCTCTTTAGCCACGGCTTCGCAGAGTAGCATACAGCGGTGTAAAGCAGTCTTTTTCTCCCTTTTTTCTCCATGCAAGCATACACAGACAGGTTCGTCTATTTACAGCTCTTTATTGAAACATTTCAGCCCATTGCTGCTTGCAGCCATCTCTCTCTCAAACACAGAGAGAAAACATGTCCGTCTCTCTCAAGACACACAGAGAGAACAACAAGTACAGTCTCCTCCCAGACTCCTCCCAGCTTCTACAGCTGACGTCAGAAAGTGACGCACATCTCAGAACACTTAACCAGTTAAGTTCTGAACTCTCACACTTAGAATTGCCAGGATGCTGCTTGTTCTAAAGTTCTGCCCATTGCAGCCCATATCTAAAAAGAGGGAGGCCTTCCGATGAAACTGACCACTGGAAGATTCAGGGCAGATAAGAGAGAGTGCTTATACACATACAGTGGTACCTCGGGTTATATACGCTTCAGGTTACAGACGCTTCAGGTTACAGACTCCGCTAACCCAGAAATAGTACCTTGGGTTAAGAACTTTGCTTCAGGATGAGAACAGAAATCAGGCTCCGGCGGCGCAGCAGTAGCAGGAGGCCCCATTAGCAAAAGTGGTGCGTCAGGTTAAGAACAGTTTCAGGTTAAGAACGGACCTCCAGAACGAATTAAGTACTTAAGCCGAGGTACCACTGTAGTTAAACTATGGAATCTGGATTTCAGGGAGGAGAAGGCTATCAATTTCTACTAGCTATGATGGCTGTTCTCTGCCTCTGCAGTTGGAGACAACACTGCTTCACTTTTCGGGGAACCGCAGGAAGGGAGAATGCTCTTGTGCTCGAATCCTGCTTACTGGTTTCCAAAAGGCATCTGCCTGGCCACTGGGAAAACAGGATGCTGGACTAGTTGGGCTGTTGACCTGATCCAGCTGGCTCTTCCTGTGTTCTTACCCATCAATGCTTCCTCTGTTAAAAGACAGTTTTCTTCTGTCACAAGCGCAGATGAAGGAAGCCGTTTGACCCCCTTGAGCAAAGTTGGCCCTTTCCAGGCAAATTCCTGCCTCCTCCCCTTTCTCGGTTGAAGCCTCGTCACCCTTTGGTGGCATTTGGAAAGGTCAGCTGTCGGTTTTAAGTGTTTGCCTAACAGAAATAAATGCCACTTTGCAAGAGCATTGTTGCAGGGGAGGTTTGTCAGCGCATGTCCTCAAACGCAGCAGGGCCAAATGGGTTTACTGATGTCAGGTTCTGCTCTGAGTGATGGGTGTCACTCATGCCCTTGTAGCCTTGAGGCTAGACTACTGCTAATGCTGCACATGGGGCTGCCCTTAGTGGCTCTTCGGAAAGTTCATTTTGAGGAGTAACTAGTTCGTGTTCAAGATGTATGAAAACAAAATAGAAGCATCGCTACCCGACCCCACCCCCCATCTCCCCCCACCTCTTTCCTCCTTTTCTTCCTAATGTCTCAACAAATGAAACTCATTTGTAAAAATGTTACATGGAAAAAAAATGAGAGAGAGACATTGCACACACTTTTGTAAATCAAGAAAATCTTTGATAATAATAAAAAGATGTACGAAAAGGAACTACAGTGGTACCTCGGGTTACAGACACTTCAGGTTACAGATGCTTCAGGTTACAGACTCCGGTAACCCAGAAATAGTACCTCGGGTTAAGAACTTTGCTTCAAGATGAGAACAGAAATCATGGCGCGGTGGCTGCGGAAGGCCCCATTAGCTAAAGTGGTACCTCAGGTTAAGAACAGTTTCTGGTTAAGAATGGACCTCCATAACAAATTAAGTTCTTAACCTGAGGTACCACTGTACAGTCGTACCTTGGCTCCCAAACGCCTTGGGAGTCAGAATGTTCTGGCTACCGAACGATCAAAAACCAGAAGTGTGTGTTCCAGTTTTCAAACCTTCTTTTGGAAGCCAAACGTCCGACGGAGCTTCCGCAGCTTCTGATTGGCTGCAGGACCTTCCTGCAGCCAGTTAGAAGCTGTGCTTTGGTTTCCGAATGTTTCGGAAGTTGGACGGACTTCCGGAACGGATTCCGTTCGACTTCCTAAGTACGACTGTAATTGCAATTCATAATGACTCCTATGGAAAATGGTTATGGGGGGGGGTTGTTTAGAGAAAAGGCAAGTGATAGGGGATGTGATTCAGGTAGAATCCTGAATCTTCTGCTTCCTTGGATACCCCCACTAGTGCTATATAGAGCACCAGCCCTCTACATGTGCTAGCATCCCAGCTCCCATCAGCCCCAGCCAGCCTGGTCATTGCTCAAGGATGATGGGAGTTGTAGCCCAACCATATCTGGAGGACCACAGGTCCCCCCACCCCCAGGTTCCCCAAAACCATGAGCAAGTAGAGCTGCCTTGGCCAACCTGATGTCCTCCAACATCTGGAGCAAATCGGGGCGAATGCTCAATGAAGACTGGGCACAGTCTAACCTACGCGTAATCTTTCTGTGAGCAAAGTAGGACAAATCAGTTACAAATATTTAGGGGCTTCTTGGGGAAAAAATCGGACTGAAAAACAGGGCTGGAAAATAAAAACATAAATAGGTGTACAAAGCAAAGAACTTGCAGCAAATCCCCGCTTCTCAAGGAGTGCCACCTGCATGATGCATTTTATTTGCACTCAATTTTCTTCTTGCATTCACACTTTGGGTTTAGGTGTACGTGTAAAAATAGAGTGTGTGAAGTGGTCCCAGGAGACACAGGTAAAATGGCTGTTAATCTAGCAACTATCCAGCATTTTCTCACAGTTCAGGGATAGATAAAAATCTAGGATGGCACTGGAAAATCCAACAGAACTTTTTTCTTCTTCTTCTCATGGGCCTCATTTCAGGGGATTTGGTAGCCAGCCTTGGGAAAGATCACAAAAAAATGAAAAAGATAAATAACCTCATCGGTTGCAGCATTTGTGCTGCTGTTGCTAATACCACCAGGATCTTCAGCATGATCAAAATCCAATTTTGGATGCTGTTACAAACCTCTCCTTGCAAATCTCCAGGGCTAATTAAAAAGCACTTGCAAGATTCCCGCTGGCTGAATAAATTTTTTTTTTTTTAAAAAGTCTTTTCAACCTCCTTGAAAACTGAGTCCTTTGACAACAACTAAAGTGAAGCGGTTGAATTAAATATGATTTAATTACGATCTTATGGGATTTTTCAAAAGGACTCCACCCCCCCCATCTTTTGCCGTATGATCCGTCACTGAATGTTTGCTTATTTGATTGATTAAGTAACTGGATTGATATACTGCGTAATCAAAACCTCTAAGCAAGCAGTTTACGCGATAAATATAGGCATAAAAAATAACAATAAAAGCAGATGTTCAAAACAAATGGAATTATTTTTTTAAAAAGAAAAGCATTCTAAAATAACACTCATGGCAGAGTTATGTATCTGGATAGGCTTGTCTAACCAAAATTAATTTTCATGTCCTAGCCTTATCCTGGAAGAAAAGAAAAGTGGATATGTACAGTGGTTACAGATTTAATTCGTTCCAGGGGTCCCAAAAAAAATGTAACCAGAGGCACCACTTTTGCACATGCGTGAAACACGATAGAGCACTTCTGTGCACGCACGCGCGGCGAAACCCGGAATAACACATGTTATATGTGCCGGCATGGTTGCTCGAGAGCAAACAGGCAAGACCCCCACTGGTCTTTTCAGAGGCTTTATTATCGGTGCAAAAACATTCACAGTGCAGAACGTCTCAATTCCATGTCTTGCTCAGTCACTAACAGAATCTGGGAGTGAGCGGTCCTTAAACCTTCCCCAGCAGAGTAGTTTCTTGACCCCCAGCCGACGCCTCCTTTCTCTGCGCAGAGAGGGCGTGGGCAAAGGGGGACCTGCCTCCCCCCCGCTTTGCTCATGCTTGGTGCTGTGGGTCTCCCTTGCATCCTCCAAGCCCTGCATCCCTTCCCCATTGGAGGCGTGGCTTCCCTCCTCCGCAGAGGAAGTGCTGCTTCTCACGATCTCTGGAGGCTCCCTTTAACCCAAGTGCCCTTCCACCTCTTAGAATCATAGAATCATAGAGTTGGAAGAGACCACAAGAGCCATCGAGTCCAACCCCCTGCCAAGCAGGAAACACCATCAGAGCACTCCTGACATATGGTTGTCAAGCCTCTGCTTAAAGACCTCCAAAGAAGGAGACTCCACCACACTCCTTGGCAGCAAATTCCACTGTCGAACAGCTCTTACTGTCAGGAAGTTCTTCCTAATGTTTATTAGGCAATGTTTATTGCCTCTGAGCTGATGGCAGTTCCCTGACAATACACTTCCGGGTTTGCCGTGTTCGTGACTTGAAAGTTATGTATCCAGAGCGGTACGTAACCAGAGGGTCCACTGTACTATGTACTGTATTTTTTGCTCTATAAGACTCACTTTTTCCCTCCTAAAAAGTAAGGGGAAATGTGTGTGCATCTTATGGAGTGAATGCAGGCTGTGCAGCTGTCCCAGAAGCCAGAAAAGCAAGAGGGATTGCTGCTTTCACTGCGCAGCGATCCCTCTTGCTGTTCTGGCTTCTGAGATTCAGAATATTTTTTTCCCTTGTTTTCCTCCTCCAAAAACTAGGTGCGTCTTATAGTCTGGTGCGCCTTATAGAGCGAAAAATAAATTGAGAGTGATGGTAATTTGACTGCACCTCCATAGGAAATTGCTTTTGAAGATACGGCTGCACACCATCAGTTAGTTCCATGTTCTCTACATTTGGGGTTTGTTCTCTGCTTTCCTCCCAGCATGCCTCTTTCCATTCTGTCCACCCCCCACACCTGTCTAGTATGGTTTCCAAGGTGTGAGATGGATTTCACATTGTCCTGCTCCTGGGGAAGACTGTTCTGTCTCTGCTTCTTTCCATCATTGATTTGCAACAGACACCCGCTTTGACCTAGCAGCAGCAAGTGGCAAAGTGATTAGCAGTGAGGTCTATAAATCGTGTAATTTTCGGCTCAGGGGGCCCAAATCCAGCTTTCAGGTTGCTTCCCTGCTGTGACGCGATGCTCCTGCCCTCCCAAGTGTGTGCATGTGTGTGCGTGCGTGTGTGTGTGTGAGAGGCTGAAATATTGGTACAGTGGTACCTTGGTTTTCAAATGTCTCAGAAGTCGAACATTTCGGTTTCCGAACACTGAAAACCTGGAAGGAACTGCTTTGGTTTTCAAACGCGCCTCGGAAGTTGAACAGGAAACGTGGCTTCCGTTTTGAGTTTTCTGGAAGTAAATGCTTTGGTTTTCGGCCGTTTTGGGAATCGAATGGTCTTCCAGAATGGATTGCGTTTGAAAACCGAGGTACCACTGTACCTGGGAAGAAGAAATCACGACTTTCATCGCCTTTATATGAAACTATTTGATGCTTTCGAGGGATTCATTGTAGTGGATAAATGAAACCAGCAAAAAGTTGCCCCTTTTGTCTCGAATGCACAGAAGCATCAAACCTGAATTTATGCACAGCAGCTCAGTGATAGAGCATCTGCATTGCTTGTAGAAAGTCATAAATCCAATCTCCAAATGCCTGGAACCCTGAAGTCCTGCTGCCAGCCAGTGTGGACAGTATTCAGATGGATGGAACAATGGCCTGACTCAGTGTAAGGCAGATTCCTATGTCCCTGATGTGGTGAAAATGATCCTAGTCTAGGCATAGGCAAACTCCGGCCCTCCAGATGTTTGGGACTACAATTCCCATCATCCCTGACCGCTGGTCCTGTTGGTTAGGGATGATGGGAATTGTAGTCCCAAACATCTGGAGGGCCGGAGTTTGCCTATGCCTGTCCTAGACAGAACCACTTTGGCCTGTGGGGTGGGAGGCATGTTTCAATGTTCTCCCCACCCAAATAACAAAATTAACATTAAAAAATAATAATCCAGCATCTTGCATTCATGTGTTTGGAACACCATGGTGTGGAAGATTGGGGTACTTAGTTTGGGCACCAGGAACTATAGCAGAGAACCTTTGGTTTGGGAAAGAGTTAAGCCCTTCCCTGTTCCAAATTATGCCACTCCCCTGCTGCTGCTGCTGCTGCTGCCGCCGCCGCCGCCGCCGCCGCCGCCGCCGCCGCCGCCAATTGTTGTTGTTTAGTCATGTCTGACTCTTCATGACCCCATGGACCAGAGAACGCCAGGCACTCCTGTCTTCCACTGCCTCCCGCAGTTTGGTCAGACTCATGTTTGTGGCTTCGAGAACACTGTCCAACCATCTTGTCCTCTGTCGTCCCCTTCTCCTTGTGCCCTCCATCTTTCCCAACATCAGGGTCTTTTCCAGGGAGTCTTCTCTTCTCATGAGGTGGCCAAAGTATTGGAGCCTCAGCTTCAGGATCTGTCCTTCCAGTGAGCACTCAGGGCTGATTTCCTTCAGAATGGATAGGTTTGATCTTCTTGCCACCAATACTATTTATTAGTATAATTGGCTGCTGGGAGTTTTTGATTGCATGCATTTGTATGCACTGTGTGGTTAACCTTCCCTAAGAAGGAAAGGTTGCTTAGCTGTCCTTGACACGATTTCTGTGGGGAGGTCTGAGGCCGAGGAGAGGATGTGGCAAATGCAACCCTCTCCACTCGCCTGGGCTTCGCTGTAGTTTTCAGCACAGACGACTTTAAGAGCGTAATAAAAGGCTGCTGGGTCAGGCAGTCCTCTTCTCAGAGTGGCCTCCCAGATGCCTGTGGAAAACCTGCAAGTAGGAGCCAAACACAAGAGTCCTCTCTCCGTCTGTGGTTTCCAGAAAATAGCGTTGCTGCCTCCAAGGCCAGCAGCCATCGTCAAATTTATAGAGGTGCCAAATGGCTCCTTAAACCTGGGCTACAGTCGCCAAACCAGAATGTCTAGTCGCCATTTTTGGGCCAAACAGCTCGAAAGTCAATCCGGCTTTTAGGTTCCCGAAATTCGTCACGATTGTGCAGCTAAAACTTCCTGGATAGATTTCTTTTTTCAACATCTTCTTTTTTATATATACACATTTTTATTGATTTTTTAACATATCCATTCCAACAGTCATACAACATAACTTCTCATCTTATACAATGTTTTAGACTTCCATCAACACCTCTGATGATTTACGATACGATACAATACGATACGATATCTTTATTGTCATTGTCCCTTGCGGAACAATGAAATTGAAAAACTACATAAAACTACATAAAAACTACATAAAACTACCACAAAACTACATAAAACTACATAAAAACTACATAAAACTACATAAAACATTCAAAAACCCCTACAAAACTCTAAAACCCCATTTTAAAATACACTATACAACAGAGACCCCTTTCCATTCTTTATCACTTATTCTGCATTTCTTAATTTCTATATTACATTTAAATATCCTTAACTAATAATCCTCACCCTTGTCTTTCTTGCAGTATTTCAAATAATCCACCTTACAAAATGTCTTGCAGTCCTACTAGCGTAATCTGTTCCTCACCATTACTTTTCAAATAGTTCATATATTTACTCCAGTCTTCTAAGAATCTCTGATCCCGCAGGTTTCAAATCCTTCCTGTTAATTTATCTAATTCTGCATAGTCCCATCCTGGGTAGATTTCTAAAGGGTGTGTTGTTAGTGTGTGAAAACAGCCAAGATCCAAGGATTCCCAGGCATGTGCTTCCAGATGGCGGAGACGGCAAGCCCAGGGGGCAGCTCCCCCGCTCCCCGGATTACGTAAATAAATAAAAATACTTAACTTACTGACCAATCGAGTCGTAGAAAGCTCAGTTCTTCCCCCTCTATCAAAAGTCCTCCCCCCAACAAAAATCCTGGCTACAGCCATGCCTGGTGCCTGGTGAATTTTGAACACTACCCAAGAGTCATCTATTCCAACCCTCTGCAATGCAGGAATCTCACCTCAAGCATCCATGAGAGTTGGGCATCCAGTCTCTGCTTAAAATCTCCAAGGAAGGAGAGCACCACCTCCTGAGGGAATCCATTCCACCGTCTAAACAGCTCTTACTGTCAGAAAGTTCTTCCTGATGTTTAGTTGGAATCTCCTTCCTTGTAACTTGAATCCATTGGATCGAGTCCTATCCTCCAGAGCAGGAGAAAGCAAGCTTGCTCCATCTTCCATTGATAGCCTTGTCTTCTATGAATTTGTCTAATCCTCTTTTCCAACCTTCGAGACTAGATAGCTATTGGCCTGCTCTTATTCAAAACTACAGTGGTACCTCTGGTTGCGAACGGGATCCATTCCGGAGGCCCGTTCGCAACATGAAAAGAGTTCAACCTGCAGCGTCGCGTCTGCACACACACAGGTTGCGATTTGCCGATTCTGCGCATGTGTGTAATGTCATTTTGCACTTCTGCGCATGTGCGAGCAGCGAAACCCGGAAGTAACCCTTTCCAGTACTTCTGGGTCACCGTGGGACATAACCTGAAAGAATGTAACATGAAGCGGACGTAACATGGGGTGTGACTGTACGCTTCAGGTTACATACGCTTCAGGTTACAGACTCCGCTAACCCAGAAATAGTACCTCAGGTCAAGAACTTTGCTTCAGGATGAGAACAGAAATCATGCGGCGGTGGCAGCGGGAGGCCCCATTAGCTAAAGTGGTGCTTCAGGTTAAGAACAGTTTCAGGTTAAGAACGGTCCTCCAAAACGAATTAAGTACGTAACCAGAGGTACCAATGTATTTCCAAAACTCTGTGTGCTTTCAAAACACTCTCCATTTTGCTAGCACATATCACTGGCTTCCAAAGCATTAGCATTGTACTTTCAGTCAGTCTTTAGAGACTGTTGTGCCTTACAACCACTTTCCTCCCAAAATACAAACGCTTTGCTGGATTTAACATGGGCTAAGAAGGATGATAGCTGAGAAGTCCTGTGTATGGTGAATGATACTTCATGCTAATGTATGAAACATTTTAATTTTAAAATGCTTCAAAGTTGAATGTTGTCCCTTTGTACCACTGATCTAGAAAGAAAGAAAACACCATTTTTAAAGGTTGCAAACTGTGTGTCTGGTCTGACTCAGAGGTTGAGCAAACCCTGAAAGATCTGCTTGTTTTTTTTCCTGGGGCTGAAGTCACACAGAAGAGATAACATTTAATCAGATGTATCCCTGGATGCCACTGAAAAATGTGTCGCTGTATTAATTGGCGCCAGGAAACAATGAGTGTATCCAGGGGTCTTTACAGCTTGCTGTGATCTCATGCAGCCTCATCCATTCGCTTGTTTCTTCACATAATGAAGTCAGCCTGCACAGTACTAAACCCCCAGACCTTGTCCCCCCCTCCTCCTCTGGCGTCCTTGCTTTGTGGATCTGCCCAAGGTGGAGCGCTGAAAGACCAGTCTTTTAATAATTACAGGGGGGGGGGGATTGCAACCATGTGTTGCAGTAGAGTCTCATCCTCGTAATAACAAGTGCTCCTGTTTAGGGCTGCAGCCAGCCAGCTAGGCCCTCTTGCAGAAGACCCCACCCTGCTTCCCAGTTTCCCATTTTTCTTGTTCAGCTGTCATTTCACATCCCACAGCTATTGAGCATTCTTAGTCCCCTCTGGGCTTCTGCCCCCCCCCACCTCCGTTTTTTGTTTGTTGAGCAGGGGAGCTCCCCTGCTGATCCTGCTTGAGCTTTTAGGTAATTGGACCCCAAGACCTTTTATGCTGTACAGGAAGGGGACGGGTGGCGCTGTGGTCTAAACCACAGAGCTTTGGGCTTGCCGATCAGAAGGTCAGTGGTTCGAATCCCCATGACGGGGTGTTGTTCTGTCCCAGCTCCTGCCCACCTAGCAGTTCGAAAGCATACCAGTGCAAGTAGATAAATAGGTACCGCTCCGGCAGGAAGGTAAACGGCGTTTCCGTGCGCTGCTCTGGTTCGCCAGAAGCAGCTTAGTCCATAGCTGTCAACTTTTCCCTTTTCTTGCGAGGAATCCTATTCGGAATAAGGGAATTTCCCTTAAAAAAAGGGAAGCGTTGACAACGTTATGCTGGCCACATGACCCGGAAGCTGTCTGTGGACAAACGCCAGCTCCCTCGGCCTATAGAGCGAGATGAGCGCTGCAACCCCAGAGTCGTCCGCAACTGCACCTTATGGTCAGGGGTACCTTTACCTTTAATAATAATAATAATAATAATAATAATAATAATAATAATAATAATTTATTTATACTGCGCTCATCTGGCTGGGTTTCCCCAGCCACTCTGGGCGGCTTGCAACAAAACACTAAAATACATTAACCTTTTAAACATTAAAAGCTTCCCTAAGCATGTCCAATTGACATGTGATCACTGACATGCGGGATCTGTAACAGGGTGAAATAGGTAAAATTGGGGCAGGGTGGGGGTGGGGTGGAAAGCGCTTATATGTGGTCTGCCAACATACACAGGGTTCAGGAATGGAACTAATACTTTGAATAGTGCCTGGTAGCTCACAGGCAGCCCCTTTTTCTTTGCCCCCCTTTAGAAAGAAGCCACCAGAGATCTGGTCAAAGATCAGCCTCCATCAGAGAATCGTAGAATTTACAGTTGGAAGGGACCGTGAGGATCATTGCATTTGCAGTGGATTTTTAAGCTGTCCCATAATGGGGATTGAACCTGCAACCTTGGCGTTATCAGCACCACGCTGTAAGCAACGGATCTATTCAGGACATGAATGACTAGCTGTGCCCTAAAAGTGCAGAGAGAACATTGGGGCTCTGACTCTCATTCCCTCTGTTAGCAATGTTCAGTCCGAGGCTGAGAGCAGATCGTTGCATAGGCAAAAGGTCACCATCTACAGTCATACCATGGGTTGAATGTGCTTCGGGATGAGCGCGTTCGAGTTGCGCTCCGCGGCAACCTGGAAGTAACAGAGCGCGTTACTTTCGGGTTTCACCGCTTGCGCATGTGCAGACGCTGAAAATGACGTCATGCGCATGCGCAGAAGTGTCGAAAAGTGATGTGCACGTGTGCAGACATGCCATCACTGGTTACGTCTGCTTCTAGATGCGAACGGGGCTCTGGAATGGATCCCGTTCGCATCTAGAGGTACCACTGTACATGCAACAGGAGGAGGAGCCCTAAGGTTGTGGAAGTGCAAAAAGCTTTAAGGAGGGAAACTGAACCGAACCAGAATAGCCCAAAGAGGACTGAGTTAAGGAGTTCTGAGTTGGTGACAGAATGGAGAACTGGTGGGAAGGGGTCTGGAATGGAGTATCCTGGAAATGGCCACCTTGAACCCTTAGTAGGAGCCACCCTACACTGTGACATTCCATTGCAAGTCCTAACTGCATGATAGCCATTCACAACGTGCGCATAGAGCATCTTCAGATTTGTGGCTGTTTCCAAGTTAACTTCCGCTTTGCTCTCATCGCGTGTCAAGAAGCCCTCACCTTAGTCACCACTTCCTAAGATGTGTTACTGATGCGAAAAAAGAAGAAGAAAAATTCCACTCCCTCGAGCAGTTTCAGGATAAACATTGGAGAAACTATACATGCCAGAAAGAGCCCTTTGGACTGGCCGAGATGACCGGCAGAATCCGTGATCTGGGAGAAGAGAAGATGGAGGAAGACTGGGAGAAATTTAAGATGTATCTACAAAAACATTGTAATTTGGTTGAATGTTAAGAAGGATGCTAGATTATAAAAAATTGGCCACCACTAAACTAGATTTAAATTTGATGATAAGTGAGACTAAAGAAAATATAAAAAAAATTTTGGAAGAAGTGCTAGATTATATTTGAATGAGTGGACATGAGATTGTAAACAAGTTGATAATTTGTTTGGAAAAATTTTTTAACGATGTAAATGGGAGCGGGAGACGTGAGGGAGTCCAAAGAAGTGATGAAATTGTTGTAAAAGAAGTAAGATTGTTTATTATGTGTGCATTTATAATTAAAAACCTTAATAAATATTTATAAAAAAAAAAAAAAGAAAGAGCCCTTTGGGGCATTTAGCGGCAGCACATTTCTGGCCCGAAAGCTCATTTTTTAAAAATAAAAAATTGTCTAGTAGCACCTTATAGACAAACTAAGTTTGTTCTGGTATAAGTTTTCGTGTGCATGGATACACTCAGCTCATTTTTATAGAATTTTGGCGGTGCGGGAAAGCAGAATAGAATCCATTATTCTCCTCTTGCTATTGTAAAGCATCTGTCAGGGAACTGCCATCGGAGCCAGAGGAGGAGGGAGGGCTCCAGAGGGATGCCGGAGAGGGTCCCAGGAGGGAGAGAGGCAGCCCATCTGCTGGGGAAGGAAATCAGCGTAGCACCAGTGGAGAAGGGGGGCAGATGGGGGAATCGGCGAGGTGGCTCCATGACTCCTTGCCGGAGACCAGCGGGGAGAGCACGGGTCCTCCGCTGCCCACACCCTCCCTGCGCAGAAGGCTTCCGCGCAGGGAGAGTAAGCGGAGACTAGGCGTCAAAGAGCTTCTTTGCTGGAAGAAGTTCAAGAAACGTCCACTGACGGATGCTGCCAGCCATTGAGACAGCCACGGATGGGTGGCTGTCCAGACAGAAAGGGTTCACCCAGGTAACCCAGCCAAGCGTGGCGCCGATTTACGCACAAGCAAGCCCTAGAACCATTACAGCATCGCTCCAACATCTTTTCGATTAGTCAGAGCCTGTAAGGTTTTATGGCCAACACCAGACACGTCTTTAATTCAAAACGCCTTTTCCAAAGCATCCTTCTGATTTAAGGCTACGTCTTTTTGTGAATCACACAACAATAAACTGTGGAAGAGTACCTAAGATCTTGAGGTTTAACAAAGGGTTTTATGAGTGCAGATAGAAAACCTCTTTTTGTATCACTACTATCCAAGCGAGCTTCCTGTTCAAGGTTTGACACTTTCCATATTATTCTGGTGCTGTGGCCTGACATGTTCCTGTAAGCGAGGCAGACCACATCATCAACCCTCATCATATTTCCAAGGCCATCTCTAGATCTGACGCCTTCTGTTGAATTATACACGGCCAGCGCTTCATTTGTGTTCCACTAGCTAAAAGGCTGTCATTATGATGCACAGGTTATTTTAAGAGGGAGATTGAATATACAAAGGTGCCTTGGTTCTCAAACTTAATCCATTCCAGAACCAAAGCGTTCCAAAACCAAGGCGTGCTTTCCCATAGAAAATAATGCAAAACAGATTAATCCGTTCCAGATTTTTAAAAACAACCCCTAAAACAGCGATTTAACATGAATTTTACTATCTAACAACACAATTGATCCATAAAATGAAAGCAGTAATCAATGTAAAGGTCCAGTCGTGACTGACTCTGGGGTTGCGGCGCTCATCTCGCTTTATTGGCCGAGGGAGCCGGCATACAGCTTCCGGGTCATGTGGCCAGCATGACTAAGCCACTTCTGGCGAACCAGAGCAGCGCACGGAAACGCTGTTTACCTTCCCGCCGGAGCAGTACATATTTATCTACTTGCACTTTGATGTTCTTTTGAATTGCTAGGTGGGAAGGAGCTGGGTCTGAACAACGGCAGCTCATCCTGTCGCGGGGATTTGAACTGCCGACCTTCTGATCGGCAAGCCCTAGGCTCTGTGGTTTAACCCACAGCACCACCCGCGTCCCAGTAATCAATGTACTGTACTATAAAATAAATAAGACAGTATTGTAGATGATAAAAATTAAAGTTAATTTTTCCCTTACCTGCACTGATGATAGTCATTGTTTGGATGGGGGTGTGTGTGTGTGTGGCTTTTATCCATTTCTGCAGTCACACAGTCAATCAATCAGTAGCTGAACTGGGTTCCATACAGTCACAAAAACAAATCAACTGAAAAAGCCTCAAAAACAAAAACGCAAAATAAATAGCAAAAAACAAAAGCGCCAAACTTAATCCGTTCTGGAAGTCCATTTGACCAAAATGTTGGAAAACCAAGGCGCAGCTTCTGATTGGTGCAGGCGCCCCGGAAACAATGGCCAACAGCTGCATCGGACGTTTGGCTTCCAAAAAATGTTCGAAAACCAGAACACTTACTTCGAGGTTTTCGGCGTTTGAGAACCAAGGTACGACTGTATAGCAGCACTATCTTGGTTTACTGGGACCCGTTGGTTTACTGGTGGTGACCTTTAAAGCTTTAACTGTTTGGCGGTCCAGGGTATTGAGAAATTAAGATGTCAAGGCTGCCTGCTTGCACATCTAAAGTACAACTGCATGCATTGTGTATTATCACTGTCCAATGGGATGAAATGTGCTATGTTGGGGAGACATGATTAAGGCTTCTAGCAAAAACCAGCAATTGAGTTCCCCTGGGACCATCTTTTATGTGAGCAAAGAGGAAGGGTTTGGAGTCACCAACCTCCACCAAGGAAATTCTCCAAAGGGAGATCCTGATCTGATAGTTACTGATTTTATCCAGCGTGCTTTTAATAAAGATGAAAATACGTGAAGGTTTAAAAAGGAGAAGCTCCCTCTTTCTCAGATTTTGAGTCCCAGGTGAAATATCAGGGGTAGATCACATGCTGATGTCAACTACAGATCCCTACCTGATGTCAACTGTTTAAAAGAGCAAGTGATACAAAAGAACCACCTTTGCCTGAGACCCCAAAGAACCACAGTCAAAGTAGACAACACTGAGGTGAGCTGACCTATTATAAGGCAGCTTGGAGTGCAGCATTGCTGAATGAGGACTTACCGATAAATTTGATCCCCTTTATTCAGGCCTGAATCAAGACCAGGGGTCAGCAAACTTTTTCAGCAGGGGGGGCGGTCCACTGTCCCTCAGACCTTGTGGGGGACCGGACTCATAGCTGTCAACTTTTCCCTTTTCTTGCGAGGAATCCTATTCGGAATAAGGGAATTTCCCTTAAGAAAAGGGGAAAGTTGACAGCTATGGCCGGACTGTACAGTGGTACCTCTGGTTACGTACTTAATTCGTTCCAGAAGTCCGTTCTTAACCTGAAACAGTTCTTAACCTGAAGCACCATTTTAAGCTAATGGGGCCTGCTGCGCCACCGCCACACGATTTCTGTTCTCATCCTGAAGCAAAGTTCTTAACCCGAAGTAATATTTCTGGGTTAGCGGAGTCTGTAACCTGAAGCGTATGTAACCTGAAGCGTATGTAACCCGAGGTACCACTGTATTTTGAAAAAAAATATGAACAAATTCCTATGCCCCACAAATAACCCAGAGATGCATTTTAAATAAAAGCACACATTCTACTCATGTAAAAACATGCTGATTCCCGGACCGTCTGCGGGCCGGATTGAGAAGGTGATTGGGCCGGATCCAGCCCCTGGGCCTTAGTTTGCCTACCCATGATCAAGACAGTGGCTTTTTGGAGCAACCACAGAATCATAGAATTTGTAGAGTTGGAAGGAAGCACGAGGGTATTCTTGTCTAGCCCCCTGCAATGCAGGAATCTTTTGCCCAACATGGGGCTCAAACCCACGACCTTGAGATTATGAGTTTCATGCTGTAGTGACTGAGCTAGTTTAGGGGTAGAGTTTTGTATGCGGAAAATCCCAGGGTTTTTAGGTGCTGGGGTGGGATAAGACCTTGTAGATAATATGGCAGGGGTGGGAAATGTTTTCAGCCCCAGGTCCCATTCTCTTATGGTGAGCTTTTCGGGGGCCAGGGACCAGTGGCGATTGAGTCCAGATTCAGACTTTAACCTTTTGTCCAGCAGGCTGCATTCCAGCCAAGCAGAAGTCGGTTGTTTCTGTGCACACATACAAACACCCCTTTACCTTCCATTCAAGTAACCAAGAGGCAATATCTAAGTTAAATGGGAAACTTCATAGAATTGTGGAGTTGGAAGGGCCCATGAGGGTCATCTAGTCCAACCCCCTGCAATATAGGAATCTTTTGCCCAAAGTGGGACTCGAATCCAAGACCCTGATATTAAGCGTCTTATGCTCTACTGACTGAGCTATCCAGTTTCAGCCATGCAAAAGCACTTTGAGCGTATACAGAACAGCCAACTAGGGATATATCCTGGGAAGAAGTGGTGTGGTCTTGGGAGGATAATGAGGGCCGGATAGAGAGGTGTGGAGGGCCACAAGCAACTCCGAGACCTGGGATTGCCCACCCCTGCTAAATAGACTCATGGTCTGGTTTAGCAGAAGACAGTTCCCTAGATTTGTGCCCGCAATCCTATAACTGCTAACAATAACATTCTGTTTTTATTAAGGCACCGTAAAACAATTACAGTGCAGACATAATTATATTATGCTGATCATTTGCCAGGCTAGAAAGGATGATTTGTATGCTCAGGCCCCTGCATGATGTTTCTTAGAAAGCAACTTGCTGAAGAACCCAGAAGATATTTACATTCCTGGGCGCCAGGATTAATATCCAACTGCCCGAGGCACCGAAGCGCTTCAAATTTTGTTCAGCCTTGATTATAATAGTATAAATATTGTTTGTATTTTTTATTCAATATTGTCGGTCTCTGTGGGAAATTGGCATAATTAACAACGGAGAATTGCTGCCGCGTAATAGGTATGAGCTTGAACTCTCACAAATGCTCCTTCTCGCACTCTCAGTTCCCTCTTCTGCAAATTCTTCTGCAGATTCCGACTAATAATCAGGAAGAACTTTCTGGTGGTAGGAGGTGTTTGACAATGGAACAGATTCCCTTGAGATGTAGTGGACTCTCCTTCCTTGGAAGTTCTTAAGCAGAAGTTGGACAGGCAACCATCTGTCATGTATGTTCTAGTCAAGATTCCTGCATTGCAGAAGGCTGGACTAGACCCTCAAGGTCCCTTCCAACACTATCATTCTATGATTCTATAAACTGCAGTCAAAACCACAATTAAATAAGCAGAGAGACCATAATTTATGACTTTGTGAGGCAGTTCCTTGGTCAATCTTCCGAGTATTTCTCCTTGAGTGGTCTAATAAGCCCAACACCGAAGAGGTTGCAATGTATTCAAATGTAAAATCTCTTAGATCTGCTATGATGGTTAGCTCTTGTCCCGTTTGTTCCTCTGATTATATGTGATGTGTGTTTTTTCCACCATAAAAAGTTGGAAACCTTCCCTTCTGTGACGGATAACAAAACTGCCGTGGCAGGAAACTCGTGTCCCTCCAGATGTTGTTGCTCTCTAAACTCTCCTCTGCCCTGGCCAATGTGGAACATGGAGAGGGCCTGATGGGAGTTGTAGTCCTACAACATCTGGAGGACTCTGCTTTTGGCTCTTAGCCTTGGCCTAACCTCTCCCTAAAACCCCTTAGCTGGTCTCCACCTGAAGCTCCTGTGTGAAGTCGTCCATAAAAACGGGCCTTGTTTTCTGTTGCCAGGCAACGCCATTCCAGCTGCCATTGAAGAAATGCTCTGTGGTAGGAAATGGTGGGATTCTGAAGAACAGCGGCTGCGGCAGACAGATAGACCAAGCGGACTTTGTCATGCGGTAAGACAGTGGCCTCGCTGTGGCATGGCGTCCCTGTTCCCTCCACCCCCCTTGTTTCTCACCCACAACCATCCAACAACATGGGTTTTCCCCTTTTGTTTGTGTTTAATTAACCATAGACAGTCTCTTTTTCTCCCTCAGAGTGATTTATAGGGGTGGGAAAGAGCCATGGCAGATAGGGCTGTTCCCTCCCTTAACAATGCACTCTTCAGAGGCATCAGGGGAAGATAGCTGAGTGAAGGTGCTTTAATCAAACGGAAAACTAAGAGAGATGGAAGAGCCTCAGGTCCCTTCTGGCTTCCTTGCACAGAAGAACTTTGGACTCTGTTTTCTCAGAAAGAGAAGAGTTTCAAGGCTCCATTTGCACCATGCATTGAAAGCGCTATACCACTTGAAACACTTGCGCACACTCCATGGATCCTGGGAGCTGTAGCTTGTACAGGCTGCTGAGAGTGCTTAAAGGTAAAGGTACCCCTGACCGTTAAGTCCAGTCGTGACTGGGGTTGTGGCGCTCATCTCGCTTTATTGGCTGAGGGAGCCGGCGTACAGCTTCTGGGTCATGTGGCCAGCATAACTAAGCCGCTTCTGGCGAACCAGAGCAGCGCACGGAAATGCCGTTTACCTTCCCGCTAGAGTGGTAGCTATTTATCTACTTGCACTTTGATGTGCTTTTGAACTGCTAGGTTGGCAGGAGCAGGGACTGAGCAACGGGAGCTCACCCTGTCGCCGACCTTCTGATCGGCCAGCCCTAGGCGTCCCATCGCTGAGAGTGCTTAGGCGACCCCTATTCCCTTCACAGAGCTACAGCTCCGTGAAGTTAGAATTGTAGAGTTGGGACCATCTAGTCCAGCAAGGAATCTTTTCCCCAATGTGAGGCTCAAACCCACATCCCTGAGATTAAGAGTATCATGCTCTACCAAGTGGTCCTGCTAGCTAGGGATGATGGGAGTTGTAGTCCAGCAACAGCTGGAGACCCACGTTTGGGAAACCCTGGTGTATACAATGCTGCATTAGATGAACCAGTAGTCAGACTTGGCATAAGGCAGTTTCTGGTGTCCCGATGCTTTTACTATTGCTTTTTTGAAATACACTCCTAGGATAAAATCTGATAAAGATCAGAAAAATTAAATGGAAAAGACTGAAGCTAAGGGGCATAGCATCTCCTTCCCATGTAGTAGGCCTCGGGTTCACTCTTATGATGGCATCTCCAAATAGGGCTGGGAGACACCCCTGTCAGAAACCCCAGAGCGCTGCTACCAGTCAGTGTAGACAACAATGAGTCGAATGGACCAGTGGTCTGAATGCCATGAGGCCATTGCTTATGTAACCTGACCGCCCAGTTGCCAACTCAGGGGCAAAAAGAACGGCGAAATCCATGTAATGAGGAACTGTGAACAGGCCTTTGGAAGATGCCGTCTGGGGTCTTGGAGTTCCTGCTCCGGCCTCGTTTTCAAAATGGCTTCCCAAGAAAGCTAGTGGCTGACCATGGATGTTGACAAAAGGCTCCTTATCCCTAGAGCACTGGCTGTTTTATCCTGGAGTATTCAGTATAATTTCTGGCCCTGTAATTCCTGCCAGTGTGATATATTGGAGCCACAGAGGACTGTTGCTCATTTAGGCATAAATGGAAGAGTTTAATAGCCCTCACAGATAGGAAGAAACTGGCGCTCACTTGGCCCCCAGCCCTCGCACCGCTAATGTCACTTTGAGGCTTTGAAAGGGTTTCAAAGGCGGCAGAGCCGGGACTTGCATTTGGGTTCTCTGTCAGTTCCCCGCGCTGGAAAGGATATTGATGTGATGTGTGTAAAGGAGGGTACAAGCAAGCTGACAAGTTGTGGGTTCCACAGATCAAGGTGAAGTGAAATGTGAAATTTCACGGCACGTCTTAGCGGGAGGAGATCTGAGGGACGGGAGGGGGATCTTTCTGAAAAGAAATGCATTTTACAGGCCCATTTTATCTATGTCAGTCAAACACAGTCGGGTAGAGAAAGCGGGTGGGGAGACGCTTCCTCTCAAAATATAGTGGTCATTTTGGTGAAGTTGGATGTTGGAAGATTCATGAAAGACAAAAGGAAAATCTCCTTCATTTGGCACACATTTAAACTATGGAATTGAGCATAAGAACATAAGAGAGGCTCTGTTGGGTCAGGCCAAAAGCCTATGTAGTCCTGCATAATTTTCAACCGCAAGATGGCCACCAACTTGGACTACAGCTTTCCCACCGGGTTTGGGAAAGACTGATCTGGTGTCTTATCCTTCCTTTGAACCCTGCAGAACATTTCTGCTAGGGCTGGGGAACCTGAATAAGAATGACATTCTGCATGCTTCTTGAAGAGTAGATTGTCTAATGCAGGGTTTCCCAAACTTGGGTCTCCAGCTGTTTTTTGGGGGGGTTTGGGGTCATTAAAATGCATGCAGCCAATCAGCATATTTCTCCTGTTCCATTGTCTAAAAGCCACAGGGTCTGAATAGCTGGGTTCTTGCTGAGTTTCCATCTGGCTACTCAAGCCACATCCTTCGTTTTCTGCAATATTGTCTGATGAAGCTATCCTAGAGAGAAAAACAAAACACAGCTCCTACTGGGATGGAGTAAACTTGAGTTCCCAAAGGAACAGTATCCATAACTGATTTGAACATACTTTGAATCTTTTGGCTGATCGGTAATGAGATAAAGTAATTATATCAAATCTGTGTAATTACCGGCCAGTTGCCAATCTCCTGTTCTTGGACAAGGTTAGGGTTAGGGTTCTTGAGTGTGTGGCCGTGTGTAATGGTTCTAGGGGTTGCTCGTGCGTAAGCTGGTGCCAACACCTGGCTGGGTTGCCTGGGTGAACCTTTTCTGTCCAGAAACCTGTCCGGAAACCTTTTCTCACCCGTGGCTGTCTCAATCGCTGGCAGAATCCGTCAGTGGACATTTCTTAAACTTCTTCCAGCAAAGAAGCTCTTTGACGCTTAGTCTCCTCTTACTCTCCCTGCGTGGAAGCCTTCTGTGCAAGGATGGTGTGGGCAGCGGAGGACCCTTACTCTCCCCGCTGGTCCCCAGCAAGGAGTCATGGGACCGCCTCGCCGATTCCCCCATCTGCCCCCCTTCTCCACTGGTGCTACGCTGATTCTCTTCCCCAGAAGATGGGCTGCCTCTCCCCATCCCAGGACGCTCTCTGGAATCCCTCTGAAGCTTGCTCTCTCCCTCTGACACTGATGGCAGTTCCCTGACACCGTGGATCAGATCTCAGTACTCTTGGAGGAAACCGATTCTCTAGATCCATTTAAATCAGAATTTAGGCCCACTTTTGGCACAGAAACTGCTTTGGTGGCCCTTTATCAGGAGAGACAGGGGAAATGTGTCCCTGTTCATTTCTCTTGACCTCTCAGTAGCTGTTGATACCATCAACCATGGTATCCTTCTGCAGCAGTGGTTCCAGTCCTACTTGGATGGTCGTTTCCAGAGGGTGATGCTTGGGGAGTGCTCTTTGATCCTGTGAAGCCTTCAATGTGGAGTTCTTCAGGGTTCAATTTTATCCCCCATGCTGTTTTACATCTACATGCAAGCGTTGGGTGGGGTTATCTGGAGGTTTGGAGTATGTTGTCAGCAATATGCTGATGACACACAGCTCTACTTCTCCTTTACATCTGCAGGTGGCAGTGGATATGCTGGACTGCTATCTTGCCTTGGTAATGGGCCACATGAGGGCCAACAAACTGATGCTCAGAGTGAGACTCTGTTAGTGGGTGGTCCCCTAGACCGGATGGATGAGAGGTTGCCTGCTCTTGATAGGGTTGTACTCCCTCTGAAGAAGCAGGTACGCAGCTTCGAGGTTCTTCTGGGTCCATTGTTGTTGCTTGAAGCTCAGGTGACCTCAGTGGAGCAGAATACCTTCCATCAGCTTTGGTGGTCCAGCTTCGCCCCTATCAGGGATAGCTTAGCTTCTATTGTCTGTGCTCTGGTAACCTCTAGGCTAGATTACTGCAGGGTGTTATACATGGGGCTGCCTCTGATGATGGTTCGGAAACTTCAGCTGGTGCAGGATTCAGCGGCCAGGTTGCTCATTGGGGCAAGATGGTTTGAGCATAAAACACCAGTCCTGGTGGCCCAACTGCACTGGATGCCAATTTGTTTCTGGTCCCAATTCAAAGTGCTGGTTTTGACCTATAAAGCCTGAAATGGCTCAGGATCACAATATCTCAAGGACTGCCTCTTCCCATATGAACCAACCCCAGACCCTGTGATCATCATCCGAAGCCCTTCGTCATGAGGGACAGAGGGTGGCAACACAAGAACAGCCTTTTCCGTGGTGGCTCCCCATTTGTGGAATGCTCTCCCCTGGGAAACTCGCCAGGTACCATTACATTCCTCTTCTCCCCGGCCTTTGGCTGATTATACAACCTATGGCTTACTACGCTGTAGAGGGCTGCGTGTTTTGTTTGTTATTATGTTATGTATTTTTGAGTTTTTATACTGCAAGCCACCCTGTGATCTTCAGATGGAGGGAAGTATGTAAATTTCATCCATCAATAAAATAATAAAATAAAGGGGAAGGACAGTCATTTGAATAATGAGTCAGAGAACGGTCAGAGAAGGCAGATGACGCACTTCTACTGATGATGCCAAGACCTTGTTATATCTTGCTGGGAAGGAAGAAAACATGGCAGGCTTAGATGAGGCACCTGCCAAGAATCTAAACAAAAACTTGATTGCCTCTCTGCGAAACGAACAGAAACAGATAGGCCACTCTGGACTCCACACAGAAGCAACTAAGTCTACTACCACCTAGTGACTATATGGTGACACCGTCTTCACGGGAGATCACAGGAGAACTAGCGACACCAAGTTTTTTGAACAAAGGCAGAGATAAAAGATAAAGGTAAAGGGACCCCTGACCATTAGCTCCAGTCGTGGCCGACTCTGGGGTTGCGGCGCTCATCTCGCTTTATTGGCCAAGGGAGCCGGCGTACAGCTTCCGGGTCATGTGGCCAGCATGACTAAGCCACTTCTGGCGAGCCAGAGCAGCACACGGAAATGCCGTTTACCTTCCCACCGGAGCGGTACCTATTTATCTACTTGCACTTTGACGTGCTTTCAAACTGCTAGGTTGGCAGGAGCAGGGACCGAGCAACGGGAGCTCACCCCGTTGTGGGGATTCGAACCGCGACCTTCTGATCAGGCAGAGATACATGTGCATTAAATAACTGAAACAATGACAAGCATTCATTGGTGCAATCCAGTGATCCTTGGGATGGTATCTCAGGGGGCCATGGTACCCTGCAGACCCCTCACTCTTTGCAGCCAGGTAGGGACACTTTATTTATTATACGTTATTTATTTAAAGCATTCTTACCCTGCTCTGGAGCCATAAGCTCCTAGAACAGGTTAAGAGCAAAGACAGGAGTGCTGACTCTGAAATGTCATCGAGAAGACGGTCCGTACCCTCAGCTTGGCAATCCAAAAGGCGCAAGAGGAAAGGGGACTGGGAGGGAGGAGGAAGGAGGAAGGAAGGAAACTCAGGCACTCTTTCTTAGTTCCAGAGTTCTTGTAATGACCTCTTGGGGTGGAAATATTTCAAAGGAGCCAAATTCTGCTGGCCTTTGAGGAAAGGCCCTGCAGTCTTGCCCATGTAGTTGCCCTTTAACTAGAGATGCCAAGAATTGCACCTGGGAATAGATGACCATCGTGTGTCTCTTCCAA
This sequence comes from Podarcis erhardii, assembly GCF_964252035.2. Lineage (NCBI taxonomy): Eukaryota > Metazoa > Chordata > Lepidosauria > Squamata > Lacertidae > Podarcis > Podarcis erhardii. The sequence continues at coordinate 12,726,541 of NC_138500.1, read as the reverse complement.
CTCTACAATTCAGTGATTCTGCATGCAGTGAACCATATTTTTCACTCTATAAGTCGCACCAGACCATAAGACGCACCTAGTTTTTGGAGGAGATAAACAAGAAAAAAAAATATTCTGAATCTCAGAAGCCAGAACAGCAAGAGGCATCGCTGCGCAGTGAAAGCAGCAATCCCTCTTGCTGTTCTGGCTTCTGGGATAGCTGCGCAGCCTGCATTCGCTCCATAAGACGCACACACATTTCCCCTTACTTTTTAGGAGGGAAAAAGTGAGTCTTATAGAGCAAAAAATACGGTATTTGCTGTGACACTGGACTCCAGCCACTGCTTGGTCGTGCCAGTCTTTGGTGCTTGATGGAGTTTTTCTTTTCTTTTCAAACGGCGGAAATAAAAAAGGAAAGAAAGAAAGGGGGGGAACAGCAGAGAAGTTAAAATACATGGTGTGTTTCTGTTTCTTTCAGATGCAATCTTCCACCTCTCACCAGTGAATACAGCAAGGACGTTGGGTCCAAAACTCAGCTGGTAACTGCAAATCCCAGCATAATTAAGAAAAGGTAGGAAACAGATTGTTTGTTTCTTCTGAAAGGAACTGGCACGCTGAGCAAAGGGTGCTGGTGGGGAGAGAGTTGGCGTTTACGGTCACGGTGTTGGCAGTAGAATAATTATATTCCTCTGCAGGCAGCGCTGGAAGAGCTCGGCAGAGTGAAGGCGAGAGCCATTTCTCATCTGATGAGTTAATAAATCTTAGCACGGCTGTGCCACACTCCAACAAACATTAAATTGCTTTGCAGCAAAGTGTCTCAAAAAGTAGGCGGGCATGTTTATGGCACAAGGACAGAATGGTTAGGGTAGCATATACATTGCTGGATATCAAGGGTGCATCAGGTGCAAGAAAAATGAGTACCCGTATCTTAATTCCCCTAGAATCTCAGCTAGGGCTGGGTGGTATGTGGTTTTCAACATCATGATATATCACCATCCAAACATTGTGATATACCGATATATCACGATATCTGAAATAAGGATGGAGCTATGTTAGATGGCTGGCTTCATGGTTTTTCTTGCCTTGGGATTTTTGCCAGTGCCTGTTCTAATCCGTTTCCCTCTGCTGGGGGCAGGGGAGAGCTGAGTTGGCAGAGTTAACAGGGACTCCAGGAATCGAGAGAAGCATTAGCTGGATTCACGGTTTTCCCCACATTGTGATTTCTGCATTGCACACACATGGAAACACGCATCATGATTCACAATATATTGCCAGGTTAGAAATTATGAAACCAATATCATGATACGGACTTCAAACCGGTTTTGGACAATATACAGTGGTACCTCGGGTTACATACGCTTCAGGTTACAGACTCCGCTAACCCAGAAATAGTACCTCGGGTTAAGAACTTTGCTTCAGGATGAGAACAGAAATCGTGTGGCAGCAGTGTGGCGGCAGTGGGAGGCCCCATTAGCTAAAGTGGTGCTTCAGGCTAAGAACAGTTTCAGGTTAAGAACAGACCTCCAGAGCAAATTAAGTTCTTAACCCGAGGTACCACTGTATCAACATATTGCCCAGCCCTAGCCTCAGCTTTTAAAAAAATAGTATTTTCAAACAAGTTTCTAGACCTTATGGCTACAAATACATGTTTGACAGCAAATTGAAATTTCAGAAGTTGTAGGGTGGCTTAATAAGTTGTCCATGAATTTGGGTTAGAGCTCAGTTCTCTGTAGAGATCCATGCTCCTCCCAAGCCAGAACGAATTATTCCTTATTTCTTATTAGGAATAATAATAATAATTACCTGGCGAGAACGTAGCAGGCGATTCAGCACAGCTTTAAATTCTGTGACATTAAAGATGCGCAGCCCTTGTCTGGAAGAAGGCATGAAATGGATTCTCCACTCTGCTCCTTAAATAAATACTTAGTAATGTTGAAAAGGAACAGATGACCATAGAGCAGGAAGAAGACAGATTATTTCAGGCGTTAAGAAAGATGTTCCAGCTACTTACATTAAGAATAACAGTGTGTCTTTAAGCCTCCTCTTTGCTGAATGTCCATAAACCCATGAAAAACGTATTTCTTTCAACTAAGTTTGGATAAGATCTTATTTCCTCTTCAGTATAACTGTGTGTCGTTTAACAACAATTAATAATACTTTGCTGAATCTGATCCGGAGGAAAAAACATTGTCTGTTATTTGCTGGTTGAAACACTCACGCCTAGACACACTTAGTTAATTTGATCAATGATAGCTTGGCTCAATTTAATCTCTTTGCAGTATTTGGTTTCAGTTAATCTCCATGCCATATCTCTCAGGCTCATCTTCAAACGATAGTTTAATTAAGCAGTTGGTGGGTGTTCTCAATTAATAAACAAATATTATATTCTTGACCCTTGATGTTGATGCTAGACTTCGAACAAGGGATTGTGGTTCCATCAGACACTATTTTTCCTTATGCTGTTCATTTCAAGGTTTGTGATTATACTCATTTGAGCATATCTACATGAAGCCGCTAGTAGAGATAATCAGAGGGGTTTGGACTGGGTGTCCCATCAATATGCAGACGATACCCAGCTCTACCTCTCTTTCAAATCAGAACCAGTGAAGGCGGTGAAGGTCCTGTGTGAATGCCTGGAGGCAGTTGGAGGATGGATGGCGGCTAATGGATTGATGTTGAATCCTGACAAGATAGAAGTACTGTTCTTGGGGACAGGGGGCAGGCTGGTGTGGAGGACTCCCTGGTCCTGAATGGGGTAACTGTGCCCCCGAAGGACCAGGTGTGCAGCCTGGGAGTCATTTTGGACTCACAGCTGTCCATGGAGGTGCAGGTCAATTCTGTATCCAGGGCTCCCTCTGACTGCTCATCATCACCCTACCACCAATCCCCTGGCTCTGAACCTTCTTCCCCTGGGGGTTCCCAGGGGGTTCCCCAGCAGCTGCCTCCAGCCACTTCTCTACATGCAGCCAGTCCATGGCATTGAGGGTGGTGAGACAGTGCCCCATTTGTCCTAATGGACCATCTCCTGGCATTGTCCTGCCTTTGGCCAGGGGGGATGATATTCTTGAGATCTTTTCTTGCCGTTTTATTTGTTTGTGGACTGCCTTAGGATTTCATTTTGAAACACAAAGTGGTATCTAAGTTGTGGGTTGTATTCAACTCATTACAATTAATGGTCCTCAGTTAACCATACTTTGAGTAGAAATTAGTTGACTACCACTAGGTAGTTTGACGCAACCCTGGTCTGTTAATTCATAAATTTAAAGGAAGAGATGGGCTTATTTCCAGGTTCCCTCTCCCATCCGTCTCACACATTTCCCTTCTTTGACAGCTTGGAGCTGAGAAAACAGCCTCACAACCAAAACCCATTTCCTTCCTCTTCTCTCCCTCCTTGCATTTTTCATTTCCAAATTTCAGATTGCAAACTGCAAGAGAGAGGGAAAAAGATGAAAACCGAATAACTTGCAGCAAGCTGGAGATTTATTTACTTTCCAACATAATTTTGGTTCTTCCTTCTTATATTTAGCAGCAGCTAAATCTACTTGTCACCTGACCCCCCGACCCCCTAGTATATTTTCCCATCTGGTGATGATTCATCTGTGCTGCAGTTACCATGTGCTGGAGCTGAAGGCAGATAAGGCACATCAACACATAATAACATTTCCCAGCATTCAGAAGGGGGACTGCTTGCCCTAAGGGACCATAAAGCCTTGGGAGAAGGCGAAACTATGGCTGAATCCATTGGAATAGTAGTTCCCAATTAGGGGTCCAGGAACCCCTGGGGGGTTCAAAGATAGGCACCTGGGGGGTCCATGGCCCCATCCCTTGCCTCTCCCCAACCAAATGTTCATCATTTTTGCACCACAAATTTTAGGGACTGTTCTAGCACTTTGCTGTTTTTCAATTTATCAATCCAAATCACACTGCAATAACAATTTGACTTGGCAATACGCAGCAATATATCGCTTCTCGCGCGAGGGAGAGTGGGGCAGCCAATTTCAAGGCACCACCCCCACCCCCCTGATCTCCATGACTGCTCCTTCCCACATCCCCACACCTGATTTCCAATTTCGGACATTGTGATATATTGGACTAGCAGTGGTGTCCAAACTTTTTTCAAAGAGGGCCAGATTTGATGAAGTGAAGGGCCGTGAGGGCCGACCATAGGGCCAAACCTTTTTTTAGGATTGAAGTTGTCAAGGTGTTTTTTGTTTTGTTTTTGTTTTTAGAATTTTACCTCAGGAAATAAACTGCCACAGGGGCCAAATTAAACCGACCAATAGGTCGTTTTAGGCCCCCGAAACTGACTTTGGACATGCCTGTTTGTGATATTTAATTGCTGATATATCGCAGTGTTGAAAACCAGATATCGCTCAGCCCCAGTCTGGTGTTTTTTTTTAGTATACCTAAAATCCTTTGCTTATTAGGGGCCACCCCACATTTTGCTTAAAAAATGCTTTGCAGAGATAATTACCATAGGGAAATCAATGTTTTCAAAAGTAGGGGGTCTGTGGCTTGGCTTTTGAAAAATAGGGGGTCCTCAGTAATTAGCTAATTGGGAGCCACCACATTGGAGCAAAATGGCACTTAGACACTCTGTTGTGGCAACCCTAACCCAGGTTTAAGGTGCCATTTGGTGATTAGCTGATATATCTGAGTTTCTATCACTGTGACCCATATAGTTCAGACCTTCGAAATAATTTTGTTATGTACTGAAGTTCTCACCCTGGGCCAGCAGGGAGATACTGTAGATAGTTATGCAAATGAAGGATTGAAAGTGACGTTCAGTGATTGGATAGCTTTAGAAAGTTGTTACAGTAACAAGGTACTGGAGCTCTATATAAGCAGGCTGACTGAGCCCTTCAGTTCAGTTCTGTTCTGGCATCTGAATAAAGAAGAGCTGTTTGAAGAATTGCTGTGTCGTCTGATATGTTCACCCACAACTTAACAAATTTGTTGTCCAATATATTTTTCTTATTCAGTTAACCTAGCATCCAGTTATGTGGCAGCTCTCCTAAAGCAGAGGGAGCCAAGTTGTGGGCCTTTGCTCTTATAATTTCTGACCCGGGGCCATGCTTGCTGGGGCTGTAGGAAGTTGCCGTCCACAAGGGGATCCTCCCAGGGGATGGCCATCTTATTTGTAAAGTCTCCACACGTATTCTGGATGACTAAGACGCAAGCCAGCTGCTCCGTCGAGTTAAGCTACCAGAGTGCAAGGCACAGAAAACACATTAGTGCATTTGTCCCTGTTTTATTTAATTAGCAGAAGATAATTTTAGACTGCCTGTACTTTTGACTGCTCGGAGGGCTAGTTGCTTGCTGTGATTTTCAGCTGGTGGTCGAATTTTGAACACGGTATTTGATCCCACCTGTCTGCCCTGTTCAAGGGCAGAACATCTCAAATCTTTTATCTTGCACTGGGGTCCTAACTCCATGCAGTCTCCCCAGTTCCCTGTTTGACTCAAAAACTGGTGCCAATGTGGAGCATTTGGGGGGATGTTGAAGAAGGAGAGGAAGGATCAGATCATTGCTAAAAATCAAACTTTGGGTTAGCTGTTATTTCTCTCTCTGTGTGTACGTCCTTTAACATGTCACTTTTACAAAATTTTGCAAGTGCTGTGTCCAAAATTAATATTGTGACAAGATGACCCTTGTGCCTTCTCGGTCACCTGCCCCAGTGCTAACTGTTGATGGGCAATTATTTTTTGAAAAAAAAAATTTATTAAGCAATTCCAACATAACAACTTAACAAAACATACATTATTTTCCCCTTTCCCCCCTTCCATCCCTCCCCCCCCACCAGGGACTTCCCTCAGCTCCTCTCTCTGATTTCTCTGCACATATTATTCTGCGTGTTATAAAATTATACATATCCTTGCCTTGTCTATCTAGCATGTTATCAACCAATAAATTGGTGTATGTTTATTCAAAACCTGTCAAGGAGTCCAGTTCATTTTGTTGTCTTTTTAGATAATTTGTAAAAAGTTCCCATTCTTCCTTGAAGCCACAGTTGTCCTTGTCCCTCAGTTTGTATGTCAATTTAGCCAACTCTGCATAGCTCATCCATTTCTCTTGCCACTGTTCTTTCATTGGGATTTCCTCATTCTTCCATCCTTGGGCTATCAAGACTCTTGCCGCTGTTGTAGCATATATAAATAAATTATTTGGGGTTTTTTTGGCAGGTCTTGTCCTACAATCCCTAACAAAAATGCTTCTTTTTTTTTACAAATGTCATTTTAAACATTTTCTTCAATTCATTATATATCATTTCCCAATTTTTTTAAACTTCTTTACATTTCCAACATATGTTTGACCTGGTTTTATACATTTGTTGATGGGCAATTCTATGTGGCCTTTTGGTCTCTCTCTTCACAGTACTTTGTATTTAAATAGGATGAATTGGACAGTCCTTCAAACAGAGGATTTGTAACGTAGGACAAATGACCACCCTATTCAGTTTCCCCATCCCCATGTTTAAATTCCCTCAAGATGCCAAGAGAACTAAGCATTCTGGCGGTTCCCTCATTGTGAGAGGCAAAGCTACAGGGAACCAGGCAGAGGGCCTTCCCGGTAGTGGCGCCCGCCCTGTGGAACGTCCTTCCAGCAGATGTCAAAGCGATAAACAACTACCTGACATTCAGAAGACATCTTAAGGCAGCCCTGTTCAGGGAAGTTTTTAATGTATGACATATTAGTGTATTTTTGGTCTTTGTGGAAGCCGCCCAGAGTGGCTGGGGAGGCCCAGCCAGATGGGCGGGGTATAAATAAATTATTATTATTATTATTATTATTATTATTATTATTATTATTATTATTAAAATAGCCAGGCCCATCAGTCTGTGAGGTTATGTCAGGCATGTCCAACTGGTCGTTTGTGGGTGTGCCGCTGGCCATTCGCAGGAAGATCGTTTTCCCCCCCCCCCAACAAACGAAAAACAACAACTGTGGTCACTCCCTCCTAAAAAAGCTAAACTTTGGACACTGTCTCCCCAAAAAGCTTGACAACTCTAGGCAATAACAATGGGTAGATCGCTGCCATTTTTTAAATACTGGGAGTAGATCGCAGTCGCTTGGGAGTTGGATGTGACTGGGTTATCCAGTATATCTGAAGGAGCATCTACCCAGACACTGAGGTCCAGTGCTGAGGGCCTTCTGGTGGTTCCCTTACTGCGAGAAGCCAAGTTACAGGGAACCAGGCAGAGGGCCTTCTTGGTAGTGGCACCCTCCCTGTGGAACGCCCTCCCACCAGATGTCAAAGAGAACAACAACTACCAGATTTTTAGAAGACATCTGACATCAGCCCTGTTTAGGGAAGCTTTTAATGTTAATGGATTACTGTATTTTAGTATTTTGTTGGAAGCTGCCCAGAGTGTCTGGGGAAGCCCAAGCCAGATGGGTGGGGTATAAATATATTATTATTATTATTATTATTATTATTATTATTATTATTATCTGACTCATTTAATGATCCCCTTGAGAGTGAGGCATTGAGAAGACAGGCAGGAAAAATTAGTTTTGAGGCAGACACTTCAAAGGGCCACCTCATCTTTATTCTCGCCGTCTGTTGGGAACGAATCTTTTGGAATGGTAGACAGAAAATTAGGGGTTTGTTTCTACTGCTCATCCCCTGGTCAACACAGAAATAAAACTGCATTATGGTCATACAACCCAAACAAAGATGTGCCTGTATACCTTGTTGTCTCCATTCTTGTGAACTGCTTCATCGTAGACAAAAATGGAGGGTTTTTTGTGCACCTTGTGCCAAGCTGAACCAATATTGAATCAGTCTTAGGAAATCACGTTAACAGGTGCAGGTTTACCCTCCCACCCACAGTAAGAATACACACACACACACACACAGAGAGAGAGAGAGAGAGAGAGAGAGAGAGAGAGAGAGAGATTAGCAAATTGAATACACTAAGCAACACAGCAACATGGACTGATTTTGACAATAACCATTTGTGTCACTTCAGGGCTGATTAGATTTTCTGGTAATTTGGGGAGATATAGGAAAGGAGGACTACGGTCTTTGGCCAGATTGCAAGCAGATTTCGAGTGGGCTAAGTTGATGGCTTTGCCTATTAGAAAGAGAAGGGAGAAATTGCCTTCGTGTCTGGAATCTTGAACAGGAATGCATCACACTGCAACATGGCTGTTTTTCAGCCACAAGGAGGCTTTCCAAAAGGCAATATAATCAGGGATGTGGGGAGGTGTTGATGGCAGCCCCCTCAGTAGTCAATGTAATTCAGATTCCAGCAACTGGAAGAGAGTTGGATGAAACCGTAAATTTTGGTCTTCTCAGTTTGTCATTTTCCCCATCTCACATTCAGTTTTCCGCTTTTCTGCAGCAGTTTGCAATTCTTGAAAATGCAGCAGCATTCTACTGTGAATTTCTCTTAATAAACACCTTTGGGCTAATATATACTTTTTGGAAACAGATTTCTCCCTTAGATAACGTATTCTAGCGTTGTTTTATTTTATTAACCTTGAAAAGGTTAATTGAGACACAGCGATTTATTGCATCGAGATTTGTTTTCAGTAAAGATCAGCGTTCTTCGCTGTATCCTGTTCTGAAAACGCAAGGCTCCATCCTCACTCGGCAAACTCCAGTCAGAAGCTTCACCTTTTAGAGGTCTGTTTCCCTTACTGGGGACGCAAAGGGTACTTCTAATTATTCTCCAGTGTTTGCTAGCAAATGCAAAGTAAGATATTCTCCCTCTGAAGAAGCAGCCTTAATTAGCTTAACCACACTGTTTTGCAAGGCCATTTGAATAATGACGGGGGCCTTCAATTCATAGATTAAAAGGAGTGTGGGAAAGAATGCTGATTAAGGGAAGCCTGCGCATTTTGGTTCTCACATCCTTGGGGAATCAATGGGCCAGTTGACACATTGCCGTGTCCAAAAAAGAACACAACCGCTTCATAGCTCAGATATGGAACATGTGGTTTACAAGGAGAAGGTCAGTTTGCATCTCCAGTTCAAAGAAGAGTCAGGTAGCAGGTGGGGTGAAAGGACCCTGGGTAGCTGCTGCCAGCCAGAGTAGACAATACTGAGCAAAATGGACCTCACATAAGTAAAAGAATATAAGTTTTACCACTCATCTCCCCTTTTTCTTCTTCCCTAGTTTTATTTTGTATATTGGGTCCTCCCTTAAAGAGGGCACGTTTTGTGGTGGGACCTGGCAACCAAACCCTGTGTAGGTAGGTTTGAATGGATAGCCACAACACCCGATTGGTAGGTCCCTTGATGCAGGGTTCAATCAGGCCAATGGGATGCAGGCTAAACAGATCAAGGGACCTATTTATGCCCATGCAATTGACCCAGACCTTCCTCTTTCAGTGCGTGCATCGGAACACCTGCCCACCTCTCCCTACTTGCCTTATACTAAGCCAGACCAGTGTTGTCTACTATTCTGACTGGAAGTGGCTCCAAACAGAGCTGAGTCAAAATTATTTTGCAAATAATAATAATAATAATAATAATAATAATAATAATAATAATACTTTATTTATACCCCGCCCATCTGGCTGGGGAAACCCTGGGCAGCTTCCAACAGAATATTAAAATACAATAACCTATTAAACATTAAAAGTGTCCCTAAACAGGGCTGCCTTCAGATGTCTTCTAAAAGTTTGGTAGTTGTTTATCTCTTTGACATCTGGTGGGAGGGCGTTCCACAGGGCGGGTGCCACTATCGAGAAGGCCCTTTGCCTGGTTCCATGTAACTTGGCTTCTCACAGTGAGGGAAGCGCCAGAAGGCCCTCGGCGTTGGAGGTTGTTTTTTCCCCCTCTTTCTTGAGAAAATGTCACTGGTGGAATCCAGCAGAAGGGTTCCTCCAAGTTCTCCGTCCACAAACTGAGTACATTTCCAAGCACAATTCAAAGTGTTGGTGTTGGTTCTGACCTAAACAGCCTTGGTCGAGTATACCTGAAGGAGCGTCTCCACCCCCATCGTTTAGCCCAGACACTGAGGTCCAGCTCCGAGGGCCTTCTGGCAGTTCCCTCACTGCAAGAAGTGAAGTTACAGGGAACCGGGCAGAGGGCCTTCTCGGTAGTGGTGCCCGCCTTGTGGAACGCCCTCCCATCAGATGTCAAGGAAATAAACAGCTATTATTATTATTATTATTAAACAGGCTAGAGAATTTCAAGAGGCACAGCTACTGTTTCAGATAACCACCTTCCTCAGCCCTGTTAGGAGATGCTTAAGATTGGGACTTTATATGTACAAATGCAAGTGCACTGTGTGTGTGCAAGGAAGATCATGGCATTTGAACCCATGCCTTATATTGAATCAGACCATTGGTCCATCCATCTAGCCCAGCATCGTCCACTGTGATTTGCCACTGCCTGGAACTCATGAAAGAGGCCACTCCCCCCCCCCCCTTAAGATTTTGTTCCAACTGGAGATGCAAGAGACCAAAGACCAGAGACTTGGTGCAAGCAAAAGGGTTAGCATTCTGCCACTTGGTCTACCCCCCACCCCCCAATTTCCAATAGCTCCTCTTTCTTTAAAATTATTCAGGGAAATGTGTTCGTTTCGGAATTTCCAATTCGGCGCCTCCACTGCAGCCACTGTGATAGATTGTTATTTTGCGTGCGCGATAATTACTATTTCCACTGGTGCTGACAAGTCTTCCCTATGAATAAAATTATGCATCTCAGCAGGAGCTGCATTTCAAATCAATAGCGGTGATGAAACACGTACAGTTTGTTCCATCTGAAAACATGCCAGCCCACCTGTATAAATTGAGCGCTTTGTAATCTGCTGGATACATGGGTGGCTTTTTCGAAAGGGCAGCGAAATTCTGTTGATGAATAAACCTTTTCGTCCATATCTTGCAGGAAAGGCCCTTACTGAGATCATGACTCCATGTGAGAGAAGGGGCTGATTCTTGAGATCAGCGGAGGGCAATCCAAGGCCCTCCAGTTATTAGGAATCTCATGCTTACCAACTGAGCTCTCCTTTCATTGGATTCTGCTGCTCGGCAGGTTTCATGGAAGCAGAAGTAGGAGAGTTTAGCACCCGTGGCGGCATGGGGGTGGGGCTAGCCGCCCGCACAGCAAGCGTAGGGGGGCACTGCTAGCTGCCCGCACGGTGAGTGTCCCTAGCTGCCTGCCATGTGCCTGCAGAGCATCAGGAGGGGCGCTGCTAGCTGCCCATGCGACGAGCACTGGGGGGGGGGCGCCGCTAGCTGCCCACCGCAGCGTTGTCCCTAGCTGCCTGCCAACTGCGCGGTGAGCATCTAGGGGTGCTACCCGCGCAGCAAATGTGGGTGGGGGGGCACAGGGATGTCGCCTGCCCTCACAGCTGATACCCGGTGCGCACCGCACCCATCTTCCTCCGCCAGTGAGTTTAGGAAGGCTGATTTTGACCTTTGCTGCCCAGAACTGGAAGACGAAGAGTTTGGGCTTGATATCCTGCTTTATCACTACCCGAAGGAGTCTCAAAGCGGCTAACATTCTCCTTTCCCTTCCTCCCCCACAACAAACACTCTGTGAGGTGAGTGGGGCTGAAAGACTTCAGAGAAGGGTGACTAGCCCAAGGTCACCCAGCAGCTGCATGTGGAGGAGCGAACTCGGTTCACCAGATTACGAGTCCACCGCTCTTAACCACTACACCACGCTGGCTCTCGTTCCTAAGTGGTTTAGGCAACAGACCACCAGCATCCACCTCTGGACTGCACTGAATGGGGGAGAATGCTTAAGAAAGGGACCCTGAAATTGGTGCCATGGGGTCCCTCTTTCACACTGTTCATATATTTTATTTATCGATTGCAGTTACATCCCACCTTTTCTCGAAGGAGCTCATGGTGGTATACTTAGTTCTCTTCCACCCCATTTTACCCTCACAGCAACCCTGTGACGTAGGCTAGGCTGAGAGGCAGTGACTGAGTCAAGGTCACCCTACTGAGCTTCATGGCTTAGTGGAAGATTTGAACCCTGGTCTCCCAGGTCCTAGTCTGATGCGCTAACCATGCCAGCCATCCCCACCCCAGACGCATGTTTTGGTTTGGGAGCTGCATCACAAAATTCTGAGAAGTGCAAGCTCAAGCCTTGTTTTTGGAAGCAGAAATTAGGAAGGTTTGCATTAAGCTGCGTCCCAAAATAGATTTCTTCCCCCATCTTCACTCCTCATGGCTTAACTTGTAGACCTGAATTGTGCTGAGGTAACCCAAGGTTTGTTCAAGTGAAATTACCACGTAGAAACAAAGCTGACTTCAGTCAGTAATCACACAGCTCAAAGATGGAGTTAACTCTTTATTAGCAAAAGCATGAGCTCCTCAGAATTGGTTGAGTGTCAGGTCTAATGAGCAGGGCAACTCATTCCCAGCGGTCTTCCTCCATGAAAACTAGTTGTTGGGGCTGAAAGTCCCAGCCTCCCCACCAGGGCTTTCCCCAAGCAATCAGAGACTGTGCCTGTGTGCATCCAATCTCTACTCTGTCCCTTTCATGCCTCTTCTTGTTCTGGGACCGGGAAGAGGAGCTTGTTGCAGCAGGAGGGGGCAACACCTGTGACTCTTCATCTGCCTGTCTCAACTCTTCCTCTTGGGCTCCCACATCCCACTCTCCCACTTCAGCTTCTGCCTCTGATTCTGGAATTCTCTCTGCCACAGACTCTTGTAGCTCACTACGTTTTGCTACCTCTTCAGCTTCTGACACCTCCTCTTCCCTGTCCTCTCCCTCTTCTCCCTTTGCCCACTGTTTGTCATTCCACCACCAATCCGCTGGCTCTGAGCTGCCTTCCCTTGGAGTTTCCCCAGCTGATTCCTCCCACCATTCCTATGTGTCCAACCAGTCCATGACAGCTGCCTTATATTGATTCAGATCATTGATCCACCTAGCTCAGTACTGCCTACTGGCAGTGGCCCTCCAGAATGTCAGGCAGAGGTCTCTTCCATCCCTACTTGGAGATGCCAGGGATCAATCTGGAGACCTTCTGCAGGCAAGGCAGGTGCCCTAGCACTGAGCCACAAAGCTTGTGTGGCTTTAAACCTGTCCCTGAGTTGACCCTGTTGGGTTCTGAAATTCAGAGAGTGGTAAGAGCCGGCTGATGCAATGCTTATTATAAGCTTCCAGGAGCTGCTCTCTCCTCCTCTCTTCTTCCACATAATAACAGTAATCAAACACAGCTTAGCTCATCACGACAAATTCCACCATTGCTCACAGGAGATGCAGAGTTTCTGTAATGACTCCTATCACCAGCAGACTGATCCAAATGATTAACGACGGAGTCATAGCAGGCTTTCCATTGAAAAGGAAGGATTTCCAGGAATTTTATTTTTTTAGAAAAGCAAAAGGGGAGACTTTAGATGTATTGAATGCCATACAGGATCCTAGGCGTTGCACCGTGACATTGAAACAGATGGGGAATGTCTGCAAACAGGAATGTTTACCTCTTCTCTGGGGAGTCTTTCCCCCCTGCAAATGTGTTGTTGATATTGCAAGCAGGTTGTTGGCAACAGGCTCCCCCCCCATTTTATTACTTATTTACTAAATTCATATAGGGTCATAGAATTCTAGAGGAGTAGTGAGAGGCACCAACTGAGGAACCCCCATGGGACGAAGGCTCAGAGCCCAGGAAGTGGTGGGACAATGATGAGTGGTCAGAAGGAGAAGACTAGGAGGAGGAAGTGTCTGCAGCTGAAGAGGTAACAGGGTTTAGTGAGCTGGGAGACTCTGTGGCAGAGAGAAGTTCAGAATCAGAAGCGGAAGCAGGAGAGGAGGGGACCAAGAGGCAGCGATTGTGAAGAAGCCAGGGGGTCTCCCCCTCCTGCGCCCCTCCCTGCCAGTCCTCTCCCTCTGATCATCCATTGCCATCCATTGTCATTGTAATTCTGTGTCCAGGGCAGCTGTCTACCAGCTCCATCTGGTACGCAGGCTAAGACCCTACCTGCCCGCAGACTGTCTTGCCAGAGTGCTGCATGCTCTAGTTATCACCCGCTTGGACCACCTTTGAAGGTGACCCGGAAACTGCAATTAATCCAGCTAGACTGGTGACTGGAAGTGGCCGCCGGGACCACATAACACCGGTCTTGGAAAGACCTACACTGGCTCCTAGTATGTTTCCGAGCACAATTCAAAGTGTTTTCATCAGTTCTCCTAGCAATTTCCGTAGAATTTTTTTAAATTACATTTTGGAATGAATAACGTGCAGGACAATGTATATCAATATAATTTATTGTAATATAATAGTAGTTCGATTATGCTATATATCTACACACACATTTCTTTACTCCATGCATTATTTATTATTTGTTGTTGTTATTATTCTAATAAAATAAAAAGGGACCATTAAAAAAGTGAGAAGGGGAAGGAAGCAATGTCGTTAAGAGTAGTAGCATCCCAGAAGACAGAGCTGGAAGACAGAATGGAAGACAGAGCTGTCAAGTGAGTGATGAACAAGAGGAAGTAGCTATCAGCAATTGTCCAAGATAACAATGGACCTTATAAACATATGAGCAAAAGAGGTAAGGCCAAAGAATACCGATTTAGGGAGGAAATCAAACAGCAGCTGGGAAATAGAGTTAGGACCTTCTGGCAGGAAATTCCTAAAAGATCTGAGTGTCTCTTTGGTCCCTAGACTGAAAGAGAAACAAAAGCAGGAATTGAGAGGAATCCATCCATCCAGTTCCCACGTCAGTGGGGCATTCTGTGTTTAGCATGTTCATTTATAGCAGGGGTGGCCAACTCCCAAGAGACTGCGATCTACTCACAGAATTAATCAATCAATCTTTATTATGGTCCAGAGACCCAACAAATCGTTACAAAGCAATGCACAATCCATACAGCCTACCTCCAGGTTAAACAAGCATTTTGTTCAAAAGATAGGGATCGTCGGTTCTTGCAATAAGAACTGATAAAAACTTTGCCACTGCTAATGTTCTAGCATTTGTCCGGTCTTCCAATAGGAACCTGACATAGTGAGCCTCTGATTTTCCCGGGAAAGGTACCAGCAAGAGTAATATCAGTTCAGCCCTGGCTTGCTCATATTTTGCACAGTGCAGCAAAATATGTTTTATGGAATTGATGTCTTGAGCACACGAGCAAAGTCTGTCCTGGTAGGGGACTCCTCTCAACCTGCCATCCAACACTGCAGAAGGAAAGACGTTTAGTCTGGCTTTGGTGAAAAGTCTTCGATAATTTGGTACTGTTAGGTTTTTTATGTTAGATGTTAACTTAAAGACATGCCCATATTGTACTCCTACTGCTGCAGAATTAAAAATGGCAGTAATCCACCCCCATTTTGGGAGTTCAGGGCAAAGTTGTTGAGCTTTTTTAGAGAGAAAGGGGAACAAACACTCACCAACAGATAGCTGGGGAAACTAACAGCCTCTCTGAGTAAACCCCATCTTCCGTTCTGGAGGGCAGGGTGAGGGGCCGGATTCTATTTTACCAAGGGACTCAGCGATCGACCGCAATCTACCAAAACCTCCTGGGGATCTACCAGTCGATCATGATCGACTTGTTGGACATCCCTAATTTATAACAAGGGGTGACGAACCTGTGGCCCTCCAGGTGTTGCTGCATTAGCCATGTTGGCTGTGGCTGTTGGGAGTTGGAGTTCAACAACATCTGGAGGGTCACAGCTTCCAGGCTTTCTGTAAGGAGGGAGGGGAAGCAAAGAAGCCTTGAAACCCACCAGAGAGCTGCTTTCATTTTTCATCAAAGCAGAAACCACTCGCAAAGAATTTTAGAAAATGTGTTTTTTGCTGTGCTTAACGATGCCCAAAGGAACAGAGGTAGGCTAGAACAGTGAGGAGGTGGTTCTGGTGGAATAGTTCCTCCTCTCAGACAAAACAAGTAGAAGCTGAACCCACATAACCGCAGCGTTATCAGTTTTTTGTAGTAAATAAGTATTCTGGGATAATAGCCTGAGACAGAGCAACTGGGAGAGGCAGGAGCCTAGATGTGGGTGGATAAACGGATAAACTACTGTTTGTGCTTACTTGGATAAATTAGTTTACAGTGAGGAAAAGAAAGGGGATCGTAACGATGAACTGCGTGGGGAAGACTGAATGCATCGTAAACATTTTCCAAGGAAAGAGGTTGACTTATACTGCATTAGACCATTGGCCCACCTAGGCCAACACAGCTGGTGGCTGTCAAACAGAGGCCATTGCGGATTTGATGAGGAAAGCCCTGTAGCTCAGGGGTAGAGCATCTGCTTTGCATGCAGAAGGTACCAGGTTCAATCCCCAGTATCTCCAGGTAGGGCGGCTGGCAGGGAACTCTGTGCCAGTGTGGTGTAGTGGTTAAGAGCGGTAGTCTCGTAATCTGGGGAACCGGGTTCGCGTCTCCGCTCCTCCACCTGCAGCTGCTGGGTGACCTTGGGCCAGTCACACTTCTTTGAAGTCTCTCAGCCCCACTCACCTCGCAGAGTGTTTGTTGTGGGGGAGGAAGGGAAAGGAGAATGTTAGCCGCTTTGAGACTCCTTAAAGGGAGTGAAAGGCGGGATATCAAATCCAAACTCTTCTTCTTCTTCTGTGCGAAGTCTGGCAAGCTGCTGCCAGCTAGTGTCAGGTAGTGAGGTATATGGTCCGACAGTCTGCCTCAGAATAAGGCAGCATCCTAGGTTTCTGTGCCAACCTTGCTGGCTGGTATCTTTCTTTCTTATAGATGCCAAGGGTCAAACTCAGCCTGGAAGGTCTATATTTGATGGCCTGGTTTGAACACCATGGTCAACCATCATTTAGCATGACCTGAACAGCCCACCATGAGCCTTGGGCTCACAAACCCTCCCTCCTCCTCCAGCGCAGCTTCAGGGAGGAGAAGTATGGCACCATTTATTTCCAGTTTAGATTAACTGTAGCCGGTCGTGTCATCCGAACCCAGCCAACTGGCTAATGTTAATTATGGAGCTTATTTGGAAATTTAAATTCAAACCTTGGCCTATTAGCCTGCCTTGTTTAAGGAAAATACAGTGGTGCCACGCAAGACGAAATTAATCCGTTCCGTGAGGCTCTTCGTATAGCGGTTTTTTCGTCTTGCAAAGCAAGCCCATTGGCAGTTTAGCGGATTAGCGCTATTAGCGGTTTAGCGGCTTTTAGCAGATCAGCTGATAAGCGGCTTATCAGTGGATCAGCTGATAAGCGGCTTAGGGCTTAGGAAAAGGGGGGGGGAAAAGGGAAAAACCCCCGCAGGAACTCGCAAGACATTTTCGTCTTGCGGAGCAAGCCCATAGGGAAATTCGTTTTGCGAAGCGCCTCCAAAACGGAAAACCCTTTCGTCTAGCGGGTTTTCCGTCTTGCGAGGCGTTCGTCTTGCGGGGCACCACTGTATAGTTAATACCAGGCATCCCTAAACTCGGCCCTCCAGATGATTTGGGACTACAACTCCCATCACCCCTAACTAACAGGACCAGTGGTCAGGGATGATGGGAATTGTAGTCCCAAAACATCTGGAGGGCCAAGTTTGGGGATGCCTGGTTAATACTAACCACAGTTTAGAGTTTGGAGATAGCATGCTAAACTGTGGTTACTCAGAAGCAGATGTTTTCAATCTTTGTGGCTGCAAAAGAGGAGGACAAGGGGTGTGTGCACAGGCCAGTGGTTTGCTGTGGCTCATCCTCATCATGCTAAACTATGGTTTAGTGTGGTGTCTGAACACAGCCTATGGAGGAAGCCCAAATGGGTTGCTTCTGTGAATGTACCGTCAACAGCAACCTGAGTCTCCTCCAGTGGATGCCTGGTAAAGGAGATATGTGATACGATATAATGGTGTTCCACCTTCCTTTCCACCCATTTAAAAAGAAAAGCAGCAACCAGTGAATTGATGTTGCAGTGAAGAAATGTGGGGAACCAGTCCAAGAGATCTGGAGGGTGCCCCATTGGCTGGCTCTGGTCTGTACCCTGAGTATTACAACAACCTCAGCCTCGCATGCGTATATAGCACTGGAAGTCAGGAGAACTAAATAAACAGACTTCCCTGAAATGTGTTGCAGTTGAGGTGAGATAGGAAATGCCTGTTGATATTGGCCCAATCTCACATCCCCAACTGAACGACACGTGTGCCCATCGCAGACACCACTTCTTGATTTTGAAAGCCGTAGGCATGGCAATTAAGAAACTCCAGAAACTCCAGCGGGTGCAGAATGCTGCAGCGAGACTCCTTACGGGGTCTTCGCTGCAAGATCACATTCATCCGGTGCTATACCAGCTGCACTGGCTCCCGGTGGAGTACAGGATCAGGTTTAAGGTGCTGGTTTTAACCTTTAAAGCCCTATACGGCCTAGGACCCTCGTACCTACGGGACCGCCTCTCCTGGTATGCCCCACAGAGAAACTTACGGTCTTCAAATAAAAACATCTTGAAGGTCCCAGGCCACAGAGAAGTTAGGCTGGCCTCAACTAGAGCCAGGGCTTTTTCGGCCGTGGCTCCGATCTGGTGGAACACTCTGTCACAAGAGACTAGGGCCCTGCGGGACTTGACATTTTTCCGCAGGGCCTGCAAGACAGAGCTGTTCCACCAGGCCTTTGGCCAGGCACAGCCTGACTCCCTCCCTCGGCAATCTTCGCGGAGCTCTGGCCCAATGGTTGCCAGTGGCTTGAATTAATTAATTTTATAATGAATGATTTTAGAGTGTTGTTTGTGCTGTACTTTTGTACTGTTTTATTGTTGTTAGCCGCCCTGAGCCCGGCTTCGGCTGGGGAGGGCGGGATATAAATAAAATTTATTATTATTATTATTATTATTATTATTATTATTATTATTATTATTAAACCCATGGAAGGGGAGAAATAAGGCACACACACACATTACAGTGGTACCTCGGGTTAAGTACTTAATTCGTTCCGGAGCTCCGTTCTTAACCTGAAACTGTTCTTAACCTGAAGCACCACTTTAGCTAATGGGGCCTCCTGCTGCCGCCGCACCGCCAAAGCACAATTTCTGTTCTCATTCTGAAGCAAAGTTCTTAACCCAAGGTACTATTTCTGGGTTAGCGGAGTCTGTAACCTGAAGCGTATGTAAGCTGAAGCGTATGTAACCCGAGGTACCACTGTACTTGCTTGTGTGTGATCCAAAAGATTGGATATCTACTGGAGCGTGCCAGAAACTGGGTTTGGTGAAAGGCCCACCACTGGCTGTAAGCCATGGCAACTTAGCACAGCCTCCACATCCAGAAGCTATTCATTGAGGGTGCCAATCTCTATCAGGTTTGATTTGAGAACCCATGGGTATCTAGCCAGATACTACACTAGATTGGATTTACCAGTAGTCTCCCCCCCAAAAATGCTAATTAGAGATAAATCTGTAAAATAAGCAGCATGTAAAATGGGAAGAAATGGAAATACCTGAGAGAGTGGGAAGCCAGGTTTTTTTGTCTATTTTTTTGGTGTGAGTGTATTAAAGTAAAGGTAAAGGGACCCCTGACCATTAGGTCCAGTCATGGCCGACTCTGGGGTTGCGGTGCTCATCTTTCTTTATTGGCCGAGGGAGCCGGCGTACAGCTTTCCGGTCATGTGGCCAGCATGACTAAGCTGCTTCTGGCGAACCAGAGCAGTGCACGGAAACGCTGTTTACCTTCCCGCCGGAGCGGTACCTATTTATCTACTTGCACTTTGACATGCTCTCAAACTGCTAGGTTGGCAGGAGCAGGGACCCAGCAACGGGAGCTCACCCCGTCGCGGGGATTCGAACCGCCGACCTTCTGATCGACAAGTCCGAGGCTCTGTGGTTTAACCCACAGTGCCACCCACGTCCCTCTTGTGTGTGTATTAAATTAGTTTTAATTGGAGTTGTCGTGTTATAAATTTGAAAAATGAATAAAAATTAATTGGCAAAAAAGGATTTACCATTAGTCCAATCCCACTTCATATGTATTAAAGCCAGCTATTCCGAGAATATGACATTTGCATTTAAATAGAAGTAAGAAATGCACCCTCCTGAGCCAGATGTGTTTCTAATTCTGGTTCGCTTTTTTTGAATAATAGTAGCAATGTTTTCTTATTAAGCTCAGCTTCTCTTTTATCTTCCTCACATAATGTTTATGTCAGGGCTTATGATGCCTCCCCAGACTCCGATGGCGCACATGACCCGCAAAGTCGCTATTTCAGCATTTCATATAGTTAATTACAGGATGAGTTGATGTAGGAGGGAAAGGGTAGCTATGAGCAGCCTCAAAGCAAGCCACAGCTGGTTTTGTTGAAACCTAAATGAATATTTGGAAAGCGTCCAACTTTCTATTGCTTATAGCAGGGATAGCCGACGGGACGCCCTCCAGATGTTAATAGACCACAACTTCCATCCTCCCTATTGACCATGCTGTCTGCAGCTGATGGAAGTAGGTGTCTCGTATCTGGAAGCTGCCACATTGGCTACCACTGGCTTACACAGAGAAAATGTCAGGTCCATAGATTTGCTGCCAGTTATTATCTCTTGCAAAGCCTGTACAGTGGTACCTCGGGTTACAAACATCTCGGGTTACAAACACTTCGGGTTACAGACTCCGCTAACCCAGAAGTAGCACCTTGAGTTAAGAACTTTACCTCAGGATGAGAACAGAAATCGCTCGCCGGCACCGGGAGGCCCCATTAGCTAAAGTGGTACCTCAGGTTAAGAACAGTTTCAGGTTAAGAACAGACCTCCGGAACAAATTAAGTTCGGAACCAGAGGTACCACTGTATTAAGCTGCCCCACATTACTTTGCGACAAAACTGCCAACCCAACTGCCATCTTCCTCTCTATTCGGATTTAAATCTTCTACTGGGCGAATCGTGGAGACAACCATTGGTCTATGTGTAACAACGTGGAGCAAAACTGGAAACACAGGGCTATCAGCAAGAGCAGAAATCAAACTCCTCCTACTCCTCTCTCCCTAGTTGTTGTTGTTGTTTAGTCATTTAGTTGTGTCCGACTCTTCGTGACCCCATGGACCAGAGCACGCCAGGCGCTTCTGTCTTCCACTGCCTCCCGCAGTTTGGTCAGACTCATGTTTGTAGCTTCGAGAACACTGTCCAACCATCTCGTCCTCTGTCGTCCCCTTCTCCTTGTGCCCTCCATCTTTCCCAACATCAGGGTCTTTTCCAGGGAGTCTTCTCTTCTCATGAGGTGGCCAAAGTAGTGGAGCCTCAGCTTCAGGATCTGTCCTTCCAGTGAGCACTCAGGGCTGATTTCCTTAAGAATGGAGAGGTTTGATCTTCTTGCAGTCCATGGGACTCTCAAGAGTCTCTCCTTAGTAAGGCGTTGTAAAAACAACAACACCCTCATGTTATATGAAGTTTCCTTGATGCAGGGGTGGGGAACTACAGGAACTCTTGGAGGAAATCCAAGGCCGTGTAAGCTCTGCTGTTGCCATACCTACGGCATTACTAAGTAGTTCTTTATCATATTTAATGCCATGATTTTTTTATATCAGAGGGATGAAGTGGAAAGGCCTATTATTATTATTATTAGTAGTAGTAGTAGTAGTTGTAGTATAATGCCCTTCATTCGAAGTTCCCAGGGTGGTTCACAACAGAAAAATACAAAACAAGAATACCGGGTGACTGCTAATATTTCCTTGTTTGCATGGCTTTTTAGTTTCTGATGGCCCATAGCCCTGGGGCCTCTTGGCTGCCTGTATTTCTTCCCATCTGCCGAACTGGGCCCTGCGCCTGTTGAAAAGTTGGCTCCCAGCGTTGTTGTCTAAGATAATTGCGAACGCCCCTTCTGTGTGGCATTGCTGACCTGCTGGCACTTCCAAGCTCTTGGTTGCATCTGTTGCAATTCCTCTGCCAGGATGGCAAATGATGTGAAGAGACGAGGACAAGAATCCGTGGTAATCCACTGGGCATTCAGCTCATGCCAAAGCCTGTCACACTGAAAGTCAGTATGCAAAGCCCAATGCCAGGGGAAGAAAGAGAACAAAGGGATAGGCTTCCTGTGTTAACTTATAGAATTTGCTCCCTCGGGAGCCAGTGATGGCCAACTTGGATGGCTTTAGAAGAAGATTAGAGGCATGCATGGGGCTTACGTAATCAGTGGCTCCTGGCCACAGTATTGATGTTCTACCTTCACTGTTGGAGGCAGCATGTGTCTGAATACCAGGTACTAGAAACTGGAGGAGAGGCGAAAGCACTCTTTGCAGTCTTCCCACAGGCATCTGGTTGGCCGCTGTGAGAACGGGATGCTGGACCTGTTGGGCTGCTGGCCTGAACCAGCAGGGCTCTGCTTGTGTCCTCACATTCTCCATTTCTGCAAAGGGTAAACATTAGGGTGGGGTGATGTCTGCTTTTCAACATCGTCATATATCACTGGCTAAACATTGCAGTGCAGTGGTACCTCAGGTTAAGAACTTAATTTGTTCTGGAGGTCTGTTCTTAACCTGAAACTGTTCTTAACCTGAAGTTAATGTAAGCCCCATAGCTAATGGGGCCTCCTGCTGTTCTCATCCTGTGGTAAAGTTCTTAACCTGAGGTACTATTTCTTGGTTAGTGGAGTCTGTAACCTGAAGCGTCTGTAACCTGAAGCATCTGTAACCCGAGGTACCACTGTATACTGATATATCAGAATGGAGCTATGTATAGGCATTGGCTGGCTTCACGGTTTTACCCACATTGTGATTTTTGCATAGCTCGCACGCACACATACACATCATTATTCACGATATATTGCCAGCTCAAGAATTATGAAACTGATATCACAATATGGATTTCAATCTGGTTTTGGATGAAATATTGATACATCTCGCCCAGCCCTAGTAGACATGATGAAATGGGGAAACAGAAACACCAGGGGAGGGGAGGGGTGAGGTCTACATTGTTTTTTTGAATTTATAGAATACTATGATTATAAAATTTGAAAATAAAATATACCGTATTTTTCGCTCTATAACACGTACCCGACCATAACACGCACATAGTTTTTAGAGGAGGAAAACAAGAAAAAAAATATTCTAAACGAAACAGTGGATGTATGATTTTTGTGGTTCATGCTGTGGCCGCAGACATGTGATCTGACAGTGAGTTTGGAGTAGCCCAATGCAAAAATCCTGAGGATCCATGTGGATCCTTGCTTTGTCACCACGTTTTTGCACCACTGCGGCCCCAGGCAACAGTGGGTGCGTGATTTTTTTGGTGCAAGATGTAGCCATGGACATGCTGTGTGATCTGATGGTGAATTTGAGGTGACCCAGTGCAAAAATCCTGAGGATCCATGTGGATCCGTGCTTTGTAACCACGTTTTAAGTGGGGAGGGAAGGGAAAGCACTCAAGGGACAAGGAGCACGCATGGAGTGTGTGGAGAAGGATGCTGCTAATAATGCGGAAGAGGGGTATAAGAGGAGAAGGCTCCTCTCCTCTCCCACTTTGCTCCTTTAAAGCAAGCAGGCTCTGCTTTTCTCCCTCCTCCCCGCTCATCCCCGGCTTAGTGAGCTGAAAAACTTTGCTGCTATATAGCGAGCTGAGTGGGGAGGAGAGAGGGACAGAGAGCCTGTTTGCTTTAAAGGAACCAACCGGACAAGAGCCGCTTATACTTGTGTGTAAGTCCTCCCCACTCAGCGGCTCTTCTCCCGATTTGCTGTTTCAAAGCATGCCACGGAGGAGGGAAGGAAGGGGAACCATGGCTCCTCTGCTCACAACTGCAGCAGATCCCCCCCGCCACCCATAGGCATTCCCTCCATAACACACACAGACATTTCCCCTTACTTTCTTTTTTTTTATAATATTTTTATTAAGTTTATAAAGTACAGAAAAAAGAAATAAAGGCATAGATAGAAAAATACAATAGAGAGATTACAAATTTCCATAATCCTTTTTTCCATCTATTGGACTTCCCCACATCCTCCAAACCCTGCATTCTCTGTAATACAAAGTATCAGCAATTTGTTAACTTATTTCCAGACTTATTGTATCTTTCATTTTATCATGTTTCCTAGTTTCAAAACTGTTGTAATCCAAATCTTATATGTTTTAACTTAAACATAATAAAGTTATTTCATTATTCCACCTTTAACTTCTTGTACCTTAATTTCCATTTCATTAGTTTACCAATGCTGAAGCAAGAATTTCTAAAAAGAGCATTTTTTAACATTCATACAACTTGTAATGTTTTTTCAAATAGTCTTTAAATTTTTCCCAGTCTTCCTCGATTGTTTCTTCTCCCAAGTCTCGGATTCTGCCAGTCATTTCAGCCAGTTCCATATAGTCCATCAACTGCGTCTGCCATTCCTCCAGCGTGGGTAAATCTTGTGTCTTCCAATGCTTTGCAATCAGGATCCTTGCTGCTGTGGTAGCATACATAAAAAAAGTTCTGTCTTTCTTAAGTACTCTCTGGTCCACAATGCCCAGAAGAAAGGTCTCCGGTTTCTTAGGTAAGGTATATCTAAGTACCTTTTTCAGTTCATTATAAATCATCTCCCAAAAGGCCTTCACTTTCGGGCAAGTCCACCAGAGGTGAAAGAATGTCCCTTCCGCCTCTTTACATTTCCAACATTTGTTATCAGACAGGTGATATATCTTAGCAAGTTTGACTGGGGTCATGTACCACCGGTATATCATTTTCATAATATTTTCCTTCAAGGCACTACATGCCGTAAATTTCATTCCGGTGTTCCATAACCTTTCCCAGTCTTCAAACATAATGTTGTGCCCCAAGTCCTGTGCCCATTTTATCATGGCGGATTTGACTGTCTCGTCCTGTGTATTCCATTTAAGCAGCAAATTATACATTCTCGAAAGTAATTTATTTTTTGGCTCTAACAGTTCTGTCTCTAGTTTCGATTTTTCCACCTGGAATCCAACCTTTTTATCCACTTTAAAAACCTCCTGGATTTGAGCATAATGCAACCAATCTCGCACCTTGTTTTTCAATTTTTCCAAGCTCAGCAGCCTCCAATTGTCTCCAATTTTTTCAATTATTTCCCAATATTTAGGCCAGTAGGCTTCCATGTTAAGTCTCTTACGTGCCTTGGCCTCCACCGGTGAGAGTCACCTCGGAGTCTTACTCTCCAATAAGTCCTTATATTTTGTCCAGACCATCAAAATTGCTCTTCTGACAATATGGTTTTTAAACAATTTGTGAACTTTAACCTTGTCATACCACAAATATGCATGCCACCCAAAAGCATTGTCAAACCCTTCCAGATCTAGGACATCAGTGTTTTCCAATAAGATCCAATCTTTCAACCAGCAGAAGGCTGCAGATTCATAATATAACCTCAAGTCTGGCAGGGCAAATCCCCCTCTTTCTTTCGCATCAGTTAGTATTTTAAACTTTATTCGGGGCTTTTTGCCCTGCCAAACAAACTTGGAAATATCCTTCTGCCACCTTCCAAAACATTCCACTTTGTCCACGATCTGTAGGGCCTGAAACAAAAATAACATTTTCGGCAATACATTCATCTTTATAGCTGCTATCCGGCCCAACAAGGAAAGTTTCAATCTTGACCATATTTCCAAGTCTCTTTTAATTTCTGACCAACATTTCTCATAATTATCTTTAAACAAATTCAAATTTTTGGAGGTCAAGTACACCCCTAGATATTTTACTTTTTTAACCACATTTAATTCTGTTTCTTTCAGGAACTCATCTGTTTCTGTAGTTGTCAAATTTTTTGCTAGAACCTTAGTTTTTTTGCTTGTTCAGCTTAAATCCCGCCACCCGACCAAAATCAGAAATTAATTCTAGCACTCTTTTAGTGCTAGAGACTGGCTCCTGTAATGTTAATACCAAGTCATCTGCAAAAGCTTTCAGTTTATATTGTTTCACTCCGACCTCAATTCCCTGTACAGACCGGTCCTTTCTAATCATGTTCAATAACACCTCCAGGACTGAAATAAACAATAGGGGGGATAGGGGGCACCCCTGTCGTGTCCCTTTTTCTATTTTGAATTCCTCTGTCACCACATTGTTAACAATCAATTTAGCTTTTTGCTCTGAGTAAATTGCTTCTATTCCATTTTCAAACCCCCGCCCGACTCCCATCCCTTCCAAATTTTTCTTCATAAACATCCAAGAAATGTTGTCAAAGGCTTTCTCCGCATCAATAAAGATTAGAACCGCTCTAGTATTAAGATTTGTTTGTAGAAGTTCCAAAATGTCAATAATGTTTCTTGTATTATCAAACAAATGCCTACCGGGGAGAAAGCCAGCCTGGTCCTTATGGATCACTTCATTAAGAACTTTTTTAAATCTACTTGCTAAAATATCCGCAAAAATTTTGTAATCCACGTTTAGGAGTGAGATGGGGCGGTAGTTCTTAAGCTGGGTCTTTTCAGTTTCTTGTTTAGGTATCAATGTGATGAAAGCTTCTTTCCACGTCTCCGGTGCCTTCCTCCCCTCCATAATCTGATTGCAGACCTCCAACAGAGGTTGTATCAAATAGTCCTTCAAAACCTTATAATATTTGGAGGTAAGTCCATCAGGGCCTGGAGATTTGCCTAGTTGAAGGTTCTGAATGGCACTTTCGATTTCTTGCTGGGTGATATTGCTATTCAGGGTAGTTCTCATTTCCTGAGTTATTTTTTGTAATCCATTAATTTTAAGAAATTGATCCACCTCAAAGTCTTTCTGTGGCCCTTGTGAATAAAGTTCTTTAAAATATCTCTGGAAACACTTTCTAATTTCCTCGGGTTTCTGAACCATTCTCCCTTCAATCTCTAGATTTGTGACTGTATTAAGTTTTTGTCTCTTTTTCAACTGCCATGCTAGCAGTTTCCCACACTTGTTTTGTTTCATTTGTTTAATTTTCCATTCCACCTCTTGATTTATCAATTTCGAATATTGTGCCTGGAAAAATTTCACCTCTCTCAGCACTTCCTTCGACTTGGGCCTAGATCTTAATTTTTTCTCTCCTTCTCTTATTTTCTCCAATATCTTCTCCTTCTTTTCATTCCAGAACTTTTTCTTAATCGTATTTTGTTGTATTAGAAACCCTCTCATTACTGCTTTACTTGCGTCCCAGATTGTTCTTTTTTCCACAGTGGTGTTTAGATTTATTTCAAAATAGTCCTTTAAAGTTTTTTGGACCTTCTTAACAATCTCCTGGTCCCTTAATAAGGTGTCATTCATTTTCCATCTAAAGGATCCGGTTATGTTAAGTCTCAATTCCACTTTCAAAGCATTATGGTCGGAGCAAGTTTTTGGGCAGATTTCCACTTTTCTAGTCTTAGGTACCAGTCCTCTAGTTATCCATATTTGGTCGATTCGTGTCCATGTCAGATGAGCTTCAGAAAAGAAAGTTCCTTCTTTTCCTAAGGGGTTCTTAACCCTCCATATGTCAATTAAGTCCATATTGTCAGTCATTTCAAAGAAAGTTTTAGGTAGTCTGCCATCTTTCGTTATGTTGGCACTTTGCGACTTATCCATGTTTACAGATACGACCCCATTCATATCGCCCAACATAATAATGTTGTTGTAGTCTAAGTAGTCCAGCATAGTCTCATGCAGCTTCCTGAAGAATTCCGATTTTCCTTCATTTGGAGCATATATTCCTAATATCAAAAATTTTTCTCCTTGCGTCTGAATTTCGATCGCCAAAATTCTGCCGTGTTCATCTTTAAATAGAAATTTCGGTGACAGGCTCTCCTTTGCATAAATCACCACTCCTCTTTTCTTGACTTTATCCGAAGAAATAAATTCTTGGCCTAATCTTTTATTAATTAACACTTTTCTATGGAGCCTTGTCACATGTGTTTCTTGCAGGCAAATAATGTCCAATTGTTCTTTTTTCAAAATATGAAATACTTTTCTTCTTTTTTCCGGAGAGTTTCCGCCATTTATATTCCAGCTAAGAAGCTGCAGAGACATCCTGGTTTAGTTGGTGGGTCTTACAATGGGGTGTCTAGGTTTTCCTCCGGTCCTGGAGGTAGTGGTGCTGGTCCAGATCCAGACGGTGTAGGTTTTGGTGGTGGTCCCGGTGGTGGTGGTGGCCAAGAAGCTGCAGCTCCTTTTTGAAGATCCTCCTCGTGGTCGTGTAGAAACTTCTGCTGATCCTCAGGTGATTTAATTCTTACTTTCCTTTCTTTATAAGTAAATGATAGTCCTTGTGGAAACTCCCACCTATAAGGAATTGCGTTATGTCTTAGCAATTTGGTCAGGTCTGTGTAGGTGGTCCTAAGATCCAATAGATGTTTGGGAATATCTCTGTATATTTCAGCCTTTTTACCTTCTATCTCCAAGGATTTTTTGAAATGTAGGCCTAATATCTTATCTCTTTCCTCTCTTGATCTCAAAATAACTAAACAGTCTCTGGCCTTATCTTTCTTTACCGATCTTCCCAGTCTAAAGGCCGTCACGATTTTAAAGTCTTTATCTTCCTCAATTCCCCAGAATTTAGAAAATAGGAGTGTCAGAAATCCCTCTAAGTTACCTGCCTCCAATTCTGGGATGGCCCTTAACCTGAGATTATTTTCCTTACTTTTCAATTCAACCAGTGACAGGTAGGCTTGTTGTTCCCCTACTTGTCTTTTCAAAGGCCTAACTTCCCCTTTAATCTCATCAACTTTTCGGTTTGCCTGCTCTGCTTTTTGATTGGCTTCCACAGCTAATTTATAGTTTTCAGCCGTAGCTCCTTGCAAATTGTCAATTGCCTGAGTATGCTGGGAAACCTGCTCAGTTAATTTACCAATAGAGGATGTGGCTTGGTCAATTTTTGTTGATTGATTGTCCACCTTTTGATTTAAAATTGCCAGTTGCTCCATAATTTGTTTCAGGACTGATTCAGATCCTCCAGTTGCCATATCTTCTGTAGCAGGCTGCTCAATTTCCACCTCCTGTGCTGTTAGCACAGTTGGGACAGATGATCTGCGTTGATGAGTTAAAGTTGTTTGAACAAGTTGCACAGGCTTCTTTTCTTTTTCTTTTTCTTTAGCTTTAGCTGCTCTTGTTTTCCCTGGGCCACTCATTCCACACCTGCCTCAGTTCAAGGTCAAATTGTCTTTTATTCCATGAGAAAGAGAAGTTCAAAATATAAACAATTAAACCACAAGAAGTCTCAATAAAGTACAGTTCCCAGGCCTCTATGTCTCCACAATCCTCTAGGGGGAGTATTTCAAAGTTTCAAGAAAGGAAAGAATTCTTTTCCGCCATTGAAGTTCCTATAATCCCGTATTAAGTCTCTGTAATTCCTGAATACAAAAGGAGAGTTCCCAAAGCTTTCTATTTCTTGATTAAAAAGCCACAAGGTGTCAAGAATGGTCCCAGAAACAATGTTTAAACGTTAGTATCTCAGTCTATGTAACAGTTTAAACTTCAGCAACAGTATCAGCAGTTTGACAGTTCTCTGTTGCACTCTGGCAGCCCGACGACTAGGTTGTCCCTTTTAACTCCGTATATCTCAAGAATAGGAAGGAAGTTCCAAAAATTAAGTCCACAAGCTTCACAAAAATTTTCCTTTTTACTTCCAGAAACAAAGTCTATCAATGCCCCTTTGTTCTATTTTTACGATCCTTTTTAGGCGCTACAGCGCACTTCAGCCCTTGCTTTGATCTAGCTAGCAGGATCGGAAGGCGGACTTCCTGTTACTCGCCTCCCGTTTTCAGTCCAAATCCATAAAATTAGTCCAAATTAGTCCAGAATTTAGTACCCCTTACTCACGGGTATGTAGCTGTCAAATTCGATGTTTTCAAGAAGAAAGGTCAGCGCTCATCGGCAGCAGCAGCGCGGCTTTGCATCCACGAAAAGAGTGATGAACTCACAGCGCCGCTCCCCCTTTCCCGTTCCGGAGCCCCTTACGGGGTTCCTTCTACGCTTCTGGGGGGGCTCTGGGCGCCCGCCGAGTCCCACGGTCACAGGCTCGCTCTGCCTGTGATTTTTCTTGACGGGTCTCCGCTTTGCCGCAGCGGACGACCCTTTTTCGCGGAGCCCCTCTTCACAGGGTAAAGAGGACCGCCATTGCCATTTTGCGCCGCCTCCGGAAGTCCATTTCCCCTTACTTTCTAGGAGGAAAAAAGTGAGTGTTATGGTGCAAAATATACGGTATATATTTTTAAAAAGGAAAACAGAAACACCAACCTGTTTGATAGAGCAGAAACATTTCAGTCATAGCTATCAGTATGTTCAATTTCTTTCCAAATCAGCATTTGAATCTAAGGTGTAAACCATTTGCTTTTTGGAAATATTATATATTTTTGTCCAAAATCTTCTTTGGACAAAAAAAGCCTTCTCCATCAGTACTCGCAAGGCCTTTTCAAACTGTTTTGAATTGATTTTAAGGCATTGACTTGTTATTCCTCTCTCCCCACCCTTGCCCTTGCTGTTTTTGAACAGGTTCCAGAACCTTCTTTGGTCCCGAAAAGCCTTTGTGGACAGTGTTAAAGTCTACAACCAGAGCTACATCTATATGCCGGCCTTCTCCATGAAAGCGGGGACAGAGCCCTCTCTCAGGGTCTACTACACCCTAGCAGACGTTGGCGCCAGGCAAAAGGTGATTTTCGCCAACCCAAACTTCTTGCGCAACATCGGAAAGTTCTGGAAGAACAAAGGAATCCATGGAAAGCGGCTGTCAACGGGCCTCTTCCTGGTCAGTGCAGCCCTGGGTTTGTGTGAAGAAGTAACGATTTATGGGTTCTGGCCCTTTTCGATGGACCTGCATGGGAAGTTTATCAGTCACCACTACTACGACAACATTTTGCCGGATTCGTGGTTTCACGCTATGCCGGAGGAATTCCTACAGCTGTGGTTTCTCCACAAAAGTGGCGTGTTGCGAATGCAGCTGGAACATTGCGAAGCCTGAGAACCTGGGTCCGAGGGAGTTGGTGTGTCTCGCCAAATGAACAAACTGGGGAAAGGCTGCGGGGACTCAAAACCCAACCTTAAAATGGGATTTGCATGGAATGCTACAATAACAATTGCTCCATTGATAACTTGAAGATGGACAGAGGAGTCAGAGTCCTCACGTGCAGTGTTTCATGAGGTGATTGGTGGTTATCTCAGCAAAATGGCGGGATTTGACTGGGTGTTGCCAACGTTGTGACTCAAGAGCGTCAAGCAGTTTGAAGAGGGGTAGGGGGTAACAAAGGGCTTTGCTGAGTATTTCATATTGCTCAGATTTAAGACTGGCAACCCATTCAATTGGGGATATGGTTTCCTTTTGGTTTCCTTTTTTTTGTTTCCAAAGCTGGATTTTGAAAGGTGCCTGGAGTCAACCATTCCTGTTTCTTTCAGGGAGTATTGAACAAGTCATAGGACAGTGCCAATTTTTCTCTCCTTTTTTTGTTTTGTTTTGTTTTTAAAGAAAATGACAGGTTACTCCTTTCAATAGCAGTATTCTCCAGTCCTTGTAGCATAAACTGGGAAACCTTTTTTTTAAAAGAAATGTGAATGTTTTTTAAGCAAAATATTTATTTTTTGATGAAACAAATTGCCCGGTCTTTCCACACAGGCCTATTGCTGTAAGGTAATAGTTGTTGTTGAGCAGTCCAGATTGCTCTTGGTCATAAAACCCAAACCTATTTGATCCCACGGTGCAGAACTGGGCACAATTCTGAGCTGGCCTCGCATTGTCAAAATGCCGAGTACCTGCACATTTGAGAAGCAAGAATCTGGCCTGGTTGATAGACCCTGGGCAGTCAGTTCCTGTTTTTGTAGACACTTAACTGGAAGCCAATTTTGCAATGCCTGAAAGTTGCATGCTGGGTTTCCAGTATGGGCTTCATCCTACATTCCTTTGCATTCCAGGCCCACCAAGAAGGTGGTGCATTGTACTTAAGAATCAGAACTGCTGTTCAGACTTTGGGGAGGAGCCACAGGTTCAATCTCCCAGGATCAGTCTCTCCGAAATAGAGGGTCCTAGGTCGCAGTAGGAAAGGACCTTCTTGCGTGAAACCCGCAATGGTGGCCTGGCCATGTATAATGCAAACTTCACTTTTGCAATTGTAACTTTCTTTGATTCATGTCAATGCTGTCTTATTTTGACCACGGTTTGTGCTTAACCCAAACATTAGCCATCTCATTCCTCCTCCCTGGCCAGCAAAATGACGGAGCTGATCGATTCAGTTTAAAACTATTTGCGTGTTGAGTCCCACAATGCCACCCACCAAAAAATTCACACTTCACACATAAATTTTTGTTTAAGGTTTTTGGCATAAATTTTGGCCACAACTTTATTCAAATACAAAAAATGTGAGTGGTTGCTTAGGCATTGGTTATGACTATCTGTCCTTGCCCTCAAGGACAGAGCTGGCCCTTCCGGACACCAATGGAAGCTAGCGTGGGAAACAAGTATTGGGTGAGAAAATGAAGCTGGGCAACAGTCCCTCACTTCTCACCCTCATGTTCCGGTGGGGCTTGCACGGCCCAAGTCCGACTCCGGGGACAAGGACGAAAAGAATGGCAAGCCCCTGGATTCCTTTAACGGAATTCCCTTTCCGCATCATTTGGAGGGATAGGCACTTACCCCTCCAAGCACCAATTTAACCAATGCCAAAACGCCAACCTTACAAGTTGTGACGATTTGCTACGCAGTAGGCAAAAACCAAATGGCACCAGCCAATCAGCCAGATGGCAAAATTCCTACCAGGCCCCCGCACCAAGGCGGATGACCCCATGACAGGCATAGCAAGGTCAAGCGATCAAGAAAAAACCACCCTATAAAAGGGAGGGAGGGCGGGTGATCCGGTGCAAAACGGCCAAGAGGACGTCCAACGTCTGGCCCCTGTATTTAAAGTCTCTGACCCCTCCTCCAAATTGGCAACAATCAAAACTCCCCAGCAACCCAATTTTAACCACTTAAAGGCTTGGGTTCCTATACCAAATTTGCCTAGTCACTGCAGGGTGGCCTGTTTCCCCAACCGCAACACGTGCTCTCTGTTAGGGAGAACATGCTATATGTGAATTTTGTAGCTGCAGTGAGGCGCCGTAAGCCAAGACTGATTGTTTTCTCATTGCAACACTTTGCCTAAGTGTCAGATGGGCGCAAGCTGCCAATGATGATGTCACCTGCATATTTCCAGCCCTTGAATACCTGCCATTCATTTCAGCGGTGCTTGCGAAGGGGGAAGCATTTCGGTGAATTCTTCATACTGGAAAACAGCCACGTCTAGGGTTCAGCAAACTAATAAGACCCTGAGCGTGAACAGACAGTTAGACAAAGCTAAGGGCTTATTCCCAGAAATGCATGTAAGTCAGGTGCACAGCAGGGCAAGAAAACTGCTCCCCAAAATTCCCAGTTTTGCGCCTGCAAATTATGGGGTTGAATACTTTCCAGTATTCTCTGGATGCTCCCATATTTTCCAAATCTCCACTGAATATTAATTAGGGATTCAGCCTCTGATAAAGAAAAACAAAGAGCATATGCTTCCCCGCCCTCACAGTAAAAAAAAAAAAAAGCTTTATTCATGTGCAGAATTAAACAACCATTTATTTAGTTTTACTTGATCCAAATCTGCATATGAATAAAGCATTACTTTTGGACGAAAGGGGTGTATTTTAAGATGGCATATGCTACAGTAGGTGCCACCTTAG
This sequence comes from Podarcis erhardii, assembly GCF_964252035.2. NCBI lineage: Eukaryota > Metazoa > Chordata > Lepidosauria > Squamata > Lacertidae > Podarcis > Podarcis erhardii. Next base: position 12,693,181 of record NC_138500.1, on the reverse strand, counting down.
AAGTGATGTTTTTATTCTTTAATTTTCTTACTACATTCTGCCAAGGAGCTCAAGGTGGCATACGTGGTTCTACTTTTCCCAACTTTTATCCTCGCGATAACCCTGTGAGGTAGGTTAAGCTGAAAGTCTGTGACTGGACCAAGGTCATGCAGCGAGCTTTAAGGCTGAGCGGAGCTTTGAACCCTGCTCTCCCAGGTCCTACTCTGACATTCTTTTCAGTGTGCATGGTCCTCTGTGTTCAAGTGACAGAGGCATGCCTCTCCTAAGTAGTTATAACAAAAATAATTAACTTTTAAAAAAAAATTAGTGTTGACCAATTAACCAGGGATGCCTTTTTAATCAGTTCAACATCAGTTTAGCCTAGCCAGTTCTTCAGTTAAAGGCTTGTGACTCTTAACACATATCTGCGCTTGACTTTCCATGATAGTTGATTTGAACATTTGATATTTTTCAGAGTTTGATAGTTGACATGTTCAGAATGGTTGGTGGGGTGTTTTTTAAGCGCTTCAGGCACTTTTAAGTGCTTGGCAGCATATGAGATTTCACAGAAGGTGCTGCTTGCCAAAATATGATACTTGAGGAGCACACATGTTTCAGATGTGGAGGTAGAAACTTCTACATACAGAATGTGGATTCAGTTTTCAGGTGTGAGATTTTTATGTTCAGGATTTGAAAGAGAAATTGGGAAATTGTGAGTTCAAAATGTTTACATTCATTCCAGTTTGAGGAACATCGCTTTTTAATTACGTTACTAGTTGCAGTGGCCAACATATGACAGGATAAACCTTTCCCCCACCCCAAGTGTGGCTCCCACTTTGGAGTAATTTTCTAATGTGAGAAGCAACAACGTGTTTGGTTTTGTGTTAATCGATATTGCACATATCTGGTGATAACGAGCTTATCTGTAGTGCTACATGGTCAATAATCACTCGCTGAAATTATTCATATGAGAACACCAGAATAATGCTGAGCCAAAATTGGGAAAATCTTAGGGGTATTTTCCCTCTGTGAAGGAGGCCTCTCTCCTTTCAGTGATTTTCAGGGAAGCTGCAAAAAGAGTTTGGATCATGGCTTTCCCACCAGCACCTACTAACAGCAAGGATGATGCTGTCTGCAGTTTCCTCGGAACTGGCTTATTTCACATCATCGGATAACTGAATCTGATTGGCTGGGTGGCCACCACCACCAAGCCATTTCAGAGAAAGGACAAGATGGATCACACCTCCTCTCAATTGGCTTTGTTTGCCATGTGACATGTTGATAGCAATGTGAATCCTGATTGGTTGGAATTTCAGTCCCAAGGAGTAAGCGCTGCAGCAACAGCTGAGAGGTGTTTTGAATATCAGTGATCAGGTGTGAAAAGGTTAACTTGGGAGTGGGGAAATTTTGGTTCCCAGAACCTCCCCCCTTTTTTGTGTGTGTGCAAAAAAGTCCACTGGGGAATTTTCAGTACAGTATTACACTCCAATCTATTCCATGGCTTGCTGACTTAACTAAACAGTTCTTTTTTAAAATGAGGGGTGGGTGAGCAGGCCATTGTGGGACCTTTTCACTCAAACCACCTTGACAGCATTGTTAATAATAGTAATTTTTTATTTATACCCCACCCTTCCTGGTTCAGAAAACTGGGCTCAGGGTGGCTAACAACAAATTTAAAACACTTACTTGATGCAACAAAACCAGCATAAAATACAGTGTAAAACATGAATAACAAGAAATTCAGAATTCAAAAATCAATTTGTGGAAAAATCCATCCAATAAACATTAGATGATCACCAGGGCTAGCTAGCTAAATTAGTCCTATTTGGGCCAGCGAGGAGACCAGGGGAGAATTAGCTGTGGGGTCTCAGAGGGGGTGATCTTCATAAAAGGGGAGGGGCGAAAGAAGAGAAGGGAAATAAAAGATCAGGCTGAATTCAAGTTAGAGGCCAGGAGGAATAACTCTGTCTTACAGGCCCAACGGAAGGAGGTTAAATCCTGAAGGGCCCTAGTCTCATGGGACAGAGCATTCCACCAGTTCAGAGCCATCACTGAGAAGGCCCTGGGCCTGGTGGAGGATAATCTGACTTCCTTAGGGCCCAGGACCTCTAAACTATGATTATTCATGGACCTTAAGGTCCTCTGCAGGGTATACCAGGAGAGGCGGTCCGGTAAATACGAAGACCCTAAGCCACAAAGAAGCAGTATATAAATCCAAGAAATAGATAAATAACATTTTAAGGTCCCCGCCTCTGCCTTTAACCATATACCTAAAGACACAAAACGTCTAGAGGACAAATCGGTGTTTGAAAAAGTCTCTATCCTATAGGCACACTTGCTAGGGACCTGGGTTTGGATGCAGGTCCTGTTGAGTGAGCGGTAAGTTGCAAGACTGGGTTTGTTACTGTTACATGTGAAATGATCCTGACTATACGCATATTGTGGTGGAATGGTCAGCATCTGAATGAAGTGGCAACGGCTAGCTTTCTTATTCCTAAATTTCACTTACTGTTCATGTGCATGCTTGAGAAGATACTCCGTGCCAATCTACAGCTTCAGAGAAAGGACACCTCATATTGTTCTGCTTGAGAATGCAGGAGAATAGTTGCCCCAATGTCTCACTGCAAATTCAAAAGCAGCGGATCAGGGAGGTATTAGAACCTCTTGGTCTGCTAGCTTTCTAGGAACAGGGCGTTTTGTGGAGGGAGGAACTGCGTTATGCTACACTATCCACACACAACACTTAGCCAAACCAAAGATTGCATCTGGCGGGTAGTGCCCCTGGTTCTGCTAATGCTATCAGTGGCTTAGCATTATGCTCAAACCTTGGCTTATGGCTTATGGCTCCAGACAACACACTCGTTGTAAGCAAGGCTTACAAAACCCATGTTTACAAAAAACATTTTTTTTTTCCTGGGGGAGGCGATCCACAAGGCTGAATCAGCACATCATGCTAAGCACTGGGTAGCACAACAGCAAGCTTCCTCAAACTCGGCCCTCCAGATGTTTTTGGCCTACAACTCCCATGATCCCTAGCGAGCAGGACCAGTGGTCAGGGATGATGGGAATTGTAGTCCGGAGGGCCGAGTTTGAGGAAGCCTGCACAACAAAAACCAGAACTCAGATAATTGCTGCGTTCATGATCATTGCTCTGGGAATGTGAGATGCTTCAAATATATATATATATATATATATATATGAATGACATTTGCTCCGGGAACTTGTACATTTGCTCATCCACACTAAACCATGGTTTGGCTCTGCATTCCTTATGAGCTGGATGATGCCACAGTCTGCATTCTAAGGTAGCATGGTCTCTGGGGTGCTGAGCTTTGGGGGGGGGGGGGCAACTCTAATTGGTAAAGTGCCAATTAAGCCTAGAAGTGTAGAGGACCTTTCTTTTCTTTTACTTTTTTGTGGTTGGGTTTGCACACACACAAAAAACATGGCTGGTGTACACATGTAGGAACAAATGTATATCCAAACGTCAAATCAAACAGTAAGGGTACTGAGAGTTGTTAAGAGACCCTATTCCCTGTAAAGGTAAAGGACCCTTGACCATTAAGTCCAGTCTCGAATGACTCTGGGGTTGTGGCGCTCATCTCGCTTTACTGGCTGAGGGAGCCGATGTTTGTCTGCAGGCAGTTTTTCCGGGTCATGTGGCCAGAATGACTAAGCCGCTTCTGGTGAAACCAGAGCAGCTCACGGAAACACCATTTACCTTCCCGCCAGAGCAGTACCTATTTATCTACTTGCACTGGTGTGCTTTCGAACTGCTAGGTTGGCAGGAGCAGGGACCGAGCAATGGGAGCTCATCCTGTTGCAGGAATTCGAACCGCTGACCTCCTGATTGGCAAGCCCTAGGCTCTGTGGTTTAGACCACAGTGCCACCCGCATCTCCTTATTCCCCTTACAAAGCTACAATTCCCAGAGTTTCCTGGGAAGAAGGATTATTGCTAAACAACTCTGGGAATGGTAGTTCTTTGAGGGGAGCACCCTTAACACATTACAGGTCCCAATATCCTTTGGAGGAAGCCGTGACAAAGTGCCATCATAGTAATTTAAACTTAAAGGTGTTGTGCAGGTGTGGGCCTAGTTATTGTTTTGCGTACACACCACGAAAGCAAAGGCTTCAACCAGTTGGGGATGGGTCATGCTTGGAGGTTGCATCTAAAGGTCCCCTCCTTCTGGCAGAAGGAGCACATCTGTCCACGAAAAGTGAGATGTTCACAGAGAAGGGCTCCTGTCAATGCTCCACCAGAGGAAGGGAGTCTTTGGATCTCGCCCATAATTTGCACACATCCCTAAGATCACAGCTCACCATACCGTTGGATGATCTTGTTGAGTCCGGAAGTAGGGAATTGCAAATGGGAGATGCTGGCAGGATGATGCCACAAAAGGCTGAGAATGGTTTAGGATCACCCTTGGGTGGTTTTTCAGGAGAGAACTGGGCCAAATTTTCCAGAGCTGTACGTAGCTGTGTTGTTGAATGTAGCTAATGCCACGATGCAACACAAGAGACGATGTGCTAACTGGTGACCAAATGCTTTCCCCCCTTTGTTTTTGGTGTTCCAAACCAAGAAGATTTTTATTCTCTCTCACTCGGGAACACCCCTCCTTTTTTGCTTTCGTTTACTGCGGTCTTCGGAGACTGCCATCCTTGGCTTTTCTCTCTTTGATCATCCTCAGCCCAAACTGTATTAGAGAAATAAAGCAGCCCTTAAGGGCTGCTTTTTTTGGGGGGGGGAGGAATAATTACAAGGCAAGTGAAATGTAAAAAATAAAGTAGAAATGAAATGTTGGCAGCTTACATAATGTTAGCCCTTCACTTTGCAATCAACAAATTATATAAGGAACCCCGTTCTGTGGCTGCTCTGATGTTCGTGTTGCCTAGAGGGCTGCTTTCTTTTTGACTCTTACACAGGCACAGAATAGTCCCAGGACACTAATAAATGAAAGCTTTTGCAGAGGAATCTCTGAGCCTTGGGACACTGTCCTGGCTACACACTTCTCGCTGTCTCTGCTTAACCACGTCAAGCTTTTTAGGCCTGGCTGGAATGTGTCCTTGAGCTCTTGGCAATGCCTGTTGCTTGCTTGGATGAAGTGCAGAGAGGTGTCCTTGTTTGTGTGAATGGACGTAGAAAGCCGCCAACTGTACAAGGGTGCTATTTGCTCCTGGTGACCCGTGCCTCTGTCCCTGCCTGCCACTGCCATGTGGCTCCCTGGAAGGCTAGCCAGAAAGCAACGCGACCCTTGGCTTGGAAAAGTGCCACGCACTGGGAAAGAGGTGCGAATGAACTGGTAGGCAGCCTTCATTACCCTTGACAGTTAAGAGTGCTTGAATGTTCACTGCAGTATGAGGGACTGCTGCTCAGAAGGGGGAATTTGCACTCCCCCGCCGCATGCGCAAAAGCGCTTGAGCATGCTTGCACCGACCAAACCTAGGAGCCTCCCACTAGTTCTTTTGATAACTTGCGCCCAGCTTCTAAGCATTTTGTGGGTGTTGTCCCCAGTGGCAGTGCTAAGCTAGAATCAGCCCACAATGAACATTCTGGTGGCCAATAATTTCTTGATCTACAGCGAGAGGGGGTTCGATGGTCATGTGTAATCTGGAAAAAAATTGGGGGACGAAGTAAGGAGTATTAATGCTCCCCATGCCATTGAGTCATCTTGTCTTTATGGTTATCCACACGCACACTGTTCTGTCCCCTCTCAGTCTAATGGAGGAGCTGGTTTGTTGAGACAATGCTTCGCGTACCTGTGTCGATCCCTCCCATAACTACAGGCCACTCCATTCGTCCAGGTGAAACAACTCAGGGGAGCCCACAACGGTGTCTGGGCTAGCAGAACGTGCGCATGGATCCTCGCTGCTTGCGTGCATGTATCCTAGTGTGCATGGAGCTCCCCCATAAAGATGACCGAGAGAACCCTGGCAAGTTGAAGAGCTCCGCATGGGCATCAGAGCTCCTCGCCTGCAGGGAATTGCTGGAACAGACCATGGGAGCGTAAAACAAAAATTATATCAGAATTGATTGTAGGTCCCTTTCTATAAGCAAGTTGCATTGCAGGGGGCTGAACTTAGATGGCCCTTGGGGTCCCAACTCTTATCATTCTAAGTGATAACTTCCATCTAAACGAACGATACACAATAGTGTCTTTTGCCAAGCCAATTTGTTGTCGGTGTAAGAGTCTTCCTTGGTTGATTTCATTCTGTCTGGATGTACCTTTGTTCAATATGAATTTATCACTCAGCTGTCCCTTAGGAGAAATTCCTGGAACAAAAAACTTTGAGCCTGCCAGGGGCCATTGAGTATCATTATTAATAAAATACTACTTCTTTTACATAGTGGTTTTTTTTTTATTGTGCAAAGCCTGTCCAAATTCCTCTTGGTTCCATTTCACAAAAGGGGAAGTGAGGATGAGTGAACTGACTGGGTGTGAGCCCTATTGAATTCTGTTTCGTAGTAGACGTTAGGATTTATCCGTAAACCCTAATAAGTGTCCAGTGTAAGGAAATGATTATATCTCCCATCAGTTCTGATATATAGGCAGATGGGTGAACATTCGATTCAGTTCACCCGAAAAATAAATCTATCAAATGTGCACAAGGAAACAATTTGCAGTTATCTGGATTTTGCAATGCCGTTCTCCAACCAAACAATGTATTGGGGGGAAATGGGCCTAAAAAGGAACCTATTCCTGGAAAATGACATATGGAAAATAGCATCCTGTAGGGCAAACTGCTTGCAAAAATGTGTACATTGTTCAAAACGGCATACAAAAATGTGTTTATTGGGGGGAAATTCACAGTAATGTCCTGTTGTGAATATACCAACCTTCACCTGTGGTCCCAGGGCACGTTGCAACAACTGAAACACAACATTCAAAACAGTTTGAAGCAGCACACAGATTGCATAAGAAACAACTTAGTTTCAAATTGCTGCAGAAGTGTAGAGAACTGAATGTAGGATTGGAATAATGAAAAAGCTAGGTAACTGAAATGGACTGATCTTTCCATCCCCTTTCAGGCCCTCAGTATATGGCAATATTCAAGTAGAGGGCATATTGGAGAAGGTGAACCTGTCTTGTCTTTTACCTTTTGGCTTTCATTTTCCTTAAACTGCCTGCTTTTCTCTCTACCTACCTTTTAAAAGGTAGTTTCCCAGTAGTGATGTATGGAAGTGAGAGCTGGACCATAAAGAAGGCTGATTGCCGAAGAATTGATGCTTTTGAATTATGGTGCTGGAGGAGACTCTTGAGAGTCCCATGGACTGCAAGAAGATCAAACCTCTCCATTCTGAAGGAAATCAGCCCTGAGTGCTCACTGGAAGGACAGATCCTGAAGCTGAGGCTCCAAGACTTTGGCCACCTCATGAGAAGAGAAGACTCCCTGGAAAAGACCCTGATGTTGGGAAAGATGGAGGGCACAAGGAGAAGGGGACGACAGAGGACGAGATGGTTGGACAGTGTTCTCGAAGCTACCAGCATGAGTTTGACCAAACTGCGGGAGGCAGTGGAAGACAGGAGTGCCTGGCATGCCCTGGTCCATGGGGTCACGAAGAGTCAGACACGACTAAACAACAACCTTTTACAAAGCCAATTCCTTATTTCTGAATTCAGAAGTGTTTCATTTAAAATGCGCGCACGTGTGCATTTTTATCTACACACACGCATACTTTGGGTTTCCCTCAAAATTCTTCAGAGGTTCTGCTGTGGGAGGAACTTCCCCATTTTGCTTCCTGTTTCAATTTAGGCAAACAGTTATGACAGCCAGTGGCCCCAGGGGAAATGCCGCATTGTTCTTCTAGAGTCTCTGCTTGGCTGCCCTTGAACTCCCACAGATTTTTCACTTGAGGAGGAGTCAGGAAACTTTGCTTTCAATTTTTCTTTAATGTGAGAATTCTGAGACATGCAAACATTTTTGCTTTCTCTCCACTCAAACAGGCACAATATTTTTGTCCAGCCTTCTCATTAAAAGGCAGTGCTTGAAAACTAATCAATGCATGAAACCCAGGAATTAATAGTAAGGATAATAGTAATAGTAAAAATCAGTTTGGCTGCCTTTTAAAATTCTTTGGCTCTTTCACTTGAGAAGGAAGCACCAAGTTTGCTTCTCCTTCTCTTTTTCTCTCTGTCTCTCCCTATCCCTCTAAATCAGCAATACACAAACATGATATCTTTCCACAATCCTATGTATCTGTAAGGGGGAAAACACTCTCTGATGCCTACCCTTAGTTAACATTTTGATCAGGGCCATCTGAAAGGATCCCACCAAATGTGGCAAGCTTTGGAGTTCTCCCGAGCTCTTCACAAGTTGTTACCAAAAGTTAGGGGGTAGCTGAACGAGGAACAAAAAATGACCAGCAAAGAAAGGAAAAATTAGGTTGGCTCTTAGTAGTTGTTGTTTATTTGTATCATTTGTAAATTGCTTCCAGTGAAGCCTCTTGATGCAATTATCACACGAATAAAAACCACCTGCAAGACAAATGCCTATATAACAACAGTTAAAACCATTGTACATGTAAATATAATTAAAAGAACCCCATAGATGTATTTTTAACACAGGTAGGTAGCTGTGTTGGTCTGCTGTAGTTGAAACAAAATTAAAAAATTCCTTCCAGTAGCACCTTAGAGACCAACTAAGTTTGTTATAAGGTGCTTCTGGAAGGAATTATTTTATTGTATTTTTAACAGTCATGATCTATACATATATACACAAACAGTGTGTGTGTGTGTGTGTGTGTGTGTGTGTGTTCGTTCTAATTACATGCCCACTAAATATAAAAGAATGTTCCTCTTGATCCCAATCAAAGCACATGGGATGCTGACTAGACCATTGAGATAAACCAGGTGAATGCCTGTTATTTTTTGCTCTTTCATTAATGGGCAACCAGTTCTACCCTCACGACACACTGAAATTCTGAGGATTCCATTCTTCTCCCATTTAACATTGGCTGCATCCATATGCATGCAGACTTTACAGACACAATGTGTCAGACTGATGTGAATGCTTGATGGGATCAGACCATGACTCAGCTACCCTTTCGGCATGCTGAGGTATGTCTGCAGCTTGTTTGGTAAGTGCGCACAAAATCTCGCTAACCAAAATTAGGGCTCAGTGAGACTGTAAACATAGAGCAGGCATAGGCAAACTCGGCCCTCCAGATGTTTTGGGACTACTACTCCCATCATCCCTCCCTAACAGGACCAGTGGTCAGGGATGATGGGAGTTGTACTCCCAAAACATCTGGAGGGCCGAGTTTGCCTATGCCTGATATAGAGGCTCCTCCAGCTTCCTATTTGCTGTTGCACTGAGCTAAGCCAAGATTTGGCTTAGCATGCCGTCCAAACCAAGTGTCCTGGTTTTATCTCCCTCTTTGCTTAACCACAAGCTGTAATCAAGGTTTGTTCAGTTTGTGGTTAGTGAAGACGGAGTTTAACCGCAAGCCCCAGTTCAGATGACATGCCTTGGCGAAGAAGAAGGAGGAGGAGGAGGAGGAGGAGGAGGAGGAGGAGGAGGAGGAGGAGAAGTGGAGTTTGGATTTGATATCCTGCTTTATCACTACCCTAAGGAGTTTCAAAGCAGCTGACAATCTCCTTTCCCTTCGTCCCCCACAACAAACACCCTGTGAGGTGAATGAGGCTGACGGACTTCAGAGAAGTGTGACTAGCCCAAGGTCACCCAGCAGCTGCATGTGGAGGAGCGGGGAAGTGAACCCGGTTCACCAGATTACGAGTCCACTGCTTTTAACCACCACACCACACTGGCCCTCTTGGCTTAGCTCAGCGTAGCAGCAGAAAGGATCCGGGAGGAGTCTCTAGATTGACAAGGCACAGTACCAACTATTCTCAGATCCTGCCCCTTTGCATGGTCAACGGAGTGATGACGCTTACGCAAGAAAGAGGGCACATATTTGAATGAAATGTGCACATGGCCATTTATATGTATGGATGCATGTTTGGAAATAATTGCTGTAATTAAAATAGAAATCTATCTCGCCACCAAAGTGGGGAAGGCTGTGACTAGGTATGTCTGCACAGCAGGGCCAGCCCAAGTCATTTTGGCACCTGAGGCGGACCAAAAAATGGCTCCCGTCTTGCCACTAAGGAAGAAGGGGCAAGGGAAGAGCTACATCAGGAACAAGGGTAGAAGTAAGATTGATATTGTGATCTGTTGCCCTAGTGGATTCTGCTGCCTAAGGCAGCCGTCTCACCTTGCTTCCTGGGTGGGCCGGCTCTGCTGTTCAGTCTGCACTCTGGGTGTTCAGTTGATGGGAGACTTCTGGACCACTCCTACTCTCCCTTCCTGGGGTCCTTTTGCTCTTTATTTTTAAGGTTCTTGACCTTTAAAAGAGACTTGGGCTGGACAGCCCATCAAATACAAGACTAGAGGACTCCTTCAAACCACAGTCTGTCCTGGACACATGGCCTCCCAAGACATGGACCTGAACTTGAAAGTACAAAATTGTGGCTCTAAAATTGCCTCTGAACATCTGCCGAGTGAATAATAATAATAATAATAATAATAATAATAATAATTTATTTATACCCCACCCATCTGGCTGGGTTTCCCCAGCCACTCTGGGTGGCTTCCAACAGAATATTAAAATATAATAGTCTATTAAACATTAAAAGTTTCCCTAAAAAGGGCTGCCTTCAGATGTCTTCTAAAAGTCTGGTAGTTGTTTTTCTCTTTGACATCTGACGGGAGGGCGTTCCACAGGGCGGGTGCCACTACCGAGAAGGCCCTCTGCCTGGTTTCCTGTAACTTGGCTTCTCACAGTGAGGCAACCGCCAGAAGGCCCTCGGCACTGGACCTCAGTTTCTGGGCAGAACGATGCGGGTGGAGACGCTCCTTCAGGTCCTTTCTTACAAACCTGTAAGAAACCACAGCATACCCTCCCCAACATTTCTCTGATGAAAATAGCGACGTCCTATTCATCATCATCAGTATTATTATTATTAACTATTCCCCACCCATCTGACTGGGTTGCCCAAGCCACTCTGGGCTGCTTTCAACATATATAAAAAGACAATAAAACATTAAACTTTTTAAAAAAAGTTTAAACCCACACACTTCCCTATACAGGGCTGCCTTCAGAGGTCTTCTAAAGGTTGTATCGCCTTGACTCCATCACATAACTCCATCCCCTCCAACATTTCACCAATGAAAATAGGGACGTCCTAAGGAAAAGCAGGACATTCTGGAATCAAATCAGAAACTGGGATGGCTTCTGTAAATCCGGGACTGTCACTGGAAAATAGGGACACTTGAAGAGTCTGTCACAGCTCACATGTCTGAAATTTGAAGGAATGTGTTAGGCTTGGGCCTTGCTGTTAAAAATATGGGGACCCTGGCATTCCTGAAGCCATGAAGTTTGACCTCAAACCTTTCAGACTAAAACTTTGTAACCTTCACCTAACTGATTATGAGTAAAAAGTGCCAAAAGCTAGTCATTCTGTGGTGCACCAAATGCCCATCTTGAAATATTAATGGGCCCATGAGGTAATATGACATGACACTTGAGGAGGAAAGTCAAACATTGCGGTTGTATTCCTTGCCCTCCACCCTCCCTGCAATTCCCGATAAGCAACAGATCAGTAGCCTCTTGGGGAGGAAGCAAATTAGACTTGTCAGCAAACTGGCTGGTTGTTCGGGGTAATGCAGTAACTTTATCAATCCGCATTTATTTTTAGACATGATGTTAATCGAGAATATCCTTCGGCTCAAAAGTTTCTTCCACATTCCTGGTATAAAAATAGCTTGCTGAGGTGTTTTCCCACCCCCTGCTTTAAGGAAATATTTTTTCCCCTTTAAAAAATGTGATTTTTGGAATTTTATTTGGAATGTTAATAAATAAACAACACCAGAACTTCACAGCCCACAACCAGGTTCTAGGGACCCATTTGTGCTACAATTTTTTTATAGCAGTATCATACAATTTTCAACAGACTTGGCCAGCCTCAAAGAATCCTGGGAACTGTGATTTGTAAAGGGTGTCAGGAGTTGTTGGGGAACCCCCGAGCCCCTCAGATAGCTGCAATTCCCAGAATTCCCCAGGAAAAGGAATGGTGTGTGTGTGTGTGTTTAACTCTGTTTTTCAGCTTCTGAAAATACATAAAAGAAACAATTCCCATACACTTCCACTACCCAGCAATCATTCCTTGCATACAGTATACATTCTTTTGAATCCTCATCCTTGCCAGCCCATCACCTGGTGTCATATATTGCATCAGGACTGGCTTTCCCAAAATGGCCTTGCAGGCCAAATCAGAAGATCTGGTCAGTTAAATCTGGTCTGTGGTTTGAAGGTTCCCCATCCCTGCTGTAGTGGAAGGGAGTTTCACAACTGGGGCACAACTAGGGAAAAGTCCCTACTCTCAGGTAAACAGCTAAAGGTAAAGGACCCCTGGATGGTTAAGTCCACTCAAAGGCGTCTATAGAGTTGCGGTGCTCATCTCGCTTTCAGGCCGAGGGAGCTGGCGTTTGTCCATAGACAGCTTTCCGGGCCATGTGGTCAGCAGGACTAAACCACTTCTGGTGCAACAGGACACCGTGACGGAAACCAGAGTGCACGGAAATGCCGTTTACCTTCCCGCCACAGTGCTACCTATTTATCTACTTGTGTTGGTATGCTTTCAGATTGCTAGGTTGGCAAAAGCTGGGTCAGAGCAATGGGAGCTTACCCCGTCGTGGGGATTTGAACCGCTGACCTTCTGATCGGCAAGCCCAAGAGGCTCTGTGGTTTAGACCACAGCACCACCTCTAGATGGCTGTTCACTGTGAGAACAGGATGCTGGAGCAGTTTGGGCCCATGGCCTGATTTAGCAGGGCTCTTCTTAGGCGCCTATGGCTTTGGCCAGCCTGAACATTAGTGACATAAGAGTTCACTTGTGAAATGAGCAACACAGATTGAAATGACTCTTGCTGTTTTCTAGTTGGAAACGGAACTGGAAATTCCAATCCTCCTCTCCTCGTTTTGATTTTGTTGTTGTTGTTTAGTCGTTTAGTTGTGTCCAACTCTTCATGACTGCATGGTCCAGAGCACGCCAGGCACTTCTGTCTTCCACTGTCTCCCACAGTTTGGTCAGACTCATGTTTGTAGCTTCGAGAACACTGTCCAACCATCTCGTCCTCTGTCGTCCCCTTCTTCTTGTGCCCTCAATCTTTCCCAACATTAGGGTCTTTTCCAGGGAGTCTTCTCTTCTCATGAGGTGGCCAAAATACTGGAGCCTCAGCTTCACGATCTGTCCTTCCAGTGAGCACTCAGGGCTAATTTCCTTAAGAATGGATGCTGTCAGGGACGCAGCGAGAGCGCAGGGAGGGGAGGAGATGGAGAGTGAGGGGGAGCAATCCGAGGGCAGCGTAGGAGAAGATGACAGTAGCCCGAGAGATTCCATGAGCCTCTCCAGCGAATCGGAAGATTCACAGAAGGGGGCGCCGATGGCCAGGGCAAGGGGGGTCCCAGGGGGGACACCCCAGAAGCAAGGGGCCAGCGGGGAATCCCAGAGCAGCAGTTGGAAATCAGGACCAACTTCCCCACCAGAGCGTAGTGGGGGGCAGGAGTCCCAGGTATCAGGGCCAGTGTATTCACCACCAGCGAGAGAAGATGAGTCAGGGTTGGCCACGCCTCCATCGGAGAGCGAGGGAACGGTCAAGAGGAAGGTTGCCGGCTGGGCGCGCGCGCCAAGTTCAAATGTACAGGCGAGCAGCACAGCAGGTAGCCCAGATAGGGAACCAGGTCCTAAAGCCCGCCGGAAGTAGGGGCAAGAATCAGGGGGGTCAGCGTCAGAAGAGTCCAGAAAGGATGAAACCCCAGCGGGCAGGAGGGCCCAGAGGAGGAAGGAGCTAAGGAAGAGGTGGAGCAAGGCTAGAGTATTAAACTGGTGTGGAAGGGGAGGAGAGTCAGACGGAACTTCGCCGGTCTAGACTTTAAGACTTAGAGCGGCACGCTGCGGCTTTGAAATGGAAACTGAACTTCAATAAAGACTTTTGTACATAACTACAGCCGGGCGTTGGTCCTTTGTGAGCTGGGACCTAGGGGCGGCTCTGACAGATGCGTTTGATCTTGCAGTCCATGGGACTCTCAAGAGTCTCCTCCAGCACCATAATTCAAAAGCATCAATTCTTCGGCGATCAGTCTTCTTTATGGTCCAGCTCTCACTTCCATACATTATTACTGTGAAAACCATGGCTTTAACTATGCGGACCTTTGTTGGCAAGGTGATGTCTCTGCTTTTTAAGATGCTGTCTAGGTTTGCCATCACCTTTCTCCCAAGGAGCAGGCGTCTTTTAATTTCGTGACTGCTGTCACCATCTGCAGTGATCATGGAGCCCAAGAAAGTAAAATCTCTCACTGCCTCCATTTCTTCCCCTTCAATTTGCCAGGAGGTGATGGGACCAGTGGCCATGATCTTCGTTTTTTTGATGTTGAGCTTCAGACCATATTTTGCGCTCTCCTCTTTCACCCTCGTTAAAAGGTTCTTTAATTCCTCCTCACTTTCTGCCATCAACGTTGTGTCTTCTGCATATCTGAGGTTGTTGATATTTCTTCCGGCAATCTTAATTCCGTTTTGGGATTCATCCAGCCCAGCCTTTCGCATGATGAATTCTGCATATAAGTTAAATAAGCAGGGAGACAATATACAGCCTTGCCGTACTCCTTTCCCAATTTTGAACCAATCAGTTGTTCCATATCCAGTTCTAACTGTAGCTTCTTGTCCCACATAGAGATTTCTCAGGAGACAGATGAGGTGATCAGGCACTCCCATTTCTTTAAGAACTTGCCATAGTTTGCTGTGGTCGACACAGTCAAAGGCTTTTTCATAGTCAATGAAGCAGAAGTAGATGTCTTTCTGGAACTCTCTAGCTTTCTCCATAATCCAGCGCAGGTGCTCTTTGAGAGCCCAACTCAGGCCCCTGATGATGATGATGATGACGACGATGATGTAATCGTTTTGATTACAAGCTCACAATTTCTGCCCCGGAAAGCCCCCAGAATGCCATTTGGTTTGGATTCATAGGGATGAGTGAGTGAGCAGGATTTTGCAAAATAAATAAATGAAACAAAATGGTACGGCTTAAGAAAAAGCAATGTTTGGGTTCTTAGAGAGTTGAAAGAAAACCTGAAGGGAAATATACTGCAGTATCTGTGATAATTCAATGTGAAAGTACAGCAGAGCTGTATGAATAGTGCCCCTAATTCCTTCGTTGTGAAAAGGGAGTAACGTCTTGATTTTAAGAGCAAGTGGGTCTCTCTAATGGAAATTCCAGCTACATTTTTGTTTTGTTTTTCAAAAAAAGAAAATGAGTCTGTCTCTATGATTAATTGCTTCCAGAGCCTGCAAGTGCCTTTCCTTGCATTCCATTGTCAATTTCTCCAGAATGCTCATAAAAGACAAATGGTTGCTAAGTAAATCTGTTTCCTGCTCCAACCAGCACCTGTGTTGCTCTTTGAGAGCCCAACTCAGGCACCTGATGATGATGATGATGATGATGATGATGATGATGATGATAATTTATTTATACCCCACCCATCTGTCTGGGTTTCCCCAGCCACTCTGGGCGGCTTCCAACAAAACACTAAAATGCAATAACCTATTAAACATTAAAAGCTTCCCTAAACAGGGCTGCCTTCAGATGTCTTCTAAAAGTTTGGTAGTTATTTTTCTCTTTGACATCTGGTGGGAGGGCATTCCACAGGGCGGGTGCCACTACTGAGAAGGCCCTCTGCCTCGTTCCCTGTAACTTGGCTCCCCCCAGTAAGGGAACCGTCAGAAGGCCCTCAGTGCTGAACCTTCAGGTATACTGGACTGAGGCCATTTAGGGCTTTAAAGGTCAGCACCAACACTTTGAATTGTGTTTGGAAACGTACTGGGAGCCAGTGTAGGTCTTTCAAGACTGGCGTTATGTGGTCCCGGCAGCCGCTCCCAGTTATCAGTCTAGCTGCCGCATTTTGGATTAGTTGTAGTTTCCGGGTCACCTTCAAAGGTAGCCCCACATAGAGCCCCACATCTCCACCAGGAAAGCACAATCCTCGCCTCTAAAACACAAACGTGCCATATAATTATCAACATTTTGTTTCTGGCTGGTGGGGTAATCTTTTCCAGTCAGAGGGCTGCGTTTGAACTTGGCCAAAACTAACAAAACGAATTCCAACAGGGACACTTAGGCAGGAAGAAACCTGCCCCCCTCTGTTTTAGGTCATTGGATGCCCTGTTATCCTCCTTCATTTTCCCTTCTCCTCTCCTGAGCTGCTTTTCTGACATCTCAAAACATCTCAAAAAAAGTCCATAGGCTCATATGCCTCGTCTATTTCTTGTGCGTTTAAGTGGCGAGTGTTAACACTTCGATCTCATTCGTGCCCTTTATCCACAAGGGCAGGTGGCCTCCACTGCCAGCTGTCATGCAGAAAGCGTGATCTTAATGCAGAAGTGTTAGCGGGGACAATTTTGCAGTCGTCTTCTTTTCTTTCCATGGTGACAGCAGATTAGACGTGAGCAACAGGAAGGCGCTCCCTCTACTAACGCTGCTATTGCGTGGTGCGGAGTCAGAAAACAATCTGTCCCCAAACTTCTTGTTGAGCACCCTCGGTTTACTTGGCAATCTATCTCAGGGGTTGGGAACCTCAAAGACTGCATTTGCTTCTGGTGAATCTTCTGGGGCCCACATGCCAGTGGTGTGCATGACAGAAGCAAAAGTGGACAGAGTGATGGAGGTTCAAATTCACTGTTATCCTGTAGGCTAGTTTATATACACTCAAATCCACACCCCTTCTCCATTGTCCTTCCAGGGAAGCAAGAAGCATTTTCAGAACTGAAGGGACATTCCAGCCAGGTGCTCGAGGTCCAAAGGAAGGCCAGTGAAGGTCCTAAGAAGAAGCTCATGGCCCTGAATGGCACCCCCATCAACACATGTGGGAGAGGAACCTGAGACATATAGATGACCATTTTCTGGGAGTAAGGTACCCTTTAATAATAATAATAATAATAATTTATTATTTATACCCCGCCCATCTGGCTGGGCCTCCCCAGCCACTCTGGGCGGCTTCCAAAAGAATATTAAAATACTATGATACATCAAACATTAAAAGCATCCCTAAACAGGGCTGCCTTCAGATGTCTTCTAAAAGTCTGGTAGTTGTTGTTCTCTTTGACATCTGGTGGGAGGGCATTCCACAGGGAGGGCGCCACTACCGAGAAGGCCCTCTGCCTGGTTCCCTGTAACTTGACTTCTCGCAGTGAGGGAACCGCCAGAAGGCCCTCGGTGCTGGACCTCAGTGTCCGGGTAGAACGATGGGGGTGGAGACGCTCCTTCAGGTATACTGGACCGAGGCCGTTTAGGGCTTTAAAGGTCAGCACCAACACTTTGAATTGTGCTCGGAAACGTACTGGGAGCCAATGTAGGTCTTTCAAGACCGGTGTTATATGGTCTCGGCGGCCGCTCCCTGTCACCAGTCTGGCTGCTGCGTTCTGGATTAGTTGTAGTTTCCGGGTCACCTTCAAAGGTAGCCCCACGTAGAGTGCATTGCAGTAGTCCAAGCGGGAGATAACCAGAGCATGCACCACTCTGGCGAGGCAGTCCACAGGCAGATAGGGTCTCAGCCTGCGTACCAGATGGAGCTGGTACACAGCTGCCCTGGACACGGATTTAACTTGTGCCTCCATGGACAGCTGTGAGTCCAAAATGACTCCCAGGCTGCACACCTGGTCCTTCAGGGGCACAGGTACCGCATTCAGGACCAGGGAGTCCTCCACACCTGCCCGCCTCCTGTCCCCCAGAAACAGTACTTCTGTCTTGTCAGGATTCAATCTCAATCTGTTAGCCGCCATCCATCCTCCAACCGCCTCCAGACACTCACACAGGACTGTCACCGCCTTCACTGGTTCTGATTTGAAAGAGAGGTAGAGCTGGGTATCATCCGCATACTGATGAACACCCAGCCCAAACCCCCTGATGATCTCTCCCAGCGGCTGCATGTAGATGTTGAAAAGCATGGGGGAGAGGACAGAACCCTGAGGCACCCCACAAGTGAGAGCCCAGGGGTCTGAACACTCATCCCCCACCACCACTTTCTGAACACGGCCCAGGAGGAAGGAGCGGAACCACTGTATGACAGTGCCCCCAGCTCCCAGCCCCTCAAGACGGTCCAGAAGGATGTTATGGTCGATGGTATCAAACGCCGCTGAGAGATCCAGCAGAACTAGGAAACAGCTCTCACCTTTGTCCCTGGCCCGCCGGAGATCATCAACCAGTGCGACCAAGGCAGTTTCAGTCCCATGATGAGGCCTGAATCCCGACTGGAAGGGATCCAAATGGTCCGCTTCTTCCAGGCGTGCCTGGAGTTGTTCAGCAACCACTCGCTCAATCACCTTGCCCAAGAATGGAAGATTTGAGACTGGGCGATAGTTGGCCATCGTGGCCGCATCTAAAGATGGTTTTTTAAGAAGTGGTTTGATAACCGCCTCTTTCAGTGGGTCTGGGAAGGCTCCCTCACGGAGGGAAGCATTCACCACCCCACGAAGCCCATCACCCAGTCCTTCCCGGCTAGCTTTTATAAGCCAGGATGGGCAAGGATCAAGGAGACAGGTGGTTGGTTTCACTCGTCCAAGCAGCCTGTCCACATCCTCGGTGGTAACAGATTGGAATTGATCCCATGCAATTTGACTAGACAGGACTCTAGCACTCTCCCGCCCCGGCCCTGCTCCCACGGTGGCGTCTACCTCTTCCCGAATCTGAGCGACTTTATCTGCAAAAAACTTTGCAAAATCATTGCAGGAGATCATGTGGCCCGTACTGGGCCCCGATGTAGCAGGTGATTCCGCTAAATTGCGGACCACCTGAAAAAGTCTCCTGCTGCTGTTTTCTGCAGATGCAATAGAGGCGGCGAAGAAAGTTTTCTTCGCCGTCGCTACCGCCACTTGGTAGGCTCGACATTGAGCTCTAACCTGTGTCCGGTCAGCTTCAGAATGAGTTATCCGCCACCGGCGCTCTAGCCGTCTCAACGATTGTTTCATTGCCCTCAGATCCGTGGAAAACCACGGGGCTCTCCGGGCTCCATGCAATCGGAGAGGGCGCTTCGGAGCCAAACAGTCAATAGCCCTGGTTAACTCCACATTCCAGCGGGCCACCAGGGAATCAACTGAAAGGCCATCAACATGGGATAAAGCATCCCCTACCACTCTCTGGAAACCATTTGGATCCATTAAGTACCCTTTGAGAATAACTTCAGGCGAGATCTCCCTATCACTTGCAGAGCTGTTTTTGAAGGGTTTCTTGTTCCATCAAAGATCCCAGTCTTCTGGATCTACTATAATGTAAAGCTCTCGCTCCCACAAAGTTCTGACCCAGATACTGCCTTCAAAATCCATTTCTAAATCTGGGATACTTGCCCCCTGAAGGGACCAGCACTATGCAGGACCTCTGCTGAAGTAGGTCAGTTGCTGTACTGTGACTGTACTTTATGTTGTTTTGCTTTCTTTACAGAGAAGAAAAGGCTCAGGAGTAGACCCTACACAAATCCCTAAGACCTTGTATGCCTCCTGCCAGCAACTCCCACGGCCAAGGTGGTGCTAAATGAATCACTCTGCTTTTTTTCTAGACCACATTAGTGGAGCCAAGACAGGGGTCTTGTCATCTGGGCAGCCCAGGACTTTCATACACACTGCCCAGGCTTGCACCCTGGGAAGGTCACTTCTGTGCTGCTAACTCAGCAGTTTGACTTCACTCCTAGAGGTGCACTTCATTATCTCTCAAGACAGACGGATGCTAACAACTTTCTCTCTCTCTCTCTGTATAAATGATCTATTAAAGCATACAGATAATTACAACACAAACAGCATGGCATCAGCCCTTTCATTAAAAGCAGTAAGTTCCCCAAAGCCTGTTGCATTAAGAAAGTCTTCATTTAACTCATTGTCTCAAAGGCTTGTTCAGACAGGAAGAAAATGTTCCTGAAGCCCCAAAGAGCAGCTTCCAGCCTATATATATATATATATTTTAAATGATATTTATTGAAGTTTCTATTAAAACACAAAAATACACAGACATACACAAACAAAATACAAGTATAATTTCAATCCTTTTTTTCTCTTAAACCTTATTTCCTCGACCTCCTCACACCTCCCCCTTCTGTATTATAATTTCATTACTATCCACTCAACAAGTTCTTATCTTATTTCTCAACCTTAACTTAATAGTTTTGTAGTCATACTATTTATTTTCCTTTTCTTCTTTCTTTCATTCCTCAATTTATTTTTAAAGCCTTATATCTATTTAATTTTTAAAAAACCCAATTTTAACTTAATCTTAAACCTTTTTCCTAAAGTCGGCCCAAATTTCCCTTCCACGATTTTTCCACATTCCATAAAAATTACAAAAAAGAAATAAACATATAAACAAAATATAAGCAGATTATATCACCCTTAGGATTCCCAAATCTCACCCTCCCTTTCCCGGTTTTGATCCCCAAACCAGTGTCCATAAATGCGTCCATTTCTCAGCCTGGATCCCAAACACCTGAGGCTTTTAAACCTCTCTCAGTTTCTCTCTGCCAGTCTTTTTGACAGTCCTTTGTTTTCAACACCGACTCTCGAAGAAGCTCTGTCCCAATAATGTCCATTTTTCTTCCCAGCAGGCCTCTATATTTAAGAATGGAGCTCAAATTTTGTTTCTTAAATCTTTTAAATCTATATGTCCCAAAAGCTCCAATTTCCATCTCAATCAAATTTATGCTACCAGGCCTCTGGTCCAGCTTTGTCTTCTGTAACATTGTGGCTTCATCTTTAATTTCCAGCATGTCCTCATATGTCTCTTGGGATTTTTCAAACTTCATTTCCCCAGCTGCAGCAGTTTCTGTTTCAACTTCAAGGGCTATTAGTTCAGAGTCGAAAACTTGTATCAAGTCTCTTCCTGTTCCCACAAGATTATTTACTGTATCATTCAGTACTGTTGCCCTTGTTGTTAAGATGTTGCTCTGCTCCTGGAATTTTCCCAGGAGATAAAAAGTCCTGTTCAGCTCAGCGAGTATTTTTCCACTAACAGCCATTTCTTGCAATATTCCAAAACTCCCCTCTAGGGGGATTCTATTTACTTAGTGTCCTTAAAATTTCAATCCAATAGACCAAAATATAACTTGTTTTCCTTTGCTCCCGACAATTTAAATCTAAATCTAAGAAAGTCTAGCCAGCAGAATCACCAAAAGCAACGTTTCCTTTTATTTCCCAACTTTGACAGCTAGTTTGACAGCTGTCAAAGTCCGTATCTTTCCAGCAGGCTCTTTCACAGATCGCACCCGGGTCCCGGGGGGTTGCACTTTAATTTACACCAATTCTTATCCTCCAGCAAGATCAATTATACTGCCCAATCGCGAAGATAGTAATTTTTCTTCCAAAAAGGCAACTTTTTCTCCCAACTTTAGTTGGCTGGTCCTTGCTTTAGCTTATCTACAAGGCGGGGGGGGGGGCGGACTTCCTTTTTACGCTTCCCCCGATCGTGCCGAATTTTAAAAAAAGAATTTCCCTTTTAAGTCCAATTTCCGTATTACTCACGGGTTGTTGCTTTTAGTCCGAATATTGAAGGAAAAAGTCAGCGCTCTCCGTCCATGGCATGCGGCTTCGCTCAGCAGGGGAAGCAGAGGACTCTCAGCACCGCGCCGCTCCCCGCCCCCGTTCTGCAGCCTTTAAAAAGGCTACTTTGCGGGTCGGGGGGGCGCTAATGGTGCCCGCCGAGTCACCACGTCCACAGGCATTCGCACCTGTGGTTTTTAAGGGTCCCCGCGTCGCTGGCACGGCAGAACCCGATCCCTACTGAGCCGATTCCCTCCGGAGATCGGAGGGAATCCACCATTAGATGTTGGCGCTAACCCGGAAGTCTCCAGCTTCCAGCCTATATAGAGTAGATGTGCTGGGCCCGGGGGTAACCCGAGAAATGCAGTCCAGGTCCAGTCCAGAATCCGAAGGTCAGTCTGACAGGGTCAAGGCAGGAAACAAGGCAAGGACAGGTACAGGATCTGGCATACAGCAATTTTGCTCCCACAACCTGGGGCAGAGTCTGACAGCCTTTTATCTTTGTTGGGGTAATGGCTGGTCCTGATCTCCCAGCGACTCACCTCCCTGTTTTGCCCGAAGGCGAGCACTCCTCCTGTGAGTACTCAGGTCTCTCCTTCTCTCAGACCTTAGTCTCTGCAGCTCAGGAGACGTTGGTGCATTACTAGACCCAGGGGCCACCTCAGCTTCCCCTGACCCAACTGGTAGTGGAGCAGCTGTAAGTGATGTCTCAGCTGAAGGTAATCCCCGCATCTGGAGCCAGGGCAGGCTCAGGCCCCTGACTCGGCCCAGCTGGCGTTTGTTGCAGGGGAACCTGTGCAGACTGGGACTCTTCAGGATCAGGCCCTAGACTTGGTTCAGATGATGCCTGAGGCAAAGGATCTGGTTCCGAGTCCGAGCCCGAGTCCCAGGCCATCACAGTAGAGCTCAGGCTGGCAGCAGCTCTTCAGAGCTTTAGACAGGGTTACTGCCTCCTTCCCACGCCCAGTGCTATCTGGAAATGCAGAAGATTGAACCTGGAACTATTTGTAGTGACATTATGTGCCACTGGCCTGCAGCCCTCCCACAGCCTGGAGAGTCTCATTGGGGAGATAACTTTTTTTTAAAGGGGCACTGTGGTTAAAGGGGTGTGAGCCAGGCACCTAATGGGGCAGGGGCAAAGCAATGTAAATGCAACCTTCATGCAAACCCGGCAAAGAATTGCAAATGAGACCAGCTGCCTGTACACATCGATCCGATACTCTTAATCGCCGCAATTTTGTCATCTCTTTGAAAACACGTGTTGCCTTGTGCTGCTTGCAGAACAAAAAGAAGGTGCATATTAGAAACCGATCGTAAGAGGGGAGATGGCAATGTGAATGTCAAGGCAAGGATGTCACACCGAGACAAAGGCAGATTGGATTTTGCGTTGTGTTGTTATTAGTTGGAAAATCATGAATAAAACAAGGGAGATGGTGGGTTGCTATCCTTGGTCCTGAATCATCTGGAATGTTTAAGTGCTTCATTCAATCTGTAAGCTTGGATTCTTTTGGAGGAGGGAGAGAGCACAGAGAATGGGAAGATAATTAGCAAATAGAACATAATCTGTACAAGATGGGTTCCCTCGAGGGAGTAGAAAAACCCATTCCCTGTGACCTGAAGAGCGACAGGGGCAAGCATAAGCTTTTTCCGAAACTCCAAACCAGTGCTGTATGGAGAACAAGGACCAATTATTTTCTCTTGCAATGGGAACAGGAGGGAGGGATACACTGCTATAATTCTCTTCCCTTGGGCTGAGAGAAACAGCACATACAATCCCATTAATGTTAAGGTTTGGGCTGCTTGAAGGATCTGATTGTTGAAAATCCCTCAGTGAGATGGTCTGATCCTGCAGCCGACTCCTGGATCCTGTGCTTCATATGTTACGATCCAGTTCTCGGCAGTTTTGATTGATCGAAAACATTAAACCAAATATGTAACTTGAAAGGAAACTCACATTTCAATTGAATTTAGAGAGAAAACACACTAAAAAAAAATTGTGTACAAAAATCACACAGTTAATGTGGAAACGGAATGGAAGCACTTGGTGTGTAAAAACGTCTGGAATGACATGGGCCAGAAAAATAGATTCACTCATCCCTGGCTACAAGTTCCTTCCACAGCCTTGTGGAAGGGCATCACAGGCCTGCTAGAATTGATTGGGTACAAAATTATTTTACTTTGGTGATGTTCCAGGCATGGGAAAACAGAGTGTGGTTCTTGTTCCTCCATTATCACCAGTGGTCCCAATGGCATTTTATCTTCCTTTTGGGGCAGACTTGGGCCATCAGATATTGAGATTTGTGGGTTTCTAGAAGGATAATCTACTATATATTTTGGAAAAGGGGTTTGTCTGTCTGTTAGTCCATTTGTCCTCTATAGCACCCTACGCACAGTAGAATGAGATCCCTCACCCTCTCATGAAATGGCATGTGACAAATATCAAGATCCCTACGAATTCATGTTCATTTCTCTTGAAAGCCTGGTTTTTCTAATTTGATTTTCTCAACATGGGTGGCTTGCAATTCTGTGCTAAGCAACAGTCATTTTCTTCCTTTATTAATTTATTCCATAGAATTTATATGTTGCTTGATTGTTTAAAAGAAAACCCTGAAGCAGTTTAGAGAAAGAATGAAATTATCTGTAAAAATGCTTATAAACAACTGAAAAAGTAATTGAAATGAGCAATAAACGAAACACAGATTAAAACACACACCAACATTCTACGTTTCTGTTACAGATGCCTTGACATAATTGCCTTTCATACTCTAGTTCTCTCCTGTCTAATCTTCTTTACTCATAATTCCCTCACTGGCTTCTTCCCACTTTATTCATACCCTACCCCTTCCTGACACTTCTGAACTATGCTTGTTGTTGTTTGAACGTTCTGCATATTGTATTGAACGTGTTCTGAACAAATGTATTGAATGAATGAATGGAGCTGATTTGGCTGTGTCTCTAAGGACCTAGAAATTCATGCCTCCCTCCCTCCCTGCTATTTCCTCTGCAGCTTTTTCTTTTGTCTTGTAGCCCTTTCTGATTTTATTGTCTTGTTTGCTGAACAATTAAGTTATATATGCCCTGCATGGTTTCAACAGCAGTTATGGGTTTACTCTAATGCAACAATCAATTTATTCTTCCCGCAAGGGAAATGTTTGCACCATGCAGCAGATTCAACAGAAGCCCTTTCTGCTATTAGCCAGGTAAGAATAAGCAATCACATAGTGCATTTAATTGCTAACAGCATCGCCAAAGGATTTTTCTTCATGGTCTCTCTTGCACTTGTGATGTTGGTGACCACAATGCCTCTGCTGCTGATTGGCCGAACTGCTGTGAAGCCATGGAATGTTCACCAAAACAAAAGAAAGAATGATGAGTTATTAGTCGTCTGCTGTATCAGATTTGGATTCCTTTATTCATTCATTATATTTTGGTGTTTTTATGCTGGTTTTCCAGACAAAGGTCTGCCAACCACTTTACTTTTTTTTATATAGTAAGTTTTTATTGTTAAAATAATCCAGCATTAATACACACATATTGTGAATATACAAGCATACAAACATACATTTCATACAATCCTTAAATGTATACAAACATACCTACATTCAGTCCCACAGATAATTCCTTTTCCCATCACCATCCACCGCCCCTCACCCCACCTTTGTGTTAGACTTCCAATCTACTCAATTGCAATTTCTTTCCACTTCTATTACTTTCTTTCACACACCTTTAACCTAATTTCATGCTTCTTTTTCTATTACACATTGTTATCCATCTTATTTAGTATTTCAGTATTTAAAACGGAACTTGTTTATTCTAACAGGAGTTCTGATTTTTCAATATGGTTTTGCAAGTATCCTTTAAACACCTTCCAGTCCCTGTCTATCTTCTCTTTTGAGATCCTTCCAATTTCTCCTGAAAATCACTTTACAACTGAAAAAGATAAGAACAACAGCTCTGTTAAAACATCATACAAAGCTAAAGGAAAAAAGCATGGAGAAGAAAATGACTTGAAACCAATGCTATAGAGCCGCTGAAAAATCTTCTCCAAACAAGGCTGCTCCGGCAACTGTGTACATGATTGGTACTGACACCTTAGGCTTCGTTATGTTCCATCAGCTAAATAGGACCTCACAGAATGCCAAAACCTACATTTGCAAGAGCCTAAATGTCTGTTCGTACAGAAGAAAGAGATGGTAAATACACCGCAAGGAGATGTAACAATCTGTTGTGTCAAATCCCTTTGTCACCAACGAGACAATGTGAAGCATCTTGCTGCCACGCACATTTCCTGATGACAAAACAGCCTAACAGACATTGGGAACAATCAGGGGGGAGGAATGGGGAACACTTTTAACCTCTCACAATGTTGTTCTGTTTTTCCAGTTATTTAAGAGGCTGGGAAGAATGCTTTGTGTGGAAAAACCAAATATCCCATGAATTTTGCAACAAAGTAAAGGATTCTGTGGGGGGTTCATAGTGGCAGAACCTCTGGCCGTGATTGGCTGAGCTGCTGTGATGTCACAGAGGAGCAGAGCATGCAGGAGGATCTCAGGTTGTCACTGGTTAAAGTTTTGTGGTCCTAGAGAGGCAGGGAAGCCGGTGTGGGGTTGTGGAAGAAGGGGTAGAAGGTTAAGAAAGGGTTTCAGATCCTGGCTTGTTCTCACCAACTGTGGTTTAAGCAAATCACAGTAAGGTGCCATTTAAATAGAAATGCAATACATCTAACTACTGTGGGGAAGACCATGACTAGGTAGCTTGTCTCATTGCATGGTTTTCTGTCCAGGTGGGCAATATCAAGGACCCTGTTCTGTATTCTTAGGGTCTTCAAAGGGAGGTCTCCTTCAAACAGAAGACTATCCTCTGTAAAGTAGGACACATGAACACCTTAGCCTTCTGTCTCAAGACACTGGCCCTGAGCCCTGAGCTGGGGGGTATGAACTTCCACTTGCCTTCTTACGATCCTTTACCTAAAAACTGGGTTGGACCAGACAGCCCATCGCATAGAAGACAGCCCTCTGTAAAGAAGAGAAGCTTAAGCCACAGTTCCCTGAGTTATGATATCACAGGGAACTGTGGTTAGTTTGCAAGAAGAAAGTGAGAGCACTCAGTCTTCTCCTAATGGGAAAATATGAAGAATGGGGAATGGATGAGTCTGATGCTCATTCACGTAGTTTCCTGTTGCATCTGGCCAGGGCTTATGAAATCGTCCTTGGTGCATACATCCTACCTCCCTCCAGTTTAAGGGAACCACCTGGAGATTCCTCAAGGGTCTCAAAATCCCAGAGCCAGCATTGTAATGGCTGGCAAAAACAACCATAAATTACTGGTTACTGTGCATATTGAAATTATGCTGCCTGCTGAGAGGTAACTTGTTTTGCTGAAGTGTAAATCGATGCGTATTTTGATGCTGCGATTCCTACCGTGACGTTTTGCAAGCATTAATTCTTCCTCTGAAACAGACAGTTAAAAGAGCCACAAGTGAGTAATTTTCACCTTGCAGTTTATCATACTGTCTTGTGAAACCAGCCCCCCACCCACCAGAACACAAAAGGGATTGGTTTCTATGCTGAGAATGTTGAGGCTGAGTAGCTCCTTTGGTAGAGTGTCTAAGAATCTTAATCCTAGGGTTGGTCATTGGCCATACTGGCTGGGGCTTCTGGGAGTTGTAGTCCAACAATGCAACCCCATTGGCATATGTCTTCAGATGCTCCATCTTGATCCCTAGCTGAACTCGCAGAGCTAGTGAAAACCCGAACGTGATCCAATGTTTTTGGGGAAAACTTTACTTTTTAATAACCTCCTGCTATTGAGCCTCTGTTACATGCAATTGCCATTCAGAAATGTATTACTAAACAAATTACCAAGGGGAACACAGCTAATTATAGCAACCGATCAATAGTGTTTGTGGCTGTTCTTTTGAGCGTTAGTGTGGGCAAATGATTAAACTATGAGAGAACCGGGCTGCACTCTCAAATTGCCACAAACTGCCTTCGCAAAGGCAATCAACTAGCAAATTTGTGGGGCCTCTGTTTGTATTCCCTCATCCACATGACAGAGTGGAGTGGATTTATCTCCACAGAACTGGTCTCCTAAGCTCAGGGCTTTATACTTGAATGAATGAGAATGACCGCCTTGTTGGTGAGACCTTGGGGGCCGCTCCATCTTCTAGGCCGCACTGCCACCGATAAATACTACACAAGTGAGATGCAGGTAAGGTCATTTATTACATTCACAAGTCTGGGTGTGTCTTCTCCTTTTCTATATGAAGGAGGGGATGAAAGCGCCACTGACAGCTAGCTAATGCCATCTACCCAGGGCTGAGAACTTCATCACCCAGTGGCTCCTCCAAGCTTTATGTACCTGGTTCACGAGTCCTTCTAGAAAAGCCAGTTGAACTACAAAAGTTTCCTCCTGCTTGGCCTGTTAATTTTCAGTCCCTTGCTGGCTGCCTTTTTCTCACCATTCCCTTATCCCCCCCTACATAATCCCTGGGTCCCATGACCCTCCTGTTCCCACCCCCCTATTTCTCCTCTTGACTATATGAATCAAGGAGTTCAGACCACAGGGCAGTGGCGTAGCATGGGTTGCCAGTGCCCGGAACCGCACAGAGAGATGGGTGGAAGGGAGGGAAACAGATGGAGTACACATGCGCATTCAACTCCTAACGGTGTCCATGTCACCTGGGAGACTGCAGCCAAAGAGATAAGAAAAGAAGAGTTGTTTCATTGTCTGTAGAGGTCACTTCCTGGTTCACATGGAGAAGCCAATACCATTGGGGTATCTAGCTCAGTTCTGTGACACACTATCCCAGTCTCCGAGCAGCGAGAGATTCCAGGGGTTACAGCTCTTACCCAGGTTCACGGTGTTATTCACACATATGTACAACCAGAGCGCCACGCCCCGAAAGATATTGCTTCTCCATTAGTCTCAGCTTTGGATCCAGCACAGAGCAAGCAGGTCTCTGCGTCTCCAGCTTCCAGCCTGCTTCCAACTCACACACACGCTCCTCTCCGGCTATTGTCCTTCTACTTAGCTGCTAGGTGGTGGATGGGTGGAGGAACAGCCCACACATGAGCCTGGGAGGGGGGCAGCTTGGAGATACCAGAAATTGCATTTCTCTTGCTGCTCCAGAGCTTGTCCTGTTAATGACTGCTTCCATTACCCTTTGCAGAGACATGGGTGGCGCTGTGGTTTAAACCTAGGACTTGCTGAACCTTAAGCCTAGGACTTGCTGATCAGAAGGTTGGCGGTTCGAATCCCAGTGAGCTCCCGTTGCTCGGTCCCTGCTCCTGCCAACCTAGCAGTTCGAAAGCACATCAAAGTGCAAGTAGATAAATAGGTACCGCTCCGGCGCGAAGGTAAACAATGTTTCCGTGCGCTGCTCTGGTTCACCAGAAGTGGCTTAGTCATGCTGGCCACATGACCCAGAAGCTGTACGCCGGCTCCCTTGGCCAATAAAGCGAGATGAGCGCCGCAACCCCAGAGTCGGCCACGACTGGACCTAATGGTCAGGGGTCCCTTTACCTTTACTTTTATTACCCTTTGCCTGATTCTCTCTCTCTCTCCTGCCATCTAGGGGCCACGATCTGAAGCAGTGCCACGTTGACCCAAGAGCATTGTCCCACATTTATTATGCATTTTGTTTTTGTTTTTTATATTGTCATTTTATTTTGTGAACGGCCCTGAGATCTATGGATGAAGGATGGTATACAAAACAAAACAAAACAAAACAAAACAAAACAAAACAAAACAAAACAAAACAAAACAAAACAAAACAAAACAAAACAATTGTAGCTGAAGTCGCTGTATGGTGGAGCACAAATGCTTCCTCTTCCTCTTCCTCTCACCCTCTCCCTTCCATGTGCTCAAGCTCGTCAGCATTTTAAATCTGAAATACTTCATGTATAAAAAGGCAGCTTCAATCACAGCCATTTCATTGTGTGCATTTGTGTGCATAAAATTAATTAGAATTCAGGGCCGCACGCCTTTGGAACATTTCAAGGTGTGAACAGTATGCAATGTGCAGAATGTGACTTTTGGAGCTGTTTGCACACAATAGCAGGAGCCGATGACATGCCTCCTCTTTTCATCTGTGCTATACGTGAAATTATAGTTTCTCCAGCGTAATGATAGCTTTTTCTAGCGCAGCTGCCCCTTTGCTCTGACTCTTCAAGAATTTAATAGAGCGCACGCTAGTGGCAGCAAGAATGGTGGCGGCACATTATTGGAAAGAGCTCAAGGGTGCTAACTTAGATTATTCCTGTGCGAAACTGCTTTTAAACAAAAAGCCCACCCCAAAGCTTTGAAAGGACAGAAATGCATGCTTTCACTGTGGACTGGCACAGCTTTACTGAATACAGCAAGTCAAGCAATAACACGAAGCATCTGTAAGGATTTGGACTGTATGATTGCAAAAGGACTGTTTCATCAGAATGTGACTTAATGATAGCCTCATTTCCGCTATGCTCACCTGGAAGATGAAGGCAATGTCAGCAAAGCCAATAATCCATTGCCATTTTTTATGCGATCGTACTTTTGTTTATGGCTCAAGATTTGAAAATGTGAACACGTCTTAAATATTTTTTAAAATATATGTATATTTAAAAGGTTTATATTATGTACAGTGTGATGGCCTGGGAATCCGATTCGGAGGCTGAACCTGAGGAATCCCAGCCTGCACAGGAGTCCCCGCCTCCAGGGCTGGCTGAGCCAGGGCAGGGGCTTGAACCTGAAGGGCCCCCACCTGTGCTGGATCCTCAGGAGCAGACACCAGGTGAATCCACTCTGGCTCTGGAGGTGATCGAGGACCCATTGCCTGCAGGTGCTCCTCTCCCGGCCCTGTCAGGGGAAGGTGAGGTTACCTCTGGGTCCAGTAACCCTCCAGAAGCTCAGGGCAGAGAAGCGGAGGGAACTAAGTTCTCACAGGAGGAGTGCTCGCCTTAAGCCCAGGTGAGGCGAGGCACCTGTGGACCGGGGCTGCCCTATGCCTCGGAGGAGATAAAGGCCAGTCAGCCCAGTCCCAGGTTGCGGGAGCAATATCGTTGGTAACCTGTTCCTGCCAGCACCCTGACCTGCTCTTCTGGAGTTCCTGACCACACCCGGCTCCTTGCCTTGGACCCCGCTTCACCCTTGACGGACAGCCTCCATACCCTCGACCTAGGACCGGACTCAGACCATGCCGCACGGTAACCACCCCCCGCGACCAGCACATAAAGTTAACTTACAGCATACAAAAGAAACAAGTGAGATCTGTAACCAAATAATTCATTGCGGAGCTCTCCTTTCCAGTTGACAGCCAGCCATGCCCCTTTTGCAGGACACTCCATTCCATCCCCTCTGTTTCCCATTCACCTAAGAGTCCATCTGCATTCCAGGCCCACTGAGCATGCTCAGTCCTCCTTAGGCAGCTTCCAAGTTGGGTCCCCCTTCTGTCCCTCCATTATAATTTTTTATGATGACAGATCATTGCTATTTATGTCGCAGCCATAAATTACAGGAAATTTAGGAACTGCATCTTTAGGCATAAGAAAACATAAAATTACATCTGATTATGCAAAAAGGCATGAAGACAATTATCAAGGCAGGCTAATGACTTTCTTAAATCAATAAAGAAGAAAATTAATGACACTGGGTGATCTCCAACTAAGTTATACTCAGAGCAGCCCAATTGAAATGTATGAACATTTGATTTCTGTGGGTTTACCCTGCACATGGCTAACATTGAATATAAAGCCCAGTGTTTACACCACAAATCCATTTGTTTCTACATTAAGCATTTCAAATACAAAACGCATATACATCCACCCACATTATGTGTACACATGCAAACGTACCCGTGCGCATGTGCTCACATACTTTAAAATTACCTCTGTAATTATATCTATTCATTCGAGGGTGATATAGTCAAGATAACTCCACAATTAATTGGTAGTTGTTGCAGCAACAAGCTCATATATATTTATATACACTTGCTTTGATATGGCTTGATTTGCTGCTATCCTTATCTGGGGACTTGGGGCGCTGGGCTCTGAGCCCAGAGAGAGGAACTCTCTGTAAGACTCTGTAAGCCTATGCCGTCATCTGGGCAGGTGAAGCAATGGGAAATTCTGGCCAAATTGACTGTGCTGCGTTGTTTGCAAAGAATGTATGAACTTTTGCTTGGGTGTGGACAAGTCATCTCGTTGCTACGGTGTCCGTCCCTCATCTTTAAAGGCTTGGAGACCTGGTGGGCTGATTTGCCATTGATCTACAAGGCTGGATTTACATTGATCTTTTAAACGTTATTAGAACGATATTAGATGTATCGTTCTATAACGTCACCTTGTTTTTAACATGCAGTTTCCCTACTGCCAGGGGTTCATTGCTCTGCAGCGGCCCCTGATGGCACATTTTAATAATGCCTTATTGACATTATAAACCACAAGTGCAGATCCACCCTAAGTCTACCTCTTTCGTTAATAAAGCACTAGAACTGATCCCTGGTGATTTTTTGACATCCTTCCTTGGTATCCTTGCACACGACCGCTCCTATGAGCTGTACTTTGGGCCTGCGGTTCAAAACAGCCCCTTCCACAACCATCAATAAATGCATTCAACTTTCCTCCTTAAAATTACCTTCCTCTTCTCTTCCTTCCTTCTGTTCCTTTAATAAACGGTGTCTGTTTTCCCATTTAGGCAGAACACATTCCATTCTTCCATCACCGAGACACTTGGTGGCAGCTATTCAATTGCATATACCGTATTTTTCGCTCTATAGGACGCAATTTTTCCCCCTCCAAAAATGAAGGGGAAAATGTGTGTGCGTCCTATGGAGCGAATGCAGGCTTTCGCTGAAGTCTGGAGAGCAAGAGGGGTCGGTGCGCACTGACCCCTCTCGCTCTCCAAGCTTCAGGGATAGCCACCTGAAGCCTCTGGAACATAGCGGGAGGTTCCGCTGTGCTCCGGAGGCTTCGGGTTCCTTTTGCTGAAGCCAGGAGAGCAAGACTCTCCTGGCTTCAGCAGAGAGGAAGAGCGAGAGAGGGGGAGGTGGAGAAGCGCCGTCCAGGTTCCCTGTGCAGCCGTCTCAGCCCCGTGCCTTGCCCTGGGCGGCAGCGTCCCGGTGCCTCTTTCCTCCACGGCAGCCGTAGCAGCGGTGGCGGGATGGAGTGAGATGCACAGGCAGGACAGGCGGCGGCGGCGGCCCGGGGAGTGCAGTGCGTCAACCACCTCCCCTTTCTGGCCATTCATCGCTACCTCCACGCTGCAGTTGAAAAGGTCGCTTTTTAAAAAAACAAACAAACCGCCTGCCACCGGGAGCCCAGTAGGAAGTTGTTTGAGCTGACATTCTCCGCCCGCCCCCGTCCGGGCTGGGGGAGGCGGGCAACTGGTGCGTCTCTCTCCCCCCCCCCCTTTATGGAGCGCACGGCCAATTTGGGAGGGAAGGGACGCTTTAAAGCAATGTCTTGCTTTAGCCCTTTTGAAAAGAGGAATTTAAAACGCAGCATAGGTTTTTCTGGTGTTTTCTTTTTTTACCACCCTGGCATCCTTCATGTTTAATAAAAGTGTTCTTGGTGAAATATGGAAGAAGAAAAAAGCAGAGAGGGAGAGCTGCGCAGTGGCTCTTCAGCCAAGTGGGAGGAGAAATGGAAGGGGCTCCGTTTCTCCTGCCGCTTTGCTGAAGGGGCGATGAGCGCTCAATGGCACTCGCGCTTAGTTCGCGGGGCCAGAGGGCAAGCCTCTCTGGTCTACTCAGAAGCAAGTCTCATCGATGCTGAGGGAATCTCACTCCCAAGATAAGTGTGCCGGCTGTTGCAGCCTTAGGCGCAGCAATCCAACTGTAGCTGCACTTGATGGCACGCTTAGCTCACGTGGGAACGAAACCAAAATCAGGGACGGCGAAGCTGTGACGTTCCGGGTGTTGCTGGGCTACAAATCCCATCACCGCTGGCTGATGGGAGCTGGAGCCCAACAATATATGGAGGGCTACATCCTCCCCACAACCTATATGTGGAAAAGAACTATGAAAAAGGGGGAGAGAGAGATACTAGGCTATCAGAGATTGCAAAGCTCTTGCAAACTATTTTTAGCTGAGCTGAGAACTGGTGTTATCAGGAAATCCTTAAACGTGCTCATAAACCACGCAAGCAGCTTTAAATTTCACTTCTGCTTTTTCTTGAAATAAAGAGAAGCAGGACAAACTAAAAGGGAACTCTGCACTGGTGGGACATTTAAATGTCTTGCTTTAGCCCTTTTGAAAAGAGGAATTTAAAATGCAGCATAGGTTTTTCTGGTGTTTTCTTTTTTTACCACCCTGGCATCCTTCATGTTTAATAAAACTGTTCTTGGTGAAATATGGAAGAAGAAAAAAGCAGAGATGGAGAGCTGCACAGTGCCTCTTCAGCCAAGTGGGAGGAGAAATGGAAGGGGCTCCTTTTCTCCTGCCGCTTCGCTGAAGGGGCGATGAGCAGAAAGGGGGAGAATTTTTCCCCCCTTGTTCTCCCCCTCTAAAACGAGGTGTGTCCTGTGGTCGGGAGCGTCTTATAGTGCGAAAAATACGGTAGATGATCAGTCAAGAGAGTGAAGGCTAAAGGAAGTGGTGGGAGGGTTGCTCTCTCCAGTGGTGCCCGGTGCCCTGTTGGGACTGGCAGGATGAAAAGCAGGGATGTCAACAGTAGGGGGAGCCAGAGTCAATGATAGGCAGAGCCAATAAATTCTTGTTTCGTTCCCATCTTCCACCCTGCAGAGCTCTACAAGGGCAGGAAGGTGGAGCGAGGTGGCAGTCAGTTCCACCCCCTAAAGGTAAAGGTAAAGGGAACCCTGACCATTAGGTCCAGTCGCAGACGACTCTGGGGTTGCGGCGCTCATCTCGCTTTATTGGCCAAGGGAGCCGGCGTACAGCTTCCGGGTCATGTGGCCAGCATGACTAAGCCGCTTCTGGCAAACCAGAGCAGCACACGGAAACACCGTTTACCTTCCCGCTGGAGTGGTACCTATTTATCTACTTGCACTTTGACGTGCTTTCGAACTGCTAGGTTGGCAGGAGCAGGGACCTCACCCCGTCGCGGGGATTCGAACTGCCGACCTTCTGATCCACAGCGCTACCTAGGCTGGATGTAAATAAGAAGGAATCATAGAATCATAGAGTTGGAAGAGACCACAAGGGCCATCGAGTCCAACCCCCTGCCAAGCAGGAAACACCAAGGAGAGCAAGCAAGGGCTGACTAGGACACAATGGGTTGCTGAGACAGTGCCCCATTTGCTCTAATTGAATATTATCCACTGACTGTCTCTGGGATGAAATGCTTGTGGATCCTACCTGAAGGCTCCCATCTCTCCCTTCTCTGGGTCTTTTCTTTCCTGGGGAACAGGTATTGAGCCCATCACCTCCAGAAAATCTGGACCTGACTCTGTGGGTCAATTGCTATGGGTACTTGAGGTCATCCATGGGGGGAGGATTTTCCACCACACCAACAATGTATAGTGAGAAGCAAATGATTGAAGTGTCTGTCAAGCCGGGATAGGCAAATCTGTCAATTTTGGATTCTCATTGTTTCTCATTCTTCTGGCCTTAAGTTCCCTTCTCCACATTTCCACCTCAGTTTGTGGAGTTTATTTGTTGCTATTGTTTTTAAACGACCTCATGATAAGTCATCAGCATTTTAGTGCAAATTTCTCCTCAGGGAAATTTTTGTAAGCAATTTCTCCCAATTTTTGCCAAGCATCTTTCCTTTTAAATGTGGGAACAGGATTATTGGTTTGTTCTTGCTTCTATTATCTATTTTGTGTTCTCATTTTGTATTTTTATGTTTCGAACCGCCCTGTGATCTTCAGGTGAAGGGCGGTGTGCAAATTTAATAAATATTAAAATAGTCGAAATTTATTATTTTCACCAACTTATGCATTTTTATGCACACTTAACATGCATTTTTGTACACATTGCTTGACTGGAGAACACTCCAAAATTCATATAAATGTGAATTTCAAGCAACGGAGGGCTTGTGTGCTTTTCTGGAAAGTGAAAATTAGGTAGAGTCACCTTTAGAAGTGAGCTCAATCGGTTTTGTCCCCCAGCCCTGCTCCTGTCAGACTGCAGTCTGAAATCGCTGCTTTGCTGGAGCCCTGTGACAAATAAACTTACGTTGCTCTACGGACTGTCACTGCTAACCTTTCAGCTCTGTGGCTTCCAATTAGCTTGCTGTCCAAGCCAATTAACTGTGATATAACACACATGCTGGTGCTGTGAATTAGAAGGGAGATGGTTTGGGGGAAATGGTTAGGAAGACTGAACACTGCAGGGAGATGGCAGGGGGTGAGAGAGGATAGAGAAGAGCTTTTCTCCCTCTCTCATAACACTAGAAGTCGTGGACATTTAAGGAAGCCACGCGGCAGACAGATCATGGCGCCCCCTACTGGAGCACCGTGGTTGCGGGGAGGCCGGGCGCTGCACTGGGTGCTGGAATGCCCCATGCCCTGTGCCCTACACATGGAGGCAGCTCAGCCCCCATCAGCTCCTGCTTCCACAAGAGGTAAAAAAAGGACCCCTGGATAGTTAAGTCCATTCAAAGGTGACTATGGGGTGCAGCGCTCATCGCGCTTTCAGACCGAGGGAGCCAGTGTTTGTCCACAAGACAGTTTTCCATGTCTTGTGGCCAGCATGACTAATCTGCTACTGGTGCAACAGAATACTGTGATGGAAACCAGAGTGCACAGAAACACTGTTTACCTTCCCGCCAGAGCGGTACCTATTTATCTACTTGCACTGGCCTGCTTTCGAACTGCTAGGTTGGCAGGAGCTGGGACAGAGCAATGGGAGCTCACTCTGTTGTGGGGATTAGAATCACCGACCTTCTGATCCACCTTTGCCGCATCAAGCAGTTGGTCCCTTACCTTTCCCGCCCCAACCTGGCCATAGTGATCCATGCAACGTTTACCTCCAGGCTTGACTACTGTAATTCGCTCTACGCGGAGCTGCCCTTGAAGCTGTCCCAGAAACTCCAGTGGGTGCAGAATGCTGCAGCGAGGCTCCTCACGGGATCCCTGCCATGGGAGCATATTCACCCAGTGCTTTTCCAGCTGCACTGGCTCCCGGTGGAGTACAAGGTCAGATTTAAGGTGCTGGTTTTGACCTTTAAAGCCCTTCACAGCCTAGGACCCTCGTACCTACGGGACTGTCTCTCCCGGTATGCCCCACAGAGGACCTTAAGGTCCATAAACAGCAACACCCTAGAGGTTCCAGGCCCAGTTAGATTAGCCTCAACCAGAGCCAGGGCATTTTCAACACTGGCTCCAGTCTGGTGGAATGCTCTGTCTCATGAGACCAGGGCCCTGCAGGATCTGATTTCTTTCTGCAGGGCCTGTAAGACAGAGTTGTTCCGCCTGGCCTTTGGCTTGGAGTCAATTTGATTCCCTTCCCCTCTTTCTTTTTCCTTTCTCCTCCTGCGATGAGGCTGCATTTTAATGTTTTAATGTTTTAATGTTGTATTTTAATCTTGTTTTTAAGTTGTATTCATTCAACTTGTTTTATTATTGGTTGTTAGCTGCCCTGAGCCTGGCCTTGGCTGGGGAGGGTGGGGTATAAATAAAATTTATTATTATTATTATTGTTATTATGATTGGCAAGCCCAAGAGGCTCAGGGGTTTAGACCACAGCGCCACCCGCACATGGAGGAGCAGCCTATCAGTGCCTACGAGCCATAGTCTGCTATGATGCTTCTGGGAGATCCCACAGGCATCTTAATTGACCACTGGCTTGACCCAGCAGAACTCTTCCGATGTTCCTATTCCAATACGCATGTAACTCTGGGAACTGCAGATTAGATCAGATTGATTTAGAATGCAGGCCAAAAGAAATTACCCTCTATTATCCTCCCTTCCTCCCTTGGGCCACCTAGAAATAGTTCCTTTGCATATATTGCCCATGGAAAAGCACTGTGCTGGTCCCGAGGGTTAACTGTGCGGCGAGGTCCAAGTCCAGTCCGAGGTCGAGGGTGCGGTATGGAGGCTGTCCATCAAAGCTAAAGCGGGGTTCAAGGCAGAGAGTTGGGTGAGGTCAGGAACTCTGACAGAAGAGCAGGACAGGGGGCAGGCAGGAACAGGCTACCAACAATGTTGCTCCCGCAACCTGGGACTGGGGCTGGCTGGCTTTTATCTGCCCCAAGGCATAGGGCGGCCCCAGTCCACAGGTGACTCGCCTCTTCTGGCCTGGAGGCGAGCACTCCTCCTGCGGGAACTTAGTTCCCTCTACTTTTCTGCCCTGAGCCTCTGCAGCTCAGGAGAGGCTGGAGGGTTACCGGACCCAGAGGCAACCTCAGCTTCCCCTGACGGGGCTGAGAGTGGAGCACCTGCAGGCAATGGCTCCTCCATCACTTCAGGGGCCAGAGCAGACTCAGCTGGTGCCTGCACCTGAGGATCTAGCGCAGGTGAGGACCCTTCAGGCTCAGGCCCCAGCCCCGGCTCAGCTGGTTCTGGAGGCGGGGATTCCTGTGCAGGCTGGGATTCCTCAGGTTCAGCCTCCGAGTCCGAATCCCAGGCCATCACAAGCACAATGCATAAGTACACCTATTCCATAAGGGCCTGAATATTGTCCTATGATGGAGACACTTTCTTTGCACGCTGGAAATGGGCATAGTATATTGAGTGGCAAGTGCCAAGATTGGTGTTCAGGAAGCGTTACAGTCAAATAAAATGAGACCCTGCCTACCAATCACTGCCTAAATTCCGAGATGCCTCTGCTGCCAACACAGTAGTCATTAGCAAATGCACAAATGAATGGATAGTCATCTCTGCGGAAAATGTAAGCCCACCTCATTCTGAAGCTAAGCCAAGGAAGTTTCTCTATCGGATGCCTCATTGTGTATAATGCAAGGTGGCAGAATAGAAGCACTGAACAGATTCCAAGAAAGTACTTTTATTCATTGGGGGAAGGAAGGAAGGAAGGAAGGAAGGAAGGAAGGAAGGAAGGAAGGAAGGAAGGAAGGAAGGAATCCTTTGGTGCAATAACATAGCATAAGAAGAAATAATAATAATAATAATAATAATAATAATAATAATAAATTAATTTATAACCCGCCGGGTAAGATCAGGCCAGAGACCTCAGTGGGATCCCACAAGTAGATCCTGAGTACAACAAATCTCTCCATGCTTGTGATTCCCGGCAACTGGCACACTCCATCTGATCACCGTGATCACGGCTTCCTCTCAGTTCAACAACACTTACATCTTGCACCAGATCCTGGGGGCCGTTTAAATTCAGGATTGCTTCCTCGCTGGTCAGTTCCATGACCAGCAGTTCTAAGGGCAGTCACTTACATTGCAGATATCAATATTGTGCAGCTTGAAGCAATGGGATGCATAGAAATCGACTCCTTTTGAAGCATTGCCCAGACCCATAAATATTGTTCAAAGCTTTAGGAACCAGAAATTCTTCAAACACAAGTACAATAAAATCAGTGATGGAATCAGAATTGTAGAGTTGGGACCATGAGTGTAATCTAGTCCAACCTCCTGAAGTTCAGAACACACAACCCTGAGATTAAGAGTCTCATGCTCTCCCAACTGAACTATCTCGCTCTCTACATTCATGTAATTCCATATGACATATGCTTGTCCATGGCATAAGTTCATCTTCTTCGAAAATAACTTTTAACTAGAACTGACAAACAGAGCTCTCTGTCTCTCTCTCTCACACAGACTCCATTGGCCTGCATTCTAGCCCAAGGCTATGAGCTCCTCGGAGTGAGTTATTTGCACATCCTTCTCACAAAGACGGTGAATTTGCAAGCGAATGCCTTATTCCCATGATCTAAAGTTAAACACTCAGTTTAAGGGCAGAGAACATCACAGTTAATTATCAACCAGTTAGAGCTTAAAGAGCTCTCGGTATGGTGCCATGGAAAATCCCCCATGTTAGCAACACATAATCAGGCATTCTCCATTTCAGTGCCAACTGAACAATTATATTTAAGGGTAGCTAGAAACCTTACTTTATAAATTTTACAAGGACCATTAGGCTTCTGACAACTCGTGTGTGGATCCCCAGCCAGTGGGTGATGGAGGAGGGGGTGATGGATGGTATCTGATGGGCTGTCTGCCCTGCCTTTTGCCAACCTGGACTATGGCTGTAAACATTGGTAGAAAATGACACTGTGGTCTGTTTTCGCTCACTTACAACTCTGTTTTTTGCTTGTGGACCATTGCTTCATGCTCATTGGGCTCAATCGATATATCATCACCGAAAACAATCATTTCCAGCTGCTTCCCCACCACATATGAATCACTACTGGTCTGACAGAATGATATTTCTTTCAAGAGCATCTTTCAAGGCCTTGAGGAGGCATTGCAAAGCTTTTTAAAAAAGAAAAGGCAAATGTAAGTGGAGAAGTGATTAAAACATGTGATCATTTAAATAATGTTGATATAGCAAGAAGGATGCATTTTCAATCATCTCTGTGTGTTTGATGACACAGAACTCTTTCTGATGTATTTATGCAACTCTCTCTAAGTGCCAGCTTCCTTCAACAGTGTGATGAATCTCAGCTGCCTACATTTTAGTTTCACATATAGACTTCCAACAGTTTGGATTTCAGAGTCTGATCTGGTCTGAGACATCATGCGTCTCCTTGGGTAAACCTGTAGCACCTTATCCTATTTTTAAAAAAAATTATATATGGGAAATGTTGCCTGTTTGTTGATGGAAACAATGAACCGTTGACCATTTGAAGTATGTGAAATGGGGTGCAATCCACAGGCCAGGAGGAGCATTGAAATACAGTTTGCTCAGTTTCCAGAATGTGTGCAAGGAGAGCAGGGAACTTGCATTTTTTTAGATACGCGAACCTTAAAGAAAAGAATTCAAATGAAGGTGACCATAAGCTGTGTCAGTGTTTGTAAAAGAAAAAGTTCTGACCTCCTTTTCACTCCTTTTTCTAGTCCTCAGACCTTAGTTGGCACAAAGAGTCCGTAAGAAAGAGTACTTTGCAGAATGCTGCTTTTATTCTTAAAAAGTCTCCTTCTCCAACCACGACCAACAGCTTTATACACACACCAAACGCAACCAGCTTTCTACCATACAACCAACCCACACCACACTAACATTGACCGCTCTATATATACAGGTACAATTTGGTGAAAGGTTGCATGAGTCATTGTAGGCCGCTGACTCATGCTGACTTAGTTCTTTTAGCATTAAAGAAACAGCGGCCAATTTTTAGCCGTGACAAGCTGTGAGTCAGTGCGATGCAACAGCGAAAAAGGCTAATACTATTCTAGGGTCCATCAACAGTCCAGAGCAAGGGAAGTAATAGTACTGTTCTATTCTTCCTTGGTCTGCGCATGCGCAAGCTGCGAAACCCGAAAGTAACATGCTCCGCTACTTCCGGGTTGCCACGGAGCGCAACTCGAACGCGCTCCACCCGAAGCGCGTTCAACCCAAGGCATGACTGTAACTTGGTGACCTCCTGATCATTTCCCAGTAATAGAAAATGTATGACCTCCAGCTCTGGTTTCCATTTGGGGATACAGAGTTGATCTAGAAATTGCTGACAGAGATTAGCAGATAGTTTACAATTAAGAAGCATATGTGTAAGGGTTTCTACCAGGTGGTCTTCACATGGGCAAGTTCTTTCTCCTTCCACCCTGCCTGAGAACCTTCCCCAAAGGATTTGGGTTTTTGCTTTGCAGGGGTTGGGCGGAAAAGCAGAGTAAGAAAAACTGACCGCCTGCAATGCAGGGACCAATGGACTCTTGTATGTAATTTTCCTTCCCTGTGGGATAAGCCCCTTTGCTCAACACTGGTAGTGCAACAGTCCTTTCAATCAAGACAAATTGCGCCTCCTTTCACCCCATGGAGGTTTGGGGAGTGGGGTGGGCAGAGCGCAAACCTCCTACTGATCTGCTTCTCAAGAGCTCTTTGAGAGAGAAGTTGCTGCAAAAGTGACTCATTCTGTAATTGCCTCATGCACTTAATCCACCCCCCTTGAAACTATTCATTCAGTACCTCAGGCAGCGCCATCCCAGCGAGGTGGCATGTGTTT
Organism: Podarcis erhardii; assembly: GCF_964252035.2. Taxonomy (NCBI): domain Eukaryota; kingdom Metazoa; phylum Chordata; class Lepidosauria; order Squamata; family Lacertidae; genus Podarcis; species Podarcis erhardii. Next base: position 12,651,626 of record NC_138500.1, on the reverse strand, counting down.
TAGCATCGACTGGCTGAAAAGAAATAAAAGCCAAAGCTCGTATGCTCTTGCAACCTTTCAATGCCTCCTAATTCCTCGGTTGTACAAAGGAAAAACACCTCCCGCTTGCCAGCGGCATGCCAAGCCATGAAAATGGATCATAATAGCACACTCAGTGCCAGCCATTAAAGCATTTACTCTGCTGTTTGCCCTTAAACACTCCCATGTAGTTTTTAAAAAAATAATATTTATTGTTTTTTAAAAAGAAAAAAGAAAAAAAAGAGAGAAACAAAAAAAGAACAAGAACAAGAAAAAATAAAACAATACAATACAATATGCAAAACACAACCTCAACACCTCACCCAACATAATAAACTAAACTAAACAAAACAAAAACAATTTAAAAACATACATCATTCCTTTTCCATATTCTAACTTTCATTCCCTTATATCATCGACCTCCTCTCACCTCCCTCTTTGTGTTCCACTTCCATTAATTGTTTTAGCAATTCCTTTCCATCTTTCTCCATTTTCTATCATATAAATGTCTTAACATATTTTTAATCTTATTTCCATTAAAATTGGTATACTTATTTAAACTTAACTCCTTATAGCATTTCTACTAAGGCCATAAAAATTCATTCCAACATTTTCCTGTCACTCATTAATTTTACAATATTTCTATATATAGACTTTAAATCTTCCAATCTTCTTCCACCATCTCCTCTCCCCGGTCTCGGGCTCTGACAGACACTTCCGTCCACTCCATACAGTCCATCAACCTGGAGATCTTATGTCCGAGGCTCTTAACTCTTTTCCACATCCCTTCTGCAGTTCTTCTTCATATTCTTTGATGCTAAAGAGCAGATCTCGAGGAAACTCCAATCCAACAACACCTCCACTCCCTCTCGACAGGTCAGCCAAATTTCCACAATTAAAGCTAAGATCCATAAAGTATTTCAGGGCATATTTCAAAATTCCTCCAACTCCAAAGGCCCCCCGAGCTCCAATCTCCTCCTGACCCAAGCCCATATTCCAAAAGTCAGTTAATCCCTGCATAGAGGGATCTTTCCAACTTTCCTTTTCCAGTCCAGGCCAGGCTCCGATCTTCAAAGCCTGACTTTTTCTAGTTTCAATCATAAAGGGCCTCAACTTATAGTCTTCGATTTGCCTCTGTAAGACTAAAGCTCCCCCTTGTATTGCTTTAGGTTCGACAACAGCAACTTTCTCCTTCTCCTTTTCAGCAATTTGTCTTGCTAAAATAGATTCCTGTGTCAAATCCTGAGTAGTTTCTGTATTGGTGCTCACTTTTGGTCCTAAAATGTCAGTTTTAGTAATCATAACATCCAATTTTTTATGAAGCTGTTCCAGCAGATAATTTGTCTTGCAAAATGCAGTTACAAAGGCTTCTTCTGTCGACATTCTCGAATGTCCAAGGTCAATCTCTAGTTCCCACACTTCTTATCAAGCAGCTGGAGATTCCCCAGCTCCACTCTTGTAACAGTTTCAAAAGCTCCCTCTAGAGGGAAACAGTCTCCACTTGTATCAATCCTTTCAAAGAAAGTTCAAAAAGTAAAGTTGGCTTCAATTTTCAGTTACTTTTCCTCCCTTTTAAACGCAGAAGCGGACAATGGAAACAATATATTTCTCTTATTCAACCGACTGTCAACATCCGTTCTCTTCGCTGTCAATGAACTCTCCCAAAACGTCAATCACTGTCAGTCCATTCCCAGGTTCGGAGCAGTGGGAATTTAATTCTAATCACTCTCTCCTGCAGGATACACGGTCCAAAATTTCCCCCCTCTTCTCCTGCTTCCAAGGGGGGGGGGTCTAATAATTTCAATCGATGGAAGTTTAATCCTTTACATAAGGTTTTCCAAGACCTTAACTTGTAAGCTCTTTGCTTCAGTCTATTTACAAAAGGAAAAGGCGGACTTCCTGTTTTGAACCTTCCCCGTTCGGTGTCAAATTAAGGTATTTAAAAATCCAATTTTCCGTACTACTCACGGGTTGTTGTTTAAAGTCCAATTGTCCACAGGAAAAAGTCAGCGCTCTCCGGCAGCAGCAGTGCGGCTTCACTCCGTGAAAGAAGCGGTCGATTCAAAGCACCGCGCCGCTCACCCCACGTCGCTCCGGATCCCCAGAACAGGGTTTCCCTGCGAGTAGGGGAGGCGCAAAGGGTGCCAGCCGAATCCCAAGTTCACAGGCTTCTTCTGCCTGTGATTTCAGTGGGTCTCCGCCTTCGCCGTGGCGGTTCAGACCCTACTTTTCCCGTTCGGAGGAGCTCCGCCATTGCTGGAGGCGCTAACCCGGAAGCCAACACTCCCATGTAGTTAACAGCACAGGCCTTGGCTTCAGGAAGGCTCCGTTTGGGATGGGGAGAACCTCAGGAAGCTGCCACATAAGGAGTGAGAAACATTGGCCCATCCAGCGCAGCATTGTGTCAGGGGGGCAGGATCACTGCAGGATATCAGGGAGGGTATTTCTCCCAACCCTACCTGGAGGAACTGGGGGTTGATCCCTGGATCCTCTGCATGCAGTGAAGATTATCTGCTGCTGAGCTAGGCACCAACGACTTCTTCCTCCCAGGACTAAATACCCAGCCACAGGATTGCCAAAGCAGAGGGTTTGTTTCGTGACTCCGTTACTTCAGATGGCAAGGACAACTCAGGGCCACCGTTCAAAAAGCGATGAGGTCCAGCACTCTCGAGATGCTCAGGTTAACAGCACCCTCAGAACAGACACTCATTCAGAGACCTGAGCAATGCCGTAAGAGGCATTTATAATATTTTAACTAAGATTTAGATATTGCAGTATTTGAAGCAAGAATTTGGTAATATTCCAGGTTATGAATTTTTTTGCTTTTTTCTTTTTTTCTTTATATCTTCTATTTTTCCTTTCCTTTCTTTCTTTTTTTATTAGTTTTCATTTTGGAAAATATGTACATAAGTGTGTTTACAGTGTTATGTATTGTTCTTTGTTTAATTTCTATTTCTTGAAAAAATTAATAAAATAAAAATAAAAATAAAAAAGAGAGGCAATGGCTGAGTATATAGAATCAACAACAGTCCTTGACCACTTTGAAAATAAGGCTGGAGTGAACTTAATTTAAAGGGGGAAAAAACTTTCCTCTTTAGATAATTTTCAAATGCAATTTCTTTTCTCATTAATTCATAGATTCAGGCAGAGGGCCTTCTCGGCAGTGGTGCCCACCCTGAGGAACACCCTCCCATTAGATGTCAAGGAAACAAACAACTATCTGACTTTTAGAAGACATCTGAAAGCAGCCCTGTATTCGGAAATTTAAAATGTCTAATGTTTTACATTTTTTTTAATGTGCTGTAAGCTGCCCAGAGTGGCTGGGGAAACCTAATAATAAAATTATTGTTATTATTATTATTCATAGAATTGCTCATCTGGAAGGAACTCCAAGGGTCAACTAGTCCAACTCCTTGCAGTGCAGGGATTACAGCTAAATAATCCCCGATATATGGGCAGCCAAGCTCTGTTTAACACACACACACACATACATACAGGTTTCAGTACCTTCCAAGGCAGAGCATTCCACTGTTGGACATCTCCTTTCTTATAACTTGGATCTGTTGGATTGGGTCCTATTCTCTGGAGCAGCAGAAACCATGTCTTCCATATGACCACCCTTTAGATATTTGAAGATGGTGATCATATCACCTCCCAGTCTCCTCTTCTCCAAGCTAAACATTCCCAACTCCCTCATAAGGCTTGGTTTCCAGACCCTTGATCATCTTGGTCGCCCTTCTCTGCCCATGTTTCAGCTTGTCATCATCCATAAATTGTGGTGCCCAGGATTGGACACAATATTCCAGGTGTGGTCTGACCAAGGAAGAATAGAGTGGTACTATTGCTTCCTTGAGCCATAGCTGTCAACATTTCCCCCCTTTTTAAGGGAAACTCCCTTATTCCAAATAAGATTCCTTGCAAGAAAAGGCAAAAGTTGACAGCTATGCCTTGAGCCTTGAGCATACAGTGGTATCTTGGTTCTCAAACTTAATCCATTCCAGAAGTCCATTCCAAAACCAAAGCGTTCCAAAACCAAGGCACCCTTTCCCATAGAAACGGAGTAATCCGTTACAGACTTTTAAAAACAACCCCTATAACAGCAATTTAACATGAATTTTACTATCTAAAGGGATGCGGGTGGCAATGTGGTCTAAACCACTGAGCTTGCTGATCAGAAGGTCAGTGGTTCGAATCTCCGTAATGGGGTGAGCTCCTGTTGCTCAGTCCCAGCTCCTGCCAACCTAGCAGTTCGAAAGCATGCCAGTGCAAGTAGATAAATAGGTACCGCTCCAGCGGGAAGATAAACAGCGTTTCCGTGCACTGCTCTGGTTTCACCAGACAGGATATACCAAAAGCTCTGGCCAAAAGTTTCAATACAAGGAATAATTCCTACTCGAGAGTAGAGAAGAAAAACGTGTATATTCTGCTAAGAATACCAGTGTTAAACTAATAGTAAATTTAAACACGACGTATAAGTGCGATAGTTTTAAAATAATAGTAAATTTAAACACAACGTTTAAGTACAGAAATAGTGTAGTTTCAAATATGCAATGATATAGTATAAAGGTACATAAAATACCAGTACACAACAATAGTTTTATACAAGTCTCAATGGCAGTCAAAAAGAGTCCATATTATATAAAGTCAGAATGAAGAATCAAATAGGGCCAAAAAGAAGTATCCGTAGTATGAATCAGATGTACGACTCATAGTGGTGACCAGGACAGGGCCCTGTTTCGGAGTAAATGCCTTCTTCAGCTGGTAATATCAAATAACATGTCAAAATAAGTCAAGGTTCTCCAATATCATAAATCATAAATATATTGAAGTACATACATTCTAAAGTGTATTAACACATATCATGATATTTGGTTCCATACCTCAGTTTTTTAAGGAATATAAATCTGTTGGAAGTTTGTATCATTCAATTCTTTTGTGTTTCTTTTTCACCAGAAGCAGCTTAGTCACATAACCTGGAAAAACTGTTGGTGGACAAATGTTAGCTCCCTCGGCCAGTAAAGCAAGATGAGCGCCGCAACCCCAGAGCTGTTCACAACTGGACTTAACTGCCAGGGGTCCTTTACCTTTACCTTTTTTTACTATCTAATGAGACCATTGACCCATAAAATGAAAGCAATAATCAATGTACTGTACTATTAAATAAATAAGACAAATAAGACAGTATTGTACTGTATATGATAAAAATACATATTTTTTTCTTTCCTGCACTGATGACAGTTGTTGTTTGGATGGAGGGCTTTTATCCATTTCCGCAGCTGCGCAATCAATCAATCAATCAATCAATAGCTGAACTGGGTTCCACACAGTCACAAAAACAAACTAACCGAAAAAGCCTCAAAAACAAAAACGCAAAATAAATAGCAAAAACAAAAGTGCCAAATTCTGTTCAGTGGTACCTTGGTTTACAGCCAAATAGTACCTCGGGTTAAGAGCTTTGCTTCAGGATGAGAACAGAAACTGTGCGGAGGTGGCACGGCGGCAGTGGGAGGCCCCATTAGCTAAAGTGGTGCTTCAGATTAAGAACAGTTTCAGGTTAAGAACGGACCTCCAGAACGAATTAAGTTCTTAACCTGAGGTACCACTGTATTTAAAAAAGATTCCCTTTTCCCTTTTCCTTAACAACAGTTGCTAAGACTGCCCAGAGTGGTCTCACCTTTAACTTCTTATATTTAGTCACTCCCTATTTTCTCCCCGGCCTTTATGAAACATGAAATCCGAAACAGAGACAGTAAACAAAGATCTCATCACAAACGCGTGTGGATAAACATACGTCATCTGCTATGACCAAGGGCCTGTCAACACCACCAGCATATGAGTGTTGGGTCCCTCTGACGCTCAATGGATCTATAAGGGTCCCATAATAGGCATGTCTAAGCTCAAGATGTTTTCCATCAGCAAAACAAGCGTCACTCGTAGCTCCTATTTCCCCTCCACTTCTGGCGCTTTCCATAATATTTCAGCCATTGATACCTGCTAGGTTCCACACCTGGGAGCAAGTATACCTGTCAATTGTAATCGAAGCCATGTGGTGTGGATCTGCTTGGGAGCAGATGTTCCTTGCCTCCAACCTTCAAACAGAAAGAGTCGCCGCTGTGCTGTAAGCCTGTGGCAAAATTCTGCAGACACGGTGTTGCTCAAAGAGCTGCTTTTCCTTCCTTCCTTCCCTCCCTTTGCTTTGCTGAAGCTCAGCAAACCAAACACAGGGACAGCGTCATAGATTCAAACGGTGTAAAACCGTGGAGTAAAATTGAGCCTAACTCCAAAACTACGAGGCCCATTATTAGTGTGGCCAGCGGCGTGTATGCAAGCAGGTGGCCTGACCACAGGGAATGGTATAGGTAAAGGTAAAGGGACCCCTGACCATTAGGTCCAGTCGTGACCGACTCTGGTGTTGCGGCGCTCATCTCGCTTTATTGGCCGAGGGAGCCAGTGTACAGTTTCTGGGTCATGTGGCCAGCAGGACTAAACCATTTACCTTCCCGCCAGAGCGGTACCTATTTATCTACTTGCACTTTGACGTGCTTTCAAACTGCTAGGTTGGCAGGAGCAGGGACCGAGCAACGGGAGCTCACCCCATTGCGGGGATTCAAACTGCTGACCTTCTGATCAGCAAGTCCTAGGCTCTGTGGTTTAACCTACAGTGCCACCCATGTCCCACACAGGGAACGGTAAGAACCACATAAAGGGGAAACTGATGGCTGACGGTTAAATTGAACAAACAACTCCCTATAAGGTACAAGGAGGGTTCTGACATGTATAGTACAAAATGGATTGAGTAAATTGTATTTCCTGGGCTACTGCTGGATGTGAGATGGTGAAGTGCTGGGGTGGCAGGAAGTGGTTGGATGGACAGCTAAGATGCTGTATATTTGTCTTTTTTTAAAAAAACAACAACAACAGATTTTTATTTGATTTTCCAAAACATAAACAAACAACCCCAAATTAATTCTGAGTCTAATTATCAAGATTACTCTGAATCTCCTGACTTCCCCCCATCCCTTCCATGGGTCCCATTGATCCTATTTTCAATTGCATATCAATGCTTCTCCAGTTGTTGTTTTTTAGAGCAATGACAAACCTAGACAGCATCTTAAAAAGCAGAGACATCACCTTGCCAACAAAGGTACGTATAGTTAAAGCTATGGTTTTCCCAGTAGTGACGTATGGAAGTGAGAGCTGGACCATAAAGAAGGCTGATCACCGAAGAATGGATGCTTTTGAATTATGGTGCTGGAGGAGACTCTTGAGAGTCCCATGGACTGCAAGAAGATCAAACGCATCCATTCTTAAAGAAATCAGCCCTGAGTGCTCACTGGAAGGACAGATCGTGAAGCTGAGGCTCCAATACTTTGGCCACCTCATGAGAAGAGAAGACTCCCTGGAAAAGACCCTGATGTTGGGAAAGATGGAGGGCACAAGGAGAAGGGGACGACAGAGGACGAGATGGTTGGACAGTGTTCTCGAAGCTACCATCATGAGTTTGACCAAACTGCGGGAGGCAGTGGAAGACAGGAGTGCCTGGCGTGCTCTGGTCCATGGGGTCATGAAGAGTCGGACACGACGGGGGGCCACTAGGTGGCGCATCGGAAGATGGCTGACAATAACATCTCTCCGACCCACACGAGGTAATTTGGAGGCTATGATGGGGGTAATTAGCCTCCTTAACCCCACCAGGATTGTGGTGGGGACGGCCCTTGCCTGCTGTGCCCTATACCACCCCCGAATTTGTGGGGGTGGGGGCACTAGGCACAAAGCCCTCCTGTGGGATTTTCGGCACTCCTTGACGCCGTCCCTGATTCGCGCCGCTGGTTGCAATGATCTTTAAAAGAAACAATTTGGACGAGATTAATTGCACATACATCAAGGAAAAAGGGGAGTAAAGACTGCTGACAGAAGAGATCTCTGATAACAAGACAACAATAAAATACGAGAAGATACGTCAAGATACGGTATGATAAATGACTGAGGGGGGAGGGGGAAAAACCTGCCTTTCTCTTTTCTATGTGATTTAACAAGAATCCCCCTCCCCTAATGAGTCAGAAATTAAGGACTTAAGCTGTGGATTTAAGGCTGTGTGGAGATAAACTTTCGATCCAAAGCAATGTTTCAAGATGAAGCTGGAAAGCTAAGAGTTTTGGAGTGACGCAGTCAGGAAAAAATGCCGTCGCCATTTTGTGAGGCATTGTGGGAGCTCTTGGGTCTGGGAGGAGAAAGAGAGAAATAGAGTTGTTTACATATCGTGAATCAACGTCTCGGTGGGACTTAAGAGCGACAAATGCCAAAATTTACGATGGAAAGAGTGACGTTATCTACGAAGGAGATATATGGAAACCATCTGGACTTAGTGGAGGAACGGGAAATCCACACAGGAATATAACACTTGCTATCGGCTTAAGGAGACTAACAGAAGAGATCGTAAAGGAAAAAGAGAAATTATACGAACAAGATATGATGTGGCAACACCAAGATAAGACTGGATAGAATTATGAATTTTGGGAGAGACTTCCGGGTTAGCGCGAACGGCTAATGGCGGATTCCCTCCGAGCTCCGGAGGGAATCGGCTCTGCTGAAGACGGGTCTTGCCGTGCCGGCGACACGGGGACCCTCAGAAACCGCAGGCGTGGAAGCCTGCGGACTTGGTGACTCGGTGGGCACCTTAAGCGCCCTCCCCGACCCACGAAGAGCCTTTTTAAAGGCTACGGAGAGGGTACGGAGAGTGGCGTGGTGCTGAGAGTAGACCGCTACTTCAGTAGAGCGAAGCCGCAAGCCATGGCCGGAGAGCGCTGACTTTCTTCCCAAAATTTGGACTGGATAACAAAGGACCCGTGAGTAGTGGAATTTGGACTTTAAAAAATTTTTATCCATTGAATTCGGCACGATCGGGGGATGTGTTAAAGGGAAGTCCGCACCCCCTCTACTTATAGACGATTTAAAGCAAGGAACGGAGAATTAAGGCGGAATGAATACTGTTTTGATGATTTAAAAGTTTTTCACAAATTTGTTAGAAGAAGATTTCGTGCTGGAGAGAAAGGGAGGAACTTTGGAACTTTGTGTGTAATCCACCCCAAAACCCGGGAGTGTCCTGTTTGGGTGCCGGAGGAAGAAGTGAAAGGAGTTTGACAGCTGTCAAAGAAGCTGTCAAACGGGCGGACAAAGTAAAGAATTTTGTTATTTAATAACTCTCTGAATTAAAGGTGATACATTTGAACTGAGGCGATTGGAAACAAAGTAGTGATTATAACAAAGTAACAGATTATTGGAAAAGGACTACTAAATAACTGAAAGCCCCCTAGGGGGAATTAGTGACATTACAATGGCTGCAGAGGGAAAATTACTGGCGGAGATAGAAAAAATGTTTTTTCTCGTGGGAATCCTGCAAGAGCAGAGTATGGCTCTGAGCAAAGTATTTATGACCTTGAATTCTGAAACAAACAACTCTGCTGAATGCACAAAGGAGATGTATGATAAAAACTCTGCAGCTGAGCAGGAAGAGATGCTTTTGGAATTGACAGAGAAGAAAGAAGGAGGGCAGACACTACAAGTGGAAAATATCAACCAGGAATCTACACTGTTAGAGTATGAGCAAGAAGACCTTTGGATTACAAACCTGCGAAAGATGAGAAAGAAGAAGAAGGAAGTCCCTGGAGTACTTGGAATATTAAAACTAAAAAGAATAAAGCAACATGATTGGGACTTTTTTCTTGAGTATGGAAAAGTAGATGATCCTTCGCAGCAAACACTTCTTAACATTCTGGATGAAAGAAAATATGATGTGACTCTGACTGAACTCCTTCGGGGTCTTAGGACCAACAAAGAGGACTACCAATATAGTTGGCAGAGAGGGGCTGACAGAGAATCAGACGCCTCGGACGTGAGGAATCCGGGCTAAGAACTATTTTTTGTTTGTTTTTTGGACATTTGTTTGGGAAGGGACAGAAACCGGGGCAGGGGGGGGAGAGAGAATAGAATTATAAAATGTTATGATTTGTTTCATTTGGTCAATGTGACCTATAATTAATATAATAAAGGGAAAATTTGTGGAAGGGAAGTTAGATCGACCTTAAAAAAAAAAAGAAGTTAATGATTATAAGAGAATTGGATAAGTTGAATATAGATAAACAAAAAGAATTAAATTTTTAAAAGCAATATGAATATGTTTAAGACGTCGGGTAAGAACTTGCTGAATTAATTATTGGAACTGGGATGTAAGAGGAGGGGGTGGGGGGAAGTCAATGAAAGTGGGTAAAGAAAATTAGGGTATGAAATTGTATTTGTGTGTTTTTGTCTTTGTGTGTGTGTTTGTTGTTATAAAATGTAAAAACCCAATAAAAATTATTTTTAAAAAAAAAGAATTATGAATTTTGTTTGGACTGATTGGGACTGATTTGGACATTAACGCAGTAATAAGAAGATGATCTGAATCCCCCTTTGGATCTTGAAGTATGGGTTCCCCCAACAAAATTTAAAAATTTGGCTTTGTAATTTGGAATTTATATGATGTGATTTAATTTGATGTGATTGGCCAGTTAATATTTTTTTTTTTTAAAAAAAGAAGAGTCGGACACGACTAAACGACTAAACAACAACAAAGGTTACATTATGTTACAAGTGTGTTTAAAATCCTGCTAATATTTTGACCTGTTTACAATAATTTTGTATATACGTTATAAGCATTTCCCATTCTTTTTTAAATTTCTTGTCTTCTTGGTTGCTGAGCATCCCAGTTAGTTTTGCCATTTCGGCATAGTCCTTCAACTTGGTTTGCCATTCTTCTTTGGTCTGGGTTGTCTCTTCCTTTGATCTCTGGGCTAGTAACATCTGAGCGGTTGTTGTCGCGTGAACAGTTTCCTCTGGTCCTTTGGGAAAGATGCTGTATATTTGTCTATGTAGTTTGTGTCCTAATGGAAATGCTCTTGCAGACTCTTTGGACTCTTTCCTGTAATAAAATCTGGTTGATTGGGAATTTGATGTAAACCTCCATAGTTGAACCCCTACAAGGGAATTGCCCCCCATAGGAGTTGTCCTGAACATTCCCCGATTCTGCTTTAATGAAGACTCTCCATTTTATTTTAAAATGTCTCAGGTAGAAGAGAGGTGCATACTTACAATTTATTTATTTATTTTAAAGCATGGCTCAATATCAAAGGTTTGGTGTTATGTACTGAAGTTCTCACCCTGGGCCAGCAGGGGGGTACTGTAGATAGTTTTCACTCAGGTCCACATATGCAAATAGGGGATTGAAAGTGACGTTCAGTGATTGGATAATTACCGAAAATGGTTACAGTTGCATTGTAGTGGAGCTCTATATCAGTGTTTCCCAACCTTGGGTCTCCAGCTGCTGTTGGACTACAATTCCCATCATCCCTGACCATTGGTCTTGCTAGCAAGGGATGATGGGAGTTGTAGTCCAAAAACAGCTGGAGACCCAAGGTTGGGAAACACTGCTCTATATTCGCAGACTGGCTGAACCCTTCAGTTCTGTTCTGGCCTAGCTGTTTGAAGAATCGCCGTGTCGTCTGCCATGTTCACCCACAACTTAACATTTGGGAAATTCTGGCCTAGTGCAGTTTTAAGGACACAATCTCCTTCTTCCTGAAAGAGGAGTTTATGGAATTCACCTGAATCCAGACGTGAAATTGCCCTGGCATTGTAAAGCTACTGTTCTTTATCTCGGACTTCACACATATTTCCTCCTCCGTTTAGTACATTATGCAAAACTAATGGGGACACGGTGGCATGATTGCAGTGTTGCAGATTAGCAAGTGTCTGATTAGGATGAAGACATCTCATTGAACTGAATGCCCTTCCATCAGTCTTTCTCCAACTTTTTGACGTTGGCCCCAACGTCTAAGCTTACCCTACCTTCTGGGGCCCCCAGAATTTGGCACCAACAACCTGCTTCACTGGAAGGGAAGAGGGGAATTGCAGGGCAAATGACAGGAAATGTAGGCTTAAAAGCAGGGCTTTTTTTCCAGCTGGAACTCAGTTCCCGCACCTCTCAGGTGGGCACCATTGCCATTCTAACAAGAGAGGTGTTCATGCTGAATTCTTGCACTTCTTTTTCTAGAGAAATAGCATTGCTTAAAAGGTTGTGCTTCAGACTCTCCAAGTGTCCCTATTTTCCAGGGACAGTCCCAGATTTACAGAAGCCATCCTGGTTTCTGATTTGATCCCAGAATGTCCCGCTTTTCCTTAGGACGTCTCTATTTTCACAGGAGAAGTGTTGTAGGAGATGGTAGGAAGTCCCTATGGAGTTATCTGACCCCCGAGCCATATGAAGGCAGCCCTGTATAGGGAAGTTTTAAAATGTTTAGTGTTTTATTATGTTTTTACAGTCATGTAAAGGTAAAGGGACCCCTGACCATTAGGTCCAGTCGTGACCGACTCTGGGGTTGCGGCGCTCATCTCGCTTTTATTGGCCGAGGCAGCCGGCGTACAGCTTCCGGGTCATGTGGCCAGCATGACTAAGCCACTTCTGGCAAACCAGAGCAGCACACAGAAACACCGTTTACCTTCCCGCCAGAGCGGTACCTATTTATCTACTTTTACTTTGACGTGCTTTCAAACTGCTGGGTTGGCAGGAGCAGGGACAGAGCAACAGGAGCTCACCCCATCGCGGGGATTCGAACCGCTGATCTTCTGATCGGCAAGTCCTAGGCTCTGTGGTTTAACCCACAGTGCCACCCGTGTCCCCCCGCTTTTCCTTAGGATGTCCCGATTTTCAACAGAGAAATGTTGTAGGAGATGGTAGGAAGTCCCTATGGAGTTCTCTGACCCCTGAGCCATATGAAGGCAGCCCTGTATAGGGAAGTTTTAAATGTATAATAATAATAATAATAATAATAATAATAATAATAATAATAGTATTTATTTATTTATTAAAATACAATAATTCATCAAATATTAAAAGCTTCCCTAAACAGGGCTGCCTTCAGATGTCTTCCAAAAGCCAGGTAGTTGTTCTTCTCTTTGACATCTGGTGGAAGGGTGTTCCACAGGGCGGGGGCCACTACTGAGAAGGCCGTCTGCCTGGTTCCCTGTAACTTCGCTTCTCGCAGTGAGGGAACCGCCAGAAGGCCCTTGGAGCTGGAACACATGTATGTTTTTATATATATTGGAAGCTGCCCAGAGTAGCTGTGGCAACTCAGTCAGATGGGTAGAGTAGCAGCGGCAGCAGCAGCAGCAGCAGTAGTAGTAATAATAATAACAATAATAATAATAATAATAGAATAGAACATCCTTCGTTTCATCAGAGAATTGTTGGAGGGTAGGCTCCTATCCTTGCTGACTAGGGATGGGCAAAATCGGCAGTTTCAGTTATCTAGGCTGCTTATTTTATTCATTGAGATCTGCCCTCAGTGCTATCATGGGCAGCAATTACATCCTTTGAACTTAGGAAAACACTTTGTCTTGACTCCATTGGGTCCATCTAGCTCCATACTGTCTGCACTGACTGGCAGCATCTCTCTAGGCTTGGAGATGCTGGGGGCTGAGCCTGGGACCTGCCTACCGAAAGCAGGTGCTGTGCCACCGAGCTATGACCCTGCAGGGGAGTGAGCTTGCTGCTGGGCACCACAAATTCTCCAACTTCATTTCCTCCTTCAAGATTTACTGTGACGGGAGAGAACACAATGCATTTCTACAGAGCTATGGTGCTATTAAGGACACACACACACACACACACACACACACACACTCATTAGGAACTCATTAACCTCCTGAGACAACACGCCACTCACACCAAGAGCCCCATTTGTTAATGAGTGCACCGCAATCATTTGTGCAATTACAATCCTGGTTATTTTCCACTGTTGCGTTTTCGCTCATTTCTGTGCCAGAAGCCAAGTTTCAGTGAACCACCTCCCGGATTTGCTGTTTATCTGGATAACCTTTCTGTTCCTTTGCATTTATTGTAATCCATAAAGATAAGCCCCCAAATGCCTCTTCGAGATGTTACAAAGTGCATAAATGGGTCTTTTCCAGCTCCTTTCTTGCTCAGTAGCTGCTAATAATCTCCCAGCTGGCCAGAGGTTTCCTTCTCTCCTGGTTTGGGAAGAAGCGTCCAGTTCGACTAAGAACCCCACCAAGACAGATGTCGTCGCGCAGTGAAGATGATCTCATGCACACTTTCAATGGCATCACTTTCACCACCAGAACTTCTCCTGAGCTCTTAAAATCCCTGGACACGTTTGATGCTAGAGAAGATGACATCCTTTTGGTTTCGTACCCAAAGTCTGGTAAAGTCTCACTTGATTCAGAATGGGGAAAGAATCCTAATCTACGCCTTCTTATTCCAGGCTTAGTTACCCTAACTAGAACAAGAAATTCTGCGTGAGAGAGAGAGAGAGAGAGAGAGAGAGAGAGAGAGAGAGAAGCGGAGAAGAGAGGAAGGGGGATTGAGATCCATGATCTTAAGGGTGTACCCCATAAACTGCTTGCTCTTCTGCCGCCGCCCCCCATGAAAGCTTGACACAGAAAAGCAATACCAAAACTAAACTGGAAAAAGCTGCGGTGGTCTCGTTTGTTTATTTATTTATTTAAAGCGTTTACATGCCGCTCTTTTGCCAAAAAGCCTTCCCGGTGCAGCTTACAAGAATCAGTAGCGAGACAGTCCCTACAATTTAAAATACACGGCACGTGAGGAAAAGGGGATGGGGAGGGAGGAGGAAAAATGCAGGTTGTTACACCTGTTCTTAAGGTTACAGTTCTTATAATATAGTCCCGTATAGTTCCGTCTACAGGAATACTGGCTGTCTTTGAGAGTAGCCCTCTATGTCCCAATCAGATCTGGTTTTTGACGACTCATGGTGGGATCAGGAGACCAGTAGGGCTGGTAGTTACTGTGCAAAGTATCCTTGGTATTGAATCTGTATTTGTTGTGAACCCTCTAGGAAAGGGTTGTTTTTTAAAAAATAAACTTGACTTTTCTCCTCCCACCCCAACCCCTGGCATGACTGGATTAGTCAGCTGGAAGACTTAATCGCTGAGTAAGTGTGCAATTAATCAATTCAAACATTAATGGGCCGCTTTAAGGACTCATGAGTTAATCATGCAAGTCATTGGCCTCGCTGTCAATTGTCGGAAGCAATTAACAAACTTTGTTCATAGAGTCAATCAATGACTCCATGATGATGACGGTCTACTTCCACCGGATCAGAGACACAATGCTTTCCCATTTTCTGAGCACTGCTGGTACAGAGATTGCTGTTGCACTCAGGATTTGCTATTATTATTATTATTATTATTATTATTATTATTATTATTATTATTATTATTATTAGCTTCCCATAAGTAGCTCACTGTCCACTGTGAGAACAGGATGCTAGGTTGTTATTGTTTAGTCGTTTCGTCGTGTCCGACTCTTCGTGACCCCATGGACCAGAGCACGCCAGGCACTCCTGTCTTCCACTGCCTCCCGCAGTTTGGTCAAACTCATGTTGGTAGCTTCGAGAACACTGTCCAACCATCTCGTCTTCTGTCGTCCCCTTCTCCTGGTGCCCTCCATCTTTCCCCACATCAGGGTCTTTTCCAGGGAGTCTTCTCTTCTCATGAGGTGGCCAAAGTCTTGGCGCCTCAGCTTCAGGATCTGTCCTTCCAGTGAGCACTCAGGGCTGATTTCCTTAAGAATGGAGAGGTTTGATCTTCTTGCAGTCCATGGGACTCTCAAGAGTCTCCTCCAGCACCATAATTCAAAAGCATCAATTCTTCGGCGATCAGCCTTCTTTATGGTCCAGCTCTCACTTCCATACATCGCTACTGGGAAAACCATGGCTTTAACTACAGTGGTGCCTCGCAAGACGAAAGGAATCCGTTCCGCGAGTCTCTTCGTCTAGCGGTTTTTTCGTCTTGCGAAGCAAGCCCATTGACGGCTTAGCGGATTTGCGCTATTAGCGGCTTAGCGGCTTTTAGCGGCTTATCAGCTTGGCAGATCAGCTGATAAGCCGCATAGCAGCTTAGAAAAAGGGGGGGGGGAGTCGGAAAAACTCGCAAGACATTTCGTCTTGCGAAGCAAGCCCATAGGGAAATTCATTTTGTGAAGTGCCTCCAAAACGGAAAACCCTTTCGTCTAGCGGGTTTTCCGTCTTGCGAGGCGTTCGTCTTGCGGGGCACCACTGTATATGGACCTTTGTTGGCAAGGTGATTTCTCTGCTTTTTAAGATGCTGTCTAGGTAAGATGGGCTAAAAGAGTGTTCCGCAAACTCGGGCCTCCAGTTGTTTTTGGACTACAGTTCCCACCATCCCTGACCACTGGTCCTGCTGGCTAGGGATGATGGGAATTGTGGTCCAAAAACAGTTAGAGACCCAAGTTTGGGAAACACTGGGCAAAAGCATACCATGCTAAAGGCCAGGTAGAATAATTGATGGCAGTATATATGTTCATTCTTCTTTTAGTCCAGAAGAAGCCTTGGAGGTGCGGGAACAGCCTTTAAAAGATTCAGCAAAGTAGGTTTGCATGAGTACACCAACCATGAGGTGCAGTGAGGCCTCAGGGAGCCAATGTGGTGTAGTGGTTAAGAGCGGTGGACTCGTAATCTGGGGAACCGGGTTCGTGTCTCCGCTCCTCCACATGCAGCTGCTGGGTGACCTTGGGCCAGTCACACTTCTTTGAAGTCTCTCAACCCCACTCACCACACAGAGTGTTTGTTGTGGGGGAGGAAGGGAAAGGAGAATGTTAGCCGCTTTGAGACTCCTTAGGGTAGTGATAAAGCGGGATATCAAATCCAAACTCCTCCTCTTCTTCTCTTCTTCAGGGTGGCAGGTTCCCAATTATAGGCCCTGCTCACTGATGAGGCAAGGTGCACTGCCTCTGCTGCCCAAGCTTGTGAGATTTCAGCGAGATCTTGCATGAGATCTTGTGAGATTTCTCACGATATCCTGCCAGAAGATAACCTTGGATTAGCAAATATTAGAAACTAATAAACAGTAAAGGTAAAGGGACCCCTGACCATTAGGTCCAGTCGTCACCAACTCTGGGGTTGCGGTGCTCATCTCGCTTTATTGGCCGAGGGAGCTGGCATACAGCTTCCGGGTCATGTGGCCAGCATGACTAAGCCGCTTCTGGCGAACCAGAGCAGTGCACGGAAACGCCGTTTACCTTCCCGCCAGAGCGGTACCTATTTATCTACTTGCACTTTTAGGTGCTTTCAAACTGGCAGGAGCAGGGACCGAGCAACGGGAGCTCACCCTGTTGTGGGGATTCGAACCGCCGACCTTCTGATCGGCAAGCCCTAGGCTCTGTGGTTTAACCCACAGCGCCACCCGTGTCCCTTATAAACAGTAGTATTTAGATAATATTTGGGATACGAAGGGAAAATGCAGAACTGTCTGCAGAACTGTGCAGACCATAAATTAGCCACCACGCCACACGGATAGGAGAGGCACGGTGGTGGGGTTGCCATGAGGCTTAAAAATGGCAAATTGATGTGGAGAACTGAACTCAAAAGAGTGGAAAAATGAGAAACAGATAGAAACTGAAACTGACAGATCTACCTCTCCTTTCCTTGTTCTGAGCTATTGCAAGTGACTTGCAAGATTCCTTTTGTACAGTAATTTTGAGGAGCACCCTCACGGGCACTGCCCTCCTCCTGCCCCAAGTGGGGGGGGGCGGTTTAGGAACCATATCCCATATCTTCCCAGTTAGGACAGGATGAGCTCCCACTATCAGTAAATGTACAGGGAGCCCTTTAAAAACCAAAGAGCCTGCAAAACCTTGCTTCTTTCTCTTGTGGAGCAAATTCCAGCATTCAGTATTTCCCCCCTTCTCTTCTTCAGAAATGAAATCAACCAGATCCAAAGTTAGGCAAACCCATCCTTTTACTTCGGGTTTCATCAGCTTCATTGCTCTTTAGAGAGGAGCGTCTTCAAAATACACCCACTAAGGTTCCTTGTCCTCAATCTGCCTCAATCTGGAGGCAATTATTTCTTATCCTCGGCAATTAGACCGTTTATGGTCCTCCTGTGTACATAACCTCCATCACCCAGTTTATCAAGCCATATATATTCAACACTTTGCCGGTATAGTGGTACCTTGGGTTACATACGCTTCAGGTTACAGACTCCGCTAACCCAGAAATAGTACCTCGGGTTAAGAACTTTGCTTCAGGATGAGAACAGAAATCGTGCTCTGGCGGTGCAGCGGCAGCAGGAGGCCCCATTAGCTAAAGTGGTGCTTCAGGTTAAGAACAGTTTCAGGTTAAGAATGGAGCTCCAGAATGAATTACTGTATTTTTCGCTCTATAAGATGCACCAGACCACAAGACGCACCTAGTTTTTGGAGGAGGAAAACAGGAAAAAAAATATTCTGAATCTCAGAAGCCAGAACAGCAAGAGGGATCGCTATGCAGTGAAAGCAGCGATCCCTCTTGCTGTTCTGGCTTCTGGGATAGCTGCGCAGCCTGCATTCGCTCCATAAGACGCACACACATTTCCCTTTACTTTATAGGAGGGAAAAAGTGAGTCTTATAGAGCAAAAAACACGGTAAGTTCTTAACCCGAGGTACCACTGTATTGTTCATGCTTTTTCCCCTTTCTTTTCTCCTCTCCTGCAGGCACTCACTGGCTGGCCGAGATCCTCATGCACCTCTATGCACCCAGAGTGTCTTTAACATCCCCGATTGAATTTGGAGATCTTTCCAGACTGGACCAACTGGACCGTCTTTCAGGCAAGAGAATCATTCCAACCCATTTGGACGGGAACATGCTGCCACCCGCTTTTACACTCAAGCAATGTAAGGTGAGATTTGGGCAGGGAATTGCTGTACTTTTTGCACCATAACACTCACTTTTTTCCTCCTAGAAAGTAAGGGGAAATGTCTGTGCGTGTTATGGAGGGAATGCCTACGGGTGGCATGCCTAAGGATTTTCCTCCTCTAAAAACTACGTGCGTGTTATGGTCAGGTGCGTGTTATAGAGCGAAAAATATGGTATTTCAGGCACTGGGGAGGAAATAATAATAAAAAAACGGTTCCTGAATGAGCCTCCTAATGAAATCTGGTAGGCAGCCCTGGTTTTGCAGCTAGGTAAGCATCTTGATCTCAAAATGATATTTTTACAAGCCTCCCCAAACTTTGCCGAGCAGTGCATGAGATTCCTCGGGTCTCGGCCCTCAACCAGGGTCTGTGCCTCTTCAAGGGAGAAATAAGGCGCAAGCAGAGTCTGCATTATTGTTGAAATATAATAATAATAATAAATTTTATTTATACCCCACCCTCCCTGGCCAGAGCCGGGCTTAGGGTGGCTAACACCAAGAAAATCACAGTAAAAACATAATAGGAGGAAAAGAGAGGGGGGAGGGGGAAAACCCCCCAATTTAAAATACAGGTTAAAATGCAATTTAAAATGCAGCCTCATTTTAAAGTAGCTGATAAATCAAGACTATAAGGGGAGGAAAATATAAAGGTCAGACCGAGTCCAAACCAAAGGCCAGGCAGAACAGCTCTGTCTCGCAGGAATCCATTCCGGAAGTCCGTTCAACTTCCAAAACGTTCGAAAACCAAATTGCGGCTTCTGATCGGCTGCAGGAAGCTCCTTCAGCCAATCAGAAGCCATGGAAACCCCAATGGATGTACAGGTTCCAAAACTATGTTCGCAAACCAGAACAATCACTTCCAGGTTTGCGGCATTCAGGAGCCAAAACGTTTGACTCGCAAGGTGTTCTGCTTCTGAGGTACGACTGTACTTGGTTCCTCATTGTTCCTTAATGGCTCTGCACTCAAGAAACCTGGACAGGCTGGTTTGCATAAGCTAATTTATTGTCTGGCATAGTTCTGCAGCTTGCATTTTCCCTTCGTAGTCCAAATATTATCTAAATACTACTGTTTATTAGTTTCTAATTTTTGCTAACAGACTCTGGAACCCTAGCTGTAACAATATGTTAACAGAAAACCCTGGGTGGTATTCAAGCTAAGTTTTACTCAGGGTAAAAGGTAAAGGTAAAGGGACCCCTGACCGTTAGGTCCTGTTGTGGCTGACTCTGGGGTTGTGGCGCTCATCTCGCTTTACTGGCCGAGGGAGCCGTCATACAGCTTCCGGGTCATGTGGCCAGCAGGACTAAGCCGCTTCTGGCGAACCAGAGCAGCATACGGAAACGCTGTTTGCCTTCCTGCCAGAGTGGTACCTATTTATCTACTTGCACTTTGACGTGCTTTCAAACTGCTAGGTTGGCAGGAGCAGGGACCGAGCAACAGGAGCTCACCCCGTCGCGGGGATTCGAACTGCCGACCTTCTGATCGCCAAGTCCTAGCTAGGCTCTGTGGTTTAACACACAGCGCCACCCGTGTCCCTTTTTTACTCAAGGTAGACCCACTGAAATGAATGATCCAGGGGCTGGGCTAGATGTTTGCTGGGAAGGAATGGGGCAGAATTCAATGGGGTGCTGTGGAGGTGAGAAGCAGAGGCGCCTGACTAGATGTTTCTCATGATCCCTTCCAACTCTACAATTCGATGAATCGATGATTCTATGATCAGGACAAAGGGCTCAGCCATACTTCATTTTGTGCCCTGATTTGTAGGCACACGCCTGTGCTTTCCAGGGTCTGAGTCAGGTCACTCTGCTTTCCCTGGGGAAAACCTGCCGTTTCCTGCTGAATCGGAACAAACATAAACCCGCAAAAACCCTGATTGACATTTGTTCCAATTCAGGGATAAACAGTAGGATTTCTTGGTGGGACGAAAACTCCTAAACGCTTGGACCTGTCGCTGAGAAGCATACGTCTGCAGCCACAACTTGTGGCACAAGTCTGGATGAGCCCTTATTTCAACAAGTCTGCTTTGAATAAAACTTATCTCTGCTGTGATTTGGGGGGAAGACAGTAGCTCAGTGGTAGAATTCACACTTTGCCTTGACCAAGATCAATTCTTGGCACCTCCAAGTCTCCAAAACTCACCGCTAGTCAGTATAGCCTTCGGCAACCTGGTGTTCTCCAAATGTTTTGAACTACAACTCCCATCAGCCCCTGCCAGTATGGTGATTGATTGGGGATGATGGGACTTGTAGTCCAACAAACACAAGGTTGGTGTGTGTGTGTAGAGATCATATTGAGCACTAGCTGGTGGCTGGTGCGCCTTGGTACCAATACGGCAGATGCTAGGCAGGGGTCTGCAAGGTTTACCTTGCCTGGGCAGGTTCACTCCAGCGGAGATCCCTCCATGGGGTGGATCACGTGCACCCCCACGATTTCTGGTATCTACAACTGCGCAAACGCAATTTCCAGCATCTGTGCATGCGCAGACAAGATTTGCGGTGCTACGGAAGCGAGTCCCCGCGCCTCGCTTAGGTGCGCTGGTTTAGTGCAGCACGCAGGGACTCACCGAGCGGGAGGCTCAGTTTGGGGGCTGCTTGTGGGCCGGTTAAATGACCCCCGGGGGCCACTTGTGAGCCATGGGCCTTAGGTTGCCTACCCCTGTGCTAGGGAGACCAGGAATTGGCGGCTCCATAGTCAATTTTAGGCAGATCTACTCCTTGACTGGTTGTAAGAAGGCAGGCAGGTGGGGCATTGAGAGTGGTGGGGGCAATGCTCCGTTCACTCTAACTGAGGAGCTTCCCATTGGCCTGACTTGGTAATAGAGCACCTTTGGATTTCACCGCCTTATTAACGTGTTGTCTTCGTTTGCAGGCTATTTACATCATCAGAAACCCAAAAGACATTGCGGTTTCCATGTATCATTATTACAGAGACAATCCAAACCTCCCCACCATCGATTCCTGGCCTGTTTTCCTGGAGATGTTCTTAAGAGGAGACGGTAAGAAGACTGAATAGCACCTTTCCTCTCTCTCGCCTTGCAAATTCTAGTGCATAGTGACAACCTCAAGTGAAAATAATACGAATTTTCCCTCCTTGGTGGCTGGCTGTATTGCTGCAAATGAGAGAGGAAGTTAAATGCTTCTGAAGACCAGCTGTAGGAAACCTCCGGAAGAGCGAGTGCTCTTGTGCTCAGATCCTGCTAACTGGTTTCCCACAGGCATCTGGCTGGCCAAGGTGAGAACAGGATGCTAGACCAGGTGGGCCATTGGCCTGATCCAGTAGGTGTTCCTTATGCTCCTGTTTTCCCAAGAGATCATCAGCTGGATTATTGGCTTCTGTTTCCCGCTTGCTCCCCAGAAGCTCCAAGTCCATAGAGGGTTTTTGGATTTGTATATGTAGAAACCCCCTACCTTTTGTTGTTTAGTCATGTCCGACTCTTCGTGACCCCATGGACCAGAGCACGCCAGGCACTCCTGTCTTCCACTGCCTCCCGCGGTTTGGTCAAACTCATGCTGGTAGCTTCAAGAACACTGTCCAACCATCTCTTCCTCTGACGTCCCCTTCTCCTTGTGCCCTCCATCTTTCCCAACATCAGGGTCTTTTCCATGGAGGTGACCAAAGTACTGGAGCCTCAGCTTCAGGATCTGTCCTTCCAGTGAGCACTCAGGGCTGATTTCCTTCAGAATGGAGAGGTTTGATCTTCTTGCAGTCCATGGGACTCTCAAGAGTCTCCTCCAGCACCATAATTCAAAAGCATCAATTCTTTGGCGATTGGCCTTCTTTATGGTCCAGCTCTCATTTCCATCCCCCTACCTTAGGTTGGTTATTTTGGAATGTCAGATCCAAGTTCTGAAGACCACAAGGCAGACACTCTGATTGCAGCTGCATTAACCCTCGGCTGAGGTCAAGGGCATGAGGCCCTGGTTCCTGTTATCAAAACATCATTTTACTGCATGGCTGTAAAAAGAAAAAGAAAAAAAAGCTCCCACAAAGTTGGAGATCCAAAGATCAACGGAACAACAAATTGAATTGGTGTCATTAACAAAGGAACACAGGATAAGGATCAAAATAGTAATTTGAAGTGTGACTTGAGATGCCTTTCTTCCTTTTTGTTCCATCGTGGACTTGATTTGACTTAAATGCAATAAGTGGACTTGGCTGGATAAGACAACCGGTCCATTTAAGGCAGAGCTGGGGAATGTTTATTTTTATTTATTAAATTGCTATGCTGCCCTTCACCCAAAGATCACAGGGTGGTTTGCAATATAGAAACACAAAAATGCATGCCCTAAGTACAAACAGAAACAATAGTACCCCTGCCCACAATATTATAGATGCTGCTGAACTCCAGTTCACATCAGCACCAGCCAATGGTAAGGGAAGATGGGAGTTGTAGTCCAATTGCATCTGGAAGGCTGCAGGTTCCATACTCTTGCCTGAAGGACTGGTAATGTTCACAGCAACAGAAAAAGTGTAAAGGGCAGGGGAATCTTTGGCCCTCTATATGTTGCTGTGCTATGATTTCATTCTGGCCCAGACAGTATGGATAATGGTAAGAATAAGAATAAGAATAAGAATTTATTTATACCCCACCCATCTGGCTGGGTCTTCCCAGCCACCCTGGGCAGCTTCCGACAAAGTATTAAAATACAGTGGTCTGTTAAACATTAAAAGCTTCCCTAAACAGGGCTGCTTTCAGATGTCTTCTGAATGTCAGGTAGTTGTTTATCGCTTTGACATCTGCTGGAAGGGCGTTCCACAGGGCAGGCGCCACTATCGAGAAGGCCCTCTGCCTGGTTCCCTGTAACTTGGCTTCTCGCAATGAGGGAACCGCCAGAAGGCCCTCAGCGCTGGACCTCAGTGTCCGGGCTGAATGATGGGGGTAGAGACGCTCCTTCAGGTATACTGGACCGAGGCCGTTTAGGGCTTTAAAGGTCAGCACCAACACTTTGAATTGTGCTTGGAAATAAAATCATTAGTCCAACAACATTATAGTCCAACAACATCTGGAAGGTGACGTGTTCCCCACTCTTGTCCTATAGGACAAGACTTTTTATTTTTATCTCTCTCTCCTCTCTGGTGGATTGAGTGGGCGAGACCAATAGCGAACCCAATTGTCAAGAAAGCAGTTTCTACACATGCTGTAGAGGGATGTCAAGGGCAGATGGGGCTCATCAAACTGGGAAGAAAACTCATCTAGGAGAAGGAAATCCTGACCCCAAACATCCACTCACTGCCTTGTAGAATATCTTCAGGAAAAGAAAAGACTAAGGAGTAGAAATCCTACACAAATCTGGTGCAGAGTCCCGAAGAAGAAGAAGAAGAAGAAGAAGAAGAAGAAGAAGAAGAAGAAGAATTTATTTATACCCCGCCCATCTGGCTGAGTTTCCCCAGCCACTCTGGGCGGCTCCCAAAACAATACAGCATTAAATATCAAAAACTTCCCTAAACAGGGCTTCCTTGAGATGTCTTTTAAAGATAAGATAGCTGCGTATTTCCTTCATATCTGCTGGGAGGGTGTTCCACAGGGCGGGCACCACTACCGAGAAGGCCCTCTGTCCGGTTCCCTGTAACCTCACTTCTCACAATGAGGGAACCGCCAGAAGGCCCTTGGAGCTGGATCTCAGCTGAACGATGGAGTTGGAGACGCTCCTTCAGGTATACTGGACCGAGGCCATTTGTGGCTTTAAAGGTCAGCACCAACACTTTGAATTGCCCACGGAAACATACTGGGAGCCAATGTAGGTCTTTCTGGACCAGTGTTATGTGGTCCCGGCAGCCACTCCCAGTCACCAGTCTGGCTGCCGCATTCTGGATTAATTGCAGTATCCGTGTCACCTTCAAAGGTAGCCCCACGTGGAGTGTGTTGCAGTAATCCAAGTGGGAGATAGCTAGAAAAAGGTTGGAGGATGCCTTGTATACCTCCTTCCGGCAACTCCTGCAGCCAAGCTGGTGCCAAACATCTTGCTCTGCTTTCCTTTGAATCACAGGTCGAGAGGGGAGTCTTGTCGTCTGGGTATCCCAAGACCTCCATACACACTGACAACACAGCAATTTGACTTCACCCTCAGAGGTTCAGTCCATTGTCTCTTGAGACAAACAGATGCCAGCAACCTCTCTGACTGGGTACTGAATGGGTGGCAGCCTGAAAGAAGCCAAAATTTGACTGTGGCTATACATAATCTTTAGGAGGGCCTATCTTCCTCTTGTATGAGTATTTCACTCTATCCTTCTGGTTGTGGAAAGTTCATGGAAATTTATGTATTTATTTTATTACATTTACACTCAACCTTTCCTCCATTTTTCTCCCCTGCCCCATTTTATGCTCACGACAGCCCTTTGAAGTAGGTTAGGCTGAGTGGGGGATTTGAACGCTGGTCCAGCAAATGCCTCCAATAATAATCTCATTTTTGCTCTCCCTTCCCAGTTGTCTGTGGATCCTGGTTTGACCACGTCTTAAGCTGGGAGAAACACACCGATGACAAAAACACTCTGTTCTTGTTCTATGAAGATATGAAACAGGTAAGACTAAAATCTGCTTTTTTTCCCAAGTAGGAAGAGGAAAGCAAGGCAAATCTAAACTCAGCAAACTCCTAAATTCCTGCAAAAGTTAAATTTATGATGCTCAAGTAGCAAACAGTTAAAAGACATTTATGCCACCTTTCCTCCAAAAAAAAATCAGAGTAGCATATGTGATCCTCCCTCTACTTTGACCTAAATTGAGAGCAGGTGGCGCTGTGGTTTAAACCACTGAGCCTCTTGGGTGTGCTGATCAGAAGGTCAGCGGTTCGAATCCCCGCGACGGGGTGAGCTCCCATTGCTCTGTCCCAGCTCCTGCCAACCTAGCAGTTCGAAAGCACGCCAGTACAAGTAGATAAATAGGTACCACTGCAGCAGGATGGTAAATGGTGTTTTCGTGCACTCTGGCCTCTGCCACAGTATCCCATTGCGCCAGAAGCGGTTGAGTCATGCTGGCCACATGACCTAGAAAGCTGTCTGTGGCCAGATGCCGGCTCCCTCAGCCTGAAAGTGAGATGAGTGCTGCACCCCATAGTCGCCTTTGACTGGACTTAACTGTCCAGGGGTCCTTTCCTTTACCTTTTTGTTACTTTGACCTGAACAACAACCTTGGGAGGTATGTTAGCCCCAAAGGTTACCCAAGTGAGTTTTCTGGCTGAGTAAGAATTTGAACTCAGGTGTCCTTTATTAAATGCCAACATGGCATCCTGAGAGGGAATAAATGTGGAATGTTAAGTTGTTCCCCCACTCATATGTCCTAGCAAGGTAAATGGACCCCTGACCATTAGGTCCAGTCATGACCGACTCGGGTTGCGGCGCTCATCTCGCTTTATTGGCCAAGGGAGCTGGCGTTTGTCCACAGACAGCTTCCGGGTCATGTGGCCAGCATGACTAAGCCACTTCTGGCGAACCAGAGCAGCACACGGAAACGCCATTTACCTTCCTGCCATTTATCTACTTGCACTTTGACGTGCTTTCGAACTACTAGGTTGGCAGGAGCAGGGACAGAGCAACAGGAGCTCACCCCGTCACGGGGATTCGAACCACTGACCTTCTGATTGGCAAGTCCTAGGCTCTGTGGTTTAATCCACAGCGCCACCTGCATCCCCTCCTTGCAAGGTAGCACCTGTGTTAATGCTGCCAGCGGAGCTTGGGCGATTCAGTACCAGGAAGATGGGTGGGAAGCTTCTGTTCTGCTCATCTTTATTTAGGCATGACAACCAAGAAATAGCTGAGTTCATGAGTGCTTCCTTCCTGGTAATTCTGTAGAACAGAAGTGGGAAATCTGTGGTCCTCCAGGTATTATTGGACTCCCAACTCCCTTTATTCTCCAGTCAGCTTGGCCAAGACACAGGGATGATGGGAACTGTATTCTAGCAAAATCCAGAGGTCCGCAGGTCCCCCTTCCTTGGGTCATCAGATTACTGCCTTGGGTTCTTCCATGATTCAGGTGCAAAATCGTGTCTGCTTCAGAACCCCCCCCCCCAACACCAGCCATAGCCCTGCCTAGTCTTTGCCGAAAAGCACAAAAACGGCTACAATTTTGTGTGCTCCCAGTTCACTTCAATGGAGCAGGTGCCTGCAGCAGCTCACCCCGTCCTCTGCTGTTTGCGTCTCCCAGGACCTCCCAAAAGTTGTGAAGAAAGTCAGTGCTTTCCTGGCGCTCAACACCAGCGAGAGCAGGATCCACGAGATCTGCAAGAAATCCTCATTCAGCGAGATGAAAACCAACACAGAGAAGGAGAACGACCCGAACCACACGGTCTGCGCGCTCACGTCCAACCGGAAGCTGGTATTCCGAAAAGGTAAGGGGAGGCGGAGGAGGGACGAGCAAAACTGGTCCATTTCTGCTTCTCCCACTCTCTCGTTTCTCCAGCCTGAAGTTCAGGCCACTTCATTGCTGCTGCGCTCGTTTGCATTTTTTAAAAAATGAATAAATAAATGTCCTCATGGAAACCAGCAATTTAGTGCACATTTCTCATAAATAGCCATGTTTCCAAGCAATTTTCCTTTCGCTGTGCCCTATGGAGCACTAGAATAACCAACTGGTGGGATGCTATAGATAGGATCCTGTTTACTGCCGTTTTCCAGGTGAATGAGGACTCCAGCCCCCCCCCCCCGCCCTGTTATCTCCCTTATCTTATCTTATCTTAATTTCCCTGCTTCTCTCCCGCTTGCTCGTATAATCCACCCAGCCAGTATTGCAGGACAAAGTGTCTGGGTTTATCTGAAACCAAACAGAGGCCAGACACAGCGAAGAAAACAAGAACATTGTGAACAGGTGAAAGGGTTGACAGGGTGGCAGCCCGAAGAAAACCTCAGCTGGAGGGGGGTAGAGCTGAAGCCTTTAACATAGGACTTCCTAAGTTCAGTACCAGGGTGAAGTTTGCTCCTGCAACATGGCTGGGATGGCAAGAGCCTTGGGGGCTGTGGAAGGTAGTCAGCACTGAGCACAATGCACCAGGGAGCAAAAAATAAATAAATGTTTAGAGTTGGGAAGACATCTAGCTCAACCCACTGCTCTATGTAGGATCGGCAAGGCAGGACGCAGTTGCAGCAATCCAATCTGTACAGGGATTGGTTGGAAAAAGAGGAATGTTGAGAGGAACCAGCCGGGGAATGCCCAAGGGAAAAAGACTCAGAGCCAGGGGGTTGGTGGTGGATGACCATCAGTGGTCAGAGGGAGAAGGACGAGACATTGGAAGCTGAAGAGGCAACAGGGTTTAGTGAGCAGTCAGAATCTGCGACAGAGCGCAGTTTTAATTTTTCCCATCGCTCATTCTCCAGGTGCCGTCGGCGACTGGAAAAACCATTTCACTCCCAGACAGAACCGGATGTTTGAAGAGACATTTAACAAGAAAATGAAATTTAGCGAAGTGGCAAAACATCTTGTCTATGAGTTCTGATTGTGATGGCAACCAGCCACCAGCTGGCGACTGTATGGAAACGTTTGTTGGGGCGGTCTGTATATATTTAAAAAGGCTTGAATTCTCCAGACTTTGGGGTTATGTCTCTTCTAAAAAGGAAAGCAGAAAGTGCAAATGTGGGAAAGGGTGACCAAATGTTGCAGTTTATCTGTCCATAATCTGAAGCCTCTTCACTCCATTTCACTTATGCCCATTTTCTGTTTTCTCCTCCTTCCTCCAAACAGTCTGTCCCCACTTGATCACTGGGGTTCCTGTTCCTTCTGATTTGACAACACTGCAAATGTTTGGCTTTGGTATCACCTGCTAATATTGACTTCTTGTGTATTGGCAGTGGCAGTGTAGTGGTTAGAGTTCTGGACTCTGACTTGGGATACCAGGGATCAAATCCCCACCCAACCATAAAAGAGACCTACTGCAAACGAGTCTGTCAAGCATGAAACTAGCCATTTAAGAGGCTAAAATAAAGTCACAGCACAAGGAGAAATTGTTTGACCCTAGCAGGCATTGACAAATTGCAAGGGGGGAAATGGCACTTTTCCATAATGTCAAGTTTGCAGAACTAGATAGACATGTTTTGCTAATGAGAAGATTGGAAAACGTTTATTGAGTATATGGGGGGGGGGAATTGTGTACACTTGAAAACATTGGCAGCATTAAGATAAATTCAACAGTGTAAATAAGTTTTGATGGATGCAATAATGGAATCCTGAATGGTTTAGTTTTTGTAAAATATGCAGGGATTTATGATATGCAAAATGAACCATAGAAAGAGAAGAAGTGAAGTCACTGATATTTTAAGGATGTTTAAATGAGTGTTTTAAACTGTAAAACAGAAAATTTAATAAAAATTATATACAAAAAAGAAAGAAAAAAGAAATGTACAATGGAGAAATGTAAGACTACGGTTTATATCTGCAAAAAGGCAAAACTGTGAGATGGGGAACTTGCGGCCGTACTGATGTTTGCTGGTCTCCTGAGAACGTAAGGAGAACCCTAACCCTTCCCTCCATCTAATCTTCTGAAGCCACCCAAGTGGATGGCCAACACTGGTTCTTGTGGGAGTAAGTTCCACAGTCTAACTAAGCACGGACCATTATCTCGGACCCTGGTCTATGCCGACTGCAGCTGCAAACTCGGCAACATCTAGAGGTGAGAGGTATTGTGCCCCTCTGAGATCGGGCGCGTTCTTACGGTTAGAACGACCCCTCTTAGACAGCCATTTATTGGGCCATGATGTGTGCAATATCAATATCCCCAGCCTGCAGCCGCTTATCCGTGCTTAGAATTAAATCCCTCTGCCACAGAGGATTTTAAAAAGAAAGCAGGGAAAAAATATGTATCGCTCCGTGGGGACTATTCTGGCAGTCGTTTTTACGAGCGCGACTGCAACCATTTAACAAATCAGCGTCACAAATTATAGCGGGGATGCGTAAATGAAAAGAGCCGGAGGCTGCGATATGATCAAAACCCCTGGCAATTCTGTGCTTCTGGCTTTGGAGGAGGAAGGTGGCAGCAACATCTAGCGGCTGAAACAGGAGGCAGAGGGGAAGCATCCGATTTTTGCAGTTCTCAGGGCAGTTGCTTTCCAAGCAAACCCCGTTGATTTAAGACCATCCCTCGCTGAACCTTGCAAAGGGAGCACAGTTACCTTCGACTTCATCAGCTAGTTACCCCTGGATTGGTACAATTCATGCTTGCCCTGGGTCTCTAGGGCAAAGGATCGCCAGTCCAACTTATTAGTACACCCCCTCCACACCTCTGCCTCTTATCCTCACAAGCATCCAGTGAGGTAGGTTATTTATTTATTACATTTATATCATAAGTGAGATAATATCCAAGGAGCTCAAGGTGGCATACATGGTTTCCCTCCTCCTCATTTAACCCCGCACGACAACCTTGCGAGGTGGGCCGAGAGGCAGTGACTGGCCCAAAGAGGAAAAACCAAACCAAACCAAACCAAACCACAGAAGTGTGTTTTTTTAAAAAACCTTTTTTATTCTTGGATAGAAAAGCGAAGCCTACTCTGATTAAGATTTCTTTTAACCATTGGCAGCTCATTACCTGAGCTTATAAATAATCAACAAGACAAATCAATTATCATTCATATATATATATATATAGCCTTTTACCCAACCAAGCAACTGAGCAGTAGAAGTTCTCCATTTCCAGCTCCCAGAAATTTACTAAACACAAAGGACACAACATAATTCCACCCGCTGGAGGAAAATTTATCCTATACAGTATTTAAGCAAGTAAGAAGATTCCTGCTGCTGTGGGAGGCCAAGGTCCATCTGATACAGAATTCTGTTGCTACCTGAGTGCAACAGCACTCTCCTGACTTGCAAGTCCCAGCACCTGGTAATTTTCTGAATACAACAGTCAGAAAACAGTACAACCCACCCTCCACTCACAAGTAATTCAATATAAATTCATTGCTCATCTTTCTGCTTAAGTGGTGAGGTCTCAGGAGAAAGGAAGACCATTCCTTTGGTACTGAATTATCAACTCCTCTCCTGTCTCTTCCAAACTGGTCAAAATACACCCCAGTTCACACCTGGCTATTCCATTTTTTTGGGGGGGGGAGGGGGAACAGAAGATAAATATAGCCAAACTTATTTGCAGGTATTCTGCTCACAAGAGAGGGGTTTTCTTCCTCTGGAGAGGTGACCTGTTTTGAATGTGGAGAACCACTAGGTTTTTAGAATTGGTTTCAGAGGTGCATATATCCAGTCTTGCCAGAAAGCGATTTCTGAGAAGAAGGTAGAAGACTGCAAAGCACATGCTTTAATCCAGTGCATATTGGATCTATGCATAAATGTGACCCAGCCAACATTAAGCAAGGGTGATACAAGTCTCTATGTGTGCGGTGTTTGCAAACAAACAGAGCACTTCCAGATTATGATTACTGGCCCCGAGTACATAGCAGCCAGCAAATGCCTCTATTGTCCTTTAAAACGAAGAACCCACTGTGCTGTGCATTGTGCGGTTAAGTGCTTTCAGGGGGAGCTTATCCTTCAGTTAAACTCAGCCCAAAAGGACAGGAGGGAAAACGTTTATCAGACTGTGTTACGTCTTGCTGCAGGTGAGGGAGCTGAAGGTTTGAATGGTCAAACAAAAACCCAACCTATCCCTTGCCGATTCAGAATTCGGCATTTTGGGGAGAAGTGTTGACCCTAGCCTTTCCTCAGCATGCAAGCCACCTTCCCTCAATATATAGGAAGGGTTATAAGGAAGGCAGAATTATCATATGCACCCTCTGGGGGGGATGGGGACGTTCTCCAATAAGGGAAGAGGGACGGGAGGAGAAAAAGAGAATCAGACCTTAAGACCGGACTCAAAAGGTAGCGTGGCCTATGAACCGTTGCAAAAGTCAAACAGATAGCCAACCAGACAGCATCTTGAGCAGCAACTAATGGAACCAGGGCAGCCTATCGCTGCCTTTGCGGAAGATTATGTGTCCATCAAGCCCAGGGTTTTTGATCAAGGGTCTACGGCCCTTTCACATTACCACCCGCCTGATCCTATTAACTGGAGATGCCGGGGTTTGAATCTGGGAACTTTCCACACATAAAGCATGCATACCACCCCTGGATTATGGGCCCCTCCACTGTACAATCCAGAACAGCGGTGGGATTCAGTTTCTTGCAAACTTGAGAGTCCTTATACATAACCTTGCTGCAGGAGCACAATTCTTGAGAGGTGGACAGTGGAACGCCTGTATTCCTACTAGACAGGAGAGGGCAGACCCTTTATGACATAGAAGACCACTCCCTATTCTCTGGGAGATGCCCAGAGTGGGGTATAAATAATAACTTATTATTATCTCTGCAAGGAACTGAACTTTGAAAACAACGGCCCCTCCTCCTTCCCATCAAATCCGTTCCTTGCACAATAGCATTTGATACTGATAATATCCTACATTTGCCTTTCAAAAACACCCAAACCACCAAGAATCACATTTGCCAAAGACAAACCCAGGTCCGCCCCCAGAGAGGCAGACATGAATGTTGCAAACTTTAACATTCCAGCAAGACCCATGATGTTGAGTTATATTGCAATATTGGCTTGATTTGGCTGGCTTTTTTTATGCCAGCATGGGACCACAACAGGAAACATGATGATCTGATTTAAATGCTTGGAAATCCATGCTTTTACAATTTCCTGAGAATGCCCTTTTGGGATCCATGAAATGTCAAAAAGAAAAAAAAAAAGAGCACAGTGAGTGAACGATAAGAAATGAATTAGGAGACTGCTTCCCCAAGGGTGGCAGCTTTCAGAATTTTATCAGCAGAGCTTCTTTCCAGCTGAATTCACCTTTTCCATTAGGAGGAATATGTGCTCTGCAAACTCCCGGATCGCGCCACGGCCACCGTTGCATTTGCAGATGTAGCCGGTGGCTTTCTGGGCAGCAGGGCAGCCATCGGCGGGGACGGCGCTCATGCCAGCTTTCTTCAGGCACTCCACATCCGATTCCTCATTTCCTGCAGCGACAGAGACACATATTCGATCAGGACCCTAACAACAAAAGCCCACCGCTAGTAGAAGACTGTTGATTCCAAGCATTCATTCATCGAAGCTTCAGAGTTTCTTTCCCATGACAATGAAGGTGCTTGCAACAGTACACCACAAAACCTAAGGTTTCATAGGCTCATAGGATTGGAGAGTTGGAAGGGACTGTGAGGATACCCAGAGCTTATAGGGTTAACAGCTCATGGGATGTTATGTCTTGTCACTGGGGGTGTGTTCGCATCTTTGTTATGTGAACGTTTTACTTTCTGTTTTGCTGCGACAGGAGAAGCACCATGCCTTCGCTCTCTCCTGGCCGAACTGTTTATTTCTGCTGCTGTACAATAAAGGTTTGTAGAATAGAGAAGCTGTTGTACGAGAGTTTTACTGCATGGCTGAGATTCCTTCCACACAGGCACACCACTGCGCAAGATATTCTGCTGGTAGCCAGGAGAAGCAGGTTGGCTCAGTGGAAGCAGACTGGACGCCACAACAGTCCCGCTGTTCACAGCCTAAAAGGATGCTCAACGGAACAGGGACCCCCCTCCCAGGGGTCATCTAATCCAATCACCTGCACTGAAGGAATCACAGCTGAGCAGGAGAACTTCCCAGCACATTGGGAACAGGAGCCTTTGCTTGGTAAGCGTCATAATTTTGCTTGTATCCTTCAGGAGAAGATGAGATTCTCTAGGGTGGCCAATCTGTGGCCTTCAAGATGTTGTTGGACTACAGATCTGATGGGAGCTGTAGTTCAACAGTGTGTGGAAGGTCAAAGGATGGTCATCCCTAGATTAGACCAAACACATAAAAAAAAAAACACACACCAAACCCTTAAATGCAAACTTCGACTAGAGCTGTCATAGATACTTTAGATCAGGGCAGACCAACCTTGGCATGGAACCCACGGACTGCACCACTGCCTTGTTGTTTGTGCTGGAGGTAAGGCCAAAATTTGGCGCCCTTCCATCCCACATGCAATATAGTGTATGTAATAAAAGCTTGTGGGTTGGCTCTCCAGTTGTTGATGGACTCCAGCTCCCAGCAGCTCCAGCCAGTGCAGCTAATAACCAGGGATGATGGGAGTTGTAGTCCACAGGCTCCCCATCCCTGACATACAGCACAGAGCCCGATTTTTCAGGTGGAGATCAGGCCTCACCTAAATACGCCACTTCCTTCCAGCAAAGCCCCATTTCCTTCCTCCATTTCTCTACGACCAGCAGCTTGTCAGCCACGTTGACTTCCGCGGCACAGCCCAACTTCATGGCAGAAAGAGTCTTCGATGAGCAGTCCCTCTCGGAGATCAGCCGCACCTATGGACACAAGAGGGGCCTGCAGGATCAGGCCAATGGCCCACCCAGTCCAGCATCCTGTTCTCACAGTGGCCGACCAGGTGTCTGTAGGAAGCCTGCAAGGGGGACGTGAGCAAGGGGGACGTGAGGGGGACGTGAATCTCCATCCTTCTGCCCGGACACTGAGGTCCAGTGCCGAGGGCCTTCTGGCGGTTTCCTCGCTGCGAGAAGCCAAGTTACAGGGAACCAGGCAGAGGGCCTTCTTGGCAGTGGCACCTGCCCTGTGGAACACCCTCCCACCAGATGTCAAAGAAATTAACAACTACCAGACTTTTAGAAGACATCTAAAGGCAGCCCTGTTTAGGGAAGCTTTTAATGTTTAATAGGTTATTGTATTTTAGTCTTTTGTTGGCAGCCGCCCAGAGTGGCTGGGGGGACCCAGCCAGAAGGGCGGGGTATAAATAATAAATAATAATAATAATAATAATAACAACAACAATAATAATAATTATATAGTACTATCCTGTCCTGAGCAACTTCCAGCAACTGGTATTCAGAACCATGGCTGCCTTCAATTGTGGAGGCAGAGCATGTTAGAGGCCAGAAGAGGAGTTCATCTCCTCTTGCAGGCCTCTCACAGAGCATAGTTTCCAGCACAGCTAGCAGCCACCAATAGTCTGCTCCTCTTTGAAAGTCATCTGGGTTAAGAGATGGAAAGACAAAGTCCCTACCAGAGAAGAATGGCAAAATAAGCTGATGGACTACGATGAAATGGTAAAACTGACCGGAAAGCTCAGGAACCAAGAACAAAACTTCAAAAAAGAATGGGGAAAATTTATAATTTACTGGAGAAACCACTATAAGCAGATGAAAACACTATAACACTTCTAATGTAGAATATACAGTGGTACCTCGGGTTACATACGCTTCAGGTTACAGACTCCGCTAACCCAGAAATAGTGCTTCAGGCTAAGAACTTTGCTTCAGGATGAGAACAGAAATCATGCAGCAGCGGCGCGGCAGCAGCAGGAGGCCCCATTAGCTAAAGTGGTGCTTCAGGTTAAGAACAGTTTCAGGTTAAGAACGGACCTCCGTACTTAACCTGCAGTACCACTGTACTGTGGATGAAAATGAAAAGACATCAAATTTGGATGATGAAATAATATGCAGTTGAAAAGGTTTATAATAGGGCCCATGGAGGGGAAAGGTGGGAAGTCTAGAGATTCAAAGAAATCTCTATATATGGATATGTATTTTGTATTGTTATAACTCTGTAATTGTAAAATCAAATAAAAATTATTTCCACAAAATAGTAATAATAGAAACATACAAAAAAAGAAAGAAAAAAAGTCGCCTGGGTTGGTTGGTACCACTGTTTTCTGGGGGAGTGAATTTTATCTTGTTATTTTTACAGGAACTTTACACAATAGTTTTGCAACGTGAAAAGCTCCTGTAAAAATAACATGATAAAATCTTGTTGGAACAAATCTTATTGCAGCAATCTGGGATGTTTTCTTTTTGTGAACTCATATGTGCAGTTCCTGAGTTTAGCGGGAGATGGGAGAAATGGCTGCATTTAATCAGGGCAACAAAGCCTCGCTAAGCCCCTTCTAAAGTCCCAACCACGCTGAGCCATTTGAGGTTCTCTCCCCGAAATGCTAAGATCTAGAAACTTGCTTTCCTTACAACAAAGGAAGCCTCCTGGCAACCCTGACAGGTGAATCAACTGCAAGACAGCTGCAAGAAGCGAAGACACACCTCGACACCTCTTTTCTGAAGCAGGCGGATTCCAGTCGCATCCCTGACGTCATAGGAAAGAATCTCCTTCTCATCTCCCGAGACGTAGATGTGGCCCGTGGTGAGGCATCCATCAATGGTACAAACCAGCAGCTTCACCTCTTTCAAGGCCTCTTTACCGAAGTAGCCGTACCTGGAAATATGGATGTGGCAATCATAAATAAGGGGCTGGCGTCTGTGTGTTTGTGTGTGACATTTGCCTCTGCTATGCAATCTCACATGACTGGGGAAAGGGGAAACAAATGAGACAGTAAGAACTTCATTCTCACTGAGGTTACAAACCTGCCTCTGGGCTGCACCACTTCTGTCTTCTTTGGCGATCACTCGTAGCTGAGTAAGATTGTCTTTCATAAACACGGTTTTAACAGTGAGTCCGTAAGTGACTTTGGAGGCCAATTCTGGACCCACACGTCCTTCCACAGTGGGGACATTGGATTCTGGGCAGAAGCTGATCATGGTGAGGGTCTGTCAAGCGTGCCTTCTTCCTCTCCCTTTCTCCCTTGAGCGTCTTCAAAGCCCATGACACCTCTGGTAAAGGCTGTTCTCCAATTGGAGCACTTGCAGGCCAGTGTTTCCCAGTTGTTAGTGTTTATACTACATTTTTTAAGATTTGCCTTGAGAGAGTCTTTAAACCACCCAATATATTTTTCCTCTAATATGATTCCCTGAACAAGCAGGTGTCAGGAATAAAGGAAGCTAGGCTAGCCTTCTGTGACGTTAACAGATGAGAGAGTGCTGGAAGTGAAATAGTTAAACAGGTTGCCCAGTCAGGACCCAGGGGGGTAGAGTCAGTGGGACTATAAAACCAGCTCTGGGAGGGGCAAAGGGGAGAGTTCGTTGGGAGCTGGGTGGAGTGGGAGTGAATTGGGATAGAGTTGTGGGTAGGTTGAGTTAGTGTAATGAAATAGGCTGAGTCAGGAACAGTTAGGGGCTAGGAAAAACAAGTAAAAATCTGAGAGGTGGTTTAGTGAGGGAGAGCAGGTAGCGAAAGTTATAGGACTGGATAGGCACCCCATGAATGTAATTGACTGATACTGTTTATGAAACCACACGCTTGTTAAACTGCAATAAATAAACAAAAGTTTTTGTTTCAGTTTAACCCTGATTAGACTCAGTATTGTCCCAGGTAGGGCCTGGGTGGTGGCAGCAAGAAATAAAGTGGTGGCACAGGGATCAATAGACGGTGAAACGTCCGGGGACCCTGTGTGATCGCCACACCTTCTACTTGATTTTTTTTTCCTTTGAAGAGGGCATTTTTGCATATAGGAAGCATTTGATCGTGTGAATCCCCAATCGCAGGATGGAGTGGTATAGCCCAGGCACAGGTTTTCAACCTCAATGAAAACTGGGCCACAGTGTGGCCGGACATTTTAGGTATGTATTCCTTACATTAATAATAATAATAATAATAATAATAATAATAATAATAATAATAATAATTTATTATTTGTACCCCGCCCATCTGGCTGGGTTTCCCCAGCCACTCTGGGCGGCTTCCACAGAGACCAAAAATACACTAAAATGTCACACATTAAAAACTTCCCTGAACAGGGCTGCCTTCAGATGTCTTCTGAATGTCAGGTAGTTGTTTATCTCTTTGACATCTGATGGGAGGGCGTTCCACAGGGCGGGTGCCACTACCAAGAAGGCCCTTTGTTTGGTTCCCTGTAACCTCACTTCTCGCAATGAGGGAACCGCCATAAGGCCCTTGGCGCTGGATCTCAGTGGGGGTGGAGACGCTCCTTCAGGTATACAGGACCGAGGCCATTTTTAAAATTTTATTTATGTTTTTATAGCACTCTTCAATTTAAAAATTCATAAGGCAATTAACATTAATCATTTCCAAAAAATTCATTTTTGTTGTGGGCATCCGTATGTCTCGAGAGACAATGGAGTGCACATCTAGGGGTGAAGTCAAACTGCTGGAGAATCAGAGCACCTGCTGTGGCTGCAGAAACTGGTAAGTTGCCTAAGCAGCACCAAAGTGACCTCTCCTGGAGCCTGGACAGTGTGTCTGGAGGTCCTGGGCTGCCCAGACAACAAGACCCCCCCCCAGCCTTGCTGATGTGGTCCAAAGGAAAACAGAGCAATACATTTGACACCAGCTTGGCTGCAGGAGATGCTGGAAGGAGGCGTACAAGGCACCATCCAACAGTCTTAGGGACACCAGTCTGGATTTGTGCACTAGGGTTTCCTCCTCAGCCCTTTCTTCTCCCATTGCTGCCCCACAAGGCAAAGGGTAAAAATTTCCATACCATCAACATTAAGCAAAAGACTGCCATACAATGGTGAACAGCATAACATGAACACTAAAATTATATGTGGGTTAAACCACAGAGCCTAGGACTTGCCAATCAGAAGGTCGGCGGTTCGAATCCCTGCGACGGGGTGAGCTCCCGTTGCTCGGTTCCAGCTTCTGCCAACCTAGCAGTTCGAAAGCATGTCAAAGTGCAAGTAGATAAATAGGTACCGCTCTGGCGGCAAGGTAAACGGCGTTTCCGTGTGCTGCTCTGGTTCGCCAGAAGCGGCTTAGTCATGCTGGCCACATGACCTGGAAGCTGTACACCGGTTCCCTCGGCCAATAAAGCGAGATGAGCGCCGCAACCCCAGAGTCGGTCACGACTGGACCTAATGGTCAGGGGTCCCTTTACCTTTACCTTAAAACAAACACATGTAATACAAATTGGAGCAAACTGTGGAGGTGCCAAATAAATGAAATATACACATATATTACCGCAGGACTCTTTGCTCTGCAATGGGCCAGTCAATGTCAACATCTATATCCACGCTATGCTCGGCGCGCATTTCGTAATAAGCCATTTTCCCACCCTAAGCAAAATTAAAAGAACATGCCAGTCAGTTTGGCTGAAGCAGAGAGGGAGGAAGGGCAGAATATGCCAGCATGTGGTATTTCATGTCAAATGACCTCTGGGGTACATGCAACCACCTGAAGAGCAGCAGGGGCCTCTACCCAACCCTTTCTCCAGCAGCAGAAGGCATTCGCAACATGGAAGGAAGGAAGGAAGGAAGGAAGGAAGGAAGGAAGGAAGGAAGGAAGGAAGTCTGCCACTTAATGCTTCCTGGAAGGGTCTCAAGGAGACCTGAGCTTAAGCGCCTAAGCAAGACAAACTGGTAGCTTTCTTAGCCAGGTGTGAATGCGAACTAAAGTCTCTCTGGTCTTGCGCTACACTGGAGCCTCCTCCTACACCTTTCCACTTATTTATTTTAACTTGACAAGGT
Source organism: Podarcis erhardii (assembly GCF_964252035.2). Classification (NCBI taxonomy): domain Eukaryota; kingdom Metazoa; phylum Chordata; class Lepidosauria; order Squamata; family Lacertidae; genus Podarcis; species Podarcis erhardii. The sequence continues at coordinate 12,612,566 of NC_138500.1, read as the reverse complement.
TCATATCTTGTCCACTGCACCCCATGTGCCAGCCCAGACTGGACTACTGCAATGTGCTCCACGTGGGGCTACCCTTGGAGACGGCTAGGAAGTGTCAATTCAGGTCCAAAATGCAGCAGCCAGATTACTGGATGTGGTATCATTAAAATATCAGATAAGCACTGCTTTCAAACATTTGCCTCCTGCCACAACCCAGGCAGGAAGTTCTAAACCTTCTCCCCTTTCAATTTTCCTGCCAAATAAGCCCCCCCAGCCAGCAAAAAAGGCTGGTGTTTGCCCAGAAAGTGCCATTGCAACATATTTGTTTATTAAGTATTATACTACACAGGCTCACAGTGGAACCTTTGAGGCAAATGATAGCTTTGTAGGGGGATTTTTTGTGGGGAAATGGGACAGGAGAGAAGACAGCCAGCCAGGATTCCTTCAAATAATGTAGGTGTTTAAAGAGCAATGAAGGGATCTGCATTGAAATAAGTGTTAAGAGTGTTGGACTGAGACAGGAGACAGGAGTCTTAAGCTCACCTTAGAACACGATTTCAAAAAAAAAGAAGAAAAAAAACTGTTAAGATGAGAAGGACAAAATTCCCAGCTCAACATCTGCACTAACCTGCAAGTACCCCTTTTCGATCAGGGGCCTTTTGGCAAAGTAGAAAGACCCGTTTTCATAGAGCTCTCCGTCCCAGTCCTGCCGGCGGGGGCGCTTGGCCGGATTCAGATTTTGAGGTACGGTCACTTCACTTACTGATAAAAGCAGGGGGGAGAGAGAGAGACGAGAGGCAAAAGAAGAAGTCGAAGGGCAGCTCGATTTTGAATCTCTGCTACCCTCGGGATTAATGCATGCAATGATGCTGTTTCCCAGCTCTCTGAGACCTCTCCATGTGGGGCTTTCACAGTCCCCAGGGTGGATAAAAATCAATGATTAAAATGAATAAATAAATAAAATTGATTTTTTTAAAAAAATAAATAAATCAGATTTTTAAAATAAAATGCTTTTGGAGAAAAAATCTTTTTAAAGATAGTTTTCTATTTAAGTTACATTATAGTCCAAGGGCTATTCATCAGGAAATAAGGATTTGTTTTAAGTTTTTCATGTGTGCTAAAACTCAGTCTAAGGTTTTTGGTTTTTTTAAACCATTTAACCACATCAGTTAACAAACATGGATACATACGCTATGTTATTGTTTTATTTAAATAAATTGTCCCTTTCCAATAAAGTACAGCAGGAAAGTTGTCCAAATATAAACAGTTAACTTATTAAACCTCACAATAACCTCATAATTATCTGACAATGTATTTCTAATAGTATAATCAAAATCAGTAATTTTTTATATAACTGCAAAAACTACTCTGAAAATTTATTATTCCAAAAATGAAACCTTCATCTGGTTGTAAATATTAAGATTATACCAGCAAGAATGAGTCTTTCTGTAAAAAAAAAAAAAAGATTTAAATCAAGTCTTACTGACTAGTGATTTAAATCAAGTCTTACTGACTAGTGATTGAAATCGATTTGATTTAAATCACATCAAATCTAACCTGGCAGTCCCAAAAGCAAATTAATGAGGCTTGAGGGGGGCTGGACTAGATGGAGTTTGGTGTTCCTTTCGACACTACAATTCTATGATCTCCAGGATGCTCTAAAGGCTGATTACTCAGAGCTGTCGGACGAAGCTGGTGTAGGAGACATGGCGCCTGGCGTTTCCAGGCAAAAGGGCGTAAAGACCTCCAATGGCCCCAAAGGAGGAGATTCAGAGCAACTCACTGCCAAAATAAGACTGGCTCTAGCAAATGGCTGGACTGCTGCTCTGCAGCCACCTGAAGCTAAGGTTGAGATAGTATCTGGTCGCAGAGCCGATATAATGCAAATGAAGTGCTTAACGCTAGCCTAACGACACAATCTGAACTGCAATCACTCAAAATGACCACTGAAGACCTAGTATTAAAGATCGAGGATCAGTCTAATAGGAATAGACGGAGGAAAAAATGTCTATGTGGGATTCTGGAATAGTAGGAAGTTTGGGTGTGTGACATGAGGACTGCATTGTGCTATGTATGGCACTTATGCACAGGTAAGAATGATTAAAACAATAATAATTGCTATTTGCTTGAATGCTTTTATGAGAAGCAATACCGCTCACCTCCTTTTTTTATTTCGCTCCACCGAAACTGATGCCGCCTGACGACGGAGAACACGGAATCAAAGCCATCCTCGTGGATCATTTTGGCCACCCTGGTAAGATCGGTAGGATGTAAACAAGGGGAAGTTGCTTGGATATTTCCTATGACATCAACCTCTGAAGTGGGGAGGGGAAAGGAGAAGAGAATGGCACAGAGGAGATGAATATCACAGTGTTTAGGTAACAGTGTGCAATATTACTCACAATGAATCAATAGCATTTCCAGCACCACATAAAAAAAAGTTCAGGCGGAGACATAAGAGGAAATCCAAAACATGAGCAGGCTATTATCTTTAGCAGGACCAAATCTGAATATAGCCAGTAGCCTGGTAACCACTGGCAACATGAAATTTCACACAGGTGAGCCAGAGGGGCAGAGCTCCATTCTTTGCTGGTCCCCTAAAGGCTGGTATATTAAAAACAAACAAACCAAAAACAAGCTAGTAACTTTTGCAGACTTGTTTACAAGACTGAACTGAAAGTCATGAATTAGCAAGCTGATGGGGGGAGGTGTGTCAATTTCATAATTTCATAAAATTATTTAGAAACAATGACAGCACGCCAGTTGCAAATGCAATTATTAGGTATGCTTTGCAGTTTCAAAGTGTTTAGCTTTGTTTACTAAATGCAGGTAAAATAAACATGCTGAATCAGAACAATTTCCAACGCAAACTCAATTTTTTTTCAGGTGCAAATCACTGCAATCTGAATTGCCTTATTTTGCCTCTTGTCTAAATTTTAAAGATGGTGATTTGATATATTATTTGTTTTCAACGTTTAAGATGCCTTGAGAAAGGCGGGGGGGGGATATAAAAATATAGATACTTTTTAAAACAAAGGTGGACGCCATACCATCGTGATACTGGAGGAACTCCACGATGGCATCTAGGGAGGTAGAGGAGTCTTTCGACACTTCTGAGCTTCTCCGGTGGACTTTTGCCCCAAACTGCTTGGCCACTTTCTCGATTTCGTCGTGGTCTGTGGAAACCCACACGCTACCGGCAGGCAGAAGGCAGCAGCAACAAGTTATTGCCCAGACAGACAAGAAGGATCAAAGCTATTTCCCTACAAGCCACCGAGAACGGAAGTCACAAGAGAGGAAAACCTTGCAAACATAGGACATTTAATGCAGCTGCATGATGTTCACATCTTCCTTTGTACCAATTAATAATAATAATAATAATTTATTATTTATACCGCACCCTTCTGGGTGGGTCTCCCCACCCACCCTGGGCGGCTTCCAACAAAGTATTAAAACACAATTGTCTATTAAACATTAACAGCTTCCCTAAACAGGGCTGCCTTCAAAGGTCTTCTAAAAGTCTGGTGGTTGTTTTTCTCTTTGACATCTGACGGGAGGGCATTCCACAGGGCAGGGGCCACTACCGAGAAGGCCCTATGCCTGGTTCCCTGTAACTTGGTTTCTCGCAGTGAGGAAACCGCCAGAAGACCCTCAGCACTGGATCTCAGTGTCCAGGCAGAACAATGGGGGTGGAGATGCTCCTTCAGGTATACTGGCCTGAGGCTGCTTACCTAGGACAGGGATGAGGAATCTACAGCCTTCTGAATGTCGTCGGGACCACTGCCCCCATCAATCTGTGACGGCTGGCCAGGCTGACGGGAGTTGGAGCCCAACAACATCTGGAGGGCCACAGGTTCTCCATTTCTCAGCCTTAGTGGCAGGCCTGTAAACAGCCAAGTGATTTGGTATCTCATGTGTGGGAATAATATCCAAGAGGGCAGAATGGAAGACTCATGGGACGCCGACTTCAGTATCAAAAAAATGAGTTGTTAAATGCAACAGATAAGACAGACTGATCCTATGCATTTTTTTAAAAAATTATTTGTTTATTGTTTTCAGCTGGAAAGGAAGAAAGGAGAGAGGAAGGTGCAGCGGGCAACGCTGCATAAAAGCGAGGCAACATTCATGTCCAAGAGTCTATCGCCAGAAAAAAAATCATAGAATTGTTGAGTTGGAAGAGATCCTTAGGGTCATCTAGGCCAACCCCCCTCCAAAGAGCCCTGGGAACATGACAATCACAGTCCTTCAACTGTGACATGGATAAAGGAAACAAAAGGCAACTAGGCCCATTCAAGCACAGCTGACTCAATGAAGTCCTTGTCACTCTCAACTTTTACACACCACTGAGCTCCAGATGCAGTTATACCAGTTCTGGAGAGGATTTCCACCCCAACCACTGCATATAGTCATTTGGGCATCCACCCAAAGGTGTGCCTTTGTGGAACAACTTTTGACTGTTTTTATATGTATGGGGTACTGTTGTGAAATGTTTGTGTCGTTTTAGATCTATCTAGCAAATTGCTGGACTTTTATTTTATTTTAAAATAAATACTATTTGTGTGGCTGAAGCCACTGCAAAAGATAAAGTACACAAAACAGATTAAAACACATTGCACAGTTAAAATAATTATTTGAAGCAGACAATCTGGCACATTCTGCTCCCCTGAAGAATCAGATCGTCCCCACAAAACCTTTCTCCTTCAAACTGCCACAGAACAGGCCACTTTTCCAGAGGTGTAGAAGGAACTGTCCCTTAATAAAAAGTTAATCAAAGACCTAATCGATCTCCCAAGTGGGGGATTTAAGTGTCTGAACATGGCTGCTCTTAAGTCCTTCTAGAATGGGCAAACCAGTAAGTAGTGGAATAGATGTTTTTACGCTGTCATTGTTTAGTTACAAAAAAAGAACTGTTTCATTCTTTCTGTAAGCCGCTTTGTGGTTTCCCTCCACTTTACAATCAAGCGATATATAAATTCACACACAAGAGTCATTTTTTTAAAAATGAAAAAAACCACAAAAAAACACAGCAAGCCCGGGCTATATATAAATTAAGCTAAAAAGCCTTGCTTTGAAATTTGAAAAAGAAAAAGGCTCCACTGAATTGCATTCCCTCCCCCCCCCCAACTCATCTGTCCAATCTACAGAGAGTCTCAAAATAAACCCGAAGTCTCGCCTGGAGACAAAAGAACTCCCACTCCTTGGGTGGGTGAAGTGGGGGGGGGGAAGGGCAATGGCAATCGCGCATGCGCACACCTCTGGAAGACGCCGGAGTCGAGGGCTGCCCTCAGCACCCAACCAATCAGCGGGACCCCAGCCAGCAGCTTAATGTTCTTCAGCGGGATTCCTTTGCTGCCGCCGCGAGCCAAGACCAGCGCCGCCATATGCAGCGGCGGCCGGCCGGCATCTCCCGCCGGCTGGAGGGCGGCGGGCCCTCTCGAGGAGGAATCAGCGGCTGGCGCGGCCATTGCCTGCTGAGGGGGAAAAAAAAAAACCTTGGCAGCCACGTCAGTAGGCCGCGCCCCTTCGAAGAGCATGCCGGGAAGCATAAAGAGGCGCGGCTTCATGAACCTCGCTTCGGGCAAGGGGTTCTAAGAATAAGGGTTGTGCGCCTGCGCGGCAGCTGCGCCGGGGATGATGGGAAGTGTAGTTCGCTAGGGCGGGACGCATAAAAGGGGAAGCGCTTCTTCATGCAGGATATGGTTAATCTGTGGAACTCCCTGCCACAGCAGGCAGTGGTGGCCACCGACTTGGATGGCTTTGAAAGGGGATCATGAAGGATGAGAGAGCTGTTGGTGGCCGCTGGCACCAGGGATGACTCTCCTGCGGATGGGGAGGGCCCCTGATCCCCAGCAGAGCAGTAATAATAATATTTATTTATTATTATTTGGATATTTATTTATCCATTCTGAAGGAAATCAGCCCTGAGTGCTCACTGGAAGAACAGATCCTGAAGCTGAGGCTCCAATACTTTGGCCACCTCATGAGAAGAGAAGAAAAAACCCTGATGTTGGGAAAGATGGAGGGCACCAGGAGAAGGGGACGGCAGAGGGCGAGATGGTTGGACAGTGTTCTCGAAGCTACCAGCATGAGTTTGACCAAAGTGCGGGAGGCAGTGGAAGACAGGAGTGCCTGGCATGCTCTGGTCCATGGGGTCACGAAGCGTCGGACACGACTAAACGACTAAACAACAACGATACATACATACCCTGCCCATCTGGCTGGGTTTTCCCAGCCACACTGGGCGGCTCCCAACAGAATATTAAAAACACAATAAAAAAAATCAAACATTGAAAACTTCCTGATACAGGGCTGCCTTCAGATGTCTCCTAAAAGTCAGATACAGTGGTGCCCCGCAAGACGAACGCCTCGCAAGATGGAAAACTCACTAGACGAAAGAGTTTTCCGTTTTGGAGGTGCTTCGCAAAACGAATTTCCTATGGGCTTACTTCGCAAGACGAAAATGTCTTGCGAGTTCCTGCGGGGGTTTTTCCCTCCCCCCCCTTTTTCTAAGCCACTTATCCACTTATCTGCTAAGCCGCTAATAGCGCTAATCCGCTAAGCCGTCAATGGGCTTGCTTTGCAAGACGAAAAAACCGCTAGACGAAGAGACTCGCGGAATGGATTCTTTTCGTCTTGCGAGGCACCACTGTAGTTGTTTATTTCCTTGACATCTGATGGGAGGGCGTTCCACAGGGTGGGCGCCACTACTGAGAAGGCCCTCTGCCTGGCAAAGGAGCCCTGATGCTCCCCTTGCCCTGCCATTCAACTATGAGTGGGGGATGGCTCTGTTAGGGATGGGGAGCCCTCCCGTACCCCAGCTGAGCCATACAAACAAGTTGCTTTATCCCAGCCCACTAGGTGCTGGGGTGAAACTCCCTCCATTCCCTTAGTGAGAGCTGCAGCAATTTCATCCGGCGAGTTGCAGGCTGAGGCCAATGCAACTCATTTTCTCAAAATTGCGGTATACAGTGGTACCTCGGGTTAAGAACATAATTCGTTCTGGAGGTCTGTTCTTAACCTGAAACTGTTCTTAACCTGAAGCACCACTTTAGCTAATGGGGCCTCCCGCTGCCGCCGCGCCCTTTCTGTTCTCATCCTGAAGCAAAGTTCTTAACCTGAGGTAATATTTCTGGGTTAGCGGAGTCTGTAACCTGAAGTGTATGTAACCCAAGGTACCACTGTATCGCCAAACCGCAATGTTCAGCTGGTGATATACCACAATGTTGAAAAGCTGATACTGTATCGCCCAGCTGTAATGGGGAGGAGAACTTATGTACATCATCTTGAGCTCTCTGGGCAAAAGGAGGATTATAGATGTAACAAACACAGAGCTGGTCTTTGGCAAAGCAGGCCTGCAGCAGGGTTTATCTTAGTTCGGGGATGTGGAACCGGTGCCTTCCAGATGCTGTTGGACTCCTGCTCCCATCAGCTCTAGCAAGCATAGTCAGCGGTCAAGGATGATGGGAGCTGTGGTCCATCAACATCTGGATGGCCGCAGTTTCCCCATCACTGCCCCAGTCTAAAGGAAGAGAGGGAGGGAAGTCTGGAGGTTGTGCCTTTAATTCACTGTGTCTCACTGCAACGCAGCTTGTGTGATGCCCTCACCTTTTATCCTAACAACCTCCCTGGGTTCTTATCCTCTAGTCATTCCTGCAGTAAATTTTCAAGTCCTGCAGAGTGCAGCCTGGCCACAAGTGGGCAGGGGGGAGCTTGCTTCTCTCTTACGGAGAAGGAGCATAGCAGTTCAGTGGCACCGCATCTCTGTTACCGTCCCGGGTTCGATCCTTGACAACTCCGGATAAGGCTGGGAATGTCCTCTGCCTGAAGAAGAGCTACCAAGATGGAAGGCAGCGCCCTACATTCCTCTCCCGAATCTCAAGGCCTGAGGGGCTTCTTGCCATCAGTTCCTCAAGGCTGTTGGTCTCGCAAAATGTTGGTCTTTGAATTCACCCAGTAGGGAGGTCTTAGTGCACACTATGTTGGATTGCTCCCCATCTACAAGGTCCATGTGAAGTCTGTGCTTGATGTTTAAAAGAATCTCCTCTTGTGCCCCAAGACTTGAGGTCAGGGAATGGAAATCCATCACTCAGGATACCCTGGGGGGAGTGGTGGTGGAAAGAGAATCGGGCTGATTTCCTCCACCTAAAGCTGTGCTAAATCATGGATTTTCCCATTAACTCCATAGGCAGCTCTCACTTTCTCCTCAGGGAGGCAAAATGGGGGGCAAATTGGAAGCAAAAATTGGCTTTGTGTCTCTGTCTAACTGAGCTAAAGTGCAGAACTGCCATAATGATTCTTTTAGGGTCTATGGGTTTCAGAGTCCATTCCTCCTTTCTCCTGCACCATTCAGCTGCCACAAAACCAGTAGGACTCCCTATCTATCTTTCAGCCTCCTCTCTGAGAGGCTCTGGAGAGCCAGCAAATCTTAGCAAAGTGGCTGAACCTCATGATCCCTTGCAATGTTGCAGAGGATCCAGAGGCAAACAGCTCACGGATCAGTGGCTCTCCTTGGTTCTCTCCAGACAGGACAATGGCACCTTGTTGGGATGCAGACTTGGTTTATTGGCCATCACCCAACCTGTTACTGGCTTGAGTCACTGGCCCAGTGCCTGCACAGCCTTGCCTGATTCGTATGGTAGAGCTGCATAACATTTGCATATTGGTGACCCTGTGCTCCAGATCCCCAGATGACACCTCTCTGTAGCTTCACAGGGATGTTAAAGAGAATGATGGGCAAGGTGGGACCAAGGCATAACTTCCATGGGGTGGAGAGAAATCCCCCTAACGCCTTTTTATCTTTTTATTTTTTAAAAAACACCAGTAAGTCTTTATTGTTTTAAAATACAGTCATACAGCAAAGGTAGGTATAACAAAATTAGGTACAAAGAAAGAAAAAGAGAAAAAGAAAAAAGAAGTCATAACATCAAAAAAGGGCAGAAAAGGGTTTAAAGATATCGAAACAAAGGAAAAATAACAATAAATAAAGAACCAGATATTTATGCAACATCATGTCTTATCCAATAAAGTTTTCTGTAAAAAAACAAACTTCCAATCGTTCTCATTATACTTTTTTCTATTGTCATGGTTTTACCGCACAGTTTTGTTTTATATCTTTTTTCCCATACATTCTGCTAAGATGTTTGTTCCATTTATTTATTGTACACAAGTATCATTCAATTCTGCTAGGATGGCATCATTTTTGCAATATAATCTTATATATTCCTTGAATATTTTCCATTCTCCGTATACTTTCTGATTTAAAGCTCCCCTGACTTTTCCAGTCAGCTTTGCTAATTGGAGATACTCTATCATGAGTGTTTGCCAATCTGTTATTGTTGGGGCTGTTTCACATTTCCAACTTCTTGCTACAAGTATTCTTGCAGCCGTGATTGCGTACATAAACAGTGGTCTTGTGTTTTTCTTAATTTCTGTTGGTAATATTCCTAATATCCCCTAATGCCTTTTTAATCCGGCCTTTGATTGATCCGATTTACATCCTATGCCCTTTTAAAATTTGTGGGGTTTTTTTTGGGGGGGGGGGGCTATTAGGTTGTTGTTGGTTTTTTTATTAGGTATTTTGTGGTTTTATATCTTGATTTTATTCTGTGAACTGCCCAGAGACCTCCGGGTATAGGGCGGTATATAAATTCAATAAATAGAATAGAATAGAATAATGCAGTTAGCAGCGGGGCTTCCAGCCTACAGAACAGATCCAGAATAATATCATGGGCAACGGTACCAAAAGCCACCAAGAGATCAAGGATAAACAATGAGGTTGTGCTCTCTCCCACCTTTCTCCTGATATAGAGGTCATCTATTAAGATAACTGAGGCCATTTCAGTGCTGAACTCAGATGTAAATTAACACAACTTTTGAAGCCTTTTTTGGGGGTTAAATAGGACGAGGTGCTTTGAGAACATGCATCGAAAGCATTCCCAGCAGTCATCAAAACCCATTGCAAAACCTTGGACCACTGAGCTGTCTGCAGCAGCCATCCCAGCAGCAAATCCCAGCACCTCCTTCTGTACAAATGAAGTAGTACAGGCCCATGGAAAACAATGGTGGTTAGTGGACGCGGGTGGTGCTGTGGTCTAAACCACTTATCCTCTTGGGCTTGCCGATCAGAAGGTCGGTGGTTCAAATTCCCGCTTCGGGGTGAGCTCCCGCTGCTCGGTCCCTGCTCCTGCCAACCTAGCAGTTCAAAAGCACGTCAAAGTGCAAGTAGATAAATAGGTACCACTCTGGCGGGAAGGCAAACGGTGTTTCTGTGCGCTGCTCTGGTTTGCCAGAAGCGGTGAGGCATCTAATCATAAGCCTGCATTTTTATCAAAGCTTCTATATATTTCAATCAAGGCTTGTATTTAAAAATGAGCTTAAAAAAAGGATTTTCAAATGTTTCATGCCAGGCAAAAGACCAGCTGCCTAAAAGAACCTTGGCAAGATGTTTTTCCTCCTAAGACAAGAAGGGCCCCATTGATTTATAGTAGAAAAACAATTCTCAAAGTCATAAAAAGGGAGAATTACATATGCTGCCCCAAGGCTGAGAAAACACCATTAGGAATGGGGAAGATAATACCAATGTGCCTCCCAGTAAAATGAGCCAGATCTTCTTTCTAAGGTTAAAAGGCCAGGAGCAATGGGGAGAAACATTTAGCTGGAAAGAGAACATTTTTGGGGGAAGTCTTTTTCTAAAGCTGTTTCTTAAACTAAGAGAGTTAAAAAAGGTTAAAATGTGTTAAATGTTGGAAAGGCAACTGGCTTGGCAGAAGAAGCAGCTTCTTCCTATTTTATTTTGAGGCTGGAGAGGAGGGGGAAAGGGGGAGGTGCAAACTGAAGAGGCTTCTTTTAAAAGCTGTGTTTTATTGAGTTCCTTCCTTTTCACTTTGAGAAGCTTTATTCTTTTAAGAGGCTACCTATGATAAATGTATGAAATATATTAGCTTAAATATATTGGCTTAAATGTAATTATGCAAAGGATTTAAGGAATGCTAGATTCTTATTTCATATGGTTGTAAGAGTTGTATTTATCCTGAAATTAAGTCAGCCACCAGCCTAGCCCCCCTGCCGGACAGAGGACGCCATCCGGGCAGTCTTGATATATGGTTGTCAGGCATTTGTTTAGAAACATTAAATGAAGGAAATCTTTCAATGTTGATGTGAAACTCAAGATCCTTGACATCTGTTGAACATAAAAATGTAAGATTAAACATCTGTTTTAGAAGGCAATAGGGCAAGAAGGGCAAGAGGTGAGCTGGTAATTAAGATTCCATGTAAGATATATTATTACTTATATGTCATATATATAGCTCTTTGTCTCCCTTATAAGGGCAAGGAAATGGGTGTATCTTTTGTGGGTGTATCTTTTGTGATTGGTTCTAGCAAACAGCCAATAGGAATTTCAACCAGGCTGATTGGACAGAGGCAGCCACAGGAGGAGCAAAGGGGGCTGGATTAAGGGAATATAAGTGCTGGCCAGAATGGCAGGAGGCCAGGCCAGAGCTTGGTAACCACGTACCACTGAGCCTCTTATTTATTTGTCTGACAAATAAATTACTATTTTAATTTCTCTATTGCTGCGTTGAATATTTCATTCCAGCTAAGCGTTAACCACAAGCAGGGTGCTACAGCGGCTTAGTCATGCTGGCCACATGACCCGAAAGCTGTACGCCGGCTCCCTCGTCCAGTAAAGCGAGATGAGTGCCGCAACCCCAGAGTCGTTCGCAACTGGACCTAATGGTCGGGGTCCCTTTACCTTTAGCAAATGTAAATCATGAATGCAGAGAAGAAGCAGAACTCATTTTCAGCTGGGTGTGCCAAGTGCAGCAATCAGAACTGAGAGATCTCCTCCCACCCTTTAGCTCTTGGGGAAATATAAGAACCGTTTCTGGGAATTTTCCTTGTAAATTATCTTTTTAGTCCTGGTGATACACTATTACACACGTCTATGTCATGCAACTGGTTTTCTTGAAGACAAGAGCTGACCATTTGCTCCAGTCTGCTCTTATCTTAATGGGATTCGGATGTCGTCATAAGGGAAATATTATCCACATGATCTTCTCACAGGATGATGGATATAGTAAATTCACATAACTTTGGGACGAGCCCTGTAAAAGAGGAAGGAACCTTCGGCTCGAAGGCCGCATCCTGTTCTGTGCAGCCTTCCAGGCACCAATGTCAGTGGTGGGCTTTTTCCTTTCTCTCTTCCCCGAATGCTGCCAAAGTATTCATGGTAGGGAGTTTAGTGAGAGGGGAAGAAGTATTTTACCTTCTCCGCCCCTCAACAAGCAATGGTTCCCACTGAAAACCACATCCTCCTGTCACCCTAGTGCAGGCATCCCCAACCTGCGGCCCTCCAGATTTTTTTGGTCCTACAACTCCCATGATCCCTTGCTAGCAGGACCAGTGGTCAGGGATGATGGGAAATGTAGTCTCAAACCATCTGGAGGGCTGAGTTTGCGGAAGCCTGCCCTAGTGGAGCCAATCTTGGTGATGCGTGCATTTGGCATTAAATTTAAGCAGAGCCAAGCACAAGCTGAAATATACTCGGAGTTGAGTGTGGGTTTCATGCTCTTTATTCGCTCATAGTAGTGAGGAATGGAAGTTCCCCCAAAATAGTTAAACATTTAAGCATTGATAACATCTATATAAATATAATATAAATTATGCTAACAATGTTTTCTCAGCGGTGGAAAAGTTTTCAGGTGATTCCAAATTAAACGTTTTTCCTTATGACTGACAAAGGGAAATCGTGTTTCTTTAAATTGCTGTTCCCACCACCCCATCGCCTTGTTTTCACTAGATCAGGATGTTTTGCCATTTTCACAACACCCTGTGAAGCCATCCTTTTTCAATGGGAATTTGAGTAGATCGCCATTTCGCAGCAAATAGATTTCCAACTAAAGGGATATTAGTGGGTTGAACCTCATCTGAGATTGCCTTTTATCCCATATGTGTCTTTTCCGAGAGCACTTTAATTGCATGGTCTTACTCACCTGTAATTTTCCTATTGTGAAGCAGCTTGCAACATATCTGTATGCTGGGCAGTATACAAATAAAAACAAATGCTATTTGCATTGAAAACTCTTAAAGAATATGCACATAATCCATTTAGATGTGCGTGCAAACCAGGAAACTGATAGCGTGTCTAGTGGTACCTATAGAAATCCAGCTGTGCTGATGTGTCCTAATCTGCTCCAGCTCCACAGAAAGCGTTTTATTTTGCTTTCTTTTTAAGCCAGAGAAGGAGAGTGCCCTCATCTCACCCCTGGAGGAGGTCAGATGGCTGAAGCATAAAGCTTGCACATTAATGGGAACAGCATTGTCTTTGCAAGCGCTTAAATGACGGCTTTGGTTGTTCTCTGCTTTCCCCGTCTGCATGCTCTGAGCCGGCGGCAGAAGGCAGTGTGTCTTGCTCCATAAACCTCATGCTGCAGTCTTGTGAGATGGCATCCCTGGAGAGCCATCTCTGTGTCCACCTGGGTTCCTCGGATTGCCGCAATAGATCCCGGTAAGCCCTTTTCAATAGGCGAATGGGGATGGCAGGGAGGAAAGTGCAGGGCGGAGGTGGGGGGTAGAGAGAGATGGGATTGTAATTCACAACTTGGAAGGTTTGCTGTAGCATGAACGTCACACAAAATGTTTCAGGCAATGCAGCGCGTATTTGTGGAGAGCTCATGACAATTACACAGGCACCAGGCACTCTGATGCCGGTCGCATTTCCCATGCGCAAGAGGCACTCTGAGCAAAGGGGTCTCCTAGTTTCTTCAAGCTCTGTTACGCGAAGAATGAAGTTAGGGAGCATGCAGAAAACAGCTAAGCAAATGCAGCACTGTTTTCACAAGGTGCTAAAAATCATGGAGTTTCTCCAGTGTAGCACTGACTTACAGCTACTTAGCAGCATACATAAGTAGATATAGGTGCAGGGGGGAAAAACAGTTCCTTTTGGCCAAAATCGACTAATTTTTTTAAATATATAGATTTAATTATATTCCCGAAACAATGACACCAGTTCAGTGTAAAAATATGCAGTTGTAATAATGGTTATTGTTGAAAATAGAAGAGGATGTCAGAAATGATTAAAATGCGAGGTGTCATGTGTATACAGTGGTACCTCAGGTTAAGTACTTAATTCGTTCTGGAGGTCTGTTCTTAACCTGAAACTGTTCTTAACCTGAAGCACCACTTTAGCTAATGGGGCCTCCTGCTGCCGCTGTGCTGCCGGAGCACAATTTCTGTTCTCACCCTGAAGCAAAGTTCTTAACCTGAGGTACTATTTCTGGGTTAGTGGAGTCTGTAACCTGAAGCGTATGTAACCCGAGGTACCACTGTATTTCATAACATGAAATGGGAATGGATCCAACATGCATACTATACAGGTTCAAATATGAAGTAACCACGGCAGACTGCTTTATATGCAAAAAAAAAGTCATTGGGTTCAGTCTGTGGCAAGGCCATCATTTTTAAAAACCAAAACCCGAAAACTTTCCCTTGGGGGTTCCCCAGCTGATGCCTCCCACCTGTGGATCCAGCCAGCTCACATGACCCTGGCCCTGCCTTGCCACCCTCCTTGAGTGTTTTTCCTGGATTGAATGTGTCCTTGAATTCCGACAATGCCTCTCGCTTGCATGGACGGTGGACATAGAGGGGACATGTGAACGGGCACAGAAACGAACCTACTGTACAAAGGTAAAATTTACATGAGTTGCCCCGCCCACTTTTGCCTCTGGCTCCGCCCACCACTGACAAGTGGCCCTTGAAAGGTGGTCTGGAAGGGAATGCGGCCGATGAGCTTAAAGAAAGTGCTCATCACTATAAGGCAGGCATAGGCAACCTTGACCCTCCAGATGTTCTGGGACTACAACTCCCATGATCCCTAGCTAAGAAGACCCGTGGTCAGGGATGATGGGAATTGTAGTCCCAAAACATCTGGAGGGCCGAGTTTGCCTGTGCCTGCTATAAGGGGTGGGGCTTGTCTATTCTGCAGAATTACATGCCGCAGTTGTGCCATTGCTGAAAACGGCTATCACCGGGTTCTGACTTGGGTTTTTATTTTTTTTATTTTTGCTGGTTTGCCTCCCTGTTTTCCTGCTTCCCTCCCCTGGTTAAATGATTTGTTATTTAAATATTGTTTAATAACAGCAACAGCAGCATTTGGGGGCTTTCCAGTCAGGAAGATTTGAAAGGGAGAAGGTGCCTTACCAAAGGGGGGAACTGGCAAATCATACATCTGAAAGAGTAATAATAATAATAATAATAATAATAATATTTTTTATTTATACCCCACCCTCCCCGGCTAGAGCCAGGTTCAGGGCGGCTAACACCAATAAAATTTCAGTAAAAACATAATAAGAAAAAAAGGGGGGGGAATAAAATACAGGTTAAAATGCAATTTAAAATGCAGCCTCATTTTAAAAGTCAAAACCATAAGGGGAGGGAAACATAAGGGTCAGACTGAGTCCAAACCAAAGGCCGGGTGGAACAGCTCTGTCTTGCAGGACCTGCGGAAAAATGTCAAGTCCCGCAGGGCCCTAGTCTCTTGTGACAGAGCGTTCCACCAAGTTGGGGCCAGTACTGAAAAGGCCCTGGCCCTAGTTGAGACCAATCTAACCTCCTTGTGACTTGGGACCTCCAAAATGTTGCCATTTGTAGACCTTAAGGTCCTCCACAGGGCATACCAGGAGAGGCAGTCCCGTAGGTACATGGGTCCTAGGCCGCATAGAGCTTTAAAGGTCAAAACCAGCACCTTAAACCTGACCCTGTACTCCACCGGGAGCCAGTGCATTATTATGATTTAGCCGCTTTTGGTGCAGCTGGGGGAGAAATCCGATTCAGTTTGCATCTGTAGGTGAACCTACATAATCTGCACATTCTGAAACAGCATGTGAACTGAAAAGCAGCCATCCATAAAAACCCACACTTCCCTGAATTTTGTAATGCATTTCTCTGGCCAAGTAATGCGTACAAGAATGCACACACTAGGGTAAATTGTGCATAACGCTGGGGAAAATAGGATGTATAAAATGCATGGTAGAAGGGGAAATTGCTTTGCAAAAATGTGTATATTGGGCAAAACTGCATGGAAAGATGCGTTTATAAGGAGAGATGTGCAAGAAAATACTGACGAATTTTCACGAGGACTTTTTAATATATAAAACGGTCACAAAACGATGGAAGAAATGTGGGGAACTGAACTTGAAATGAGAAACCAAAATTGGCAGGTTCTCCCATCCCTCTTCCTTTGAGTACCCTTCAGTACAGAGGAAGGAGGAATTTGTATGATAAAAACCCATGTAAAGTGTGATTCTTTTAAGCTCGCTCGCCTCTCTCCCTAGTTTCCTTCCCGCCACAGTGCCTGTGTGAGAAAGACGCAAGAAGAATCTGTTCACTTTGGAAACCCGATAGGAGGCAGCAGCTGATCTCCCCATCACCAGCCTAAAAATAAGCCGCTCTGGGTCTTGCTTGTGTCTGCTTCCTCCAGCGGAGCAGATCTCCTCTGCCTGCGTGATCCTGGTCCCACCTGGAGAAGTGTGCCTTGGCGTTCTGGGCGAAGTGTGTGCGTGTGTGTTTGTTTGGGAAGGTAAGTAATTCTACAACTGGGTCTGATCTGCGATTGAAAATGCTGTCCGCTCCTAAACTTTTCCCTGCTCTTCCTTGGAACAAAATCCTCTCTCCCCTCCCCTCCCCAGCCCCAAACTCCTTCTCTACTTCTCTAGAGTTTGACACTGAGAGCTGTTTTAACTTTTTATTTACCGGTTCCTACCTAGAGATCACTTTTGCTCTCTTGTATCGCTTAGACTGGCTGGGTGAGAGATTTCTTTTTCTGAAACCGGTTACAATGCACAAAACCTGATGGCAGCACAGAATCACAGAATAATGAAACCAGAGACTGTACAAGTGCGTGCATTAAGCTTTTTGTAAAAACGAAGGGGGGGGGGAAGAGTATTTGTATAGTTGGTAATATATAGTTGCACATGTTACTTTGTAGTGTCATTTTAACCGCTTTATACACAACTATGACAATAAGTCTGTACTTTTTCTTAACACACTTAACTCACAATCCAGCTAAAGATGTTCAGCGTATTTGCAGCATATTCCGAAGTATTTTCACCTCGAAATAAGATCCACTTTACGTGGGGTTTACTTTGCCTGTGAGTGGGTATACGATTGCTTTCTCTTCAGTGTGTGTGTGTAGGATTGCAGCCATGGATTTTTTGTTGATGTCAATCAGAATGAATTCAGCACATGTTTAACTTCTCTCACCAAAATCAGCGAGAGAGAAGAGGACTTAATTTTGGCAGGTTCGTGTCTGGGGTGATTTAGGTCCATTGCACATAATCCAAACTCTGGAGAAAGAGGGGAAAAACAATTTCAACTAAATCTGACTCACAGTAAAACCACTGAAAGTAATGAACCTCAGTTATTCATATCCAGTAACTTCAATGGGTTTACTCTGAGTAAGACTAGCATTGCATACTACCCAGTGTTATAGGTTCCATACAATTTTGGACATACACATTAAATATGAATGGTTAATACTGTTCAGGGTTGAACAGTTAAGAATAGTTTGTGTTATTAGTATCTGAGATATTATCAAAATCTAAATCCTTCTAAGATTTTTTTTTTTTTTTAAAAGTAGCCACCAGCAGTTAACACATACATAATTCTTTATCTGGGAAATGCAAATTGTTAACTGTGAGATGTTATTTAATCAGAACTCCCCATAAGTCAGCATGGGTTGTATGGGGTATGTTGAAGATATTTTCCTAATACTCTCTGGCTTTTTTCAACACAGCCCAAGCAACTCATGATGATTTGTTGGGGGTTCTGATTCAATAACATCTCACCGTTAGCAATTTGCGTTTCTCAGATAAAAATTCTGGCCACAGAGTCTGTGGTGGATGTGCGTTGGAGCTAGAGATCTGGGTGAAATTTGATTCAGTTTGCGTTAAAAAGTGAACCTATCTAAATCTGCATTTTCTGGAACAATATTTGAACTCTGGAACACAGCCATATTTCAAAATTAGCACTTCCCCAAATTTTGTAATGCATTTCTCCAGTCAAGAAGCATGAATACAAGAATGAGGTGTGCATAACAATGCAGGCATTTGTGGAAAAAGCGTTCAAAAATGTCTTCTTAGATGAATTTTTATACCAAAAAATGTGTTTATTAGGAACAATTCTCACTAAATGCTGGCTAATTTTCATGACAACTCTTTAAAACAGACAAACAAGCAAGAAAGCAAGCAAACAAACAATAGCAAATGGATGTGGGGAACTGAATTTAAGATTGGAAAAGTGAGAAACTGGGAGAAACCGAAATTGCCATAGGCTCCCATCCCTGTTCATATGATAGACAACACTGCACATATATTATTAATCCAGGTTTCCTAAAGTTGCCAGCACATAAGCAGATACATTCAAGAATGCATATTATGGTTTTTAAAAAAGTATGTATTAATATAACATTATGCTGTAGAAATATAGTACAGCATAGGGCTCAACTCTTTTATATATGCGTTATGTACACAATATATGCCTTTATTTTGTGCACGTTAACATATAATTTACTGCTCAGGATTTGCTACCTACCAATCCATCTTTGCTGGTGGCAGGGAGCGTGTTGGGTTTGGTATCAGAGGATGATGTACCAGCCTCAGAGCTTGCTAAATAATTCTGTGAACCGCCCTGAGACCTCCGAGTATAGGGTGGTATATAAATTCTAACAACAACAACCTCTTTTTCCCAGTCTATCCTACCTTACAGCCTTGTTATGAAGATACCTGGACTGTGTTTGCCAGTCTGAGCCCCTTGGAGCATTGTGGTCTTGTGAGGGGAATAAGGTGTTCAAACTCCTGTCAGCATCCTTAGCAAACTACAGCTCCCAGGATTCTTTGGGGGAAGCCATGGCCATTAAAGTGACATAATGGTGCTTTAAATGTTCGGTGCAGATATGGCTCAATTTTTGGTCCTTTGCCTTGTAGGCCTCGTGCTGTTCTTCATAGAGGCTCCTCTAGTCCTGTAATTCTTCAAAGATCTGATGTGTTTGCTAAGGACAGGTTTGTGTTTGGGCTAACAAGCAAATAAATAAACAGCCCAAAAAGTTTCCCCTGATGTTATCACAAACATTTGGTTTGTTTCCCTCTCGTCAGCGCAACTGAGTGGAAGCAATGAAAGTCGCATTTTGTGGCAACGACAACCCTTCTGCCTATAACATCAGCGCTGGCTTCTTAAAGAACGTCTGCTTTCTGGATGCCCTCAATTTGGTACCTCACGTTTTCCTCTTATTTATCACCTTTCCTATATTGTTCATTGGTAAGTAATACGCGGCTGAGAGTTTATGACCTGCTAAGTTATGTGCATTGTTGTTTGGAACATTCCTGTCTGAAATGTTTTTGTGTTGCTATATACCAGGCTTCCTCAGACTTGGCCCTCCAGATGTTTTTGACCTACAGCTTCTATGATCCCTAGCAAGCACGACCCGTGGTCAGGGATGATGGGAATTGTAGTCTCAAAAACATCTGGAGGGCCGAGGTACAGTGGTACCTCGGGTTAAGTACTTAATTTGTTCCGGAGGTCCGTTCTTAACCTGAAACTGTTCTTAACCTGAAGCACCGCTTTAGCTAATGGTGCCTCCTGCTGCCTCTGTGCCGCTGCTGCACGATTTCTGTTCTCATCCTGAAGCAAAGTTCTTAACCCAAGGTAATATTTCTGGGTTAGCGGAGACTGTAACCTGAAGCATATGTAACCCAAGGTACCACTGTATATGTACATGGGATGGGTACTGAAAAACAGTCTTGATGACTCTTGGGGCACCTTTAAACTCTACCATTCTATAGTTGTATGAGTCTGCAAAATTCAAGAAAAGACAGAGAAGCTTCTGTAAAGAGTTGTAGTGGAATTACCATTAAAAAAACCCTGCCTTCCGAGACCACTATGCCAGTGCAAAGTAATCAATAAAACTAAGCCAATCTGTCTGAAGTTCCTTCACGATGCTTTTATTGTCATTTGCTTCCGAAAGGGTCCAAGGGTTTTAGGAGTCCCCAGGAATATCTTTTGATGCGTATGTTTGTACATTTCAGGCTGGGGAAGCCAAAGCTCAAAAGTTCAGATCCATCACAACACGTGGCTTCACTTCCCTGGACACAACCTGCGATGGATCCTGACGTTCACCCTCCTGTTTGTGCACGTGTGTGAAATAGGAGAGGGCATCGTTTCAGATGCGTAAGTGCTTGGCTGCACATAGTTCAACTTTGGAACTCGCTCCCACAGTGATGGCCACCAACCTAGATGAGGTTTAGGCGGATTCATGGAGGAGAGAGCTATTGATGGCTACAAGGTTTCACGTCTATGTTCCACCTCCACGGTTGTGTTGGATGCCACAGGAGGGGGAAGAGCTATTGTGCTTGACTCCTGCTTTCAGGCAGCAGCAGAGCAAGCCGATTGGGCACCTGGGCCAGGGCACGTGCCCTGCACCCAGGGCCAGAGCCGGCTGCCCGCGGGGCAGGGCCAGCTGGGGCAGGACGCTCCGTGGGGCCTCCGAGGAGTCTGCTTGCCTCCTCCCACTCAGCGGCCCTACAGCTGATGGGGAGGTGACGGGCGGACCGTTTGGGGCAGCGTGGAGCCCACGGGTGCCCAAGCCACCATGTCACTCCCAGGAGAGACGTGTAGCTCGGGCATGCTGCAGGCTCCGTGGTGAGTGCCGCCTGGCATTTTGTCACCCCCCTCAGTGGTGACACCCAGTTCCACCCGCCCCCACCGCACCCCCTTCCTCCGCCCCGCTTGCGGGTTTCCCACTGGCATCAAGTTGGCCACTGTCAGAACAGGATACTGATCTATGGTGGGCCACTGACCTGATCTCTTACATTCTTACGGAGTGGGAGAAAAAAATCCCTTGCTACTTGTGTAACACCAAGCTCATAGCATTTCCCAAAGGACTGCAAGCCTCTTTCTTCTTTGCTTCCTAAAGGGAAAAGGCATTGCCGTTCTATTTAACTTTCCCCAGCTGCAACAGACACTGAGACAGAAATGCCAGCAGCAGGTGGAACATTTCACTTTCCTTGCTGTTGTTCGTCTCCCTCTTGAAGTTTCTAGGCCAGCATCCATCCTGCTTTTGTTTGCAGTGAGATGAGACAACGTCAACTATTTGTTCACACTGGTCTGTTTTCTGGGCAACGCTGCGTCAAAGCAAGTGCTGTCTCATGTTTTCCGATGCGTTTCCCACCACTTTCCTTATTGCAAAAAGTCTGATCTTCTGGGAAAGGCGGTTTGTTGCGCAACAGCTCCGTATCAGCATTCATTGCTCAACTTGAAGTTGCTGGTACAGTATGTGATTGAATCTCACTCCGAAACAGGGACGGTCTGGAGGTCTCCCACAATTATCTTTGGACTGTCTAGTAGACTACAGCCAAGAAATGGAACACTTAGAGCTTTATCCTATCAGTGGCTGCTAGCCATGGCTGCTAGCTCTGCCTGCACCAGGGGTTGGCAAAGTTTTTGTGGCTTGGGCCAGTTCACGGTCTTAAGATGCCGCGGTGTGTGCGTGTATGTGTGTGCATGCATGCACAAACACTATTTCCGGCGCTCCTTCCGGGGCAGAAGAGGCATGCACAGCTTCCCATTGACTGCAGGAGCTTCCTGCAGTCAATGGGAAGCCGGCCAGCGTCGTGGAAGGCGGTCCCCACTCTGCTCCATGTTGGTTTAGCGTGGTGCACAGGAGCCAACCGAGCGGGTGGCGGGGGTCCCTGAGTGGGCAGTGGGGGTCCATGGGCTGGTTAAATGACCCCCATGGGCTGCTTGTGGCCCATGGGCCTTAGGTTGCTGACCCCTGGCCTATACAGTCAAAGGCATTAAGTGTTTCTGAATTCTAGTTGTTGGGGGCCACATCATAGGGGGAATGCTCTTGAGCTCACATCCTGCTTCCAGGTTTCCTACAGACATCTGGCTGGCCACAGGATGCTGGTCTAGGTGGGCCATTGGGCTAAAGCTCATATTATCCTAATATCCTCGCTTTCTACCATCTTCCCATGTGCTTTTTAGCAATATCCTACTCCAAGCTTCCCCAGCCTTGTGGCTTCCAAAAGTTTTTGAACCACAACTCTTATGTCCCCTGACCATTGACCATGCTGCCTGAGCCTGTTGGGATTTGTTTTATTTATGCCATTAAATTTATATAACCACGTGATCATAAAAAACGAACAAAAACCCACCTCAAAGCACTTTACAAAACAACATCAAGAGCCAGTCTTGTGTGTAGGCTTAGTGCCCAAGGCTGGCTAGTGAATCTTTCACAGGGGTGAGATTTGAACAGGGGCTTCTGAGCTTTATAGTTTATCTGCCTGGAACTCGATACTTGGCAATCCAGTCACATTTTTGACATCACCCTTGTTCCCTTGCAGACAGTTGAAGTCTCGCCACCTACATCTCTTCCTCCCTGCTATAATGGGATTTGTAGCAGCGACAACATCTATCGTTTATTACCACAATATTGAGACCTCAAATTTTCCAAAACTACTTCTGGGTAAGCAGTTGGTTTTTTGTTTTTGTTTTAAAAAGCACACACTCTCTTTTCAGTGGGCTTTTTGAGCAAACTGGTGCAACCTAAGCCATGCTGGATTCCCTGCTGATAAATAAATATTTGTGCTCTGAGGAATAAAATGAGACACACGTGTGTTTTCCCTCCGTGGGAATGCATGGCAGAGACACAACAGCTAGAGAGGCTGTGTACATCCCACAGAGCAGAAGACACCAGTGCATTGAGAAAAGGGCTTGTAGATTTAGGATAGCAATCTTTAGATGCCTATTATATGTCAGCCTTGTTCAGTTGTCTCTAGTGGATTGTATCCGACTCAGAGTAGACCCATCAAAATTAATGCACTTAAGTTAGCCACGTCCGTTAAGATTGCTGGGCCTACTTTGAGTATGGCTAAAATGGAAAGCGTAATGCTGGTGGTCAACAAAAGAGGTTTAAAGACTGTCTCAAGGCAAATCTAAAAAAAAATGTAGTGTTTTTTTTTGGAGAACAGTTTTTACCAAAGGTGTCATGGGCTTTGAAGACACTTGAACTCAGGACACAAGGGAGAAATGTGCTAAGAGGAAGACACGCTTGGCAAATCCACACCGTGATCAACTCCCGTCTAGAAACCAATGTCCCCACCGTGGAAGGACATGTGGATCCAGAATTGGCCTCCACAGTCACTTACGGACTCACTGTTAAAACCGTGTTTATGGAAGACAATCGCCAAAGAAGAAAAACATTGGAAACAACACACTGTTTCCATAACCTCTGTTTTTAAAGTGGTTATATCCTCAGCAGACTCTGGACAGATTGATTAATAGATGAGAGATTAATGATACCTATGTATAACTAAGTCTTATTTCTTCCTTTATTTCGCAGCTCTGTTTTTGTACTGGGTCATGGCCTTTGTCACCAAAACTATCAAGCTGGTCAGATATTGCCAAGATGGGTTCAGCTTTAAGCAGCTGCGTTTCTGCATCACCGGACTAATGGTTGTGCTCTATGGGTTATTGATGGCAGTGGAGATCAACGTCATCCGTGTCAGGGTGTGTTCCGCTTGGCATAGATTCCAGACTTTAGATAACTTTGCCGCGTTATCCACCAGCCACTGGCTAGTGGGGTGGAAGAGTTTAGCCCTTGCTGAAGTCAATCACTCCCATCATCTCCCAGTTCTTGGAGTGTTTGTTTTGCAATGCTGGCTTACAGATTTAGGACCCTGTGTAAAAAGCACACAAAAAAGGTGCATCATGCAGTGGCTTTGAATTAGGGTGTATATCAACCTCCCCACTTCCCATGCGCTATAGCAATGTTTCCCAAACTTGGGTTTCCAGCTGATTGCTAGCTAGGGTTGATGGGACTTGTAGTCCAAAACCACCTGGGGACCCAAGTTTGGGAAACCCTTCACTATTGGAACTTCTTCTTGTGCAGCCCCACTGCAGGTCTCTGCTATGGAAATGTTCAGGGTGGCAGGAGAATATAAATTGTTTATTGATATCCTTCCTAATTTATGTTAGCAAGTTCCTTTACTTAGCAGAGTTACATTCCCCTTTTTACATGCACAGCAGATAGCTGGTCGCAGGCTCGTGTGAGCTGCTCACTATTATACAATTCAGTCTGTCTCAGATTGAATTGTACGTTCCTGGTCAGTTCCCTTAAATCCCTCTTAAAAGAATAAAAACGCCACAATCTTATTCAAAGTCAATAAAAGAAGTTTACTCACATCAGTTCACAGTTGGATTCCGGAAGGCAGACTTCGTTACAAATATGTACATGTGGATCTACCCCATATGGGGGAATAATCCCTGTGCTTCTGCTAACTGAGAGCTAGCTAAAAGCTGGTCAAACGAAGAAGGAAGTCAAAAAGAGAGAGAGGTTGTTGCATGGCTTGTCCTTTTGTTACCTGGACAGGTTAGGTCATGCCCACCTACTATCACATGCAAAAGGAAGGATGTTCCAGCCAGGAGGAATAGGAAGTTTCGACTGGCTGGACCAAACATTCCCTCGCATGTCTTCTCTAGCATTTCAAGAAATGTTGTACTTGACTGCCTCTCATGGATCACACCCCACACCTGCATCTTTCGCACCATGTGGGACACTTTACCTGTTGGAAACACCTGCTGAAGCATTTCTGTTTCATGGTGGTCCAAGTGTGGAAAGAAAGGAAACCCTCACTACTGAAGTAGAAGGAAACAAAAACTCCTTTCTTACGAAAATCTGTCACCCTCATTCCTTAGTTTTTGGAGTGGGCAGTTGTTCACAGATGGCAGGGACCCTGTGACCTGGATGGAGAACATGGCATTGTGGTCCAAAAATATCTGGAGGGCAATTAGATGTTTCTAGATGTTTTTGGACACCCAACTCCCATCAGGCCCAGCCAGCATGGCCAACGGTCAGGGGTGATGGGTGTTGGTGGGACACAGATTCTGCATTCCTGGTAGAAGTCTCAGATCTCTGCTCCAGCTAGGCCCTGCTTGTGCTCTTATCTTTGAGAGAAGAACCATTTGGAAGAGCAACTAATTTTTAAAGGGAGTAGTCATGTAACAAACGACAGGCTGTTAAAAACGACCCAGGAGCCCAGTGTGGTGCAGTTGTTAAGGGTGTTAGTTCTGGACTGAGAAAATTCAGGTTCTAGTCTCTGCGTGGCCAAGAAGCTTACTATTTATAACTTAATACAGTGGTACCTCTGGTTAAGTACTTAGTTCTTTCTGGAGGTCCGTTCTTAACCTGAAACTGTTCTTAACCTGAAGCACCACTTTAGCTAATGGGGCCTCCCACTGCTGCTGCGCGATTTCTGTTCTCATCCTGAAGCAAAGTTCTTAATCCGAGGTACCATTTCTGGGTTAGTGGAGTCTGTAACCTGAAGCATATGTAACCTGAAGTGTATGTAACCCGAGGTACCACTGTATATAAATAAAATAAATAAATAAATAAATAAAAGAAATGGGGAGGAAAAACATTTTAAAAATCACCTGCCACTCAACTTGTTCTTTGTTGTTTTTATCCCCAGAAATATGTGTTTTTCACAGACCCTCAGAAAGTGAAGCCTCCTGAAGATCTACAGGATCTGGGTGTGAGGTTCCTGCAGCCCTTTGTCAACTTGCTCTCCAAAGCAACCTACTGGTGGATGAACACGCTTATCATATCAGCTCACAGGAAGCCTATTGACCTGAAGGCGATTGGGAAACTGCCGATCGCCATGCGAGCCCTTACAAACTACGTCCGCTTGAAAGATGCGTATGAGGAGCAAAAGGTAACTTCCTTAGCGGGAAGAGAACCTGATTGTGACAGCCACTCGCTCTGCTTTTGATTCCTATAATGCCTCCAATAGTTGAGGTCAAACACAGCCATTGTGTTTACCCTTAAAAGGTAAAGGGACCCCTGACCATTAGGTCCAGTCGTGACCGACTCTGGGGTTGCGGCGCTCATCTCGCTTTATTGACCAAGGGAGCCGGTGTACAGCTTCTGGGTCATGTGGCCAGCATGACTAAGCCGCTTCTGGGGAACCAGAGCAGCACACGGAAACGCCGTTTACCTTCCCGCCGGAGTGGTACCTATTTATCTACTTGCACTTTGACATGCTTTCGAACTGCTAGGTTGGCAGGAGCTGGGACTGAGCAACGGGAGCTTACCCCATCACAGGGATTCGAACCGCCGGCCTTCTGATCGGCAAGTCCTAGGCTCTGTGGTTTAACCCACAGCGCCACCCGCGTCCCTTGATGCAATCTTACCTTCCAGTAATTTGTCTAACCCACTTTGAAAGCCATCCAAGTTCATTCATCTTCCTTTTTTTAAATTTTAATTTTTTTATTTTCAATGCAAAATTACAACAAAAATTACAAACATTGAATCCAAAATAAAGCACTACAAACAAGCAAAAACAAAACAAAACACAAAACACCAGAAAAAACAAACACAAAACAAAAACACATCTACAAATAAATCCATATCATCATTCTGATCGTTACGTACATATACACATATTGACTTCCTTCCTTTGTTCTAAGACCTCAAAATTTTTACTCTTTCTAAATTGTTGCGTCTAATGTAGATTTTGTTGTTGTTTAGTCATTTAGTCGTGTCCGATTACCTCTATCTTTATACGTTTTGCACAGTTTTTCTTTAACCCTGCAAAGCTTCATTCGTTACATACCGATATACTTACTCCAGAACAATGTTTTTTCATATACTTTTTAGCACATCCCCATTCTTTTAATAATTTTTGGTCCGATTGTTCCCTTATGAATGCTGTGAGTCTTGTCAGATGTATATATTCACACAATTTAATTTGCCATTCTTTCATTGATGGAATTTTTCTCCCTTTCCAATTTTTTGCTATGAGCATCCTGGCAGCTGTTGTCGCATAGAGGAATACTTTCCTTTGATTGTCAGGAATATAGTTTGTGATTATACCTAAAAGGAATGCCTCTGGTTTTTTTCACTAAAAGTTATTTTAAACATCTTTTTTATTTCTTCATATATTTCATTCCAAAATTGTTTAATAGGTTGGCATTCCCACCACATATGAAACATTGTTCCTATTTCTTTCTTGCATCTCCAACAGGTATTTGATTTTAGTTTGCAAATTTTAGCCAATTTTAGCAGAGTTAAGTACCATTGGTACACCATTTTCATCAAATTTTCTCTGATTGTGTAACATGCCATAAATTTAATATCACATTTCCATAATTTCTCCCATTGATCCAGCCGAATTCATCTTCATCGGATCCTTCACCAGAGATTTTTGAACAGAGGTCAGATGGCCATTGCATACCCCTCAACTGTCCTGATAAAATCGGGACATCCTGTTTTGGGGTCCCACGGTGCCCCAAAATGCCTAAGCTTGGGGGTAGATTGCATGCTTTTCATATCCAATCCTTGCCACACCTGCTTTGAAAAAGGAACTACAGGCAAATTTAGGAAAGTTCCGAGAGTTATTCTACATCTGGAGGCCTGAGGCAGCTGCTACCGTTTGCCATTGTTCACGCTGGTACCACAGACTTATATTTCAGCGATCTTGCTAGCTGTTACTCATGCATAGCCAGTTTATAAGGTTTCTGAGGAGAGAAGGATTAAGCCAAACTGTTCCTGTATAAAATGGGACAGAGCTGGCCTTGAGTGCATTCTATCCCTTCAGAGAATGTAGGAGTCTTTTCTTCCCCAAAGCCTTTTATCGTGCTTCAGCGAAAGATGCTGAACATGAGGCAGTTAAATTTTCTCAGACACAATTTTGTGGTGAGAATAACTCTTGTCAGCCTCAGGTTCATGGTCCTATGTCAAAGCAATCTACCAAAGATCTGTTACTATAATAGCAGCGGTAATAATTCTATTTTTATTTAGTTGGCTGTTTTCTAAAGTTATATGTCACATATAATCCAAGAAGAGTTTCAAGGCAGATTACAGGGTGTGAGGGTGGGGTGGGGGTGGGGATCAAATGAACAATAAACCAAACTAAAAGGAGCCAAAGTCAAACCAAGAATAATGAATAGGGAGTGCCTTCAGCACAATCTCCATGTGGGATGATTTTGGGTAGTTAATTGAATGGACCGTCAGCTCCAATTTCTGCGAGTCCTGTTTCCAAAGGATAGTTGCCACTCCATTTTTCCTAAAGCAATGGTGCAAATCGGACAGAACGTGAATATCCATATTTGGGGAAATGGTCATGCTGGTTCTTCGTTTACGTAGAAAAGCCCCTTTACCTCAACGTACCCTGTATCGATTCAGTTTTAGAGATTGATTGTAGGACAAACATGCTTCTGTTCGGGTTGTTTCATGTAAGTTGATTTATTTTTAGAAGAGAGCAGCATCCTCACAAGGAAAAAAAAGTTTTATTTATTTTGAAAATTTGCATCCACCCTATTTAATGCTGTATTGTTTTTAACACTCGATTGGAAACCGCCCAGAGTGGCTGGGGAAACTTAGCCAGATGGGCGGGGTATAAATAATAAATTATAATTATTATTATTATTATTTCTTTCTCAGAAAAAGGTGGAGGACAAGCCAAACCGCAAGCCTTCCATCTGGCTTGCCATGTATCGTGCCTTTGGGCGGCCAATCCTTCTGAGCAGTACGTTCCGTTACTTAGCCGACCTGCTGGGGTTTGCTGGACCGCTCTGTATTTCCGGCATCGTTATGAGTTTTTCTAACAAGACTGAAGACGACATTCTCATGACCAATGCAACGTCTGCAAACTACACTGCCTTAACCTCTGGAGCTATTTACCCAGTTAGAGTAAGTAAAATTAGAGTATGTTTTTTAGGGAGATAGCTTGTTGGTCCTCAGTTGGTTATTGTTTATTGGACCTAAAATTTAGGTGATGGGGGAAGGGCGTGTGTGTTTGTGTGTCAAAGCATCATTTGAATAGGCTTTTTCTTTTTAAACAGTCCAAGTTGAGACATTTGATAGCCTGGTTTGTAAGAAGCACTTATACCAAAAGCTTCCCAATTCATATGTAACAGGAAACTATGGTTTAACAAATCATGAATGAAACAGCGGGAGGGAAGATGTGTGTTTCTTCAACCAACAAACTATTGTTTATCAGAGACTCCAGAATTATTTTAGTCTTCTTATTTTTAACTGTACTTTCTCTTTTTGATACTTTAGAGAAAAATTGTGGTTTGTTTAAACAAAGAAACAATGCTGTTTTCTTAGCAATTATTGTTTATTCACATTCACGTTTATGCATTTTTTCCAGGTTAATTGCCTTAGGCCTTCTATAATTGAGTGACAGCCCTAATTATTATTATTTTTCATTTTCTTGCTGTTCGGTTAGACCTCCAATATTATCTCTTAGTTGAAACAATCTCTTCCATTTTGCTCCGTAGAATTCTACAGATCCGTTCCTCACTTCGACCAATTTCCTCAAAAACGCCTATGTCCTGGCAGTTCTCCTCTTCCTGGCCCTCATCCTGCAAAGGACCTTTCTCCAGGCCTCCTACTATGTTACCATAGAAACAGGCATCAATCTACGAGGAGCTTTGCTGGTAAATAAAGACATTACTCCACAGGCTGTGAAATGGCTTGGTCAAGGCTTCAAATTATCCACACTTTGGACTAATCGGACCAGGAGGATTGGGGCAGATTAGATAAAAAGTGTTTGGCTGTTTGGATGGCATTAAGGAGTCTCTCCAGTGTCCTTTGTACCTGATAGCAGAGGCAAAAGACCTGTTTACATCTTGCTTCATCCCACTCTTCTTCCATCATAGTGCCATTGCTGGCTGCAGCCCGGCTGGCATTGACACACGACAGGGCCTTCTTGGTGGTGGCTCCTTGTTAATAGGATGCCCTCCTCTGTAAGATGCATCTGCTCTCTCATTAATAACATTCCAGAGAAATTATAAAACATGACTGTTCACTCAGGCACTTGAGGACTAAAAGACATTGTCTGGCAATCTTGACAACATTAACTACTTTAAAATATGTTTTCAGAAGTTTGTAGGGTTTTAAAAAAACATTTACTGTTTTGATGTTTAGTTATTTTATACCTTGGGCTCCTTTGGGAGGAATGACAGGATAGAGATTTTAAAGAAATAATATTTGAATCCGGCATCCCCAAGATGTTTTGGGACTACAATTCCCATCATCCTCGACCACTGGTCCTGTTAGCTAGGGATGATGGGAGTTGTAGTCCAAAACCAGCTGGGGGTGCCTGATTTGAATCACAAGGCTGGAGCCAGCTATATAGGTCTGCCCCACCAAGTGGTATCAGGCTTTTAAAATTGAACTGGGCAGAAGTCTCCCCAACCCTTAGCCGCCACCCCACCTTCAAACAATGTTTTGTCCCCCACAAAGGTTGTGGGGGAGGGATATTGTCGACTTTCAGGGGCAATGGGAGAATGTAATTTGAACTACTTTCAGATTCACTTACATTTTTATGAGGTGGCTGTGAGTAGTTGAATTTTTTTTCTTTTCCTTTTTATAAGCTTTGGCACACTTCCTCTTCAGAGGAGCCCTGTCACATTCCTGGGCCGTAGGAATGCCACTGCATCAAAACGAAACATAGTTCCCATGCTCAGTCTGGCCCAGAAATGCTGCAAGGCTGTTCCGAGGAGAGGAATCTCAGCCTGAAGCAGTGGCAAGTCTTTTTTTATTGTTCTGGATTGAAAAGAAAGAAAAACACCCACAATTCATCAAACTGTAATGAACCCCCTCCCAGACTGTCTTGTGACATTTGCCCCCTACAGATTGATGCTGAGGGAAGGTTTCTCCCCACCCGCAAATGATGTCGAAATTCGACGCCCCCTGTCTCTCATGCTCCATCCTAAAGCAGAGTTACGGCGCTCCCTTCAGCGCCCCCAAGGGTCCACACCTAGTGTGACCGAACCAGCAGCACTCCCCAAATCTGCCTCTGATTCCTCCTCTGGTCACCGATATGGATACACCATCTGACTGCCTCCAGGTGCTGTGGTCATCTGCGAGAGATACCCACAAAGCGAGGTTGATGTTGCCAACGTTCATGTCTTGTTTGCAGACATCTTTGTAGCGTAGAGTTGGTCTGCCAATGGGCCTCAGGCCTCAAGCCAGCTCCTCGTGGAGCACATCCCTAAGGATCATGTACTTTTATTCCTGTAGTATGGGGATTAATGGGAGGACGTCAAAAGTGGATTTTATGAGCCCTTATGGTTGCTTAGAGACTTATACAGCAACCCACTAACTATTGCAGGCAGCCCTTGCTACATTTGAACATATTTCAATTTTGTGTGGATATTTCTCTGGACGTTTGGAGGGCTTCTTTCTACTCACACATTTAACTAAATACAATACTGATAGTTATTGTGTTTAGATTGTGAATTGACGATGGTCTTTTTGTTGTTGTTGTTAGTCTCATGTCAGGCTTCGGGGAATTGGCTTCCTCCCCCCGTGGCAGTAGATAAGAGATCAAATGAAAGGAACGCCTTACCAGTTAGAATCTTTAATAATCACAGCGAGAGAACAAAGAACCCGTCTCCTAGAAATGGCGGTGCTCCCAATTAAGGGATACTCCCCCCTCTGTCCCTATTAATCCATGTCACTCCTACGTCTTGTAATCTGAGCTTGTACCCTCTGCGTTTTACTGTTCTGATACTTCCTGAGTTCTTCGAGACTTCGGAGAAGGGGGGTGGATGCTATCCAGAGACTGTGAATCTGTTAACTCTTTCTCTTCCGGTATTTCTTCTGCTGGCTATTCCCCATCCAGTATTTCCCAGCTTCTGCCTTCTGAACTATGCCCCTCTGCAAACCACTGTTCTAAATCGATACTGTCCTCCTGCTCCTGGGAAGATTCAGGATCAGGATCAGGGAGAGAGGGTGGAGAGAGGGTGGCTCCCACCATTCTTCCTCAGTACGGTCCCTGACATCTCAGTATCATTTATATACTATTTTTTCACTTTATGGTCTTAAATGTTTTTCTCATCCTTTTTTCCTTCATTAAATATGCAAACAAATAATAATAATTTAAAGAAAGGGAATGTATACTACCTACCAACATTTTGCCTTGCTTCTTTCCACAGGCAATGATCTATAATAAGATGCTGAGACTTTCCACATCCAACCTGTCCATGGGAGAGATGACTCTAGGACAGATCAATAACTTGGTCGCCATTGAAACTAATCAACTGATGTGGTTCCTTTTCCTGTGTCCCAACCTATGGGCTATGCCCGTTCAGGTAGAGCATCGAAGTAAGGGACTGATTTTTGGAAGACGCAACAGATTTCATTTCATTCATTGCAAAAAAAAAACACCCACACAACTTTACTGAATCTTAAAGAATGACGGAGCCTTAAGGGAGGGACCAAAGCTCAGGGTTAGAGCACATGGATGGATGGAGGTGCTTCTGGGTTCAATTCTTGGCATCACCAGTTAAAGCAGAGGATGAGATTGCCATGCCCCTCCTGATGTTGCTTGTCTACAACTCTCATCATGCACGACTCTTTATTTTGCTGGATTTGGCAAAAGTCGTATACTGCTTGATTGTAACGAAACATCTGTGCTGCTTACAAGAAATACTGGGAGGAATTAAATGCAGCACTGTGTTAAAGTCCTTTAGCAGTGTACTTGTGCTAGTGGAATGGTTTGCACAAGAGAACGTGCCAGGAGCTAGCATGGTTCTCACAACAGGTTGCACATCCCGCTTCTGCTAACGCAACCATTGCACTTGGTTTCATATTGCACAACTGTTATTATTGCCCCTTAAAGGTAAAGGGACCCCTGACCATTTAGGTCCAGTCATGGCCGACTCTGGGGTTGCGGCGCTCATCTCGCTTTATTGGCCAAGGGAGCCGGCGTACAGCTTCCGGGTCATGTGGCCAGCATGACTAAGCCACTTCTGGCGAGCCAGAGCAGCGCATGGAAATGCCGTTTACCTTCCCACCGGAGCGGTACCTATTTATCTACTTGCACTTTGATGTGCTTTCGAACTGCTAGGTTGGCAGGAGCAGGGACCGAGCAACGGGAGCTTACCCTGTCACGGGGATTCGAACCGCTGACCTTCTGATCGGCAAGTTCTAGGCTCTGTGGTTTAACCCACAGCGCCACCCGCATCCCATTATTGCCCCTTAGGCTAGCATAACAGCCCTTGTACTGGTGGCCAGGGAACGTTGAATCTGGGTCATTAAAATGATAAATAAGAATAGTTAAAGCCAAAAAATCTGAAGAAGTATGCATGCACACGAAACCTTAGACCAAGAACAAACTTAGTTGGTCTCTAAGGTGCTACTGGACAATTTTTTTATTTAGTTAAAACCAAGTAATTGAAAACATTTTTAAAGAAGCGATTAAAACCAACAGAAAACTGAAAAGAGATTAAAGAGACATCAGCATCTATGTGTCCAGACAGGTTGCCTAGGCAAAAATGTCTTAAACAGGTGCTGCAAAGGAATCTGTCTGGTGTCAAATGGCAGGGAGTGTCAAATGGTAGGGAGTTCCAGCGGCCTTTGATACCATCGACCATAACATGCTTCTGGACCGTCTAGAGGGGCTGGGAGCTGGGGGCACTGTTATACAGTGGTTCCACTCCTTTCTCCTGGGCTGTGTCCAGAAAGTGGTGTTGGGGGATTAGTGTTCAGACCCCTGGGCTCTCACTTGTGGGGTGCCTCAGGGTTCCGTCCTCTCCCCCATGCTTTATAATTTCTATATGAAGCCGCTGGGAGAGATCATCAGGGGGTTTCGGCTGAATCCTGACAAGACAGAAGTACTGTTTTTGGGGGACAGGGGGCGGGTGGGTGGGTGTGGGGGACTCCCTGGTCCTGAATTGGGTAACTGTGCCCCTGAATGACCAGGTGCACAACCTGGGAGTCATTTTGGACTCACAGCTGTCCATGGAAGTGCAGGTTAATTCTGTATCCAGGACGGCTGTCTACCAGTTCCACCTGGTACGCAGGCTGAGACCCTACCTGCCTGCGGACTGCCTTGCCAGAGTGGTGCATGCTCTAGTTATCTCCCGCTTGGGTTACTGCAATGCGCTCTACGTGGGGCTACCTTTGAAGGTGACCCAGAAACTGCAATTAATCCAGAATGTGGCAGCTAGACTGGTGACTGGGAGTGGCCGCCGGGACCATATTACACCAGTCCTGAGAGATCTGCATTGGCTCCCAGTACGTTTCTGAGCACAATTCAAAGTGTTGGTGCTGACCTTTAAAGCCCTAAACGGCCTCGGTCCAGTATACCTGAAGGAGCGTCTCCACCCCCATCATTCTGCCCGGACACTGAGGTCCAGCGCCGAGGGCCTTATGGCAGTTCCCTCATTGTGAGAAGTGAGGTTACAGGGAACCAGACAGAGGACCTTCTCAGTAGTGGCGCCCGCCCTGTAGAACACTCTCCCTTCAGATGTGAAGGAAATAAGCAGCTTTCTTCTCTTTAAAAGACATCTGAAGGCAGCCCTGTTTAGAGAAGTTTTTAATATTTAATGCTGTATTGTTTTTAACACTTGATTTGAAGCTGCCCAGAGTGGCTGGGGAATTTCAGGTAGCAGGGTGGGGAGAAACCTCCTCTGCCGGAGATCTCGGATAGCCACCACAAGGCAGAGTAATCAATACTACAGCAACATTTACCCCATACATTCAAAACACTACAATACCATGTAAAACTGTCATGACTTCCCCCAAAGAATTCTGGAAGCTGTCTTATGTGAAGGGTGCTGAGAGTTGTTTTGAGGCTCCTATTCCCCTCGTAGAACTGCAATTGCCAGAGTGGCTTAACAATAAATCTCTCTTTACAGGGAATTTGGGGAATCGTAGCTCTGGGCGGAGGGGACAAGGACCTAACAGCTTTCAGCACCCTTAAACTTCATCTCCCAGAATCCTTTGGGGGAAGCCATGACAGTTTAAAGCAGTATCATAGTGCTTTAAATGTATGGAGTGAACATACATTAGTAAGGTAAAGTAAAGGACCCGTGGACGGTTAAGTCCAGTCAAGGTGACTATGGGATTGTGGCGCTCATCTCGCTTTCAGGCTGAGGGACCCGGTGTTTGTCCACAGACAGCTTTTTGGGTCATGTGGCCAGCAGAACTAAACCACTTCTGGCACAACAGAACACCGTGACGGAAACCAGAGCTCATGGAAACACCGTTAACCTTCCCGCCACAGCAGTACCTATTTATCTACTTGCACTGGTGTGCTTTCAAACTGCTAGGTTGGCAGGAGCTGGGACAGAGCAACAGGAACTCACCCTGTTGCGGGGATTCGAACCGCCGACCTTCTGATCGGCAAGCCCAAGAGGCTCAGTGGTTTTGACTACAGCGCCACCCGCGTCTGACTTAGTATAACTTAGTAGCCTTTGTTACACATACTTTACAGTTAAGCATTATGCGGCATATTTTGAATTTGACAGCTTCACCTTTAGATCATCTCATACAGGTTTGTGCACTGAACTACAGAACTGGCAATGTTTTCAAAGTCTTCTCTCCCTTCACCCCCCCTTTTTTTGTAGATTATCATGGGGGTGATCCTGCTCTACAACTTACTTGGCCAGAGTGCCTTGGTTGGCGCTGCTGTCATTGTATTGCTGGCTCCAATACAATATTTCATAGCGACAAAGTTGGCTGAGGCTCAGAAGAGCACGCTTGTAAGTTGTTTTTCCACACATGAGACTTGGCAGCTATTTAAAGCACGCGACTGGAGTGGTAACACACTGGAGTTCTGTGCCTGGCTACTGTACGCTGTTGGATGTAGCTCAGTCGGCAGAGAATGAGACTCTTAACCTCAAGGTCGTGAGTTCGAGCCCCAGGTTGGGCAAAAGCTTCCTCCATTGCAGGAGGTTGGGCTAGATGACCAGCTCTACAACTCTATGGCTCTATGTTGCTTAACAGAGCGGCTGGGGAAACCCAGCCAGATGGGCGGAGTATAAAAGCATTATTATTATTATTATTATTATTATTATTATTATTATTATTATTATTATTACAGTGGTACCTCGAGTTACATATGCTTCAGGTTCCAGACTCCGCTAACCCAGAAATAGTGCTTCACGTTAAGAACTTTGCTTCAGGATGAGAACAGAAATCGTGCTCCGGTGGTGCGGTAGCAGCAGGAGGCCCCATTAGCTAAAGTGGTGCTTCAGGTTAAGAAAAGTTTCAGGTTAAGAGCGGACCTCCAGAACGAATTAAGTACTTAACCTGAGGTACCACTGTATTATCATCTTTGTTTAGATGGGCACTTAGTGGTTTCAGATCAACCAAAGGAACAGTGATATAACTGACTACAGTCAAATCTTGACTCCCGAACGCTTCCGTTTTGGAACGTTTTGGCTCCCGAATGCCGAAAACCCAGAAGTAAATGCTCTGGTTTTGGAATGTTTTTCGGAAGCTGAATGTCTGACGCGGCTTCCGCTTGAATGCAGAAAGCTCCTGCAACCAATCAGAAGCCATGCCTCAGTTGGCGAACATTTTCGGAAGCTGAACAGCCTTCTGGAATGGATTACGTTCGACAACCAATGTTTGACTGTACCATCATTCTTGCATCAAAAACTATTGAATTGATTTGAAAATGTAGCAGCTCTTGATGTTTCAGCTGATCTTCAAACCATGGTTTCAAGGGTCAGCAACACATTATGGGCTCTCAGTCTCTCTCCTCTCCACCCTGTGGCCTCACTTTGCAGTTTGGCACGATCCATAGTTTGCTAAAATGTTTTTTATTATTTATTTGCATATTTTTTTAATGGGTAGTTTAATGTTCTTTTCCCCTTTTCTCCCTCCATTCCATCCTTAATCGATGGAAAGGATTACTCCACAGAGAGGCTGAAGAAAACCAATGAAATACTGAAAGGGATCAAGCTTTTAAAGCTGTATGCCTGGGAGCACATATTCTGCAGAAGTGTAGAAGAAACGAGGGTGAAGGAGCTGACGAGCCTCAAAACCTTTGCTCTGTACACATCTCTCTCCAGTAAGTATATATCCTTGAGTGTGGCAGGCAGGCTGGCTGGCAGGCCACCATCTCGTTGTTTTATCCTCCTCCCTTTTTATCCAAAGACAAACGCAAAAACAGCAGCACACAAATTAAAATAAATGCTTTTTTAAAAGCACACACATGCCACATATACTATAAAATACAAAAGTCACAGCAATAAATACAGGAATAGGCATATATATATATATATATATATATATATATATATATATATATGGAATAATTAAATGTTGCCATATCTTATTGTTTGGGTGGATAGAACAGATTGCCAGTTATGTTATTTGTTAAACTATGGAATTTGTTCCCACAAGCAGTTGTGATGGCTATCATCATCATCATCAACAACAACAATGTTCTATTATTTGTACCCCACTCATCTAACTGGGTTGCCCCAGCCATTCTGGGCTGCTCCTGGCATATACAAAAACATAATAAAACATTAAACTTTAAAAACCTCCCTATACAGGGCTGTCTTCAGATGTCTTCAAAAGGTTGTTTAATTGTTTAATTGTTGTTTAATTGTTTATTTCCTTGACAACTGGAGGGTGTTTCATAGGGTGGGTGCCACTACTGCCTTGTTCCCTGTAACCGTGCCATGAGGGAACTGCCAGAGCTGAACCTCAGTGTCTGGGCTGAACGATAGGGGTGGAGACACTCCTTCAGGTATACAGGACTGAGGCCATTTAGGGCTTTAAAGGTCAGCACCAACACTTTGAATTGTGCTCGCAAACGTACTGGGAGCCAATGTAGGTCTTTCAAGACCAGTGTTATATAGTCTCAGCGGTTGCTACCAGTCACCCGGGTTACCTTCAAAGATAGTTCCATGTAGAGCACATTACAGTAGTCCAAGTGGGAGATAACCAGAGCATGCACCACTCTGGCGAAACAGTGGGCAGGCAGGTAGGGTCTCAGCCTGCAAACCAGATGGAGCTGGTTTTTAAAGAGTGATTACTAGCCACAAGGGCTATATTTTACCTCCAGTGTTGGAGGCCGCATGCTTCTGAATACCAGTTGCTGAAAATCACAGGTGGGAAGAGTGCTGTAAACACCCCGAACCTTCTTGCAAGCCACCCAGAGGCACCTGGTTGGCCACTGTGAGAACAGGAATAGATAGATCTTTGGCTTCAAAAAGCGGGCTCTTCTCATGGTCTTATAGAGCCATTAGAGGCAGCACCTGCCACAAAAACTGCCCACGTCCACGGGCACTTTCAACACAGACCTGCACCAAACTGCTCTGGAGGTTGCAAGCCTCCAGAGTCTCTGTTGTCATCTGTGAAATGTTGCAAAGTAACAAGAGCCCAGCTGGATGAGATCAAAAAAGACCCTTCTCGTCCAGTATCCTGCTTCCCACAGCGACCACCCAGATGTTTGTGGGAAGCCAACAGGCAGGGCATGATTTCAGTAGCGCCCTTTGACTGACATTCATCATAATTGGTGGTCATTCCTAGTTTTAGGTCCGCCAGTTAAACATTATTATTATTTTAGCTGATTAGGGAGCTCCAAGGCAGATGATTGAATTATCATACTTCCTGCATGTGGCTTCTGACCCGGATTTTACAAGACTGGGAAGGCTATCCCCAGGGCCTGCAGGGGGAATTGTCTATCTCCCTCTGCCCATTCCCAGGATTCAGTCACCTCTCCATTCCCAACCTTAGCAGAGAGACGGAAGAGAGATCACATGCGGCTGAGCAGGTCTCGTTTCCCACAAAATGAGCTTCCAGCATCTCTACGTTTTCTTTGTCTTCCAAGATGGAAAAAAAAGCCTTGTGAAGCTTGCAAGTTTATGAAACTTGGCTGAGGGGAAATGATTTCCTGACCTCCTGCTGCCTTTCTCATACCCTGGGACAAGCACGACAAGATCTCTCCAAATAATCTTCTAACCTTCCTTATTAAGCTTGTTGACATCCATTAGTTTACATTAACAATCACACACAGCATCTATGGGCAGCTGATATAGCAGAGTTTGTTTATTTTTTAAATGGCCTTTGATTTAGGTTAACATAACCTCAGCAATTGAAATAATTCCCTTTTCCCCACCAAGCCAACGTTTTTAACTGTGGCATACAACCCCACAATTCTTTCGGGAATATGTTCCCCAGCTCAGTAAAATACACAAAGCATAATATGCATAAAATGAAGCATAAAATGAAAACAAAGTATGTTTTCATTTGACAGGAAAAGCTCCCCCCGCCCAACCTCCAGTTAAGGAGTTGTCCGGGCAGGAAATAATCTTAAAGCAAACATCTATAGTATAGTTCAGACATTGACAAATGTTGCTGTATATAATTTATGGTTGTGCTTGTTTCCACAGTTTTTATGAATGCAGCTATACCAATTGCAGCTGTTCTTGCGGTAAGAATTAATTTTTTGGAGTGTGTGTGAATGTTGGGTGGTTTATTAAGCAAACTTTTAAATTAGCTGCAGACACACAGAAGAATGAAGTGCAAAATTTTTGAGGTGGTAGATTGTATTATTTCAGACAGCAGGGCAGATGTCCCCTTGAATGTTCCCAGATGTAAAACATCATCGTCATCGACAACAACTTACAGAGAAAGATTCTAACTAGAGATGACAAATCACTTACCACACAATATTGTCCTGAGATTAGCTCAGGATTTTTCTGAAATTGCTTGGAAGAAAATGGAAAACCTCCAAAAGATATTCCCAAGCCATGTGAGGGCTGGGATAAATGTTGCCAAGCACACCTCCTACCTGTATTTCTACAGTGGTACCTTGGTTCTCAAATTTAATCCGTTCCAAAACCAAAGCATTCCAAAAACAAGGCGCGCTTTCCCATAGAAAGTAATGCAAAATTGATCAATCCATTCCAGACTTTTAAAAACAAAAAGTCTGCCATATATCCCACCCGCGTCCCTGATAATAATCAATGTACTGTACTATAAAATAAATGACAGTATTGTAGATGATAATAATTAAAATTCAATACTTTTCATACCTGCACTGATGATAGTCATTGTTTGGATGCAGAGCTTTTATCCATTTTTGCAGCCACTCAATCAATCAATCAGTAACTGAACTGGGTTCCACACAGTCACAATAACAAAGTAACCGAAAATGCCTCAAAAACAAAAACGCAAAATAAATTGCAAAAAAAGAGCGCCAAACTTTATCCATTCCGGAAGTCCGTTTGACGTCTGAAATGTTTGAAAACCAAGACACGGCTTCTGATTGGTGCAGGTGCCCCGGAAACATTAGCTGACACTTGCATCGGATGTTTGGCTTCTGAAAAACGTTCGAAAACTGGAACACTTACTTTTCTAGGTTTTCGGCATTTGGGAACCAAGGCGTTTGAGAACCAAGGTACCACTGTATTTGTATCAGTGGTCCAGGAGCAGCAGCAGTGGCAACAGGACACCTATTTACCTGTTTAGGATACTTACACAGTGGTTCCCAACCTTTTTTTGGCCATGCCCCACCCAAGCATCTCTAAAATTCTGATCCACCCCCCCATCCGTGACATATAATTCTTCATATATGTTTTATTTAACATCTATGTTAACTCTCTGGTCACATGTTGCCGTGAAATCGAAACCCATCCCCCCGTGCTCTCTAATGGCAGAAAAGTACCAGTTTTAATGTATGCGGATGACGCTGTTCTTCTCTCTCAAACCAAAGTGGGTCTGAAACGTGCCTTAGGAAAGTTTAGTGACCAATGTAACACTGAGCTGTTAACAATTAACTTTGCCAAAACCAAAATTGTACATTTTAACCGCTCCTTCAGGAAAGATAATTGGAGCGTAAAGGGAAACGCCATTGAACAGACTAAGACCTTCCAATACTTAGGCATTACTTTCTCCTATAATGCCAAATTGTCAACACACCTGACCACATCAGCTATATCAGCATGAAGAAGTGCAAATGCCATCCTTAGATTATTCAGAAGGAAAGGAGCTGGCTTCCCCCCGATGGCCCTTAAAGTTTTTCAGGCAAAATCTTTAGCCCAACTCCTGTATGGCTCTCAAATTAGCCCTTCTGCCAACCTTAAGACCCTTGAAACAGTACAATCAAAATTCTTAAGATCATTATTTGCTACCCCAAAGTGTACACCTAATGCAGTCTTAAGGCAAGAGGCAGGACTGCCCAGAGTGGAATTAAAAGTCTGGGAGCAAGCAATATCCCTCTGGCTGAAAATCCATTATAATCCTAAGGGACTGTTACCTTACTTCCTGGCCGCAGTTCCCTATCCTCCTTGGCTTATGCAAATAACTAACAAGATCAAACAAATTGGCCTAAACCCTGAAAATCTTCTTATTGGAACTCTGAACAAGGCAAAAGTAATTATCACTCAGAGACTCTACGATGTCGAATTACAACAAGAAGACGCCCTACTCCCGGAGACGTATAGATGTTTAAAAGCTTGGTCTAATTTTGCAGCTGCCCCTTACTTAACTAACATCACTAACGAAGCTTATAGATGGGCTTTCTCCAGAGCCCGCTTTGAGACAATGCCCTCAGCAGTGCTGTACGGCAAATTTACACGGGTACCAATGCATGCGCGTCTCTGCCTCTGTATGTCTAATAAGGTAGAATCTGTCACTCACATCCTTCTATTTTGCGAAGAACGAGTTCAACTTATTTTGCCGCTTTTATCAAAATTTATACCCCTTCAACATTATTTGGAATCCTCCCCCGAAATTCTACGAAAATACCTTCTGGAAGATACCTTCTGGAAGATTTCCTTTGTTTGATCTTGTGGTGTTCTGTGTCACTGGCTTTTGCCGCAATAAAACTTGACTTGATTATTCAAAAAGTGAACTCCTATTCATGTGGAGGAAGCCTAAAAGGCCATTAACTATAAATAACTCATTCTCGAATTGCCCCCATTAAAAATCAAATTGCCCTACTGTGGGGCGTGTGCCCCATGTTGGAAACCATGGCACTTGCATCTCACTTAATAGCCCTGAGAACTCCTTGCCTGTTGATATCAGGCAACTGCCTTCTCTTCATTCTTTTCAGAGCCTGCTGAAGATATTCTTATTCAGCAAGCCTACCCAGATGTTTAGAAAACTTGCATGAGTTTTAGTTTGTTTCAGTCTACTGTGGTTTTGACATCCTGTAGGTCTTAAATTATTGTTGCGGTTTTTAAAGTGACAATATTATTTTATCTTTTTCGTAAACCCTCTTCTGAGTTGTTGCTTTTCTCTACAGTCTATAAATTTCATGAAATAAATTAATAAACTAAATCAAAGAGTCTCACAATAAGAATAATATCCAGGATGGATTGGAAGGGGTCCAGATCAGTCAAGACAGGATCGGGTCCGATCCAGATTTGCAAACTGGATTCAGAGGACCCTCATTTTTATACACTTTTGGTTGCATAATTGGGGTGCAAAATTCAGAGGAGTGCGAATCCCTGAGGAATAAAATTTGGTTTCCCTTTGCGTATTGGTTCCAAAATGGTTCCAAATTTGGTTCCAAAACCATCTATCCAAATTAGATAGTTTGTCATTAAAATGCAAAGAGCATTGCATTCCAACCCCCCCTCCCATCTCACACATTCTTTGCCTCGCTTGTTCTGTACGAAGCCACATAACTAACACTCTCTTTTTCCTGATATGACAGACCTTTGTGACGTACACGTATATTAAAGAGGAACCACCAACTACAGCCCAGGCCTTTGCGTCGTTGTCGCTCTTCCACATCCTGGTCACACCGCTGTTCCTGCTTTCCACA
Source organism: Podarcis erhardii (assembly GCF_964252035.2). Classification (NCBI taxonomy): domain Eukaryota; kingdom Metazoa; phylum Chordata; class Lepidosauria; order Squamata; family Lacertidae; genus Podarcis; species Podarcis erhardii. The sequence goes on along the minus strand of NC_138500.1, from coordinate 12,570,003 downwards.
GTTGTTCGATTTGCTGTCAAGGCCATCATCAGGTACAGTGGTACCTCAGGTTACATATGCTTCAGGTTACAGGCGCTTCAGGTTACAGACTCTGCTAACCCAGAAATAGTACTTCGGGTTAAGAACTTTGCTTCAGGATGAGAACAGAAATCATGCTCCAGCAGCGTGGCAGCAGAAGGAGGCCCCATTAGCTAAAGTGGTACCTCAGGTTAAGAACAGTTTCAGGTTAAGAACGGACCTCCGGAACGAATTAAGTACGTAACCAGAGGTACTACTGTATGTGCTTTAATGCATAGGAATATGCTGAGATCCCGTGTGGAGAAACAGCTAGAGTGTTGGACCAGGACCTGCGAGTCCGTGATTCAAATCCCCACTCAGCCACAAAGCTTGAGCCAGTCACTGCCTCTCAGTCTAACATATCTCACAGGGTTGTTGTTGTTATTATTATTTATTGAATTTGTTACTCGCTTTATCTTGCCCAGGGCAACCCAAAGTGACTTACAACCAAACAGGCAAAATATATACCTTAGAGACCAACTAAGTTTGTTCTTGGTATATGTTTTTGTGTGCATGCACACTTCTTCAGATACCAAAGTGTGCATGCACACAAAAGCTTATACCAAGAACAAACTTAGTTGGTCTCTATGGTGCTACTGGACAATTATCTATCATCTATCTATCTATCTATCTATCTATCTATCTATATCTATATCTATCTATCTATCTATCTATCAATCAATCATCTATCTATCTATCTATCTATCTATCTATCTATCTATCTATCCTGACTGTGTCAGACCAACACAGCTATGTACCTGAACCAAACAGGCAGACAGACAACCTCCCCACATAGATACATGAAAGCCAAGAGGAAAACAAGAAATACTTTAAAAACATCACCACCGCCCCACTTCCAACAGGCCTGGTTATAGAGAAGTATAGTCTAAAGATTATTAATGATGGTGCCAGGCGAGCCTTCATGGGGAGAGCATTCCACAAAGGCCCCTTCTCCTGTTTCCACACTCTGGATCTCTCATGGGGGATGCACGTGAAGAAGGACCTCAGATGATGATCTCAGGGTCCAGGTCACTTCATTGTGAGGATAAAATGGGGAGAAAAAAAACATGGATGAGCTCCATGAAGGAAAAGGTGGTATGCGAATATAATAAGCAAATAATAATTTATTATGTAATATTGTTGGACAGTCTAGTCTGACATTGTGTCTTCCTTACGGCTGCCATATATCCCAGAATTGGGCTCTGAAATTGGCGTCCAGGTGGATTTTTATAAATCCAAAAAACTTAATTTTGGTGGAGAGATGTTCCCCCCAAAAAGCTCAAGAACTTTGTCTGGATTTTCACTTTTGGGGGATATGGCAACCCTAGTCTTGCTAATCTACAGCTAGCCCTCCATTGCCTCAGACGGGTCTTTCCCAATCTGGTTACTAATTGAAGATTGAGTCTGAGGCAGTTGGGGGTTGTAGACAACTAACTTTTACTGAGAGCAGAGCCATTAAAATTAGTGAATGTAGGTTAATGTTGTATCCAATGTTAGACCCACTGAAATTAATGGGTGTGGCTAATTGAGCAAAGCACCTGCTCTGCTCCTGACCTACCGCCCTCTCCTTCTTTGGTTAACGATTTTAACCACTTTTGTCCTGCGTAATTCTTTGCCCCAGCCAATGAGGCGGTGGTTAGTGCAAGCAAAATAAAGGGAAAATACATGCGCAGAATTTATGTAAGTTACAGATCTGACCTTTTCTTTGTGTGGATTCTGAATTATCTTTGTCTTTCCTAAACTGAACGGAAATCGACTGCATAGGAAGCTGAGGTGGTGGGGAGCAGAGGTTGCTTTCTAACCGTAAACATGGTATCTTCCATCTTTCCTTCCAGTCTCCAGACCCGCCTTCTATTTGTTTAAATGTTCTCTCTCTGTGTGTGCTATATTTAGCTCAGCTGGAACACCAGTAGAGAATGTCTGTCTTGCTTTGAACATTTGAGCTCTCCAAAGATCCCATTTTTTGCCAAGACAAATCTCAACCTTTAAGAAGTTTACTCTTCCTCCTCCTCCACTTATTTTTTCTCTTACAGCCAAGGCAATACTCCAGTGAATATAGACTGGGCCACTCTATCCTCATTATCACCCATCCAATTAGCATATAGAATTAAGTGCTCCGTTCCCAGGATAACTAAGTGGTTACTTGGGTCTGCCAATCCCCTTCATTTAGGGAATAGGCGTGTTGCACTGGTAGACAACCTTTTATGGGTTTCTGTGAATGAATCCCATTTGAATTTTGAATGCACCTTTGCAGTCTACTAAAGAAGGAATCTTAGCTTATGTCAATGTAAACTCCCTTAGGAGTGTGGTCATATGAAAGACCAGGGTGATTTCCATTAACCTGCTTATTGAGCATTCATCCTGATTTCTTTGCACCAAGTTTGCAAGGGGTAGGTTATATAGTATTGGTTGCTTATTGAACATGTATTCTGATTTATTTTGAAGGCAGGTTGTGCAACTTTGCAATAATCAATTTCTATCCCAAACTTTCCTGTGCATCTTCTCATCACTTTCCTTCCTGCAGAAAATCTAGATTCTTTTGGAAGTGGGTTTGTTGTGCAACAATGCCATATACATTTAATTTTACAACCTGGATTTGCTGGTATGCAGTTGAATCCCACCAACAAAACAGCAACGGTCTGGAAGCCCCCTAGATAAGCAGGGTAGCGCAAAGTAAATCCAATGATGTCACCATGTTTTGCAATGCCTGGCTCAAAAATACACATCTTGGCAGCTTGTCAAATATAAGGTGTGCTTTATCACCCCCAAAGTTCTCCAGTTCAGAATAGAAAATGAGGGAGTTCCAGGCTTTCTCACGAGAGCCTTAAAAATGGCATATTTATTTGGAAAGCTGTGCTTGAGCAAGATTAGTGCCTGAAACTTGGATAAAATAGAAAGGTAATTTTAAACCAATGTAATCTTCTTCTTTGGTGATCACTCATAGCTGAGTAAGATTGTCTTCCATAAACACGTTTTTAACAGTGAGTCCGTAAGTGACTGTGGAGGCCAATTCTGGATCCACACGTCCTTCCACAGTGGGGACATAGGTTTCTGGGTGGGAGTTGATCATGGTGAAGCCAAGCGTGACTTCTTCCTCTTAGCACATTTCTCCCTTGTGTTCTGAGTTTGAGTGTCTTCAAAGCCCATGACATCTTTGGTAAAGGCTGTTCTCCAACTGGAGCTCTCACAGGCCAGTGCTTCCCAGTTGTTGGTGTTTATGCTACATTTTAAAAGATTTGTCTTGAGAGAGTCTTTAAACCTCTTTTGTTGACCACCGGCATTACGCTTTCCATTTTTAAGTTCAGAATAGAGTAGTTGCTTTGGAAGACGATAATCAGGCATCTGCACAACATGACCAGTCCAACGAAGTTGATGTTGAAAAATCATTTCTGTAAGTCCTCCCCCTGGCCCCCGACTTCTTCAAACATATTCGTAATGGGTGACCCATTTCTAAATCGAGCTGAAGAAAGTTTGTCCACTGCTAGGTAAAATTCTTCCTTGTCATGTACCAGCTTAAACTAAGATAAGAAGAATGCCCATCAAGCCCAGCACTCTGGCCAATCAGATACCTATTATGGGAAGCTCACAAGCAGGAACCGAGTGCAAATTCAGGTGACGAGGGGTTGCATTTGAGCTCTTCCCCATATGAACCAAAATTCCCAACTTAGAAGGTTAGGATGATGACTGGACTAGAACATCCCTCCTTTTAAAGTGTAGACATGTTCTTTTCCCATTGGAGAGAAAATAATCATGGGATCTTTGCAGCGCTGCCACTCTCAGTTGGAAATGGCACAGTTTGCGAGTGCTTCTGGCCCTGTGACGAACTGTTTGTCCAGAGAGCATCTGTCACAGTGCCAAGAAACATGCGGTTGGAACAAGTGGATTACACCATATGCCATGAAGATGTTGCAATTGTTATTCAGTAGTTTCTCAGTGTGTTGTTATGACTTGTAACAATTTGTCTTTTTCCATGTCTTGTCCCAGTGTGCAAAAACTGAATGAATTTCTCATAAGTGATGAGATTGGAGATGACAGCTGGAGAAATGGAGATACTGCCTTAACATGCGAGTCTTGCAAGAAGCACACGGGACTTGTAAGTGCCTCTCTCTTTATAAAATTGAACCAAGCACACTAGTGACTGGGGATGAGGGAATCTGTTAATTACAGTTTCTCATTTTTCACATCAGTCTGCAATAGTAAAAAAAAAAGATCCTCATGAAAATTCATTAGCATCCAGTGCAATATTTTCCCCTGAATGTACACATCTTTGTATGCAATTTTGCCCACAACACACATTTTTGCAGATAAATTGCCCACAGTATAATGCATTTTTGCATGACGTTTCACCAGTATATGCATTTTTATGCATTTTTGTACACATTGCTGGAAAACTGCATTGCAAAATTCGGAGATGTGCAAGTTTTGGCAGATGGCTGCGTTTCAGTCACATATTGTTTCAGAAAGTGTGAATTAGGCAGATTCACTTTAAAATGTGAACTGAATTGAATTCCCCATCTCCCATTCCTACAGGTCACCGCTGGGACTCTTGCACATGCCAGGCACATGCCATTTTGTATTTGATGCTGTTTATGCATGCATTCACCTTTTTTTGCAGCATCCACACAACTTCATCCTCATTGAAAGCCCATCCCATATTTTCACATCCTTTTAATTGGGACCATTTCTGTGGTTATTCTTCACTTGTCAGAGTTTCCAAAGAAACTGCAAATTCAAATTAAATGAGGGAGGAATGGGAACAGGATGGCATTTTGAAGAGGATGCCATGGTGCGGACATTGCAAAAAAATATTTGCGCACACCAATGGCACAGAACCTGCGACAAACTGCCTTGTGGAGATGCCCCAGTTCATTGCATTTGCTTAAAAACAACACAATGAAATGCTATAAAAAGTACATTTTGATCACAGTGAAATGGGATACATTTAAAGCAGTGGCAAGGAACCTAAAGCCACACATCTCACTGGCCCTGCCTCACACTCTGAATGTTTTTGCATCAATGGAATGCGTCTTTGAACACTTGAGATAACACTTTGAATATCCTCTTGGTTATTGCATATAGTTATTGACATTCTTGATTTCACAGAAAGGCATTTTAACACATGAATAAGCAGAGGGATTGGCTGATTTAAATCTCCATGTATACAGTGATACAAAATAGCTTGAAAGTGTTTTTTAGAAGCCCCTTTCCTTGTATTGAGGAGATTTGTTGCAGCCGGCGTTGTCTTAGAAGAGTCGTTCCTTTTGTACGCAAGAGGAAATGCTTCTCTTACTGCCATGCATAGCTTCTATACCTTTCATGCATTATCTTACTGTGTTAACCTCCTGCAAAATGTCTCTCCTTCCTTCTTCCCTGCTGTTGACCTGCCTAGCCCTCCAAAGCCATAAATCGAAAGCAGCCACTGAGGCACCAGCTGGACAGCTATGAGCCTCCTCTAAGGATTCCAACCCGTCATTTAGACATTGATGACTGCGCTATCAAGGTGACTTGCATTTTCAGTAGCAGCCAACAAATTATTTTTTAAGTGCATCCGCTGCCAGGTGTTCAATTAATTAATCAATTAATGAATTGCGTGTAAGCTCAAGCCAGATAAGACAGATGCTGTGTTGTTGCGTGGGTCATCTAACCAGGAAAGTGATGACGAATATCTTGTTCTGGGTGGGGTTTTCTCTTAAAGAACAATTTTTCATCTCAGCGTTATTATTGTGTCCTTTGATGCCCCGGTGACATGCATGGCATAAAATGTATTTTATGTATGGCATAAAATGTATTTTACCAGCTGTTACTGGGCTTGTTTTTGTTTTTGTACCCTTGTTATTCTGTGCTTTATGAAATGTTAGGCTGAAAAAATTTGATACCAATGTTTAATGTGAAATACACAGATTCCTCCCCTGCAAAAAAAACCTCATTCCTTTGTAATTCTTACTCTTGTGGCATTTTCCTGGGTTTTGAAAATCTTTGGCTAGCCTGGTTTTCACATAATGCCAAGCCATGGTAAGGTTTGTGCATCAATAAAGAAACTGTGACTTAATGATAATAAATAAACCACAGCTAAGCTGCTGGTCCGTCTTCACACACCATGCTAATCATGGTTTAACAAACCATGGGGTAGTATTATGGGGAAACAAAGCCACGAGTGTCAGTTTAGTTAATAATAATAATAATAATAATAATAATAATAATAGACACGGGTGGCACTGTGGGTTAAACCACAGAGCCTAGGGCTTGCTAATCAGAAGGTCAGCGGTTCGAATCCCCGCGACGGGGTGAGCTCCCACTGCTCGGTCCCTGCACCTGCCAACCTAGCTGTTTGAAAGCACGTCAAAGTGCAAGTAGATCAATAGGTACCACTCTGGCAGGAAGGTAAACGGCGTTTCCGTGCACTGCTCTGGTTCGCCAGAAGCGGCTTAGTCATGCTGGCCACGTGACCCGGAAGCTGTACGCCGGCTCCCTTGGCCAATAAAGTGAGATGAGTGCCGCAACCCCAGTGTCGGCAACGACTGGACCTAATGGTCAGGGGTCCCTTTACTCTTTTAATAATTATAATTATAATTTATTATTTATACCCCACCCATCTGGCCTGGCTTCCCCAGCCACTCTGGGCGGCTTCCAACAAAATATTAAAATACGGTTTGTAAGAGTTGATTATTTTATATAGATTCCTACATGCACATACTCAGTATAATGGTTGCATGTTCTTGTGGTTCTAATATGTGGTATTTATTGCAGGTAACCAACGGGTACTTCTCTTGGGGAAGTGGCTTAGCCACATTATCCAATATTGATATCAGAATTCCCACAGGTATGATTAATTCATAACCTCACATTTTCAACATTGTTTCATTTATCTTACCTTCTCTCATAGCCCCGGGATGGTTTAGAGGATGGGTTTGGAAGTTGTGGCCCTCCAGATGTTGTTGGACCCCAACTCCTATCAGCCCCAGGCAAAGGACAGAGATGTTGGGAACTGAGTTCAACAACGGGTTCCTCACTCCTAGTTTATTGAGTATGCGTACAAACATGCAAGCACACAGATACAGATTATAGATGAACACAAATGTCTGTTAATAAAAAGCCAAGCGTGTTTAAACCACCAGTGCTAATGGGAGATATGAAAACAGCTGCAATCCTATGCACACTTACTTTGGATTAAGTCACACTCCATGTGACTTACTTCAGAACAGACATACATTTTGATTGCACTATAAAGCAGCAATCATACTAAATTGAACTCCATGGGGCTTACTTCTAGGTAGCCTACTTATAATACTAATACTAATATTTATTTTATTTTATTTTATTTTATTTTATTTTATTTTATTTTATTTTATTATTTTATTTTATTTTATTTTATTTTATTTTATTTTATTTTATTTTATTATTTTTTATTTTTTTATTTTTTTTATTTTTTTATTTTTTTATTTTTTATTTTTTTATTTTTATATTTTTTTATTTTTATTTTTATTATTTATTATTATTATTATTATTATTATTATTATTATTATTATTTCTTATACTGCACCCATATCTGACTGAAAAAGGGGGGGGGATCAAACATTAAAAGCTTCCTGAAACAGGAATCTGTTACATTGAAATGAATGAGACAAAATTCTGCAGAATCATGTCTCTATTTGACTCAGTGATTTCTCCTCTTCCTCCTCCTCCTCTCTTTTCCTTTCTTCTATAACTGACAAATAAGAGAAGAGTCAGCAGATTCTTAAAAAGGTAATAGCTATTAAACAGCCGCCAATCAATTGTATCAACATCTAATTCATATATGCAAGCGTTCACTATTCATGCGTGTTATGATCAAAGCAACCAAGACCATTCAGTTATTGGTGGATCAAAGGGTCTAATGTTAGTCCGTTGTTGCTTTGCAGGCCAAATGACAATGATTGTGGGTCAGGTTGGCTGTGGCAAATCTTCTCTCCTTCTTGCTGTTCTTGGTGAGATGCAAGCTCTGGAAGGCAAAGTTCATTGGAACCGGTATGTTTGTCATTTCCTTCACTTTGGTGCTTTTATAGGGTTAATGAATGAACTGATCTATGAGTTAACCTTGGGGGGAAAGTTGACAGATGGATTTAGAGGGGCACAACTGTTAAAAAACGTAACTGCTTTGTTCCTTTTTTGTTTTTTACCTACACCTTAGATTCCAGTTATTTAATATCTTTCCATATTACACATTTAATTTTGGGATTGTGAGGTCTAGAAGCTTTTCTGTGAAGAGGGCATGCAGTTATATTGTGGAGCCTGATGTTTTCCCAATCCTGGCACAAACAAATGTGGTTGTGTTTTGCTGGTAATTTCAGACAGCCTGACAGAGAGGAGTTTTCAGGAAAATCCTACAGGTATTGCCAGATCCAACCCTAATGGTTTCAGTTCCGTGACATAACAATAAATCCCTACTATAATTCCCTTACTACATAATTCTGCATGCTTGAGTTTTCCCACTGATCTTATAAGGGTTAGAAAAGGGCACCAAAAATATCTGGAGAAGTTAATGAAGATTTAGTAGTACTGAGGCTAGCAGCATACTATCCATTCAGCACCCTTTAGACACAAGTTGCATTTTACTCCCTGTTACTCTCTGGAAAAGTAACTCCTATGCTTACCCACAAATACCTCTAAGCTAGAGCTAAATTCGTATAGTTAAAGCCATGGTTTTCCCATTAGTGATGTATGGAAGTGAGAGCTGGACCATAAAGAAGGCTGATCGCCAAAGAATTGATGCTTTTGAATTATGGTGCTGGAGGGGACTCTTGAGAGTCCCATGGATTCCAAGAAGATCAAACCTATCCATTCTGAAGGAAATCAGCCCTGAGTGCTCACTGGAAGGACAGATCCTAAAGCTTTGGCCACCTCATGAGAAGAGAAGACTCCCTGGAAAAGACCCCGATGTTGGGAAAGATGGAGGGCACAAGGAGAAGGGGACGACAGAGGACGAGATGGTTGGACAGTGTTCTCGAAGCTACAAACATGAGTCTGACCAAACTGCGGGAGGCAGTGGGAGACAGAAGTGCCTGGCGTGCTCTGGTCCAGGGGTCACGAAGGGTCGGACACGACTAAACAACAACAAGAGCTAAATTCATAGAGTCGAGCATTTCCACAGGACAGAATATGTGTATGCCCAGTGGACAGAATATGTGTATGCCCAGTGCCTCCAAGCATCCTTCTGTATATTGCCAGCAGGTTTTCCAGGGGCCTGTTGCTTTAGGAATTTGGAGCTGGAAAGTAAATAAGCTTGCCATTGAATGTTGTGCAGTGTACACCCTGCTTGAGGAAGATTTGATCCTTGGCATCTTCCACTGAGATCACAGACAGCAGGGCTGTTGGGATGCAGTCAAGGAAACGGGGGCAATTTGCAAGCCCACAGCTGGCACCAGCCCACCGGCCGATGTGCAGGGCGATCTCCAGTCCTTGGTTCGGTGTCAGTGACCCCAGCTTTAGAAGCTGGAGCGTGCTCTAATCAGCAGAGTAAACGCTACACAACAGAAGCGGCAGGGAGAGGCTGTGATGAGCATATTTACAAGCAGTTTATTCAGCGTACATCAGGACAAAAGGAAAAACATGTCTTCTCCCCTTCATGTCCAAGCAAGCAGCATAAGCAATAGCTATACACAAAACGGAAGTTGCCAGCAAGCTGTGCTGGAGTGTAAACAGACATGTGACACACAACAGTCATGCCTAAACTTAAGGTGGAATTGAATATCCTAGCAGGGGCTAGGACTCTGCCTGAGACCTTTAAGACCCTCTGCCATTCAGAGTAGACAAACACAGACTAGGCGGGTCAGGGGTTGCGAACATGCGGGCCTTGAGACTACAATTTCCCCACCGTCCCTGAGCATCGGCCATGTTGTCCGAGGCTGATGGAAACTGCAAGTGATCAGTGCAAGTCTCTGGCAAATCAGTCTGCCCCTGCTCTCCCAGCAGGAAGGAAGAGAAGGGATTTTGAGAGTGGAGGAAAGAGGTCAAAGTGGTGGTAGAGAGAGAAAACAAGGCGGCACAGGCCACTTTGGGTTCTGGTGCCACTCATCACAACCATGCCTGCTCCTGATAGGTTAATGCGAGAAAATGTGGCCCTCAAAATAGAAAGATATACCCCTGCCCCAGTTCCTAGAGCAGTGGTTCTCAACCTGTGGGTCCCTAGATGTTGTTGGACTACAGCTCCCATCATCCCTGACCACTGGTCATGCTGGCTAGGAATGATGGGAGTTGTAGTCCAACAACATCTGGGGACCCACAGGTTGAGAACCACTATTCTAGACGGAGCAGCCCTGTTATGAATAGAAGTTGCACCATAGATGTTCTCCTCCATGATCTCCATCTTCTGAGCAATGCAAGAAGGTCATATCCTGCTGCATCTTCCACACCACACCTGTCCTATCAGGAAGGCTTGGTGTGACTGATATCAAGAGCCCTCTCTGTCACCCAGTGGCTTTCTGACTTACGGTCTGTGTTCTTATACAGAGGACTTTTCCCTTCACCTCAACAGAGTGAGCAGCTTTGTGTGTATCTCAGTGCCCGTGTCTGCAGGAGCTTGTGGCATCCACAAAACCCCCAAATTTATGAATCTGTTCTGCTGAATGGGGAAATGGCTAACTGAGCAAGAATGAATCTCTGCCTTTCTGAGAGAAAACTCCCCACTTTGTACAACCTTCTGATGAAAACTTACTCCTTCATTTGAGCATGGGATGCCAAGTTACTCAACCAGCTAATACTCTAGAAACATGACCCTGAGGTTAGCAGGATTCAGTTAATGTCCGTATATACAGTCGTACCTTGGTTTTTGAACAGCTTAGTTCTCAAACGTTTTGGCTCCTGAACGCCGCAAACCCAGAAGTGAATGTTCCAGTTTGTGAACTATTTTTGGAAGCCGAATGTCCGGCGGGGCTTCCATGGCTTCCGATTGGCTGCAGAAGCTTCCTGCAACCAATCAGAAGCCACACTTTGGTTTTTGAATGTTTTGGAAGTTGAACGGACTTCCAGAATGGATTCCATTTGACTTCCAAGGTACGATTGTATATGTCTTTTGCTTCAGCTGATGTTCCTTTTCCATTTGTTCTAAACCTTTGCCTCATGCTCTTGGGATGTGTTTTTTTAAAGTCCATATCCATGCAGTAGTGAATTAATTAACAATGACGCTTTTTCCTTCTTATATGTGTTTCCATCTACCAGGTGTGATTTTAGCCTGCCCAACCCATTGCTTGTTGCAGTGAAGCATTGACCTTCATTAATATTAAGCTGTGAAGCCACACTTAGCACCATTGTCATTTGCATGAATATGCTGTTTACATGTCATTTAAGGAATTTGGGGTCTGAGGGGGGGGGGGGAAGGATAAGAAACTGAGGAGGGAAACTACTTCTTACATGAAAAGGTTTTTTTCCTCCCAACAGGTGTTCAAAACTATGATGTGGGACTTTGAAATAAGCACGCCAGAAAACTAAATTCACAGTTGGGCGCAACAAAAGTTTGTTGTGTTCATAAAGAAACCAAAGAGCATTTGGAGTTATAGGACCACAGAAATAAAGAATTGGAGGGCTGGAGATAAATTTAGCCTGCTTCCATATATGACCTGTTTATTGAGCACTGAACCCAATTTGCTTGCAGGGAGATTAGACAATGCTGGCGATTTAATGAGCATTCATTCTGCTTTGTTTGTGGGGAGGTTCTATGGTGTTTCACAAAGCAAATGCCATCCCACACTTTCCATTGCATTTCCCCCATCACTTTCCTTACTGCAAAAAGCCTGAGCTTTTAGGGAAGCGGGTTTTTGTGTGCAAGACCTTCTCAAGCAACTCTAATTGCATGACCTGAATCTGCCAGCATGTGATTGAATCCCACCCAAAAAAAGTAGTCTGGAAGTATCCTGTGTTTGTCTCCTGCAACCCTTGCAAGGAGAGCCCTCTCCTCTTTGCCAGCAGTCTTCAAAGAGTGAGAGAGGTTTGCCTATCATGAGGGATATTGACCCAGACCTGGAGATCCTACAAGAAGTTAAGAGTCCTTAGGATCTCATATGAGTGAGATCTCTTTTTGAGATCTCAGTAAAGATGAATTGAGTGCATGGGATCCTGAAGGAATTTTTATGACATCCCATGGAGGGTCAAAAATCTCAAATCCCATGAGATGCAACAACAACAACAACAACAGCAACAATTATAGCCACTCTTGGAGCTTATACACAACACACACACACACACACACACACACACACACACACGGATGTAAATGCTTGCCCAGTGTGTAGCATGTTGGATTTAATTGTACAGTGGTACCTCAGGTTACAGACACTTCAGGTTACAGACGCTTCAGGTTACAGACTCTGCTAACCCAGAAATATTACCTCAGGTTAAGAACTTTGCTTCAGGATGAGAACAGAAATCGCACGTGGCAGTGGGAGGCCCCATTAGCTAAAGTGGTACCTCAGGTTAAGAACAGTTTCAGGTTAAGAACGGACCTCCAGAACGAATTAAGTTCTTAACCCAAGGTACCACTGTACTAGTTGCTGGTGGGGGCTCCAGAATAGAAACTCTGCAAAACTGGTCAGAATTTCTAGCAGTATCTTGTTACAGTTGCAACTGAGTGGTGTTCTGATATCTGTAGCAGATGCAAATGTCTTCCCCCCTATTCTTCAGCATCAGGAGTTTGATTCATTGCTTTCAAATATTTCTCCCAAGTATGTGAAATTTGCTCACCTCGTTGCTGTTATCTTTTCACCAACTACCACTAAAATACTGTTTACCATAACTTGCAGTGGATATGAAAGTGAGTCTTCTTTTGAAGCAAGCCGGAGGTATTATTCTTGAATCTTCTTCTTTTTGAATCCCTCCCTTTTCTACAACCAACGCCTTGTTTCCTTACCCCAGTTACAACACTTTGCTAGAGAATATTAACTAGTAAACTTTTCCAATGCAGTGGTTCCCAATCTTTTTGGGGGGGCTGGGTGGGTGGGTTTAATGTCCTGGTCAAGTAAATATCCGATTATGAGCCGCAAGAAATTTTAAGACCCAGTTTGGACAGTTAAGACCCTCCAAGAACCAGTGGCTTCATGTGATAGAGGAACAAACCAGCCCTCTCCTCCTTATCCTTCTTCACATAAACAACCTTTCATGATTCTTCTAGTTTCATTCCCAAGTTTCAGTGAATCAGGCAGCAACCCTATTATCAACTGACCAGAAAGTAAGTTCCATTGAACTCAATTGGACTTGCTTCTGAGCAGACCTGCATAAGATTGCACAGACATTCACTATGAACTAAGATGAATTTTCATTTCAGCTTCTGCTGGTAGTTCTTGCGGCAGCAATTGGGAACCACTGTGTTATCAGATACCTGATAACCTCAGGGAAATTAACAGCGCCCAACACATTTTTGTGCCTTCTAAACTCCTGTAATGTGGAAACTTGCTAAGTTTACATTAAATGCTTCTAACTAACACTCAGTATTTCACAGCACCCATATCTCTTTTATCAAACTGCAGGTGAAACTTGTGGAAAACCTATTGTGATGGAACGTAGCAGCACTTTTAAAAAGAAACAAATGCCAGCAATTTTTTAATTTTTAAATGCTGTGCGTTTCCCATAGTTGTTATACATATTTTGAATGAGAAATTTTGAATTCAAGATTTGAATTTGTGGTTGCGTTTTGAATGTGGCATTTTAACTGCAACATTCAAATGACACAATGGCTTAATTTGATAGTATTGATTTTGACCGGAGAAGAAATCACCTAAGTTGTCAAATGTCAAATACTAATCTCTATTGCATGCAACTTATTAGAACGCTGGCAGATACTAATACCAATGCATGTTATCTATCAAATTCTGATAGTTTTTTTTTATGCATGCCAGCTGTTAAATACTGTCAAATGTTAAAGACTATTATATGCTCATCATTAAATGCTATGATGCACCAGGAGTTTTCCAAACCGCCATTTGTGCCATCTTGGGTTCCTTTGAAGCTTATCAGGGGTTCCTCTATTACAGGGTAGTCCACGTGATGCCCTCCAGATGTTGGTGGACTACAAATCCCATCATCTCTGACTTTTGGCTATGCTGCCCAAGGCTGTTGGTCAGCAACTACAGTGTAGTCCAACAACATATGGAGGGCACAACATTGACTGTCCTTGATCCATGAGGTCAATAATGGTAGATAAGCTAATCCAAAAGGCAGCTTGCAAACCATGCTAATCTTCTTCTTCAGTAGGTACCTGGAAGGAAAGGTTGTACGTAGGCTGCAGGGCATGGTTTGAAAGTACTTGATGCTGCAGTTTTGTTGAAGCAAAGGAGGTCTGGGACTGATCCATATCTCAGTAGGAGGTCACCTAGGAATGGGGATGTGGGTGGCGCTGTGGTCTAAACCACTGAGCTTCTTGGGCTTGCTGATCCTTGCAACGGGGTGAGCTCCCATTGCTCTGTCCCAGCTCCTGCCAACTTAGCAGTTGAAAAGCACACCAGTGCAAGTAGATAAATAGATACTGCTGCGGCGGGAAGGTAAACAGCGTTTTTGTGCACTCTGGCTTCCGTCACGGTGTTCTGTTGCACCAGAAGTGGTTTAGCCATGCTAGCCACATGACCTAGAAAGCTGTCTGTGGATAAACGCCGGTTCCCTCGGCCTGAAAAGCGAGATGAATGCTGCACCCCATAGTCACCTTTGACTGGATTTAACCATCCAGGGGTCATTTACCTTTACCTTATTTACCACCTGGGAATCCTGTTTACAGAGCCTTGAGATCCATCATCGAAGAAGGATGGAACATTAATGTTACAGGTGGGACCTGCAACAAAATGTTGCAGTATATTCTCCCTCCTAAGAAGAGTGTTCCTGTTCACGGTTCCAACCAGCCATTCAAGCAAGGCATCCTGCCCTCTCTGTTTTGCATTTCTCTTCTGCAGCCCAGCATGCTCAGCTTTCTTTTGGCAGTTATCTTGCTTAGGTGCCTGCTAAGGCCAACACAGAAGTGGCCACCGATGGCTGGAGTTCACAAAGGCGCCATCGAGAGATTCTGTCTTCGACTAGCCTGCTGTGCATGCTCCAACATATGTGCAATTCTGCGGAACCTAATGTCTATGCTTAGATGGTGGAATCTATGCAGCTGGAGTTCAACTTGATAGAATCATAGAACTGCAGTGTGCTGATCCTGGGGGCTAACTGAGAGGCGAGGTCCGAGTCCAGTCCGAGGTCATTGGTGCGGTGTGGAGGCTGGCCATCAAAGCTGTAACTGGGTCCAATGCGGGGAGTCAGGAGGAGTCAGGAACTCTGGCAGAAGATCAGGACAGGGTGCAGGCAGGAACAGGCTAGGAACAATGTTGCTCCCACAACCTGGGACTGGGGCTGACTGGCTTTTATCTGCCCCGAGGCATAGGGCAGCCCAGGTCCACAGATGACTCGCCTCTTCTGGCCTGGAGGTGAGCAATCCTCCTGCAGGAACTTAGTTCCCTCCGCCTCTCTGCCCTGAGCCTCTGCAGCTCAGGAGAGGCTGGAGGGTTATTGGACCCAGAGGCAACCTCCTCTTCCCCTGACAGGGCTGAGAGTGGAGCACCTGCAGGCAATGGGTCCTCCATCACCTCAGAGGCCAGAGCAGACTCAGCTGGTGCCTGCACCTGAGGATCCAGCACAGGTGAGGACCCTTCAGGCTCAGGCCCCAGCCCCGGCTCAGCTGGTTCTGGAGACAGGGACTCCTGTGCAGGCTGGGATTCCTCAGGTTCAGCCTCTGAGTCTGAATTCCAGGCCATCACATGCAGAGTTGGGAGAGATCCCAAGGATCATCTGTTCCAACCTCCTGCAATGCAGGAATCTCAACACGTTGTCTCCCAATTTGAAATCATACTGGACCCTGCTTTTAAAGGACACATTGATTGGGCATATGACCATTGGAGAGCCCAGTGTCAGAATGCGTGAGTGTAAATAGGGCACATGTGGCACACATTTTTACTTGAAGTTCATCATGGGAAGAAAAAGCAGTGGCAGGGAATGGGTGCTCCTTTAACATAACCTTCTCCCCTCCTTTCACTCTTGTTATAACAGCTGCTTTTCTCTTGCGTGCATCTTTGTCTCTTACCAATTTGCTATCAACCATGTGCAGGAGAAGCTCTGCCTGCCCACTGCTCCTAACACACTCACCTCTCCCACCAGGAACAGATACTCTGTGGCTTATGCAGCCCAGAAGCCCTGGCTCCTCAATGCTACGGTGGAGGAAAACATCACCTTTGGCAGCCCATTTAATAAACAGAGGTAAGGGAATAAGGTTTCTAACAGCCAGACTTCTTGCTCAGGTAAGGAAGATGGAAGAGCAAATGGGGATTTTTAGTTGGAGAATGGCAACTGCTAATTTGGAGGATGGGTGCAATGCATCAGGAAATCTTCCCATCCCAGTGCCACTGAAATGAGTATATACTATTGTTGTACTGTGTATTTTGGGTCTATGGACCACAATAAAGCTGTGTGTGAAATGACTAACATGAGCAAATAAGATATCCCTCCCACCCACCTCCAGCCCAGTCTTCCCTGTTGTCTCACAAATTGTGATGTTGAGATCATGCATCTACAGAGAGAACCCGTAATTTGAACCTTTGCCTCGGCCCAGTATACCTGAAGGAGCGTCTCCACCCCCATTGTTCTGCCCGGACACTGAGGTCCAACGCCGGGGCCTTCTGGCAGTTCCCTCGTTGCGAGAAGCAAAGCTACAGGGAACCAGGCAGAGGGCCTTCTCGGTAGTGGCGCCCACCCTGTGGAACTCCCTCTCACCAGATGTCAAAGAGATAAACTACCTGACATTCAGAAGACATCTTAAGGCAGCCCTGTTCAGAGAAGTTTTTAATGTATGACATATTAGTGTATTTTTGGTCTTTGTGGAAGCCTCCCAGAGTGGCTGGGGAAACCCAGCCAGGTGGGTGGGGTACAAATAATAAATTATTATTATTATTATATTGCAAAAAGTGGGGAACTGGATCCAGGCAATGGACCAGCTCCTGATTTGCACACAAACCCCAGTGTCACTCACCTGTGTCAATCACCTGACGACAGTCTGGAAGCTTCTTTGCCTAGGAGTAAATTCCAGACCTAAGTCCAGTCTGCAGTCAAGCACAAGCCATGAAAACAAGATGAAAAAAATTGCTATTAGCTCTGCTAGTGTCTGTCAAGCTGTGACCATAAACTTTCCCTCATTGCCTCATGGCTCAGTGGAAGAGGAAATAATCTGCATACAGAAGACCCCAGGTTCAGTTGCCAGCAGGTTCAGGTACAGCTGGGAGAGATCTTGCCTGAAATCCTGAAGAACTGCAGTCATTCAGCACAGACAGTATCAAGCTGGATTGAAGCAATGATGTAACTTAGTTTAAATCAGCTTCCTGTCTTTGCATTGGCCCTGTCCAGAGATCCCTTTGTGCCCATCAAGTTTCTTTGTGAGCCAGTGTGGTGTAGTGGTTAAGAGCGGCAGTTTCGTAATCTGGGGAACCGGGTTCGCGTCTCCGCTCCTCCACATGCAGCTGCTGGGTGACCTTGGGCCAGTCACACTTCTTTGAAGTCTCTCAGCCCCACTCACCTCACAGAGTGTTTGTTGTGGGGGAGGAAGGGAAAGGAGAATATTAGACGCTTTGAGACTCCTTAAAAGGAATGAAAGGCGGGATATCAAATCCAAACTACTCCTCCTCCTCCTCTTCTTCTTCTTCTTCTTCTTCTTCTTCTTCTTCTTCTTCTTCTTCTCCTTCAACAGGTACAAAGCCGTCACAGATGCATGTTCTCTGCAGCCTGACATCGATCTATTGCCATTTGGAGACCAGACTGAAATTGGAGAAAGGGTAAACGAAGCATGAGGAATTTGTGCTTATGCTCTTGGTCCAAGTGGATCCATGATCGCAGCTGCTGTTAGTAATGACATCAGCACAAACTGGTTTTCAGCAGAAGCAGCCTCAGTGCCCGCAACACTCAGCAATCCAGAAGCATCCCCCTGTCAGTTATTGGGGCATGATTTCTTTGTCTTACCAGGGGAAAGGCTGGCCCAAGAAATGTTGCTGCCTGAAGCAGAGCAGCAAATGGTGCCCCTCTCCCCTGGGTTCAAGCCCAAGTGCATTATTATCCAAGGCTAGCCAAGTTATTTTGGCACCTGAGGCAGGAGGAAGTCCCACATGTGCCTTTCCTAATCCTTGGCAGTAAAAACGATTACAATAATGTATTAAGTAACCAGCAATGTGCTGCCTTTTCAGGACACCCATATTTTGCTGCCTCACTTTGCCAAATGATAGGGCCGGCCCTGTCTGAGGTCTTTACCTGAGGAAACGTTCACTGGCAGGTGCCCTTGATGACATTCAAAACCTTAAAAGCCTGATCAACAAATTACAATTTCTAAGTTTTTCCATAAACCCCTTGGCCTACCCTGGGCAATTGTCAGGTGAAATCTGCTATTGCTTTCTGAATTAAGGGCATTGATATTTGGTATTCTGTGCCCTTTGCCTGAATGGTTTCCTGCCTCCAAATCTATCTGGGTTTTTTCTTTGCCCTGATGTCAGGAAGCTGTAGTGATCAGGTGGGATCGCTAGGAGGAATTTTTAAAAAATATGGAGCAAGCCATTTGTGTCAGCATTGCGCTGACTGGGTTTGAGCCATTTTGATATGATTTCTGATCAATCCATGCCTCTGCATCTATGTCCTATTTCTCTACCTGAAAGGCACATATAAGCATTCTAAATGCACAGGCCAGTCGCTTCACTAGGCATCCTGGGTCATAAAGATAGAAGGTAGCTTTGATGTAGTTTAATCTTTAGATAGATATTAAGGGCCAGGAAGAGAGTTCACAAGGAGATGGTAAATACTGCCATCCTTTCTCTCCTGTTTATTCCTGTTTATGACCTCCGGGGTTTTCCTAAAAACATTCCTCCTTTATTCCTATTTTATTTACTCTGGACTACTATGCATGCTCAAGTAGGAAATAGTTTCTTTGTAGTTTTAACTTCAACTTTGTCCCACGTGGGACAAATGCTCAGAGGAAATCTGATTGGTTCTTACGAACACTGTGTAAAAAGTTCTTTTGTGAATAAAACAACCTGGGCCAAGGGGTGGACAGGATTATTATTGGCACCTCCTCCCAGAGTCTTGCTGGTCATGCCTCGTGTGTATTTTATTAATCAGAGTCCAATCCTTCCTTGCTTTGGGAGCGCTACAGGAAGCCATGCTTGATACTTGGAGAATTTAACTATTCTCAAATACCGTTTTGGGTTTTCACTAAAGCTAGGTTTAATTGCTTGCCCTCCCCTGGATTGGACAGTTTGAGGGTACCCCTTAACAGTTTACATATACAATCTTTGGCTCATGTGCTTTTTGCCTGTAATTTCTATTCAGTGAACCAAATCAGATTGGTGACTTCTTTTGTCTCAAAATTTCCAGGTAGGACTTCTGAATGCTATCTGGCCTACCTCTAAGCAGATTCGAACAAATTGTTAACAGTGACTGTGGCTAGGTTTATCATTCTGGCTGCAAAAACACAAAAAGGAAATCTCCCCATGTTGAACCTATCTGGTTGCTGTTCCCATACATAGATTACCATTATTAATCTATAATTTTAATAATAATAGCATAATCTGGCATTGTTGTTGTCAATTATTTTAACTCACTTTAACTTTCATATTTAAGGTATAAAGTTTTATATCTTATTTTAGACTTGTTTTAAACATTCCTGATATTTTATATCTTTTATGTATTACAATCCACTTTAATTTATTTTTCTGTTATGAGATTTTACCTGTATGGATGTTGGCTTTATTTTGTTCAGGTCCATATAATAAAAACATTCTGTCATCTGTCTTCATAAAAGAGGGCATTTGCAGCTTACAAATAATTTTGGGACACTTTCTTCCCTATTTGATTTCTGAAATGAACTTTCTATCTTAGTTGTCGTCTAGGTTTGGCAATCAACAGCCCTAATATTTAATATAACACATTACATAAATTTGAAGGTGTTTTTGAGGGTGAGGGGTTAATTTTAGAAACTGGTTATTTCAAGGCTTTGGCAAATCAGATGTCAGTGGCACCTACCCAAGAGAAATAATTTTGTATGGCCTGTCGTACCCTTTAGGGAATTAACTTGAGCGGAGGTCAGCGCCAACGAATCTGTGTCGCTCGGGCTCTCTACCAAAACACCAACATTGTGTTCCTGGTAAGGCTTTTTTCATACTTATTCAGTTTTAATTCTGTTTGGTTTTTATTTTTTAGAATTTTTTAAAAATTTTGTTTGTGCTATCCAAATGCCTTTTATATGAAAATTCACAAGGAGTGTACAGTGGTGCTTCAGGTTAAGAACAGTTTCAGGTTAAGAACGTACCTCCGGAACGAATTAAGTACTTAACCAGAGGTACCACTGTATAAGCATGCTATACATATCACAGATGCAGATATCCAAACGGCTGGACCTTCATGCAGTACTGTTTTGTTTGTTTGTTTGTTTTAAATCAACCTTTGACAAGCCTTACTTTTTGTGTTTTGCTGGTCCACGGCAGCCATTTTGCCAGAAACCAGGGAGGGAGGGGGGAGGGATTAGACAAATAAGAGAGCTCCCCCCCTTCTTTGTTTGCCTTTTGAAAGGTTTCAGATTGTTTTTCCATGTTTTCCCATCATTTGGTGTCAAAATTCTGCCGTTGGGAACATAGTAGAAATTTCCCCATAGGAATCTATGGAAATCGTTGACTTGGTATGTGAACATTCGCCTAACAAATGATTTCCCCGAGAGCACAATGTGTTGCGATAGCAAAACCTGCAGGTATTATGCTTTAGCCTGGTTTCAAAATGCCCTCTTTTCATATATTTAATTCCAGGATGACCCATTTTCTGCCTTGGACATTCACCTGAGTGATCATCTGATGCAAGAAGGCATACTGAAGTTTCTTAAGGATGACAAAAGGACCCTTGTATTGGTGACTCATAAATTGCAGTACCTGCCACATGCAGATTGGGTATGCATAGTGGACTTTCTAAAAAAAAAAAAAATTGCCAAATTTTCTTTTACATATATATATATATATGCTTTTTTAACATATCATTTTCAACAGTAATTAAACATACTTTTACATCTTATTCAATTTTTTTGACTTCCATCAATCCTGTCTGAAAATTTTCCAATCTAGTCTCTCAGTATGCATTTCTTATTTTCCCTATTGCATTTCAAACTCATAACCAATATCTCTATCTTTTCCTACTTGGTAACACTTCGTATATTTCTCCTTACAAAACTTCTTGTAGTCCCACTAGCGTAATTTGTTGATTACAGTTGCTCTTCAAATAATTCATATACTTCTTCCAATCTTCTATAAATCTCTGGTCCCCTAGGTTTCGAGTCCTTCCTGTCATTTTGTCCAATTCTGCATAGTCCAAACATTGCCGAATTTTCTTACGTATCAAACTAAGAATATAAGAATAGCTCTGCTGAATCAGGCCAATGGCCCATCTGGTCACCTGTTCTCCCAGTGGCCAACTTGGGGGAAACCAGGGAGCAGAACAAGGTTTCCAGCGAGTGGTATTCAGAAGCATTGCTGCCTCCAACTGTGGAGGTAGAAAATAGCCATCATCGCTAGTAACCATTGATAGCTCTCTCCTCAGTGAATTTGTCTAATCCTCTAATCCTCTTTTAAAGCCACCCACGAGTTGGTCATCACTGCCTCCCAGGGGAGTGAGTTCCATAGTTTGAGCATAATAATAATAATAATAATAATAATAAATTTTATTTATACCCCGCCCTCCCCGGCCAGAGCCGGACTCAGGACGGCTAACACCAATAAAATCACAGTAAAAACATAATAAGGGGGGGGGGGGAAACCAATTTAAAATACAGGTTAAAATGCAATTTTAAATGCAGCCTCATTTTAAAATAGTCGATAAATCAAGACCATAAGGGGAGGGAAACACAAGGGTCAGACCGAGTCCAAACCAAAGACCAGGCAGAACAGCTCTGTCTTGCAGGCCCTGCGGAAAGATGTCAATTCCTGCAGGGCCCTAGTCTCTTGTGACAGAGCCAAGAGTACTGGCACCAAGTCGGGGCCAGTACTGAAAAGGCCCTGGCCCTAGTTGAGACCAATCTAACCACCTTGATGAACCAATCTTATGAATGCATGTCTGACGCTTGGAATTCATCCTTATTTGTTTACTGTAGTTATACCCCACTTTTTCCTTCAAGGAGTTCAAGGTAGCATGTGTGGTTCTCCCCCATCTCATATAATCCCCACAATACCCCTGTGAGGTAGCTTTGGCTGAGAGGCAATGGCTGGTCCAAGGTCGCCCAGTAAGCTTCATGACTGAGTGTCGGTTCAAACTCTGGTCACTTAGGTCCTAGTCTGACCCTTGTAACCAATGAACCACACTGGCTTCACTTAAAGTTTTCAGGGTTGGAGAGATCCTCCTGCTCAGATAACTGTTTAAGAAGACCATCCGATGAGGAGAAACAATGCTGGCTTCAGGCCGTGTCATCTCAGGGCTCTAGTGTGCTGATTTAGCACATCCAGTCCCCGCACGTAACCCATGAGCAGACCATGCTAATCTCCTGGTAGTCTGGAATCATAGAGCGATTGCTGGGTCATCAAGGTCAGCACTGATAGCACAGTCCAGATGGGGCAGGAAGCACGCAATGCAATAGGCAATTTGTTTTCCAGATGCTGTTTTCTGTATATCTGATTTTGTGCTAAGGCTCTGAATGGGTCTGATTGGAAACTTGCTGAAGGACCAAATTATATATGTTGTTGAGAGGTGGGGAAGAAGTGCAGTTAAAATATGCCCTTGCCTTATTCACCTTTCCTGAAACAATGTACAAACTGAAAGGCAGGCATCCCTCGATATTCATGCATCTGCAAATTTTGCAGTGCAGTTTTCCATCCCCACCCAAAATAGGGAACTGATAGGAAAGAATGGATAAAAATGCATGTATCCGTGCAAAAAAAGAGCATTACATTAGGGGGCATGACTTGCAAAATATGCATATTAGAGATGTTTGCATATAACGTGTATATTAGGAGAAATGCACACCAATGTGCGGACAGTTTTTCATAAGGATTTTTTAAAAAAAGAAAACTCACATTAATGCAGAAATGTGGTTATCTTAAGATTAGGGAAGTGGGAAATTGAGAGAAAGTAAAATTTGCACACTCACCCATCCCTTGGGTTGTTGAATTTCCAAAGCAACACATCATTAGGAACCTAGAAAGCTGCCTTATAATGAGTCAGACCTTCTAGGTCAGTAGTGTCTACACTGGCCGGCAGTAGCTCTCCAGGGTTTCAGGCAGGAGTCTCCCCCAGACCTACCTGGAGAAGCCAGAGTTTGAACCCGCGACCATCTGCATGTAAAGGATTTGCTTTGCCAACTGAGCTATGGCCTTTGCCCCTTCCTTCTCTTTCTCCTCAGATCATTGCCATGAAGGATGGCACCGTGCTTAGAGAAGGGACCCTGAAGGACATCCAAACTAAAGATGTCGAACTCTATGAACACTGGAAAACGCTGATGAATCGCCAAGACCAGGAACTGGAAAAGGTAACGCAAACAGCAAAGCTCCATTCAAGGCAAGCTGTGGATCCATATTTGGCACACCATATTGACACGGGTGGCGCTGTGGTCTAAACCACAGAGCCTAGGGCTTGCCGATTAGAAGGTCGGCGGTTCGAATCCCCACGACGAGGTGAGCTCCTGTTGCTCAGTCCCAGCTCCCGCCAACCTAGCAGTTCGAAAACACACCAAAAATGTAGATAAATAGGTACCGCTCTGGCAGGAAGGTAAACAGTGTTTCCGTGTGATGCTCTGGTTTCGCCAGAAACGGCTTAGTCATGCTGGCCACATGACCCGTGTCTGAGGACAAACATCGGCTAGTAAAGCGAGAAGAGCGCCACAACCCCAGAGTCGTTTGCGACTGGACTTAACTGTCAGGGGTCCTCTACCTTTTTATTGACCTATCAGGTGGTGTTTCTTTAAGGGGGAGCAGAACCCCTTTCCTCTTTTGACATCCAAATGTGGCTTTTGTGCTTGCTTCACACATGAAAGCATTTCTACCCAGAATGCCACTTCAGAAATTCGTCAACAGATGATCGGTTGATGTGTTTTGTCCATTCTTGGCTACCACATTTCACAAAGGATCCAGGCAGATTGGAGTCTACCGATATACAGTCTAAAGTGCACTTAGCACCAAAGTTAGCTGCTAGCTGCACACCAGATAGTCAGAATACACAGCATTCCTTGTTCATGGAAATGTTATTTTTCGCTCCAATTCTTGGGGAACAACTACCCCTCACCGCTGTCCATTCTGTTCTCTATTGTTCTGGGCAGGGTTGGCCCACCCGAAAGGCAAGGTGAGACGTCCACCACAGGTGGCAGATCCACAAGGGCAGCAGATCCAGCCTCCAAGTAAGGGGGTTTGACTAGATGATCCTTGGAGTCCCTTCCAACCCTTCAGTTCTATGGTTATCCCATTTCAAGGGGACATTCTAACCAGCCAAAAGCACTTAAAAGCAGCAGGGGCAGTGAGCCTAGTCCGGTGAGGTTAAAAGTGCCACTGTATTCTGCTCTGGTCAGACCTCACCTGGAGTACTGTGTCCAGTTCTGGGCACCACAGTTCAAGAAGGACACTGACAAACTGGAACGTGTCCAGAGGAGGGCAACCAAAATGGTCAAAGGCCTGGAAACATAGAATCATAGAATCATAGAATCATAGAATCATAGAATCATAGAGTTGGAAGAGACCACAAGGGCCATCGAGTCCAACCCCCTGCCAAGCAGGAAACGCCATCAGAGTACTCCTGACATATGGTCGTCAAGCCTCTGCTTAAAGACCTCCAAAGAAGGAGACTCCACCACACTCCTTGGCAGCAAATTCCACTTTCGAACAGCTCTCACTGTCAGGAAGTTCCTCCTAATGTTTAGGTGGAATCTTTTTTCTTGTAGTTTGGAACCATTGCTCCGTGTCCGCTTCTCTGGAGCAGCAGAAAACAACCTTTCTCCCTCCTCTATGTGACATCCTTTTATGTATTTGAACATGGCTATCATATCACCCCTTAACCTCCTCTTCTCCAGGCTAAACATGCCCAGCTCCTTTAGCCGTTCCTCATAAGGCATCGTTTCCAGGCCTTTGACCATTTTAGTTGCCCTCCTCTGGACACGTTCCAGTTTGTCCGTGTCCTTCTTGAACTGTGGTGCCCAGAACTGGACACAGTACTCCAGGTGAGGTCTGACCAGGGCAGAATACAGTGGCACTATTACTTCCCTTGATCTAGATGCTATACTCCTATTGATGCAGCCCAGAATTGCATTGGCTTTTTTAGCTGCCGCGTCACACTGTTGGCTCATGTCAAGTTTGTGGTCAACCAAGACTCCTAGATCCTTTTCACATGTACTGCTCTCAAGCCAGGTGTCCCCCATCTTGTATTTGTGCCTCTCATTTTTTTTGCCCAAGTGCAATACTTTACATTTCTCCCTGTTAAAATTCATCTTGTTTGTTTTGGCCCAGTTCTCTAATCTGTCAAGGTCGTTTTGAAGTGTGATCCTGTCCTCTGGGGTGTTAGCCACCCTTCCCAGTTTGGTGTCATCTGCAAATTTGATCAGGATGCCCTTGAGTCCATCATCCAAGTTGTTGATAAAGATGTTGAATAAGACAGAACCCTGTGGCACCCCACTAGTCACTCTTCTAAATGATGCCTTATGAGGAACGGCTAAGGGAGCTGGGCATGTTTAGCCTGGAGAAGAGGAGGTTAAGGGGTGATATGATAGCCATGTTCAAATATATAAAAGGATGTCACATAGAGGAGGGAGAAAGGTTGTTTTCTGCTGCTCCAGAGAAGCGGACACGGAGCAATGGTTCCAAACTACAAGAAAAAAGATTCCACCTAAACATTAGGAGGATCTTCCTGACAGTGAGAGCTGTTCGACAGTGGAATTTGCTGCCAAGGAGTGTGGTGGAGTCTCCTTCTTTGGAGGTCTTTAAGCAGAGGCTTGACAACCATATGTCAGGAGTGCTCTGATGGTGTTTCCTGCTTGGCAGGGGGTTGGACTCGATGGCCCTTGTGGTCTCTTCCAACTCTATGATTCTATGATAGGCCTGGAAAGTTGCATTTGGCTCCCAAACCTGAAGCTTCCCACGCCTCACCTAAGTAGTCCTTGCAGAAGTTTCATTTTTGAAACCTTGACCGTAGGATATGGAAGCTGACCAGACCACCCTGGAAAGAAAGACTCTCCGAAGAGCTATGTACCCAAGAGAATCGAAAGCTCAGCTGGAAGATGAAGATGAAGGTAATGATATACCCTGTATTTATTGATTGATTGTTCCTTTGCTTAAAGAGGGAGAGAGAAGAATTCAATGAATTAATTCAGTGAAAAATTTTTCTCTCCACGTTTGCGTTTCCTTAACTTAACACATGGAGTTGTGCATTATCCACATAATTTATCAGTTAGTTTGTTTAGAAAAGCATTTCTGGCTTTGCGATTCCAGACTATGCCCTCACCATATTTAGATGTTTCAGTGTATCTGAAGAAGTGTGCATACACACGAAAGCTCATACCAATAACAAACTTAGTTGGTCTCTAAGGTGCTATTGGAAAGAATTTTTTTATTTTGTTTCGACTACGGCAGACCAACACGGCTACCTACCTGTAACTATATTTAGAGGGACGTTATAGCAATATATCAGTAGAACAGCTTCTCTGTATATATGGTGCTTGAGCAGTAAAATATTTTTATACTGCTCTTTGCATTCCGAACCAAGGGCAAAGTTCATTCTGAATTTGTTAAGTAAGACACCTGATGGTCATGACCAAGTGAAAACAACATATTCGTTGTCTGGTTTTGACACATTTTTGACAGATATGTGAGATTTTTGGCTGCCCAAAAGCTGAGAAATTTAAAATTGAGTGAATTGCAAAATTTTAGTTGGATGATTGAAATGTATTAGTTCCGTTAACCTTATGTATTCGAATATTCTCTTCTTCTTTTAACCTTTTGTACATTACTATTTCTGGTATATTTTAATGTAAAGATATATTTTGGTTGATGCTGGGATGGTTGAAACAACAGCAATAAAGAATATGATTAATATAACTCTGTTATTTTCACACACAAACACACATACACATATAACTCCATGAAAATATGTTTTTAATTATACATTTGTTCACAAAATACATATTTAAATACTTCTTTCATCTCGGTGTCTGTGTTTCTAAACATATTCTACCCTAAAATGTGTAATTTATTTATTTATTACACATTTTGGGTACTTTTCCCAGTCATAAAATTCAGGGAAGTGCAAAATCTGAAGAGCAGTCAAAATCTCATCCATGTATTTAGTCCAGGAGGTGTGAATCAAGCCTGTTCACATATAATGTGGACCGCCCCTGCTTGCAGCTGAGACACACACGCCAGATGAACTGACTAAGTTAAATTTGTGACCTAGCAGAGGAAGAGGAGGAGGAGGAAGACGATGACAACATGTCAACCGTCATGAGACTTAGGACAAATTTGCCCTGGAAAACCTGCTGGCAGTACCTCACCTCGGGAGGGTTTCTCTTACTCTCCCTGATGATCTTCTCAAAACTGCTGAAGCATTCGGTCATCGTTGCAATTGATTACTGGCTGGCACAGTGGACATCGATGACTAACAACGGCAAGGCATTGTGTTCCACAGAGGAGCCAGCAAGAAAGGTAGGCTGACATGCAGAGCTTAAAGCGGTTTAGGGTTGTTGAACAGGTTTATGGTTTGATAAACAGATAAACAACCTACAGGGTGGCCCAACGCATGGCCTGAAGGCTGGGTAAGGAGGCCCTTGGCTTTGGGAAGGGGGCATGAGGGCCCTGACAGGGTCCAAGAGTCCCCCACCCTTCTTCAACCAGCCTAGTTAGTGCTTTCCCAAATTTGGAAGGAGGCATACCCTCCAAAATTCCTGAGATGAAAATAGGGACATTTCTCACTCCCCCCCAATTGGCACCCCATTTTTGCCCCTCTCCCCACCCGTAGAGCATTTTCTCCACCAATGGGCACAGCACACACGCCCTCCACCGTCTTGAGAAAACCCCATAATCCCCATTTTATTTTATTTTTGTCCTTTGTAGATTTACAAAAAGATAAACACATACCAATAAATACATTTTAGAAAGGGGGCAAGATTAGACATGGATGCACAAAGCATTTTGTGGAGAAGGAGTATGTTTGACGAGAGGTTACAGCCTATGGAGAGTCCTGAGGGCGAGATAGAAAAACACAGTGCTACATTCAGCCCCTAGAAGTAAGGCTCCCCATCCCTGGAGCAAATGAGACACTTGGGGCTCACTGCTTGACTGGTATGTCAGTCCTGTTTTGTGCCCTTGTATTACCCCACTGCTTAGAGACATTCCTTCTAAGGTAATTTCAGCAGTAATATTGTGATCTAGTTTTGTATCTCAGCCGTATTCCCACAGGCGCACACAGGAGACCAGAAAACTTCGTTCTTTCCCCCAAAGTGCTATAAAAACATTCAGTTAATTTGAATAGGAAGTGCACAGAGTCCTAAAACAGAAGTCTTTGGAACTATGACCCACCAGCTGGACTGCACCGCAAAACTAAGCATGTCTTTGAGGGTGCTTCATAATCAAAGGAAAATTAAGTTGTTTCCCAGTAGGGGCTGAAGGCTCTGTCAGTGTTGAATCTCTTTGTTTCTCATTTTTCCAGTCTTAACTTCATGTCTCTGCATTTTGCACATTATTATTTTTAAACAAACTTTCCTGAAAATTCATGAGGATTTTAGTGCAAATTTATAATTATAATGTTATTGTATTATTTTAATTATAAAACATGTTTATATGCAGTTTTGAATAATGTACACATTTTTGCAAGCAATTTCCCCCTAATTTATGCTTTTTTGCAAACTGTGTTTGGTTGGTGTACTACATCGAAAAATTCAGACCATTGTGAATTTCAAAATTTCAGTTGACATATTGTTTTGGAAAGTGTGCATTTGATAGATTCCGCCTTCAATGCATACCAAATTGCATGCTCTGCTTCAATGCATACCCTACTTCCCAGGATGAGAAACCTGTCTTCTTCCAGTGTGGTGTAGTGGTTAGGAGCGGTAGTCTCATAATCTGGTGAACTGGGTTCGATTCCCTGCTCCTCCACATGCAGCTGCTGGGTGACCTTGGGCTAGTCACACTTCTCGGAAGTCTCTCAGCCTCACTCACCTCACAGAGTGTTTATTGTGGGGGAGGAAGGGAAAGGAGCATGTTAGCCGCTTTGAGACTCCTTCAGGTAGTGATAAAGCAGGATATCAAATCCAAACTCTTCTTCTTCCTGCCCTTGTTTCAATAGACTTGCTACGTGGCTGTGTTCAGCATCCTTAGTGGCGCAGGGATTGTCCTTTGCCTGGTCACGTCTTTGACTGTTGAATGGATGGGCCTGACAGCAGCTAAGAACCTTCACCACGATCTCCTCAACAAGATCATCCTTGGACCAATCAGGTACCGTGAAAATGAAACGAGTCACCTTTAGGACCCATAGGCAGATAACACAGGACTTGTGATCAAATTGCTAAAGAGATGAGGCTTTTCAGCAACTGCTCACAAAAAGGTGTTTGCTCAGACTGAAGAACTGCGCCTGGAGCAGCAATTTTATAGAGCCAGGCAGGCTCCTATTGGCTTCTCAAGTCACCTGGCCTGGCTGGGCTGATGCGCTGCAGTACCCACTCTCGCCATTACATAGGTGGCGCTGCAGCTCAGTGGAGATCAGGCCCTAAGCACCCTCAGCCTCAAAGCTGCCATGATGGTATTTGGGTCAAGGTGCCTTGAGTCCAGCTTGGATCGCCTAGTACTTTATATGGGAATAATTCAGGAAGCAGAAGAATATGAGCACTGATCTCTTCTTCTTCTTCTTCTTCTTCTTCTTCTTCTTCTTCTTCTTCTTCTTCTTCTTTGTTTATATATTTTTGCCATCTGATAGATTCTTTGACACAACACCCTTGGGGCTGATTCTCAACCGCTTTTCTGCTGACACAAATATCATTGATCAGGTAAGCTCATTGATCTCATCAGGTGGTCCAGAGCCTTTATTCCCACAGGCCAAAATATGTGGGACCAGAGACGACTGGCATTTGTCTAAAGTTCAAAGGGGGCCGTTGCAGCAAACCCCTTCCAAGTCCATTCACAGGTCTGGGTTCAGACCGCATCTGCAAGCTATCAAAGTGGGGCTCAGCTGATGGGCAGTGACAGGAAGCACCCACGGTTGTGCGAGGTAGTTCCTGATGAGGGAACTCCTCACTGCAGCTATTACCTGTGGGACTTGCTGCCAGAGAAATAGGGGGTGAAAACAGGAGGATAGTGAAAATGGAAGTGCATGCACAAACAGTAAGATAGTTTTCTCATAGAATCATAGAGTTGGAAGGTACCCTGAAGACCACCTAGTTCAGTGGTTCTCAACCTGTGGGTCCCCAGATGTTGTTGGACTATGACTCCCATAATCCCTGAGTTCTGGCCTTGCTAGCTAAGGGTGATGGGAGTTGTAGTTCAACAACATCTGGGGACCCACGGGTTGAGAAAGGCTGACCTAGTTCAACTCCCTGCAATACAAGAATATGCATCTGTCTTTTATGGATATCCAATCCCACAACCTTGGTGTTTGTCAGTGCCACACTCTAACCAAGTGTGCTATCCAGTCTTTTGAGTTCCCGTGCCCCCAAATCTGAAGATGCCAGATGTTAGCTAATGAGGTCTGTGTCTGGCCAGTGTTAGAAGAGCGTAGCGGAATCTTGCAGTTGCATTTTATGCCGCCTTGGGAGATTTTACCTAAAGGCAGCATTGATACAGTCAAAATAGATGAAGAAGCAGGCCACCTCAAATTCTATGAGGGAAGAATGCTATAAATGAAACAGTGAATAAACGGACCTTTAGTGGATGTTGGCCTAATCTAACGCTTGCAAATTATCTTTGGCGCAGCACATCCCCCCGACTCTGGAGTCCCTCTCGCGGTCCACGTTGCTCTGCCTGTCTGCCATCGGAATCATTTCGTATGCCACACCATTGTTCGTGGTCGCTCTCGTGCCCCTGGGGATAGCCTTCTATTTCATCCAGAAATACTTCAGAGTTGCATCCAAGTAGGTTTAAAACAAAAACAGCCACCCCAAATATAGTCTAAGTCCATAGCTATTGATGTTTTCCATTATAATTCTGATGCTTGTAGCTGCCACCAATTAAGCAGAAGCAAATTTTAAATCAAGGGTGGAAAACCACAGGGCCAAGGACTGAATGTGGCCCTCTGGACCTCTCTACCCAGCCATCAGGATCCTGCCCATTCCACCACACCCCCTTTCCGCCCACATAATTCACTGACCCTGCTCTATGTGACCCTCTAGTGCAGAGGTTCTCAACCTGTGGGTCCCCAGATGTTGTTGGACTACAACTCCCATCATGCTAGCTAGGGATGATGGGAGTTGTAGTCCAACAACATCTGGGGACCCACAGGTTGAGAAAGGCTGCTCTAGTGACTTCACCTGGCTGGTAGGTGTCCTTGAATGGAGAGTGGCCACACCTATTTTGGGGCATATGCACCCTTGGTTTGTGCCCCCTGGGAGGGTTCCCAGGACAAATTGTGGCCCTCAGGTTGAAACAGGGTTCCTGCTTTAAAAGAGTGAGGTTGTTCGCCATTTGCTGCTGCTCTTTCGTTTTGTGTTTCCCGTTTCAATTTCCACAATCTGTTCTTCGCTATTTACACACCTTCTTTCAACTGGTGACAGGGACCTTCAGGAACTTGATGACAGCACGCAGCTGCCTCTCCTTTGCCACTTTTCAGAGACAGCAGAAGGCCTCACTACCATCAGAGCATTCAGGTTTGTAAACAAGGACTTCCCTTTATAGTAGGTGCTGGTTAAAGGGACCGTGGGAAGCTCGATCGGTTCAGCTGCCAACTGGCTGTTTGCAAGCCAGGCTCCTGCCAAGTGAGAGGCGAAGGCAATCCATAGGCAGCACAGACAGAAGCCAGAGCAGAACCCCCTGTCTGCTTAATGTAGACAACATGGCAGCCTGCAGGTGCCACTGGACTACAACTCCCATCAGCCTCAGCCAGGATGCTCAGTGGGCAGGAACGATGGGACTCATAGCCTTATCATTTCTGGAGGGCAGCATGTTGGCTTCCCCTGGTCATTGGTAGAGGAAGAGGAGTATGGGGGGAGCTCACTGCCCCCGGCAGCGCGATCCCGGTGGGGTGCCATCGCGGCTACCACCCCACCCGCACTGGGCACCCCGCCCCCGCAGGCAGCATGCCATGCCCCCAGGACACATGCCACACCTCTGAGGGCTGCAAGCCACGCCCTCAGGATGCGTGCCAGCCCTGACCCTGCCTGCTCTCCACCCCCCGGTGCCGGAGCATGAATCTCCACCACTGCCCCTGGGTCAGATGAAGGCTGGGTCAAACTTAAAAATTGCCAAATTTTGGGGGATGTATGTGCAAACTGTGTACCCCTTTTTTGCAGAAAGCATTTTTTTTACTTTCCCCCCTCAACAGTAGACCTAAAAATCTAGCAAAGTGGTTTGCCATGTGGCATGGTGGTCTGGTGTTCCTGCAATGCCAGTGCAAAGTTTCATTGGATATCATAAGTAGTTATGGATAGGGATAGATGAATCTGCCCATTTTTGTTTCTCCTATTTTCAATGTCTGCATCGCAACAGATTTCTTTTTTTGCGGTACATTTCTCCTTATACACACATTATGTTGGAATTCCTGCTCCATGATTGCAGTCATGGGATTGTTGTCTATCACATGGCGGTGTATGTTTTGACTCCACAGAGTGGGAAGTGACAGAGACAGGATGTTTGTGTTACTGTGTTCCATGAAGTGGGACTATTGTCCTTTGTTCTTTTTCTCTTTGCTGTCTGATGCTAGAGAGAGAGGGAGCCATGTTGCAGTGCTCTGTGTGTGTTTATATGTAAATAAAGTAGATTAGCCAAAATGCTGAGTTGCTGAGGTCTACCACTCGAACTGTGCAGACTCTGTGGATCCCTATGTGTGCCGATGTCTGTTGGCATCGGTCACTGTGATGTTCAGGCAGAAGAAAGCTTTTGAAGCTCCCGAACGATCGACCAGGAGGGAGAAAACATGCCAGTCGGGCATGTGTCTCTGCCAGGGTCCTACTTGAGTGTAGGACAAGCTCCTAAAACATTATATATAAACAATTTGGAGTGTATGGGGTGTTAGGGAAGGGCTACTAGCTCTGGTAGGGGGCACATCATGCTCCTTCTGGGGTTGTTTGTCCACCTTTGGTCCCCACCCTGCACTCAGCTCTCACCTGGGGCTCCTAGAAGTTGTCAGCATGTGGCAGCAGCCACACCCTGGGAAACGGCTTTCACTGGCTGGCTAAGCCAGGTGAGCAGACAAGACCAACGGTGGGTCCAATGGTCAAGAAGGCAGTTTCTGCATATGGTGTAGAGCAGCGGTTCTCAACCTGTGGGTCCCCAGATGTTGTTGGACTACAACTCTCATCATCCCTGAGCTCTGGCCTTGCTAGCTGGGGGTAATGGGAGTTGTAGTTCAACAACATCTGGGGACCCACAGGTTGAGAAAGGCTGGTGTAGAGGGAAGTGAGGGGCAGTTGGAGCTCGTCAACCTGGGAAGGTAGGCTATCTAGGAGATCCTAAACCTCTGCTGCCTTGCGAGTTAAGCCTGAGAGGAAGTGATCTACTCTACCAACAAGCAGTTACTAAAAGAGAAGGAATTAGTGAGGAGGAAGAATAGGTTGCCTTTCTGACTATCCGCACCTGCATTGGTTCAGGTAACAGTGCAAGCATTGTTGCTTTGTTCTCAACAATATATGCATTTTTATACTTATGTCTGGGTGGAGAACTGAGTGGCAAACTTTTTTTGAAAGCATGTGTTTTGATGGATACTGTATTTTTTGCTCCATAAGGCGCATCTGACCATAAGGCACACCTACTTTTTTTTGAGGGGGGGGGGAAATTCAAGAAAAAAATATATACGGCTCTTGGGGGCTTTTGCGGGAGGTGGGGGAAATGAGAGAGCCTCACTCTGTCCCTTCCCCCACCTCCCGCAAAAGCCAGGGATAGCCGCGCCAAGCCTCCCCAGGGCAGCGGGATGAAGGCTCCCCGCTGCCCTGCAGAGGCTTCTCGGCCTACCCCAGAGCTGCTCAGGAGCTTGTCAGGGCTGGTGGGGGAAGCCCGGGTTTCCCCCACCCCCAGCCCCAAAAAGCAGGTCGGGGCTGGCAGGGGAAACCCGGGTTCCCCCCCTCCCCCAGCCCCAGGGACCACACATTCACTCCATAAGCCGCACAGACATTTCCCCTTAGATTTTAAGAGGGGGAAAGTGTGTCTTATGGAGCAAAAAATACGGTAAGTTGCGTTTTGGTTTCGGGAAATGTGAATTAAGGAGGCTTGCATTAAAATGCAGATCAAACCAAATCTCTGCTCCATCCTTATCTATGGAATTCCTCTCATCCTGACCAATATTTTTAGATGGTGTGTGGCAAGCTAGATTTTGAACTGCAAACTTTTTAAAAAAATCCTCCGTCTTGGGTCTGTCTCACCTTAATTTACTAAGATTCCATTCCATCCATGCTTTCTTCCAGCAACTAACCAATTTTCTTCCATCCCAGAACCAAAGTCCCCCCCCCCCCAGATAAGCGTGATAGTTGCCTCCCTTTGTTCTGAGTTCATTATGTACCCCTCAAGCAGTCATGAGCTCCCTGGACTACTTAACCGCAACGTTGTACAGGCCAAGTAGACTGGGATTTGGGTGACCTTTTTGTTCGTCATCTGAACAGGATAAAAAGTTGAAGAATGTGCAGAAGAAGGAGCTGGAGGCAGATGAAAAGATGCAGATTGAGTGTGTCAGAGTTTCCATTGTGTGTGTGGTGGGGGGGGAGGGGGAGGGAAGGGAATTGTAGCTGCCAAAGAGAAGCTCTCCAAAGCGGGAGACAGACAATAGCTTTTCGGAGAGAGAAAAATAGTTCGCTCATAGTGACATCGCTGCTTTTGTTTGTAGGCATACCGCCCTTTTATCCCACTGCTGAAACAGATTCAGCAAGATCTTTCTTTCTTACTCTTTGTATTTTTGAACCTTCATTTTTGTGAACTGTTTTGTGATCCTCAGTAGAAGCAGGGCACATAAATTTAATAACCAGGCAATTACTTTCTTACCCACTCTCCAGCACTACAAAGTTTTGCAGACTTGCCAACATTTGTTCACACATCACAGGATTCAGTCTGTACAGGGCTCGGGAATGTTTTGCAGTCTGGGGGCTGCATTTCCTTCTGTATATCACGCCACATCACAACATCATTACATCTCCACAACGATGTAATGGGCACGCACAGTGTGGGGTCCAAGTCGGCGCCCCTGCTAAGAAGGAGGTATCCCCTGGAGAGTCTAGGGGGCCAAAGAGAGAGACCTGGAGGGCTGTGTCTGGCCTTGAGTTTCCCCACCCCAGTTTTAAAGTATACACCTAGCCAGTGCTTTTTTCCCTTAAAAAATATTTAGGGGTACAGTGGATGCTTGGGTTGCGAACGTGATCCGTGCGGGAGACATGTTCGCAACCCGCAGCGGCGCGTCTGCACATGCGCGGGTTGCTATTCGGTGCTTCTGTGCATGCGCAAAGCGCAATTTAGCGCTTCTGCGCATGTGTGACCGCCGATACCCAGAAGTAACCCATTCCGGTACTTACGGGTTTTGGTGGTCTGTAACCAGAAAAAATGTAACCTGATGTGTCTGTAACTCAAGGTATGACTGTACTCTCATTTTCCTATTCATATTGAAATACTGCCCCTCAATGAAGCCAAACTTAGATTCACAAAATGTTTAGGGGTATGCGTCCCCCCAGGAAAGAAAGCACTGCACCTAGCGCTGTAAAGTGTGAACTTGTACAGACACATTACGCATAAGAGTTGTGAGGAGTGCTGCTTTTCTTCTAGAAAATAGGCGCCGGTGCAACATGCTCTTGAGTCCCCAAGAAAAAAAGCACTGATTGTGAGTCACATAAGTCCCTTTACTCCCCCCCCCCATCCAAAACAAAACAACAACTGAGACGCTTTACACCAGCCTTTTTCAACCTTGGGTGCCCAGCTGTTCTTGGACCACAACTTCCATAATCTCTGACCACTGGCCAAGCTGGCTAGGAATGATGGAAGTTGTAGTCCGACAGCATCTAGGAATTACACTCTTATTGATAACGAAGACCAGGGCAATCACCCTGGCAGGAAAAGCAAAATAAGTGCTCTCAGGTACATATGTTGCTGTCTCTTACAACCTCTTGAGATCCGAAGCTCTATTTCTGCAATGGCCAAATGGCCAATCCCTTATCCAGATATCCCAGGGATAAACCTGCAGGAATATACAGACCAAGGCTTTCTAAGACCGAGTACAGCTTTGCCACATTAAGCCAGTATCTACTAGCAATCATTCAAATCATTTCAGTGCTGTGCATCCGGGGATTTTATGATGCGTTGGGTAGGCTTCATGTCGAAATGTATGCCGTTCATCAATTACTCAAGATGCATCTCATTACCAGGCCTTTTGTTGAGTGTTCCTATATTCTGCATGGCTTTTCTGTGCTCCAGTTTTCTTATTTTGTCACTGGGTGCTTTGTTTTTTTGTTGCATTGTGCAAATGTAAATTGTGCTTATTTTCATAGTGACATTTTTCTAACCCATCTTGGTACCAATCAAGGCTTACTCAAACAGAGCACAACTTCCCCTTTCTGAGTTCCACTGTATCCTAAACTGGATCAACTGCTATTGTTAATCAGGCTATTCTTTTGGTAAAAACCGTTCTTGGCTCCCAAGTCTGCAAAAAGCAAAATTAAATTAAACAAAAATGCACCACAAGCACTGCATTCTTGCAATTTATAATAAACCAGCAAAGAGCAGTTCATCTCTTTTGACCAGAGCAGAAGTACAACAGTAACGTTTATACAATACAGTCAGCCTCCTGCCAATATTTACAATTTCTTCTAAACATCACTGTAGCAGTGTTGCTGCACTCCTAGCTGAAGCAATACTGGGTTTCTTTCCTTCCCCCTAATGGAGAAATGTATGCATCAGGATGAAATGTCTCTGAGCTAGTTTTTGGGAGGGAGGGAGGGAGACTTGGTAGTTATGTAAACACCTGGCTCGAGTTAAAAGATGGCCAGCCAGCACACAGAGCCCAAAAAGAGCATCAAAAGCATGCCGTTGGCTTTACAACATCACTTACTAAATGTTGACCAAAGCATAAAACCCAATCTCCTCCCATCTTCTGGGATAATGGCATTTTGTGATTGGTCTTCATCAGATAGCCAGTACGTTGGATGGGATAACCTTACGAGAGATGGCGCCCCCGGGTTTCTCCGTCCTCCACCAGTCACGGACTGTGGGCCGGGGGGGAGGGGTGGCATTATTAATCCGGGAAGATTGTTCTTTCAGGGCTCTACCATCGCCATCGATCCCCGGCATTGAATGTGTTGGCCTAGTGTGGGGCTCCGAGGAGAGCTTGGCTGTCTGGCTGGTTTACCGGCCACCTAGCGCACCAGCAGCCACCCTGTCAAACCTGCTGGAGGTGGTGGCCGGCTGGGCCTTGGAGTTCCCTAACCTATTGGTATTGGGAGACTTCAACTTCCATGCTGATGCCACTCCCTCCTCACAGGCTCTGGACCTGGTGTCTTCCATGGCGACACTAGGGCTCTCCCAGTTTGTTTCGGGCCCCACACATCAAGCAGGCCACACGCTGGATTTGATCTTTGGCGCCGGTATAGATGTGATCATGTCTCCTCCGATGAAGGTGCCATGGTCTGATCACTACGCTCTGAAAGCTAGGATTGACTTTCCACCCCCACCCTGCTTAGGTGGTGAGCCGATTTGGGCTCGCCCGCAGAGGCTGATGGACCCTGATAGATTCCGTCAAGCCTTGCGGGACCTTGCTCCCCCTGGCGACTCATTGACTTGTTGAGGGCTGGAATACCCAGCTCCTGGCAGCCATCAATGAGATCGCACCTAAGCGCCCTCTGCGACCCCTCAGAAACCGGGCTCCCTGGTTTACCGAGGAGCTTCGGAAAATGAAGCGGGACCTCAGACGGCTAGAGCGAGTATGGCGGGGTGCCCGTGACGGAGCCTCAAGAACATCTTATAGGGCTTTTATGAAAACCTATGAGATGGCAGTGAAGGCCGCTAAGAAGTCCTACTTCTCGGCCTCCATTGCATCCGCTAGCTCTCGCCCGGCGCAATTATTTAGTATAATTCGGTCTTTAACGTCCCTTGAAGGACAGCCAAATTTAAATAATAATCTGACACACAGCTGTGAGGCATTTGCGAGCTTTTTTGCGGAGAAAGTCCTGTTGCTCCGCCATGACCTCCCTGCCAATTTGGATACAATAAAGGAACTGGAGGCCCCTCGACTGTCCTCGGGTCCAGTATTGGACCACTTTGACCGGATATCTCCAGCCGATGTGGACAGACTCCTCCGAGCTGGAAAGCCCACCACCTGTCCTCTTGACCCGTGCCCGTCATGGCTGATTAGAGCGTGTCCAGACGTGGTGCGGGCCCCCCTGGGGGATATCATCAATTTGTCCCTTGGCACCGGGATATTCCCAGGGGAACTGAAGGAGGCAGTGGTGCGTCCGCTCTTAAAGAAAACATCATTAGATCCCTTAGATCTATCCAATTACCGCCCGGTCTCGAATCTTCCATTCCTGGGTAAGGTGATTGAGAGAGCGGTTGCTGAACAGCTTGGTAGGTTTCTGGATGAAACATCTGCTCTGGATCCATTCCAGTCCGGCTTCCGCGCTGGCCATGGGACCGAGACGGCTCTGGTCGCCCTAACAGATGATCTCCGCAGGCAGCTGGATCGAGGCGGGTCGGGGCTGCTGATTCTTCTAGATCTGTCAGCAGCCTTCGACATGGTCGATCACGAACTCCTGGACCACCGCCTTGCCGACGTGGGGATCCAGGGCACAGTCCTTCAATGGCTGCGCTCGTTTCTCTCTGGTCGGGGACAGAGGGTGGCGCTTGGGGGGGAATTGTCATCGCGCCACTCCTTGGTGTGTGGAGTGCCTCAGGGTGCGATTCTCTCCCCGATGCTTTTTAACATCTTTATGCGCCCCCTCGCCCAGCTTGTCCGGAGTTTTGGGCTGGGCTGCCATCAGTATGCCGATGACACCCAACTCTATCTGTTGATGGATG
Source organism: Podarcis erhardii (assembly GCF_964252035.2). NCBI lineage: Eukaryota > Metazoa > Chordata > Lepidosauria > Squamata > Lacertidae > Podarcis > Podarcis erhardii. The sequence goes on along the minus strand of NC_138500.1, from coordinate 12,530,803 downwards.
GCCATCCTGACTCGGCCCCGGACACACTGGCGAGATGCCTGGAAGCTGTGGCTGGATGGTTACGTGGGAGCCGGTTGAAGTTAAATCCTTCGAAGACAGAGGTCCTCTGGCTGGGCCGGGACGATATGGGATTGAGGGGGCAACTCCCATCTCTTGCGGGGGTGCAATTAGTGCCAGCACCGTCCGTTAAGAGTTTGGGTGTAATCTTCGATACCTCCCTCTCTATGGAGGCGCAGATTACAGCTATAACAAAGGCGGCATTTTTTCATCTCCGCCAAGCTAAGCAGTTGGCCCCTTATCTCTCTCGCCCTGACCTAGCCACCGTGATCCATGCGACGGTCACCTCCAGACTGGATTATTGTAACTCGCTCTACGTGGGGCTGCCCTTGAGACTGACCCAGAAACTCCAGCGGGTGCAGAATGCCGCGGCAAGACTCCTTATGGGGTCTTCGCTGCGAGATCACATTCATCCAGTACTATACCAGCTGCACTGGCTCCCGGTGGAGTACAGGATCAGGTTTAAGGTGCTGGTTTTAACCTTTAAAGCCCTATACGGCCTAGGACCCTCGTACCTACGGGACCGCCTCTCCTGGTATGCCCCACAGAGAAACCTACGGTCTGCAAATAATAACATCCTCAAGGTCCCAGGCCTCAGAGAGGTTAGGCTGGCCTCAACTAGAGCCAGGGCCTTTTCGGCTGCGGCTCCAATCTGGTGGAACGCTCTGTCACAAGAGACTAGGGCCCTGCGGGACCTGACATCTTTCCGCAGGGCCTGCAAGACAGAGTTGTTCCACCAGGCCTTTGGTCAGGGTGCAGCCTGACCCCCCTCCTCTGGCAACCTGCACAGAATATTGCTTAATTGGTTGCCACTAATTTAATTTGATTTTAATTTTTATAATGAATATTTTGAATGTGTGATTATTTGATTATTTGATTATTGTTAGCCGCCCTGAGCCCGGCTTCGGCTGGGGAGGGCGGGATATAAATAAAATTTATTATTATTATTATAAGGACAAGGGAGGATGTATAAATGGAGGGGTGTTTTCTGTGTTCTTCTCCTCCCACTCATGGGATTTCATATTATCAGTACCTGCCTGGTAGGTCAGAGAGGACAAGTTGATGGACTGGTTTCTGAAGGGCTGTTCTCCTGTATGAATCTGTCATAGAACCGTAGAATTGTAGAGTTGGAAGCAACCAGGAGGACCACCTGTTCCAACCCCCTGCAATGCAGGAATCTTTTGTCCAACATGGGGTTCGAATCCATGACCCTGAGATTAAGAGTCTCATGCTATACTGACTGAACAGTATGTTCACTTAAAGCAGGGACAGAATGACTGGCCTCCATACATGGCTGGTCTGTGAATCCCATCTTCCCTGACTTCTAGGTGTACCAATAACATCTGAAAGTTCACAGATGTTCCCCATCCCTGACTTTGATCTTTAACCGGGGACCTGCTCTGGGTGACACTGGGAATAAGTTGGGCTTTGGGCCAATTGTGTGGTGGCTCCTTGCCTCTGAAAAACCCTCCCAAAAGAGATCAATGATGCCTGTGCTTCTGAATTAGGCATCAGGTAAAGATTCTCCCCACACTTTTACGTTACGTTTGCTTCATGTTATGTTATTTCAGGTTATGTCCCGCGGTGACCCAGAAGTACCGGAATGGGTTCCTTCGGGGTTCGCCACTCTCACATGCGCAGAAGCGCAAAATGACATCATGCGCATGTGCAGAAGTGGCAAATCGTAACTCGCGTGTGCGCAGATGCGCTGCTGCGGATTGCGTTATTTTCATGTTGCGAATGGGCCTCTGGAATGGATCCCATTCGCAACCAGAGGTACCACTGTACTTGACTGATTCCAGTTAGTTCAGTGGTTCTCAAAGGGTGTGATGTGCCACATTGGTGTGGCAGGAGAGAATGGCAAGTGTGGTGGGAAGATTCAAGGACAATGATATTTTGGGAATGATTCATCTTCTTACGTAGCTGCTTTGTTTTATACTTCCTGGACATCCCATGGTCATATTATAAAGTAGTTGTGTTCTATGTTACAAATCAAGCACTGCTAAGAGTTGTGTCTTTTTGTTTTCTGATGTATTTCTTATCAAGAAGAAAAATTGGGGTTGCATGAGCAAATTTTTATTCCAAAAGTGTGGCCCAGAGAAAAAAGTTTGCGAACTGCTGAATTAATGCATGACGCATAGGAAGCAGTCTAGTTTGTGCATAGAGCTAAAGGAGGAAGTTAGAAAAGCGACACTCTATCCCACTTTTCCTTTTAGCTTTATGATTTGGGTCAGGTTGAATGTTTTGTTGAAGTTGGGGGAAGAAAATAGAAGGAGGGCAGGGCAGGGGAAAACTCAGAAGGGAAAAGGTTGCTGAGATTAAACCAGTGAAAACAGTGTCTGGGGGGGGGGGAACAACTCTGAGTTTCATTTCCCAAAAAAGCTCAATAACTTTTGTGTCCTGAATTTTACTTCTAGAAATATGGCAACCTAAGAAAAAGGGACAAATGTGAGCAAAGGAGTGGGACACTTGTAATCTGGTTCCTGATCCTCAAAAGGCACCTGGCAACTTGGCACACTCTTACTCAGATTTAGCTGATCTGAATGTTGAGGTCTGACTTCCTGAGATTCTGCAATCTGTGCTCTGTGCATTGTATCATCAGAATTGCGAGTTGCTAACGTAAGATTCCCTTTGTCTTTCGCAGGCACGAACCCAGATTTAAGCAGCGAATGCTGGAACTGACGGACACAAACAACATCGCATACTTGTTCCTGTCGGCTGCCAACAGATGGTTGGAGGTCAGGACGGTACGTACGCCTGCATCCCTGCCACGGTTCTGAAACCTTAGAACCCGGCAGTTAACTTTTGTTTGATGTGAAATGCTGGGCAAAGAATTATAACTGGAACACATCTGGCTACGAAACACCCACACTTTCATATGCGCCAGTCCTTAAAATAGCTCATTGTTATTTCTGTTGAGTTTTCTCTTCGATGAAGCCAAGAAACGTCTTCATTTGCTGCTGCTGGGAGTGATGGTCATTCAGAAGAGAATCTGAGTTGGGCTAGGCTGGGCTGGATTATACTCACCCCCCCCCCCCCCGCAATCCAGCTATACAGAGGAGAATGAGTGTGTGTCCTCCCTGCTCACCTGGTGAGGTGACCCCCAACTATGCTGCCCCTGTGAAATATACTCAGAGTCGCAAAGTGATTTCATGCTCTTTATTCAGCTCATAGTGGTGAGGAGGAATGAATGAAAGTCCCCTCAAAGTATCTGCTTTATATACATTATTTACACAATGGGCTGCACATGATTGGCTGATTCCGGAATTCTACTGTAAGCCAATCAGGTTGTGGATTCACTTCTATCTGGAGCATGATTGGGTAGTTCTTGCCAACCAATCATGCTGCTGCATTGTTCTAGGACCAATCAGACTGCTGCATTCTGAATCCTATTGTTCTAGGACCAATCAGACTGCTGCCTTTTGGATCCTATTGTTCTAGGACCAATCAGACTGCTGCAGTTTGGATCCTATTCAACTCAGTACATAACACCCTGGATGTACACGCAAGGCCATAAAGGAAGCCAGAAGCTTTGAGTTGAGGAATATCACCTGAACTATTGATTTTCAGAGGCTTCTTTGCTGTTTTCCCAAATCTGACGAGAGATGGGTGGTAGCAAACAAGCTGAAAACCCTCCTGAGTTCTTTCGGTCACCAGTTCAAGACCTGCTGCAGGCTGGAGTACTTTGTTAGAGCAGGCATAGGCAAACTTGGCCCTACAGATGTTTTGGGACTACAATTCCCATCATCCATGACCACTGGTGCTGTTAGCTAGGGATGGTGGGAGTTGTAGTCCCAAAACATCTGGAGGGCCGAGTTTGCCTATGCCTGTGCTAGAGCCGTTGAATGGCACAGGACTGCTGAGGGCCAAACTACACACCCCTGCTTGCCAATGTGGCGCCTGTGTTGAGGGTGGCTACCTCCTCCCCAGCCCTAAAAGGTAAAGGGTCCCCTGACCATTAGGTCCAGTCATGACCGACTCTGGGGTTGCGGTGCTCATCTCGCTCTATAGGCCGAGGGAGCCGGCGTACAGCTTCCAGGTCATGTGGCCAGCATGACTAAGCCGCTTCTGGCGAACCAGAGCAGCACACAAAAACGCCGTTTACCTTCCCGCCGGAGCGGTACCTATTTATCTACTTGCACTTGGATGTGCTTTCAAACTGCTAGGTTGGCAGGAGCAGGGAGCGAGCAACGGGAGCTCACCCCGTCGTGGGGATTTGAACCGCTGACCTACCTTCTGATCGGCAAGTCCCAGGCTCTGTGGTTTAACCCACAGCGCCACCCGTGTCCCTTCGACACTGTGTAAAACATGCAAATTGAAGAGGATCCCTTTTAGTTCTGCTGGATCCAACTTTTAACCAGACCCCCTTGTGAATTTGTGATGGTGTGTGTGTGTTGTGTAGGAAGAATTATCTGTATGTGTGCTTTCTCTCCTTATGTTGCCTGGGGGCGGGGAGAGTTACCGAGCGGAAAACAACATCTAAAGTTTGGATAGGATGCCCTCAGAACCCCAAAAGTTCCCACGAGCTCAGAAAGGCTGGTGACCCCTGTTATGTGTTAAATTGGAGTTCTGTGATTGGAACACCAAAGCCATAACTTTTGTCTTGTAAAAGCAGCCACAAGGGACTGAGAATTTGGATGAAGGCCTGTACTAGCTTTACCCCATTGTGCCTGACTTAACCCTCCCCACCGCCGCTGTCACTATGAACCATGGGAGGGGGGACGACGACAGGTTTTTTGTGCCCATAAATTTCTCCTAGTGGCACCTTCTATGGGTGATTTAGATCAGCCCACCAACACAGCACAGGGGAAGAGATTTGGGGGGAGAAAATCCATCTCCTGCAGAAGCTGGGCTCCTGCTCCTATCAACCCCAGCCAGCATGGCCACTGATCGGGGTGATGGGAGTTATAGTCCAGCAAATCTGGGAGTCACCGGTTCTGTATCCATCCCTCACAGATTCCACCAGAGGGTTGTAACACGCACATGCACACGCTCGCGCGCGCGCGCACACACACACACACACACACATTCTTTGCCCAGGCATCTGCAGAATGCTAGGAACTGTATTCCTGCAATATCTGGTGGCTCCACATTTGCTACCTCTGCACTTAAAGGCACAGCAGTTGCTGAAAACCTCAGTCACACTCCTGCTCCCCCTGCTGAAATCCCTTCTGCTGTACAATAAGTAAAGGTGCACTAGTCCTTTGTAAGGCAGGGTGAATGTTAAGCAAAGAAATGTGAAATCGATGTATTGGATCCACTTAGAGCTTGAAAAGTTCTCTTTTTTTTTAAAAAAAGAACTAGTTCTTGTTCCAGTTCAACGTGCCCAAAAAGGAGCTGGTTGCAGTTCACGTTCTGTTCTTTTACAAAATGAACTAGTTGGGTTTGCATTCAGTTCACAGTTCAATTCAAGTTCATCCAAATCAGCTAAAAAAAATTTGGGTCGCCTTTTCAAATGCTACAAGCCGCTGTGCTGAAGTATAAAACATACTTAAGATGTCTAAGGAAGCATTTATTTTCCCTACCAATGAAACTGAAAAGTCTAAGTCTAGCCCACATAGAAGAGAATTAATTTGAAGGTGAATCGGAAGTTGTTCAAAGTTCTACCCCAAAATGATCTTGATATACGTACAGTTCACCCAGCAATTATGGGACCTGCTTTCAGGTCTTGTTAGAGATTTTTGAACTAATTCAGTGAACTTTAATTTAACTGAACTGTAGCATAAATCTGCCCCTCACCTTTTGTGTTTTGTTTTCTCTCTGCAGGATTATTTGGGGGCTTTCATTGTTCTCACTGCAGCTGTGGCTTCCATTTCTCCATATGATGATCCAAAGTCTGGCCTTGTGGGCTTGGGTCTCCTCTATGCATTAACGGTACGTTCAGAGGTTTACAGCACTTGGGCGCAGTTCATTTTGATGAAAGCTGCACCAAACTGAACGAGAAGCTCTGCAGGAGCCAGTACAGATCCCACTTGTTTTGGTGCACTTTGTACAGCAGAATCTGCCGGTGCCTTGCACACTAAAAAACCAATCCGCTGGGTTCACAGCCACCGTTAAAAGAATAAAAATAAAACCCGTACATGGTTCACTTCCCAACACTCTCAATATTGACAGAAACAATCTTGCAAGTTATGGATTCAAGCCAGGGCTGAGGGAGTTTGGAATGACTTGGATCAGCTTCTGGCTTTACGAGCCAATTGGAAATAATCATAACAAAGTCACTGAGATTCCCAGGCCCTGAGTGCTCCCAAAGAAAGTGCATGCAAGGACTTTAGCCTTCCCAAATCCAGCTTTCGACAGGGGATCCACTTTACTGTCCTTTTAAAAAACAAAACAAAAACAAAAGCAAAACCTCATTTCACTTTCTAAAATACTGTATCTTAATTTTTTCTGAACCGTTGTTGTAAGGAACCTTTACAGGACAGCTCAGCTTGAAAGGCAGGCTGGATATTTAGGCAAAAATCAACTGATGAAATTTGCCTCTCTTTCATAGTAGCACAGTCACTCATCCTTGCTGTACACAGAATTGTAGAGTTGGCAGGGACCCCAAGCATAGCTGTCAACTTTTCCCTTTTGTTGCGAGGAATCCTATTCGGAATAAGGGAATTTCCCTTAAAAAAAGGGAAACGTTTAAAGCTATGACCCCAAGGGTTCTCTAGTCCAATCCCCTGCAGTGCCTTACAGCAAAGGAAAAGCAGGTCCCTCCACAGCCTGATGAATTTGCAGTCTAAACTTCAGCAGAGGGAAGAGATAGGAGGGAAGGGAGTAGAAAAGTTGGAGGAGGAAGGGATAACTTCTATCTCTTCTGAAAACTGCCTGAGCAGCCCCTCCCACCCCAAGCCTGTAGCCCCTTCCTCCTTTAAATTTTATTTTTTATTTTGATGGAAGTAATAATCATAAATAAATAAAAATAAAAATAAAAATATGCACCCCACCACCGAGACCTCTCCATTGTAACTATCCAACCTCCCAATATTTCAACACCTCTTGCGATGGTTTGACCCCTTTCCGTTTTAACAGTACAAACTCTTTTTTATTACATTTATCTACTGTCCTTCACCACAAGATCTCAGGGCGGTTCACAGAATAAAACACACGTTTTTTTAATTGTTTTTACATGCTTTTAATAGGTTTTCAATTTTTGTTTTGAATTGTATTGTTTAAGCATTTGGATATATCCTTTAGGAGGAACCGCAGTACACAAATTAAACTAGTAACAATAGTCAGAGTAAACCCAATGGTATAAATCTTCACAATCATTGGTTCTGCTTATCCGGCTACCATTTTAAAACGGTGACTCTGTCAGCACTGTTCTGACTTTCGAAAATGATGCGTGGATGAATGAAGCCTCACTCCGTCACACTGTACAACTAGTGGCCCGTTTCCATCCCCTGAAATTATCCTATTGTATCATTTCAGATCACCAATTATTTGAACTGGGTGGTGAGAAACCTGGCCGACTTAGAAGTGCAAATGAGTGCGGTAAAGAAAGTGAACAGTTTTCTCAACATGGAGTCAGAGAACTACGAAGGCACCATGGGTATGCCAAAATGCTTACAGTCCTGTTCTTCATGCCTGCTGACATCACTTCTGCCCCATAGATACATGCACTATAACTTCTGAAAGAGCACACACCTGTAAAAACTATGTGAACTGGCTCTGTTTGTGCAATCAGGAACCTGACTTGATTGCCAACACTTTTCCAGTTCCTTCCTACATTTATAGGCTCTTTCAAAGGTTATGCTCAGAAGGTGGAGCAGTCAGTGTGGTCCCATTCCTTGATTTACTCATAAGTAAGCGATACCCAACTAAGGATATTGACAAGCTGGAACGTGTGCAGAGGAGGGCAACCAAGATGACCCAGGGTCTGGAAATCAAGCTTTATGAGGAACGGTTGAGGGAGCTGGGTATGTTTAGACTGGAAAAGAGGAGACTGAGAGGAGATATGATAGCCATCTTCAGATATCTCAAGGGCTGTCACACGAAAGATGGAGCAAGCTTGTTTTGCATGGTGAGTTCCTGCCTCCTCAGTGGAAATAATGACACATGACACAATTATTAAGGTTAATGGACTAAATAAGGCCACAACTTTATTGGTTACAGGTGATGAGCGGTATTGGCTTAGGCATTGGTCCTAACCAACTATATCCGACTTCAGCCTGTCTGCTTGAAGTCTGAGAAGGGTTAACCACCAGTAGGGGGAGTCCTGCTGATGCACATCAACTAGGAACTCCCCCAGGGTCTCCGATAGGGGGCGCGCCTTAGGCCCTCACCTCCCCAGGCTTCGGACATGGCCACGCCCCCTGGAATCCTTTATCGGACTACCCTTCAATATGCACGGCAGGTGATGGCGCTACCTCCCCTCTTCCATCTACAGAACTATACCAGGAACAGCTGGCAAAGAGGGAGATCTCCAGCCGCGTTCTGCTTTAAATAGGGCAGGCCATGCCCCCAGAGCCAGCCGATTGGCTGGCCAGGAGGTGATGCGGCCAGGAATCCCCCCAATCACGTGTGACGCCCGCAACTCCACCTCCTCCAAAGGGCAGAAGTGGCTTTCTCCTGCCCCAGAGGGTAGGACCCAAACTAATGGCTTCAAGTTACAAGAAAGGAGATTCTGACTAAACATCAGAACTTTCTGACAGTAAGAGCTATTCGACAGTGGAAAGGTCTCCCCGGGGAGGTTATGGACTCTTCTTCCATAGAAGTCTTTAAGCAGAGGTTGGATGGCCATTTGTCATGGATGCTTTAGTTGAGATTCCTGCATTGCAGGGGTTGGACCAGATGACTCCTGGGCCTCTTCCACCTCTACGATTCTAAATCAGCATCATGGTAGACCTGCTGAAATGAAGCCTATTGATTTTAGTTGGTTTTCTTTGACTATGACTTGGATATCACCTAATGTATACAGTCTTTACACTGCTGTTCTATCTTAAGATGAAGCATAATGGAGTCAAGAGCCTCTAATCCAGTTGGAGGCTCTTTGGTTGTATATTTTGCTCATCTTTCACTTAGATGAATGTCTTTATCTTGTACATGCATATGAGCCAGAGAGCAAAACAATATTGCGCTTGCATGCTAACTGATCGCATAGATAAGGCTTCCAAGCACTGACGGTCAATGACTTCATTCATTTTCCAGATGTTTCTCAGGTCCCCAAAGACTGGCCGCAAGAAGGGGAAATCAAGATTGAAAATCTGTGCGTCCGATATGAAAACAACCTGAAGCCTGTTCTCAAGCACGTCAAAGCTTACATCAAACCAGGCCAGAAGGTTTCATAAATTTATGTATTTATTAAATTTTTATACCACCTTTCATCCAAGGATCTCAGGGCGGTTTACAGTATTCAGACTTAAATAATTATACTCACTCTACCATAAAGTTAATGAAGGATGACCATTGTCACAGATGTGAGATTATATATATATATATGCCAATTTTAAATAGGCCCAAACCCTACCGGTAGCTATCTCAAAGAACTAAATCCAACCAACCAATTCCTTTCTTGAATAGGAATATATTTAACTTGAACTATTGCTGCATGCTGGCCAAGTGTGGTTCATAATTAATTCCGTTCAAACAAGTCTTGAGAAATCTGGATTATCTTCCAAACTTTGATGGAACTTTAATTAATTTAATTTAACACTACCCTGTATCTGTCTCTTGCCACAACCGCTCCACTGCCAAAGTTCACCTTAAAACTCAACGTGCATGAAATGTTTCTCCATCTCTGGAAGTTAAAGAAAAAACATCATGGACTTTTTGGGGGATGGGTGTGTGGATTTGCTCGCTGTGGTATCCTCCCTCAATCCTCCAGCGATGCTCAAGAAAAGCCACAACAAACCTTCTCTTTCAGGTTGGGATTTGCGGTCGCACTGGCAGCGGAAAATCATCATTGTCCCTGGCCTTCTTCAGAATGGTAGACATATTTGATGGTGAGTACCTGGTCACTTCTTAATATTGTTTGTGCCACCTGTGAATTACCAAACCAAATGCAACTAAGCAGCCATAGAGCCATAGAACTGTAGAGTTGGAAGGGATCCCGAGGATCATCTAGTTCAGTCCCCTGCAGTGGACCATAGTTAAAGGTAAAGGGATCCCTGACCATTAGGTCCAGTCATGGCTGACTCTGGGGTTGCGGCGCTCATTTCACTTTATTGGCCGAGGGAGCCGGCATACAGCTTCCGGGTCATGTGGCCAGCATGACTAAGCCGCTTCTGGAGAACCAGAGCAGTGCACGGAAACACTGTTTACCTTTCCGCCGGAGCTGTACCTATTTATCTACTTGCACTTTGACGTGGTTAGGGATGGACAAATAGCTCAGCTTCTCTCAAGTTCTAATTTTTTACCCCAATCCTCAGTTCCAATTTGCCACATTTCCACATCAGTTTGCGACACTTCTTCTCAGAGCCCTCGCAAAAATTTGTCTGCACATTTCTTTTAATATACATAGGTGAGGTCAATTTTAGTCATCCACAGAGTACATCCATTGTAATCAAGGAACTTAAGTGAAATCTAGGTGGGTTCCCATGAAGCAAAATACACAGTGATAACAGTAAGAACCTTTATTGAACTAACAGAACTGGACAACAGGGGCAAAGCAACTGCTTATATACAATTCTGAAGGCCTGGGCCACTCCCACTCCCAACGTGATTGGCTGTCTAAAGTTCAAAGCTGCGAATCATGACTCTGAGTTTAAGGGCCAATGGCAGAGGCCCAAATCCTGAAATGTTCTGTGACTGGATATCATGTATCAAATCAGAGCACAGGGGCTCAGACTCCTTATTCCAGACTCAAGCTCAAGCAAACACAGACCACTAACATTAAGTGTCTTAATTCTATTGATTACAGTTGGTCGGACGCGGGTGGCGCTGTGGGTAAAACCTCAGCGCCTAGGACTTGCCAATCGCATGGTCGGCGGTTCGAATCCCTGCGGCGAGGTGCGCTTCTCTTGCTCAGTCCCAGCACCTACCAACCTAGCAGTTCGAAAGCACCTCCGGGTACAAGTAGATAAATAGGTACCGCTTACTAGCGGGAAGGTAAACGGCGTTTCTGTGTGCTGCTCTGGTGCTGGTTCCCACTCTGGCGGGAAGGTAAACGGCGTTTCCATGCGCTGCTCTGGTTCGCAAGAGCGGCTTGGTCAAGCTGGCCACATGACCCAGAAACTGTACACAGGCTCCCTCAGCCAATAAAGCGAGAAGAGTGCCGCAACCCCAGAGTCAGCCACGACTGGACCTAATGGTCAGGGGTCCCTTTACCTTTACTTTTACCTGCCTATTGTTCTAGGTTCCAGGGTTAGTACATAACACTGCCACTAAGCATTTGTTCCGAGCTATTCTCTCCTCTCCTTGCAGCTGAAGGCTTATGCAGCCAATCTTCTAAAAGGAAGAGCCAAAACACAAAAGGGCCATATCCTATTTCATGGCTGAGTTAGATCAGCCTCCCGTAGTGACAGCTACATTAGGTGCTGCTTTTTCTCTGCCCCCGTGTCCAGCACGTCGTAAATTATCCCTTCAGTAGCGTCGTTAATCATGCACCACGGAATCAAAATATTTCCTTTATGGGAAGAACAAAAGAGAATGGGAGAAAGCGGGGGAAGGGAGCAAAGGAGCGAGGGTCAGTCAATAATTCTCCATCAGGCTGGGTCGGATCAGTAAAGGGTAGGTGCCTCTATAGGCTGACCAAGAATCTGGATCCAGAAGTGACCCACACATTTTGCTGCTCTTCCTTAGGGCCACCCCCCACACCGGTATGTTCATTTAGGGCTGATGGATAGCTGTGTTTGGTCTAGCAGAGCTTAGCTTAAGATTTAAGAAGCAAGCTAGCTGATCAGAAAAGACCTTGTATTGCAGGCTCATGAGTCATGATATTATGACTCTAAAAAGCACACTCTTTCAAGTGCAAGCAATGAAATACATTTGGGCTACTTCAGTGCCTTGCGGTATTCAGCGTTGTTGATTCTCAGCACGTTCCCAGCCAACATGTTTGCCGCCTCCTCCTATTAAGTGCCCCTAAGGTAAAGGTAAAGGAACCCCTGACCATTAGGTCCAGTCGTGACCAACTCTGGGGTTGCGGCCCTCATCTCGCTTTATTGGCTGAGGAAGCTGAAGTACAGCTTCCAGGTCATGTGGCCAGCATGACTAAGCCGCTTCTGGCGAACCAGAACAGTGCACGGAAACGCTGTTTACCTTCCCGCCGGAGTGGTACCTATTTATCTACTTGCACTTTGACATGCTTTTGAACTGCTAGGTGGACAGGAGCAGGGACCGAGCAATGGGAGCTCACCTCGTTGCAGGGATTTGAACCGCCGACCTTCTGATCGGCAAGTCCTAGGCTCAGTGGTTCACCCACAGCGCCACCCCTATTACTGGCTAAGTAATCAATTGCTGCTTTATATTTCAACCACTCTTATACACCTGTCATTTGGGCTTGGGGTTCAAACTATTGCACTTACATCAGAAAGGACAAAAGGAATGGAGATGAAAGTGTATGCAGTTCCCAGGATGTGCAGCTGGGAGTGACAGATGAGAATAAACATTGTGTTTGAACTGGAGAGTGATGAATCTATGAAGCAGCAGCATCTGGAAAGATCTGCGTTTTAAACTCTGCCTTGGTAAAACCCAGCTACCAACACCCCCTCACTCTAGAGCTGACTCTTTCCTAGCTTGCTGTCTCTCCAAATGCTTTGGACTCCAACTCCCATGAGCCCCAACTAGCATGCCAAATGGTCGGGGGTGATGCGAGTTGTAGTCCAAAATGTATGGAGAGCACCGGTTTGGGGAAAGGCTACTGTATAGTCTGAGACAGAACAGAAGATGAGGCCATGTAGGTGCAGTATCTAGCCGAAGATAACTTTAGTGGCCAAGTGCCAGGAGTTCAGCCTGCACTCGAGTAGGACCCTGACAGAGACACATGCCCAACTGGCATGTTCTCTCCCTCCTGGTCGATCGTTTGGGAGCTTCAGAAGCTTTCTTCTGCCCGCACATCACAGCAACCAATGCCAACCGACACCGGCACATTTAGGGATCCACAGAGTCTTCACAGCTTGTGTAACAGACCTTAGCAACTCAGCATTTTGGCTAATCTACTTTATTTACATATAAACACACACGGAGCACTGCAACATGACTCCCTCTCTCTCTAGCATCAGACAGCAGAGAGAAAAAGAACAAAGGACAATAGTCCCACTTCACGGAACACAGTAACACAAACATCCTGTCTCCGTCACTTCCCACTTTGTGGAATCAAAACATATACCGTCATGTGATAGACAAAAATCCCATGACTGCAATCATGGAGCAGGAATTCTAACATCAAGTATATTGACCCTAGACCTCTGTCCCCAAAGCATAGAGTGGCTGGGGAAACTCAGCCAGATGGGTGGGGTATAAATAAATAAATAAATTATTATTATTATTATTATTATTATTATTATTATTATTATTATCTATGACTCAACAGACATTTGAGGTTGTTTCCAGGTTCCTTTCTGCCTTTTTGTAGGCTTTATTTACATCACTGAGCACCTCACTTGTTGTGTTTTCTGTTGTTCCAAACAGGCAAGATTGTTATCGATGGGATCGACATTTCAAAGATACCCCTGGATATGTTGCGCTCAAGGCTATCCATAATCCTGCAGGATCCCATATTATTCAGTGGTTCCATTCGGTAAGCACAAACGCCTCCTCTTGTAGTTCCCTTGGCTGGTGAGCTGCAGCGTTGCTGTGCACCCAGAATTTTGCATAGTGGGGATTTCAGAGAATGTTGGTGAAATCTTTGGGGGGGATTCAACTGAGTCTTCCCCAAGCACAGCTACGGCAGCTGTTGCCTTTGAACCTTTTCACTTGTGGATTTGACCACCAAACAGGCATGCGCAAAGCACACTTGCAAACCAGTTCAGAATCGCGTGGAACATACCACACAGCCCTGAATCAGGATACCTAATACTCAAAAGTTCCCCTACGTGGCGATGCTCAGTGAGAAAGCAAAGGCTATCCATCTATTTCAGGCCAGTCCTATTAACTGGAACTGGGGCCCTTAAACGTCTGCCTAAATGCTATTGGTGGAGATGGGAGAGGACGTCCCAAAGTCAGGTTCTCACAACCAGTATATCTGAAGGTCCAGGACACCTGAAGGAGCGTCTCCACCCCCATCATTCTGCCTGGATGCTGAGGTCCAGTGCCGAGGGCCTTCTGGCTGTTCCCTCGCTGCAAGAAGCCAAGTTACAGGGAACCAGGCAGAGGGCCTTCTCGGTAGTGGCACCCGCCCTGTGGAATGCCCTCCCACCAGATGTCAAAGAGAAAAACAACTACCAAATTTTTAGAAGACATCTGAAGGCCGCCCTGTTTAGGGAAGCTTTTAATGTTTAATAGGTTATTGTATTTTAAAATTCTGTTGGAAGCTGCCCAGAGTGGCTGGAGAAACCCAGCCAGATGGGCGGGGTATAAATAAATAATAATAATAATAATAATAATAATAATAATAATAATAATAATAATTACTACTACTACTACTACCTGAAAAAAGAGGCAATGCGCGTACTTTTGTAAACTAAGAAAATCTTTAATAAAAATTATTAAAAAGAAAGCAACAGCAGCAACGAATCTATAATGAACAAAATCTGTGCCATATACAAATTATTTGGGAGGGGGTTAGAATTTGGTTCTTTGGGCACACAATATGTTTATTTTGTTGGAGAATATGAATGATCTTGTGTCACACTCTCCACATTGATATACGTTCCCAGACTGGCATAGGGCAGGAGGAAGAGAGGAAATGTTTGATGGCTTTAGATATGTTTATGTTGGGCTTCAGGTTTGCTTGTGTCCTTCCCTGCTTTCTCTCCCACTCTGCTAATTCTCTCGCTCTAGGAAGAATGTGCCATGTGAAAGAGGAGATTCAAATAAAAGGGGCACTAGTATACGATCTAAAGTCACATGAGGCCACCACTTTGCTGAAGCTAAGCAGATCTGGGTCTGGAACCACATTATCACACATCCAGATCTATGACGGAAGAACAACAGGATAGATATGTAACAGAATAAGCATGTGCTCACTGAACGGATGAGCAGTCCAGACAGGATTTAACTAGGCAACGTATCCAGCAACAGACTCTGAGCATTTCTACATTTCCCTTTCTTTAGCTTTAATTTGGATCCAGAGTGCAAATGTACGGATGATACGCTTTGGGAAGCTCTGGAGATTGCCCAGTTGAAGAACATGGTCAAGTCATTGCCAGGAGGTCTAGGTGTGTATATCGGGGGCAGATGCAATACTAGTTTGTCCCTATCAACAGAAGCAATTAAAAACAAGAGTCCAGCCTGCAATGGAATCATTTGGCTGATTGATGTTTCAGAGAGCCGTTCCACAAGTTATGTTGGCAACAACTCTGGGTTTGTGGTCAGGTGTGTACTTGATGAGGAGCTGCGCCCAACCCTGCACCTCTGCATGATCCATGTGCCTGCAGTCTTTTGGTTGTCCTATTCATACGTTACTTTTTTGGGGTGTACACTTTCAAAAATCTGCCCCACCTAGAGCACATTGCAGTAGTCCAAGTGGGGGATAACCAGAGCATGCACCACTCTGGCAAGACAGTCTGTGGGCAGGTAGGGTCTCAGCTGGTATACCAGATGGAGCTGGTAGGCAGCCACCCTGGGTACAGAATTAACCTGCACCTCCATGGACAGCTGTGAGTCCAAAATGGCCCCAGGGTTGTGTTCCTGGTGCTTTAGGACAGATATTATGGAGAGACAGAAGTTCATGTCATTGATGTACCAATGGCGCCTTGCTCCAAAACTCCTTGAGGCTTGCCTGGTGATAAATGGCAGCTGGAGACAGGTGTAGAAATTCTAATTATTGCCTCCTCGTGCTCCCATCCAGATGCTATAGTAACTGAAGGAGGCGAGAACTTCAGCGTAGGCCAGCGGCAGCTCTTCTGCTTGGCTAGAGCCTTTGTACGCAAGAGCAGCATCCTCATCATGGATGAAGCCACAGCATCCATCGATATGGCCACAGTGAGTAAACCACTGTCCTCCTGTTTGGGTTTTTCTTAAGAAAAAGGGAACCGATTTCAGGCCACGGGCTGCATTGCTTTGTGGACAGACACCTGCAGCCAACATGCCAATTGTGGATGGCACTAGACAAAAGTAGGAAGAGCAAGGAATGAAGAAGACAATCCTATTCACCTAGTTCCACGCATTCAGAGGACTTACTTCTTCGGTTTACATCAGGGGTGGGGAACCCTTTTCACCTTGAGGACCACATTCTTTTCTGAAGTAGCTTCTGAGGGCCATATGCCAGAGGTGGACAGGGCCAGAGGGGAACATGGGCAGAGAAGCAAATGTACCTTGTACCTTCACACACCAGGCTAGCTTCACATTCACACTCTATCTCCCATCCAGGCAAGCAAGATTCATGATCATTGTTCAAGGACACATTGCAGCCAGGCAAAAACACTCAAGTTGGGTGCCGAGCATCACGGGTGAGGGGTGTGACCTGAGGAAAGAGGGTGTCACTGAGGAGGAGGACCACGCCTGGGGACCGTTTTGTGGTCCAGGCAGAGAAGCTTGCAGGGCTACATTTGATCCCCACGCCTTAGGTTCCCAACCCCAGCACTACCACAAACAACTGACACATTTTTGTTCCTCCATGTCCATGTAGTAGGAGATCATGGAACCATTCCGTAACAATATGCAAAACTCAGACCAATTTGCTGAAGAGTCAGGTGCTGAACCATTACAGCGGAGGTCTTACCACCACTTTGTACAGAATGCCTTCCAGGTCAGAAGTGGTGCTTTGCCCTGATGACCTCATAACCCAATTAGAGGGTCTATCCCCCAAAGAGCTTGGTCAGGGAAAGTCCAGCCCCTGAATGGGAGATATTGGACATGGTTGCTTTAGGAAATGTGGGGAGGGAGAAGATCTTGTTTCATTGTCTCACTGGGTTCCTTACTGAAAGATACTCAGAGTCGAGTGTGAATTTCATGCTCTTTATTCAGCTCGTAGTAGCAATGAATGAAACTTTACCCAAAACGTCTAGCTATATATACATTATTTACACAATGGGCCCCACGTGATTGGCTAATTCTGGGCTGCTCCTGTAGGCCAATCAGGTTGCTGATTCACTTCCACCTGGAGCTGGATTGGGTTGCTCCTACGGACCAATCAGACTGCTGCATTCTGGATCCTATTGTTCTAGAGTTCAGCTCAGTACATAGCACACTCCTCTGTTTCAATGGGATTGGTGGTTCCTAAGCATTTTTTCTCTAAGGGGGACTGTTATGGAGACTTTATCTTTGTCAACACACCTTTGATCCCAATATCCAGTGCTTTCCCCCCCTAAAAATATATATATTTAGGGGTACTCTCATTTTGACTCAAGAAAATCACCATTTTATAGTTCAAATTGGGAAAAATAAATACAGTAAATGGACAAAAGTACAAAGATTCACAAAATGTTTAGGGGTATGTGTACCCCCAGAAAAAAAAGTACTACCAACATCTAATCCAGGCCACATTTATACAGGCAGCGAGTGACCCACATGGGTGGTCAACTGTGATGCATATGTACGGGTGATTGGGTGAATTTTACAGGTCAGTTTTACTCAATATTTAACCACAAGCCATGCAAGACCCAGACCCAGGAGCTTCTGTAGGTGTGGTCATATGAAAAGCTCCACTCCTGCGGTCATTAAGTGACTGTTGCATCTCTCATTTGCTAGGAGAACATTTTGCAGAAGGTTGTGATGACTGCCTTCGCTGATCGCACAGTGGTGACGATAGCTGTAAGTATGCCATTCCACAGTGGACCTCCTTTCCACATTTCCTCAGCGGATAATAAACTTGGTCTGCTGGGAACAATGTCCTGAAGCACCATATGCAGAAGCAAAAGAAGCTCACCATCGGCTTACATTCACCTCTCCTGCCCCTCTTCAATCTCTCTTTCATATGTAAAGCCAAGCCAGGCTTCTCAGAAAGCACAACTAAACCCTGGCTTGTGTCTATGTCCAAACAAGAGATAGTAGTTTAAAACAAACTCTGGTCATTTTTTTAAAAAGCAAGCTGACTCCAAACCATGGTTTATGAAGCTGGCCTGTTTCACTAACCAAGGTTTGTTGTAAGCCATGACTTCTGCTTCATACATAAAGACAAGACAGGATCCTATGAAAGTGAAATCGAAAGCGTTGGGAATCCTTCACCCAACCATGTAGGAGGAGAGGGGAAGGGAGAAGCATATGAGCCCAAGTTCTTTTGGGGCCTTTTTCCAGTTCATGCGTGTAGTGCTTAACCATGGTTTTGTGTTACATTCAAACACTGCCAGTATTAGATGAAATCCCAAGTTGACACTACTCCAGAATTTTGAGTGGGATCGAAATCCACACAAGGAGGCCTTTCCCATCTAGGAAACGGCAGATCCTGGGTGCAGACAGTCATGTGTGATGATGATGATGATGATGATAATTTATTACTTATACCCCGTCCATCTAATGGGTTTCCCCAGCCACTCTGGGCAGCTTCCAACAAGAGATTAAAAATACATTCAAACATCCGTCATTTAAAACTTCCCTAAACAGGGCTGCCTTCAGATGTCTTCTAAACATCAGAAAGTTGTTTATTTCTTTGACATCTGATGGGAGGGCGTTCCACAGGGCGGGTGCCACTATCGAGAAGGCCCTCTGCCTGGTTTCCTGTAACTTCACTTCTCACAGGGAGGGAACCACCAGAAGGCCCTCAGAGCTGGACCTCAGTGTCCGGGCAGAACGATAGGGGTGGAGACGCTTCTTCAGGTATACTGGGCCAAGGCCATTTAGGGCTTTAAAGGTGAGCACCAACACTTTGAATTACCTGTGACAGAGCTTTTTTTCAGCTGGAACGCACCAGAACTCAGTTCCAGCCCCTCCTGGGTGGGCGCCTTTGCCATTATAAGAGAACAAGGGAGGTGTTCATGGGGAGTTCTGGCTTCTCTTTGTCACTGAATTTGGAACAACCTGATACAGTGGTGCCTCGCAAGACGAAATTAATCCGTTCCGTGAGGCTCTTCGTATAGAGGTTTTTTCGTCTTGCGAAGCAAGCCCATTGACAGTTTAGCGGATTAGTGCTATTAGCGGTTTAGCGGCTTTTAGCGGATCAGCTGATAAGCGGCTTAGCGCCTTAGGAAAAGGGGGGGAGGGGGAAAAACCTGCAGGAACTCGCAAGACATTTTCGTCTTGCGAAGCAAGCCCATAGGGAAATTCGTTTTGCGAAGCGCCTCCAAAACGGAAAACCCTTTCGTCTAGCGGGTTTTCCGTCTTGCGAGGCGTTCGTCTTGCGGGGCACCACTGTAAATGAGGCATTATGGTGTGTATTTGGGGCAATAATACCCATCCAGTCAACGGAAGGAGGTAATTGTGGGAGTGACTAAGTACTGCTTTAGTGGGTTCTTATATAGATCACCATGCTGATTTCAATCCTGGCATATTTACTTTACATGCTCCTCTCCTCTCAATAAAGATCTCTGCCTGTATTTATTCTAAGCTTTCCTGTTCTTTGCATGGCATTCCCTTTCTGTTACTTTCCCTTTCGCTTTCCTTTCCTTTCCTTCCAGCACCGGGTCTCTCAAATCCTAGACGCAGATCTCGTCTTAGTCTTGTCCGAAGGCGATCTCGTCGAGTGTGACGCAGCAGCCAACCTGCTCCTCAAAGAGGGAGGCCTTTTCACCACTTTGGTGAAGACAAACAAATAGATACTCTTGACCCAGGATTCCGGAAAGATTTTCGGTATTAATTCACTCAGTCCTGTATGGTCCTGTTCTTCATTCAGTCTCTGAACAGTTAATCATGGTAGTGTTGGCAGGACAGGTTTGGCCCGGGGCATTCTGACACTTGAGAGCCAAAGGTTTTTACAGTAGGGCAGAATTTATTCCCGTATTAAACGTGGAGGCCTGCCTCACTCTTCCAAAACAAAAAGAGAGATGCAGGCATATTTTCTAGAATAGCTGCTACAACCAAACCCTAAATAGTGTCAGCCCTGCCCACCTAGGAAACACCACTTTCTCCCATATGAAGTTAACCCCACCACCATTCTGAAATTTGAGATCAGATAATGAGGCCCTTCTGCAGGTGCCAACATTTATGAATTACACCCATGCAAATCAGAATAACCTTTTATTATGTAATTGCTCTACAGAGCTTTGGAACACCAAAGACAATTAGCTCTTCTCACTTTTTTCCATTCTTTAGCAAGCAAGCCAAGAGAGTCTTTTTCCTTTCAGCATGTGAGGAATAATTGCTCTACTACAACTAGGTCTATTACAGTTTATTTTAACAGTGCTTTGTGCCTTTTTGTTATTTTTTGTTATTTTTGTTTTGAATCTGTAGCATACAAATTTTAGATACCTTTTAGGGTACCTTTTAGATACCTTTGAGGTGGGTTGTAGGTGTTTTGTGTGTGTGTGTTTTTAAGATAAGCAGCCTATGAATTTAATTATATGCGCGAAAAGATAACTCATCATCCAAGTGTGGATTCTTACATAACAAAAGAAGTGTAGGTCATCACTGTGCAGGGAGGGGTACATCAACAAACTGGGGGGAACCCTAAGATTTAAATAAATTAAAAAAGGAACTTCAGAGGAAAGACTCTAAGGGGGCAGGAAGCAAAGCCCAAACAAAACAGCCCATAGAGGACTGAGCAAAGACTGTGAAGTATTTATGGTGAAGAGAAGGGATGGGAAACAAGGGAGGATTGGAATGGAGTATCCCAAAACAGGGCTGGCTGGCTGGCTGGCTTGAACCCTAAGAGGAATGCTCTGCTCTGCAACTGAGATGTCTCAGTTGGTAGACCATGAGACCCTCAATCTCAGTTGTGGGTTTGAACCCCACATTGGGTGAAAGATTCCTGCATTGCAGGAGGTTGGGCTAGGTGACCCCTGTGGTCCCTTCCAAGTCTACAATTCTATGATTTTGTAGCAGTTCCCACTACTGGGTATTCCAGCATTCTCCTTTGGGACTCGGAGATGGGATCCTGCATTCCACAAGGCAGTGTCAATGCGTCGGGAATTTCCCTGCACCTGTCAGCTATATATCCCCAGAGAATCACAATGTGCTCTTTACTCATTCCCTTGGAATGATGCTACTGGTCATATATGGAAACAGGATGCCTTAGGTATACATCTTATTTTATTTTTTTTAAAAGGTACTGCATTTTTCTGTGTATAAGACGCCCCCATGTATAAGACGACCCCTATATTTTTAAACCCCAAATTAAGAAATTAAGTTGTTTCGCTTTTGGGGGTAGGGGTGGTAACTTCTGCCAATCGCTCACCCACCTGCCTGCCACTGCCGATCACACACCTCACTGCAGCTGCCAATTGTCTGCCCTTTCGCCGCCACCACCAGCCCACCCACCCACTTGCCACAGCCGCCAATCACCTGCCCAATTGCCGCAGCCACAACCAATCGCCAGCAGGCCTTGCCACAGCCACCAATCACCCGCCCAGTCACCACTGCCAATCTCCTGCTTGCTGCTGCCATTAATTCACTATCTGTGTATAACAGGCTTCCTCAGCCTCGGCCCTCCAGATGTTTTGAGACTACAATTCCCATCATCCCTGACCAATGGTCCTGCTAGCTAGGGATCATGGGAGTTGTAGGCCAAAAACACCTGGAGGGCTGAGGTTGAGGAAGCCTGGTGTATAATATGACACCCAATATTTGCCCCCCCCCCTTTTTTTAGCAAAAAGCATTGTCTTATACACAGAAAAATACAGTAATTTCTGACTCGGTCTGCAGCAAGCCCTCTCTTCAAACCCCAGCTCAGCTTTTGCTGTTGTGGCTGCTGCTGGTTCACAGGTTTCACACACTCTTAAATCCTTAATAAGTGGCTCAGCCCCAATGCATTTTAGCTGTGCATAAGGAACAGAGTGTGGGGTCCTCCACCATGTTGCTTGCAAATAATGCTGCTGGTCCAATAATTGTACGAACTCGGATCTAGATGATGCCTGGTAGGGAAATGAAATAATTTAGATATGTCTTTTAATTGTAGCACCGGGTCCACACCATCTTGACTGCAGACCTGGTCATTGTGATGAAGCGAGGGGTCATTTTGGAGTACGACACACCCGAAAATCTGCTGGCCCAGGAAGACGGCATCTTTGCATCCTTTGTTCGGGCCGACATGTGAAAGGGCTGGGGGGAAATGCATGCCACTGGCTTTTCTAATGCCTGACTTTTCAACGATTGAGGAAAAAACACACATGTATATTTTCTATACACTGTAGCATCACTGCAGACTTTGCCAAGGATTTTTGCATCTGTCTACTTTTTATAAAGCCGAAACCTGTTATGTACGCTGACTTCAGTGCAATAAATTCTTCTTCACAAAACGCTAGGCAATCCTCCCTTGTATTTCCTTAGCAATACAATCCCTTGGCATGGAGAGAGTTGGCAATTTCTTGGAGTACTCTGAGTCGAAATGTTCCCCTTTTTTGGTGCGCGAAAGGATTTACAGCACTGGGAATGGTAGCTGAATTCCTGGGTGGACTTTGCAGATGGAGAACGGTCCCAATCATTTTCCTCTGGGGGAGAAGAGAAGGGATAGGTAAAATCCAGATAAACACAATTATTGCTAACTTCTATTGAAAGCAAAGGAAAAGGATCTGCCATCTGATTTCATGCATGCTTCCTCAGAAGTAAAGTTCAGTATAGCCATGTGCTTAGGACCTGTACTAACAAACCCAACTCTTTTAAATGGATAATAATAATAATTTATTATTTATACCCCACGCATCTGGTGGGGTTTCCCCAGCCACTCTGGGCAGCTCCCGACAGAATATTAAAAACATGATAAACATTAAAAACTTCCCTAAACAGGGCTGCCTTCAGATGTCTTCTAAAAGTCAGGTAGTTGTTTATTTCCTTGACATCTGATGGGAGGGAACAGCCAGAAGGCCCTCGGAGCCGGACCTCAGTGTCTGGGCTGAATGATGGGGGTGGAGATGTTCCTTCAGGTGTACTGGGATTTCATTGCCACTATTTTTAAAAAAATGAAATATGCTCTGTGTCTTTTGCAGTGAAGTCTGTTTTCCTTCAGGCAAAGTCCCAACCTGAACAGGAAGTCTTTGCATGGACAGGCAGAGTCCCCCAGATCCCGGGCGCCACCCCCCCCCCGTCATGTGGAATAATGACTCAAGACAACATGCTATGGGATTAAATTGGCCACAACTTAATTATATTTCAGATGTGGGTAGACCTTGGCTCAGGCATTGGGCGTTCTCCCTCCCCAGTCCCCAGCCGGGGACTTAGGGAACATCAGGGTTATCCAGTGTGTGTGGGGGGATGGGCCGGCTCTGGAGAACATATGTTCAAGCAGAGATAGCCGCCCCCGTTACGCCGCCGCCGCAGGGGAGATCAATGACCACCTCTCGGCGTACGGTCAAAGCCTCCCTTCAACGGGGAACCCTGGTATCGCCACTGCAAAGAGGAAGACTAAAGGATTCTGCCCAAGGCCTGCTACTGCCAAAGTTGTGACGTTTTGCTACGGGAAAGGCCAAACCTGCCAATGCAGGGAAATTCCTTTCCGGCCCTTTGACAGCGATCTTAACGTAGCAGCGCCCGCATACCTATGAAGAAAAGTTAACCTGCAAAATGAGACTTAGCTGAGGGTGGGAGAAGCTCTGGAGCCAAGTGAGGATTCCCAGGTAAGATCCTCCCTCTATTGTGTGGGCAAGTAGTCCCTCCCCTACCTGGCCTGGTCTCCTTGGCAACACTTCTCCCAGGCGGGATTGGACAACTGACTGAGGTAGGTGGAGACCTCCAGGTATCCTACCTGAGGGAAGGCGAAGCCAAGCCTGTGTTGATGGAGCCGCTCCATATCCAGGGGCTGCGCGCGTCCATGCAAAGGGCGCCCCCCCCCCCGTTTTATGTGGGGAGCGGTCATTACAGCAGCTAGTCTGTGTGTAGACAAAATTATTCCAGTACCTATGAACCCCATACTACCTAGAGCAGGGATGGGGGGGCATTGCCTCTGCATGCTGTTGGACTCCAAACCCCATCAGCCTGAGCCAGCATGGCCAAAGATCAGGGATGTAGCTCAGCTGTGGAAGTCACTGTGTTGGCTATCCCTGCAAACATGTATATCTGGCGGCTCACTGTGCAGCACCTCCTGATGATTGTATGCAATTTCCCCCATATATTTTGGCAAATTTTGGCAAAGCATTATTTCCCCTAACCCAGCCTTTCTCAACCTGTGGGTCCCCAGATGTTTTGGGACTACAACTCCCATCGCCCCTAGCTAGCAAGGCCAGAGCTCAGGGGTGATGGGAGTTGTAGTCCAACAACATCTGGGGACCCACAGGTTGAGAACCTTATTTATTTTGTAAAATTTATACACCGTCTGATTGCAAAAGAAAACCTCAAAGGAGTTTGCAAAAAAGATAAAACCATATAACCAAGGAAACGTTTGCAATGCATTAAAACACAAGAGGTTAAAATAACAAAAAAGGATTAAAACTGACACCAGCATTTCTAAGCCTCTGGTTAGGCTTGCCTAGATGAGAAAGTTTTTAGCAGGTGCCGAAAAGAGTAGAGTGAAGGTGCCTGCTTGATCGCAATAGGCAGAGAGTTCCAAAGGTTTTACAAATATAATGTGGCATCTGTGGTATTATGTGGCATCTGTAGCAGTGCCAAATTCACCAGTTGAAGCAGTTGAGTAAGGCATTTTTGTATGTCATTATTGTGGATATTTGCATTCATATGCACACATAACCATGGTATATGTGTTTTTGAACATAGGTAAAGGTAAAGGGACCCCTGACCATTAGGTCCAGTCGTGACCGACTCTGGGGTTGCGGTGCTCATCTCACTTTATTGGCCGAGGGAGCCAGTGTACAGCTTCCGGGTCATGTGGACAGCATGACTAAGCCACTTCTGGCGAACCAGAGCAGCGCACAGAAGCACCATTTACCTTCCCACCGGAGCGGTGCCTATTTATCTACTTGCACTTTGACGTGCTTTCGAACTGCTAGGTGGGCAGGAGCAGGGACTGAGCAACGGGAGCTCACCCCGTCACGGGGATTCGAACTGCCAACCTTCTGATCGGCAAGTCCTAGGCCCTGTGGTTTAACCCACAGCGCCACCCGCATCCCTCACAGTTGGAATGCAAATTCTGAAGGCTGCATTTCAGTTCAAATGTTATTTGGCGAAGCGTGAATTAAGTAGGTATGAATTAAATACTGAATGGAAATTAGAACCCCTCCCCAAATGCCTAGGAGCTACAAAAAGGCTCTGAGTAAAAGCAATAATCTTTCATGGAACAAGCTGCCTCCTAGAAATGAAGAACCATCCTTGTGTTTCTTTTGGGATTGTGAAAACAGTTTAATATCGGCGCAGAACTTGCCCTGAAAGCAAGTCCTCCACAATCTGTCCAAGAGGCTGCCACAATTATTTTTGCAAATTACTGAGTGCCTTGACCAGGTTCTAGCCTTTTCTATGTCGTTCTCCAGAGTGGAGTCTATTA
This sequence comes from Podarcis erhardii, assembly GCF_964252035.2. NCBI lineage: Eukaryota > Metazoa > Chordata > Lepidosauria > Squamata > Lacertidae > Podarcis > Podarcis erhardii. The sequence goes on along the minus strand of NC_138500.1, from coordinate 12,505,260 downwards.
AGATTATCGTTTCTTGTGAGATAAGAGGACTTTGACTCTTGCAAACGAAGAGCGAGCATGAGACTCGTATCTCAGTCCAAGTCAATTGCACGCCAAAGGAGCGAAGTTTAGTTGCAAGCTATTGGCAGCCCCGTGTGGGACATTGCTGCCCAGATGAGTTGTAGAATCATAGAATTGTAGAGTTGGAAGAGACCACAAGGGTCATCTAGTACAACGCCCGGCAATGCAGGAATCAAATTAGGATGAATGCTCAATAAACTGGGCACCTGGAAGCAACCTGGGTCTCCCCAATCTTACTCTTAAGTCTAGACCACAGCACACTGCCTATCTGATCACTGTCTCAGTTGAGCATCTCACTGGCTTCAGGTTGACAGTTAAAGTCACATGTACTTTTCTAAACTTCGTTTTATACATCAGCCTCATTGTTTATCCTTCTGATTATGAACCCTAATAGTTGGCTAGGGTGGGGAGAGTGGAATCAGATTTCCAAGAATTCAAGTTTCCATTAAACAGAAGACGTTGAGTGCCAGAATTATACACTCAAACCAGTGGGAAAACTTCACGGCCTCCTTCTGCTGTGCCCTGATTAGCTTTGTTTTGTTTTGAAATGGGTTTTGGCCTGCATGATTTCTTCAGTTTCCACGGCATATTTCTCAGGGTATGTGTGTGAGAGAGATTTACGCTAAGGAGACCTTTTTATGAGAAGACCAGAGGTTTAGAGGAAACGATTCTCCGGCGTTCAAACAGCAACAGGTTGCACTTCGAATGCAAATAATGCACACCATTTTGGGCCTTGACCTTTGGGCAACCACTGCAAGATTTAGAAGACAAGCTTAGCTGGGCACAATCCAGGGAAACTCAGTTACAAGGAAGCCGTATTGAAGTCAAGGGAGTGACTAAGTTTTCCAGAGGAGGACACAGGCCCAACCGATGTCTTCCAAAACCTTCCATGGCTGCAGGGCTGTCACACCCATGAGGCCTGATGAGGCAGTAGCCTCAGGCAGCAGATCCAGTCTCCGCAGAGAATGGTGTTATTCAGTGGTCTGTGTTTGCCTGAGCTTGAGCCTGGACTAAGGATTTATGAGCTCCTGTGTCCTGATTCGATACATGATGTCCAATCACAGAACATTTCAGGACTTGGGCCTCTGCCATTGGCCCTTGGAGTCATGATTCACAGCTTAGAAGTTGAGACAGCCAATCATGTTGGGAGTGGGAGTGGCCTAGGCTTTCAGGAATGTATATAAGCAGTTGCTTTGCCCCTGTTTCCTAGTTATGTAGGTCATGAAATGTTCTGGCTGTTATCACTGTGTCTTGCCTCGTGGGAACCCACCAGTGATCTATGGAGGAAGACTTGGCGGGGCTACAGAGGAGGAGAAAATGGGAGCGGGAGAGTGTCTTCTCAAATTCCATGTCCAGTACTGGGATGGACCTCCAAGTGTTCCTATTTTCCAGGGACAGTCCCGGATTTACAGAAGCTGTCCCGGTTTCTGATTTGATCCCAGAATGTCCCGCTTTTCCTTAGGATGTCCCTATTTTCATCAGAGTGTAGAGCTCTGCAACACCCCCCCCCCCCGAGCCAAGGATATAAATAACTATGCAGCCTTTAGAAGACACCTGAAGGCAGCCCTGTATGGGGAAGTGTTTTTTTTAAAAAAAAGTGTTAAATGTTTTATTGTTTATTTTATTTATTGAATTTATATACCGCACTATACTGGCAGGTCTCAGGGTGGTTCACAGAATAAAATCAAAATATAAAACCACAAAATACATAATCAAAACAACAACAACAACAACTCAATAACTCCCCACCCCCCAAAACCCCCACATTTTAAAAGGGCATGGGATGTCAATCAAACCAACCAAAGGCCTGGTTTAAAAGGAACATTTCTGCATGGCACCTATAGGTGCCTGGGGAGAGCATTCCACAGACAGGGAGCCACTGCATAGAAGGCCCCGTTCACATGTTGCTACCCTCCAGACCTCTCGAGGAGGAGGCACACGAAGGTGGAACTCAGAAGGTGATCTCAGGGTCCAGGTAGGTTCATATTAAGTTTTCATATACATTGGAAGCTGCCCAGAGTGTCTGGGGCAACCCAGTCCGATGGGTGGGGTATACATAATAAAATTGTTATCATCATTATTATGGAATTCCCTATTCTGTGCAAATAGGACATTCCAGGATCAAATCAGAAACCAGGATGGCTTCTGCAGTATCTTCTGTGACATTGCAAGGGATCCCAGATCGCATGTCATGTACTGAGTTGAATAGGATCCAAAATGCAGCAGTCTGATTGGTCCTAGAGCAATAGGATCCAAAATGCAGCAGTCTGATTGGTCCTAGAACAATAGGATTCAGAATGCAGCAGTCTGATTGGTCCTAGGACAATGCAGCAGTATGACTGGTCTGCAGGAGCCACCCAATCCAGCTCCAGATAGAAGTGAATCCACAACCTGATTGGCCTACAGGAGAATTCCGGAATTAGCCAATCACGTGCAGCCCATTGTGTAAATAATGTATATAAAACAGATACTTTGAGGGGACTTTCATTCCCTCCTCACCACTATGAGCTGAATAAAGAGCATGAAATCCACTCTTGACTCTGAGTATATTTCATCGCACCTCTTAAATCACATGGCACAACAGCTTAGGGAGAGAACTATATTGCCTGCTGGGCCTCCCAAGAGAGGTTTGACCCCTATAAGGTCAGAAAGGTCATTTATTTCAGCCCCCCTGTTTCTTATGGAAAACAGCCAACCACCGAATCAACTGGCCGGGATGGAGACTCCGAAGATGGAGTTTCTTTGCTGTAGCATGTCACTGAGTCATATTCAGGCCAGAGGTTAAAAGAGAATTTAATTCTCTCTCTCTTGCTCTCTGCGTCAGTGGTGCTTGGACGGGGGCCAGAATCCCACCCCCCCGCTCTCTCTGTCCCATCCCCAAACTCAGGGGAAATGCTGAAAACTTTGCAACGATCTGTATGTCGAGGGAGGAGGAAGATGAGAAGAGGGAGGGCTCTGGTCGCTGCTACTGTTGATGTCAAGATCCCTCTCTCCTACCTAGCGCCATACACAGCCTCAGCCAGCCTTTCCTGAACTTAGATCTCCTTCATCCCCTCCACTCTCTCTCTCCTCCGCCCCTCCCTCTTCCTCTCCGCCGAAGAACATTTCCCCGGGCCAAGGCAGACCAAATAATGGCTCTGCCAACTCTCTGACCACCACGTCCAGTCTGCAGGCCAGGCGGCCGAAGAATCCCAGAGGGGAGCAGAGAGTGAAGAAGACCATCAATACCTGCATCTTAAATCCTGCCAGCTTCTTGGCTGCTTTTTGCCTCTTGGGGATTCAGCCGCCATGGAATCTCAAAGGATCTGGCCAGGCTGAGAGCCCAGGCTGCATCTGTTCTGTCGCTGCAGAATCTCCGTAAGTTTCCACTTTCTTTTTTGGGTCTGTCTGAGTTCCCTAAGTCGGTGTCCCCTTAATGCTAAGGAAGTCAGTTCAGGTGTCTGCAGCTGTTGCGGCTTCGCATTTTCATTTGGCATCCCCACACCCCAGGATTTAAAACAAGCTGTTATCCCCTCCTCTCAAAGTAACTTTTATGTAAGAGTTCTGGTGGTGGATTTTGAAAGTGATGCTCTGTGCTTTTGGAGAGCCCTTGAGGGGATTTTCTCCCTTGTCTAAGGCAGGGTTGGTACCTCAGGATAAGAACTTAATTCGTTCTGGAGGTCCATTCTTAACCTGAAACTGTTCTTAACCTGAAGCACCACTTTAGCTAATGGGGCCTCCTGTTGCTGCCTCGCCACCAGAGCACAATTTCTGTTCTCATCCTGAAGCAAAGTTCTTAACCCGAGGTACTATTTCTGGGTTAGCAGAGTCTGTAACCTGAAGTGTCTGTAACCCGAGGTACCACTGTACAAGTTACAAGAAGGGATTTCAGACATGCTCAGAGGAACTCTTATTAACATGGCACAGGGCTCATACTGAGGGAAAAAGAGCCCTCGCTTGCCCCTGCTCAGATTAAAAAGTGCCTGCAGGATGACATAGTCTTTCGTTTTTATTTTCCGTTTTCCAGGCTACATAGGATTATTCGTAGCAGACATTTCTGTTGAATATTATGTCAACACTTATAGGCATTTCACGTTTTACTAGTCAAGAAGCAGCAATCACCTAAGTTTTACTCAGAGTACATCCAACGAAATGCATAAACATGCCCAAGTTAGGTCCATTTGTTTCAATAGGTCTACTCTGACTTAAAACTTAGTTCAGCGCCGCTCCTTCTGTGTCCTTGGTTTGTTGTACAACTTTTCTCCTGACATGAAGCACATGTGCAAACGTGTTTAGGAGAACTAGCATTTTATTTGGAGGAATAGCATTTAAAATGCTAGAAGCAAGCTTTTGAGTCAAACAGGGCTCTTCAACCAGGCCAGATATTTATTGTTTGTTTGTTTTGCGGACCACAGGGTAATGGGATATCACTTTCCTGGGATACTGAATACTTGCCCTTAATAGTGTATCCCAGCCATTTCTGGATTAGCAACTTCTGTGTTTCTGGGTGTCATGCATATAGGAAGAGCCCTGTGTGACTCAAAAACTTGCTTCCTGCATTGTAAATAAACACCAGATTCCCAAACAAAGATGCTTTCTCTTTCTTGTATCGTGAAACTGACACAACTGCTAAGGCTCTGCTTATCCCTTAGTATTTCTCAGCCTTTGTTGGGAAGTCCCCCCAAATGCATTCATACACAGTATTCCATTTGCTAGAAACATGTCGGTATAATGGGGGAAAGAGTTTAAACAGTGTGTTTAACCTTTCATGTTGCCCAAGAAAGTACTAATACAACCCAAATGGCCTTGGGATGATGTTTATATGAGTTTAGTTGGAGAACGTGTGGAGTTCTGCTTTTCTAGGGCACAAATCCTTTGTGGGACTCATCCACAGAATCATAGAATGGTAGAGTCGGAAGGGACCCCGAGGGTCATCTAGTCCAACCCCCCCACAATGCAGGAATCTCAACTCAAGCATCCATGGCAGATGGCTATCCAACCTCTGCTTAAAAACCTGCAAGGAAGGAGAGTCCACTCCCTGCTGTCTGTTCCACTGTTTGAACAGCTCTTACCGGCAGAAAGTTCTTTCTAATGTTTAGCCAGAATCGCCTTTCTAGTAATTTGAATACATCAGTTTGGGTCCTACCCTCTTGAGCAGAAGAAAAGCGGCTTGTTCCATTTCTCATGTGACAGCTCTTCAGATTGACAAACTAAATATTTTTGCAGGGGGGGGGGGGGAGACGATTTCATTACCGAGGAATGCAAGTCCAGTGGAACCGCAGAGTTAAAGTAAATTATCAAATCATTAATTCTAGCATGAAGGGGGCCTACAAAATAATATAATTTGGCATCTGAACAATTGGCATTATTAATTGTATTATAATTTGGTATTGTGACAATGAGGCTTTTACTGGGTTATTGTAATTGAAAGCTAATAAAAAGTATTACACTAAAAAAAGGAAGTCCAATGGAATAATGAAAATGAATGCTTTGAAGTTGCAATCCAGAATTATTATTTTTTATTGACTTAAGAAAATTATACAGACAGCAAAACGAAGAAGTCTAAGTTAACATTGCCTTCTACCGATAAGAAATAATAATAACTATTAAAATAATGAAGATACTAAAAGTACATTTACTTCCCCTTTTGAACTTCTATTCTGGTAACAATATATTACTATTCTATAAGGATCTATTATATCCTTTGCTGTCCCATATATTATTTTATTTCCCAAATTCAGCCCACCCCTCTGCTTCCCTTCACCTGTGTGAGATCTTCCCAGCATATTTTTTTCTAGTTGCTTTAACAAAATAAAATAACATGAAAACTGATAAATTATAATTACCTCTTTTGTCCTTACACGCTTAACAATTGCCTATTAAGAGTTCTGCTGTAACACCATATTTCTTAATGTATTCACCTATACATTCCCATTCTGTATAGAATTTTTGATTGGAGCAGCCCAGAATTCTTGGATTTGTTTGTAACAAGAGTGCAAAAGTTCTCCTAGCTTGTACAGAAACCGTTGATCCTCAGATGAGAATCCCCACCCTCCTGGCAAATCTCCCCCAAGGTAAAGGTAAAGGGACCCCTGACCATTAGGTCCAGTCGTGGCCGACTCTTGGGTTGCGGCGCTCATCTTGCTTTATTGGCCGAGGGAGCCGGCGTACAGCTTCTGGGTCATGTGGCCATCATGACTAAGCAGCTTCTGGCGAACCAGAGCAGCGCACGGAAACGCCATTTACCTTCCCGTCGGAGCGGTACCTATTTATCTACTTGCACTTTGATGTGCTTTCGAACTGCTAGGTTGGCAGGAGCAGGGACCGAGCAATGGGAGCTCACCCCGTCATGGGGCTCGAACCGCCAACCTTCTGATCGGCAAGTCCTAGGCTCTGTGGTTTAACCCACAGCTCCACCCGCGTCCTACCTAGGCCTATAATCATTGGCAAGACTGGTGTGAATTAGTGGGAAGGGGTGACTTATGCAAGCTCCTTTCTTTCTCCAGGATCGGATAGAGAAAACAGAATACACGAGAGGTCTCTATAGGATTCTTCCATCCTCTCCACCTCTGCCCATTTTCGGTTGATTGGTGGACTATGGTGACAGGGAGATGTTGGCCCGGAAGAGTATCATCCCCGAAGAGTATGTCCTCGCACGGATCGCGGCTGAGAACCTGGGCAAGCCGCGCGTCAGAGACCGGCAACAGAAAGCCCGCTTCATCGCCAAGAACGGGGCTTGCAACTTGGCTCACAAGAACATCCGCGAGCAAGGACGCTTCCTGCAGGACATCTTCACCACCCTGGTGGACCTGAAGTGGCGCCACACACTGGTCATCTTCACCATGTCCTTCCTGTGCAGCTGGCTCTTCTTCGCCATGATGTGGTGGCTGGTGGCCTTTGCTCACGGGGACATGGACAAGCCGTGCACAACCAGCGAGGACATCAATAGGTGGAAGCCCTGTGTCACCTGCGTCAGGTAATAGCGACAACCATTGATTAAATTTCTTGCAACCCAAAGCAACTATACGAAAAGCAAAAGGAAAGCCGTACATTGATTAAAACCAGGGGGAAATAGACAAGAAAAATTAAATACAGTTGTACCTTGGAAGTTAAATGGAATCCGTTCCAGAAGTCCATTCGACTTCCAAAATGTTCAAGAACCAAGGCGCAGCTTCTGATTGGCCGCAGGAAGTTGCTGCAGCCAATCAGAAGCCGCAATGGACGTTCGGGTTCCAAAGAACGTTTGCAAAATGGAACAATCACTTCCAGTCTGAGATCTATGGATGAGGGGCAGTATACAAATTTTAACACACACACAAACACACACACACACACACACACACACACACACACACACCATTATCATCCAAAGTCCTAGCTGAATGTTCTTGCCTGGCACCTAAACATATCCGGTGTTGGCGTCAGGTGAGTCTCCCTGGGGAGAGCATTCCACAATTGAGGAGCCACCACAGAAAAGGCCTGCTCTTGTGTTGCTACCCTCTGGACTTCCCATGGAGGGGGCACTTGAAGAAAAGCCCCAGTTGATGATTGCATCCATCCACTTTCTCCATGCAATGGATAATTTTGCAAAAATATTCTATCATGTTGCCTCTTACTCGCCTTTTCTCTAAAAGCTCCCCTCCCCACTGGTCTCCCAGAACCAGAAGAGGCATGAAAAGAGCCGAGGAGAGATTGGTGACAGGCAGGCACAGTCTCTGATTGCTTGGGGAAAGCCCTGTAGAGGAGGGGACTTAGCTAGCTATGGGGAGGCAGGGACCTTCAGTCTCAGCAACTGCTTCATGGGGGCAAGACCTGCCAGAGATGAGTCGCTGTGCTCATTAGGCCTGACACTCCTATGCAGATCGTGATTTTGCTAATAAAGAGTTAATTCCATCTTGGATGGTGTGATTTACTGCTGGCTCATTCCTGACGGTACATAAGTTTCAGTAATGGATAACACAAGTCGCCCATCATACAGTATTTGATAATGGTGTGCATTGTTTCCCCTCTCTCCTTTCCCTTAGGTCTTTCACCTCCGCTTTCCTCTTCTCTATTGAGGTCCAGGTGACCATTGGCTTTGGAGGGAGGATGATGACCGAAGAATGTCCCATAGCGATCACCGTACTGATGCTCCAGAACATTGTGGGCTTGATCATCAACGCCGTCATGTTGGGTTGCATCTTCATGAAGACGGCACAGGCACACCGGCGAGCCGAGACCTTGATATTCAGCCGGAACGCGGTCATCGCAGTACGTAATGGCAAACTCTGCTTCATGTTTCGTGTTGGGGACCTGAGGAAAAGCATGATCATCAGTGCCTCAGTGCGGATCCAGGTGGTCAAGAAGACCACCACCCCTGAAGGAGAAGTCATCCCGATCCACCAGCTAGACGTCCCGGTAGACAATCCCATTGAGAGCAACAATATTTTCCTAGTGGCCCCTTTGATTATTTGCCACATCATTGACAAGCGGAGTCCTCTGTATGACATCTCCGCCAATGACTTGGCCAACCAAGACCTAGAGATCATTGTCATACTTGAAGGTGTGGTGGAAACCACTGGAATCACCACCCAAGCAAGAACGTCCTACATATCCGAAGAGATCCTCTGGGGCCACCGCTTCGTGCCCATTGTAGCAGAAGAAGAAGGGGCCTACGCTGTCGACTATTCCAAGTTTGGCAACACGAGCAAAGTCGCAGCGCCGCGTTGCAGTGCCAAGGAGCTGGACGAGAAGCCTTCCATCCTCATCCAGACCCTCCAGAAGAGCGAGCTGTCACACCAGAACTCCCTGAGGAAACGCAATTCCATGCGGAGAAATAACTCCATAAGGAGGAACAACTCCATGAGGAGGAATAATTCGTCCTTTGTGGTGCCCAAGGTCCAGTTCATGACACCGGAAGGAAACCAGAACTTGCTGGAGACATGACAGGTCTCAAGCAATCCCACACCCTATTCTGTAAAAAAAAGACCTCTTAAGACATTTCTGTTAACTCGGTGTAAAAAATTAATGGAGTTGGGAGCTATTTATTATGTGCAAGCACCAGGTCGAACCAAACGGAGCAGGGGTAGGGGACGTGTTGCCCTCCAGATGATGTTGGACTACAATTCCCATCATTCCTAACTTTTGGCCATGCTAGCAGGGTCTGGTGGGAGCCCAGAGCCCCATGACACCTGGAGGGCCACAGGTCCCTCACCCCTGAAATAGAGAGAAACACTGTAATTGTAGTGTAGTTGTCACTGACATGGTCTACCAGAGCCAGGCCCACCTTCCAGCATGTGTACCATTTTAGACCGGAGAACTTTCCTCTAGACGAGCCTTCCTCAGCCCAGTGTCCTTCAGGTGTTGCAGGACTTCAACTCCCATCAGCCTCAGTCAGCATGGCCAATGGGCAGGGGTGATGGGAGTTGTAGTCCAACAACATCTTGAGGGCACCTGGTTGGACAAGATGGTTCCATACAAAAATACAATGAATCCCTTCAGGTTTTTAAAGCACTTCACAGATGAAACTAGGCCAGTGTCAGGAGGGAGCCAGCAATAAATCACACACAGTAAGTGAAGTTAACTCTTTATTAGAAGAAACAGGATCTGTTCATGAGTGCCAGGCCTAATGAGCACAGCAACTCCTCTTCAGTAAGTCTTGCCCCTATGAGGCAGTTGCAGAGACTAAAGGTCCCCACCTTCCACAGCTGCCTAAGTCTCTTCCTTCCAGGGCTTTCCCCAAGCAATCTGAGACTGCGCCAGCATGCCTGCCACTTCATGCCCTCCTGGTCCTGGAAGACCATCAGAGAGGGGAGCTTGCTCCAGGCGAAGTTCAAAGTTCTGGCATTGCTGTAAACAACCCTAAATGACCTAGAGTACTTCTTGAACCAAGGATTTGGATCCAGCCTTAGAATTATGCTTAAATCAACAGGACTTGAGTAGAATGAACTGAAATATTACCATGTCCCTGCAGCGATCAGAAGTGGGTGGAAAAAGAGGTGAGGTAAAATTCACTTCACTATGTAGTAAGATAGTAAGATTCTGTGTAGGGTATGTTTACCAGCAAATACCACAGTTATTGTCATTCAAATCTTTTTTTAAAAAAAGAAAATAATGCACATCAGAAAACTATATTAAGAACCTCAGCATATGTAGATCTTCTAGTTGTCCACTTCATAAAGACAACCTTTTTAAATAAAGTTTCCCCCCACTTTCTTTGTTGTGGTGTGTAATTACGTTTAAGTTTCATGTCCTGAAACTCTGCCTATGCCCATCCATATCAGTTGGCTAGGATCAATGAGATCTGGAACTGTGATTGAGCCAACTGATGACAAGAAGAGACAACCTTGACTCATAACAATATCAGGACTGCAGCATCATTTCTCTAGGCCTGGTTCAAACACTGATTTTTCAAAATTCCATTATATATATTGTTATGGGGGTGGTGGCTAACTTGAATGATATTTGGAGGAGGGAGGTCCCCTTCCATGCAGGTGATTCTGTATCCAGTGAGTTTTAGAATCGAGTACAAGAAGCAGTTGAGCCATTTCTCCTTATCAGGAAATCGCCTTAGCTGGCCAGTTAAGCGCTCTCATCAGCATCTTAAAGATGCTGTGTTGCCATAGCGACAGCAAATGATGGTGATCTACAGGAAAGTGGGATAGGCATTTTCCCCACCTGCCTTCACCTGGCTAGATGCAACATTAACCTAGGATGGGGAATGATAGGTCAAGGAGGGTTTTTGTGTGTGTGAGAGAGAGTGTTTTGGCTGATGCTGGAAGCTGGATACACAGAGGATTGTCTTGCTCTGCGCTGGAACCAAAGCTATGTCTTTGAGATCCTCTGGAAACCTAACAGGGAGGGAAAGGTCTGTTGAAATGTCAGTGCTGTGAACCCTTCCATGCTAGGCTCAGGTTGTATGTGTGTGTAAATAAAACCATATATCCTAAAGGCACCACAGTCTCCGTTGACCTTCATTCCAAGGAAACTGAACCCCAGGTAAGATCTCGAACCATTGAAGTCTCTTGCTACTCAGAGATTTGGGACGCATGGATAGATCTAGCTATCACAGGAACATAGGAAGATGCCTTCTACTGAATCAGACCATTATTCCATTAGTCTAGCTCAGTATTGTCTACACTGACATTCCCAGTCCTCCCTGGGGATTGAACTTGAGACCTTCTGCTTGCAAAGCAGATGCTCTACCGCTGACCTATGGCAAAAAAATATAAGCTCCCCGTGTTGCTTACAGGCCATTAGACACTACAAGCAAGGCAAACAGAAGACACCTCAGAAAAGGAAAATGGGCTGGGAGGGAGGAGGAAGTACGCAAGATATAAGTTATTGGTTCCAAGCTCCTCTGATGACCAGCTGGGGAGGAAAACGTTGAGAAGTGGAGGAGCATAAAATACCATATTTTTCTCTCTATAAGACGCACCAGACTTCAAGACGCACCTGATTTTTGGAGGAGGAAAACAAGAAAAAAAAATATTCTGAATCTCAGATGCCAGAACAGCAAGAGGGATCACTGCGCAGTGAAAGCAGCAATCCCTCTTGCTGTTCTGGCTTCTGGGATAGCTGCGCAGCTTGCATTTGCTCCATAAGACACATACACATTTCCCCTTACTTTTTAGGAGGGAAAAAGTGAGTCTTATAGAGCAAAAAATACGGTAGTTGTTTCTCGGCTCTGCCAATGGATAGGCCCTGCATCCCTGTTCATTTCTCCATTGGTTGGGGAGGTTGGATGGGGGGTTTGTGAGCTGAGACTCCTGAATTGCAGGGGGTTGGACTAGATGACCCAAAGGGTCCCTTCCAACTCTAACAACTCTATGATTCCTCAGCAGAGCTGGTGGTGGCTCTGCATCAGCATTTTGTTTTTGCTTTGTTTTTCCAAAACAGGGCAAGGAAAGCCTTGCCAGTTTTGAAAGAAACAGAATAACTGATGGATGTCCCTTAGCTTATTTATGCTTTGGCTGCCTGGCTTATATTTATAGCCAGTTGCTGAAGGAGCTTGCTATGCCCTCTAACTGTGAAGACAGGTGACTCCGTGCTAAAGGAAATGGCAGAGTCCAAGCAGAGGGTCTCTTAGGAAAAAGAGAGAAGGATCCACAAGCTCATGGGAACCCTAAGGTATATGGAAGCACAAATCTGAAACCTTTTAAAAATTAAATCTAAGGGGGGCACAAAAAGAACCTCAAAACAGCCCCATGAGGACAGAGCATACTCAGTAACCACAGAATGTGTGTCAGTTAGGGAGGAGGGAAATTAAAAGGAAATGAGGAGGGATGGAACGGAGTATCTTGAAGACGGGCCTGGCTGGCTGGAACCCTGAACAGGAGTGCTTTTATTAGAAGGATAAAGGTAAAGGGACCCCTGACCATTAGGTCTAGTCGTGACCGACTCTATGCTTGCTGTGCTCATCTCGCTTTATTGGCCGAGGGAGCCGGCGTACAGCTTCTGGGTCATGTGGCCAGCATGACTAAGCCGCTTCTGGCGAACCAGAACAGTGCACGGAAACGCCGTTTACCTTCCCGCCGGAGTGGTACCTATTTATCTACTTGCACTTTGCCGTGCTTTCAAACTGCTAGGTGGGCAGGAGCAGGGACCGAGCAACAGGAGCTCACCCTGTCACAGGGATTCGAACCACCAACCTTCTGATCGGCAAGTCCTAGGCTCTGTGGTTTAACCCATAGCGCCACCCGCATCCCTATTAGAAGGATATGCAGTGGCAATATTTGTTGCTGCCCCTGCTTTCCTACAGATATTACTTATACACGAGTGACAAAGGCTCTTTAGATGTGGTTCTCTGTCAGTTCCACAGTGCACACTAGATTCCTGAGGCTGAATTCATTTACTCACATTCTGGGGACTGTAAATCATACCAGCAGCACGGACTCCCAGTGTCCCTGGGATCTTGGTGTCCCAGAGTACAACACTATTTATCTTTCCTTCTCACTGCCAGTTGGATGGCAAATGCTGTTGGAGCCATAGAGATATAAAAACAATGCAGTAACAAACCTCGTTGCCTGGAGATTGAATTTCCTTTCGATTGGGATAAAGCAGAGGGAAGAAATCAGAAGAACAGGGTCTCAATGTGGCTCTCCAGACTTCCCTCCATATCTGGATTGGATAAAGGTAAAGGGACCCCTGACCATTAGGTCCAGTCGTGGCCGAGTCTAGGGTTGTGGCGCTCATCTCGCTTTATTGGCTGAGGAAGCTGAAGTACAGCTTCCAGGTCATGTGGCCAGCATGACTAAGCCGCTTCTGGCAAACCAGAGCAGCGCACGGCAACGCCGTTTACCTTCCCGCTGGAGTGGTACCTATTTATCTACTTGCACTTTGACGTGTTTCGAACTGCTAGGTTGGCAGGAGCAGGGACCGAGCAACGGGAGCTCACCCCGTAATGGGGATTCGAACCGCCAACCTTCTGATCGGCAAGTCCTAGGCTCTGTGGTTTAACCCACAGCACCACCCGTGTCCCAACTTTTGTGTCTGGATTGTCACTTTTTGAAATATTGTAACCCTAGGCTGTCCTCTTCTGATGTGGATTGCAACCAGCAAACCACACAAGAAATGTTCGACAGTGGAACAGTCTCCCTCGGGAAGTTGTGGACTCCCTTTCCTTGGCGATTTTTAAGCAGAGGTTGGATGGTCATATATCATGGAAGCTTTAGCTGAGATCCCTGCATTGCAGAGGGTTGGACTAGATTCTATGATTTCAACCTGCATGATCTGCTTACTCAGGGCTGCCCCGAGACATTTTGCTACCTGAGGCAATTTTCAAGATAGTGCCCCCCCCCTTGTACAAAAGCTTACCAAACTGGCAGCTGAATCTGACTTCAACACTGGTGCATGAGGGCAGCTTAGGAGGCCCAGGAAAGGTCATGGGCCACCCAACAGCATTCGCTGCCTGAAGCGGCTGCCTCATTCTACCTAATAATAGGGTCAGCCCTGTAACTATTGCATAATACATAGAAACAGAGGAATAAGCTTGCATAAACTAAAATCTACTATGTTGGCTTCAGTATTTCTGCTTTTTCTTCATCATAGCAATTGACTCTGAGCTTATCAACCTTCCCCATTCTGGGGGTCCTGAAAACTATGGTGATGATGTCCTTTGTTTTCATCTAGGGCAGCCTTTCTCAAGCTGTGGGTCCCCAGATGTTGTTGGACTACAACTCCCATCACCCCTAGCTAGCAAGGCTAGAGCTCAGGGATGATGGGAGTTGTAGTCCAACAACATCTGGGGACCCACAGCTTGAGAATTGCTGATCTCAGGCAATGTTAATCTTTGCCCAGCCAGGAGGCTTGTCTACGAACTATGGCATACATCAAAAGGAAGAGATGAGTAGCATATTTAGGAGTATCATAGGACAAAAGACAGCACTGCTTAAAATGGAACATAATGTGAATGGGGCAGTTGCATTAAAACAGGCCCATAAAACTTGTGACACTCTGCATGCCTGGTCCCTTGGCCAAATATAATAAATCTCAAGTAGTTTCGGACATCTTTGCTTGCTCTTTCTTTATGCGAGTCCTAAAAACAGCTTCAAAGAGGCTAAATTTTGGCCCACTCCAGATGTTGTGTTTATTGTGCATTTATGATGATTTGTGTTCATGATGGTATCTGGGCAGTTATACTCAATCCCCTTTCAATACTGCTTGCACCTGCAAAAGTTTTGGGATGGAAATAGTGATTCATTTCCAACGCATGCACACAAAAGCTCATACCAATAACAAACTTAGTTGGTCTCTAAGGTGCTACTGGAAGGAATTTTTAAATTTCATTTCCAATCAGTGCATGTGCCATAACCTCCTGCTGGTATCCTGTGACTTTTTATACCATGAGAGATCCAGGGTTGTTGTCATCCCAATTTTGCCCTGATATAGTTCAAGAGCTCTCACATCCATACATCATCAGCTGGACCATAAAGAATGCTGGACCATAAAGAAGGCTGAACGCCGAAGAATTGATGCTTTTGAATTATGGTGCTGGAAGAGACTCTTGAGAGTCCCATGGACTGCAAGAAGATCAAACCCATCCATTCTTAAGGAAATCAGCCCTGAGTGCTCACTGGAAGGACAGATCCTGAAGCTGAGACTCCAATACTGTGGCCACCTCATGAGAAGAGAAGGCTCTCTGGAAAAGACCCTGATATTGGGAAAGATGGAGGGCACAAGGAGAAGGGGACGACAGAGGATGAGATGGTTGGACAGTGTTCTCGAAGCTACCAGCATGAGTTTGACCAAACTGCGGGAGGCAGTGGAAGACAGGAGTGCCTGGCGTGCTCTGGGCCATGGGGTCACGAAGAGTCGGACACGACTAAACAACTAAACAACAACAACATAGTTCAAGAGAGCCTTTCCAGATAGGGCAACATTAGGGAAGCAATGCAAAACCAATGAAGAGGATGATGTGTGGACAGTCCAGTATAAACCCACCACTAATGCACTATTGCAGAGTCCATGATTTGCTGCACAATTCAGAATGGAGGAGAAATTCAGTTCACACTAGAAGGCAAACCTACCAAATCTGCACTTTCTGAAACAGGATGCGAACTGAAACCCTGCCATGCTTAGAAATTCGCATTTCTCCAAATTTTGCAGTGCAGTTCTCCAGCCAGGTAATATCCAGCTAAATGCACATGCTAAGTTGGAGTATATAAATGCATGCATCTGTGAAAATAAAAAGTGAATTGTAGTAGGGGAAATTGCTTTGCAGCATTCCATACAAAAGTGAAATTCAGGAAATTCGCACTAAAGTGCTGATGAATTTTCATGAAGAATATATATCTGTATCTATAACTATATCTCTATAGATAAATAGATATAGATGTATCAAACTTATGTGGAAATACGAAGAACTGGATTTAAGACTGGAAAAATGAGAAACTGATAGAAACTGAAATGGTCAGATTCTCCCACCCCTATTCAGAATGCACATGGGGATATGGCAAGAGAAGATCAGAAAATATTCATCTATGCCACAGGAGTGGCAAGGATCCTAATTGCTAAAAACTGGAAAAAAGAAATTGTGCCAACAAAAAAGAAATGGTAAGACAAACTGTTAAGAGTATGTTGAACTGGCTAGATTAACAGAGGCAATTAGAGATCACACTAGACAAGAGTTTCAAAAAGCATGAGGGAAATGCAGAGAATACTTCACAAAACAGTGCCCTAAAATACATACCTGGACTTGTTTCAATTAATGTCTGCAGGAGATTTTGTGGATATTTAAGTTATAATTAGAAAAATCTTAATAATTATTCATAAAGGAAACAGCTTATAAGAAGTAAATAAGGAGGCCAGATACGGGATAAAGGAAGTCTTTTAATTGGTTGTTTGTATTGTTGTATGTCCCCTTCATGGATCACTGCCCTGCCGTGGTGAAGGGACTTGAATAACTCAGAGAAGCTATGAACTATGCCGTGCAGGGCACCCAAGATGGACAGGTCATAGTGGAGAGTTTTGACCAAACGTGATCCACCTGGAGCAGGAACTGGCAAGCCACTCCAGTATTCCTGCCAAGAAAACTCCATGGTCAAAGACTTAAAAAGCAGAGACATCACCTTACCAACAAAGGTCCGTATAGTAAAAGCTATGGTTTTCCCAGTAGTGATGTATGGAAGTGAGAGCTGGACCATAAAGAAGGCTGATCGCCGAAGAATTGATGCTTTTGAATTTTGGTGCTGGAGGAGACTCTTGAGAGGCCCATGGACTGCAAGAAGATCAAACCTATCCATTCTTAAGGAAATCAGCCCTGAGTGCTCACTGGAAGGACAGATCCTAAAGCTGAGACTCCAATACTGTGGCCACCTCATGAGAAGAGAAGACTCCCTGGAAAAGACCCTGATGTTGGGAAAGATGGAGGGCACAAGGAGAAGGGGACGGCAGAGGGCAAGATGGTTGGACAGTGTTCTCGAAGCTACAAACATGAGTCTGACCAAACTGCGGGAGGCAGTGGAAGACAGGAGTGCCTGGCGTGCTCTGGTCCACGGGGTCACGAAGAGTCGGACATGACTAAACAACTAAACAACAACAACGTTGTATGTTATGCTTATTGTATTTCTGTATTGGGGGGGGGTTATGCTATGTTGTAAATAAAATTTTCAATAAAAAATTAATAATAATGACTGGAAAAATTAGATACCAGAAAGATCACAAGTTCACTCAGGACTGGAAAAAGTTAACGATTTATCTGGAAAATATTTGTGATGAACAGACAACGCTAGTTGGATTTAAAGAGGCTTTGTGATGAGAAAGGGTATTGTAAAGAGAAAATGAGATGTAAGGATATTAAAATTGGCAATATATTATAAAGGAAATGCGGATCAAACATAAAAACATGAGGATTGTAGGAGGAGCTGGTGGAAGTCAAAAACTTGTAAATTGTTGAATATGGTTGTGTTTGAACGATTTGTAAAAGAAAAATCTTTAAAAAATTAATTTAAAAAAGAGCATAACAACAACAACAACAACAACAACAACAACAACAACAACAACAACAACAACAACATAATGCACATGGGGGAGGGGTAGAAACCACCCAGTTTGGAGGGGCCAGTTTCTTTATAGCTGGCAAACAGCTGTAAAGATTCAGTCCTCAAATAACTTTATCTATGGAGCTACTTTAGAACAAGCATCTCAAGAGCTGCAAACTTAGAGTAAAACTGCTCGTGGCCCGTGACAAAACAGCATAGAGAAAAGTGGATTCAAGAGACAACACTTCTTTATTCTTCTTCAGAAAACCTGCAGTTCCTCCTTGAGAGCAGCCAGTATTTTTAAGAGCTGAAAAGCACTTTGGAAAGAAAATCTGGGCACTAACAATCAGAATGGATGTACAATTTTCTTCTACTTCCAGCTGAGCCTCAAAGCAGTCCTGTAAAGTCCAGCTTCTGAATATAACCGTAAAGATGTATTGTGGTGATTAGGAATCTGCATAGTTACAAATAGGGCGCCTCGTTGAATGGAATAATTTCAGGTACTTTGTGATGGCAGAATCGACAACGCTAATGAGATTAGTAATGGGTCGAGAACAGAGGCTGAATGGGCATCACATCTGCATAAGAACATTGTGATTCTATTTAGAATTGGAATTGCCTTGACGTTGCATAAGAACATTGTGATTCTATTTAGAATTGGAATAGTCTTGGTGTTGCATGTAGGGCCCAATCCCCAGCAGCTCCAGGTATGGCTGTAGAAGAGTGAAATCCTGGAGAGGGGTAAGTCAGAATGGTGTCTTTCAGATGCTGTTGGACTGTACAACTTCCAAAAGCCCTGGCAAACATGACCAATAGTCAGGAATTATAAGAGCTGTAGTCTCCAGCAACATCTGGGATGCCACCGTTTAGCTACCCTGATGTATAATAATAATAATAATAATAACAACAACAACAACAACAACAATAATAATTTATACCCCGCCCATCTAGCTAGGTTTCCCCAGCCACTCTGGGCGGCTTCCAACACAATATTAAAATACAATAGTCTATTAAACATTAAAAGCTTCCCTAAACAGGGCTGCCTTCAGATGTCTTCTAAAAGTCTGGCAGTTGTTTTTCTCTTTGACATCTGGTGGGAGGGCGTTCCACAGGTCAGGTGCCACCACCGAGAAGGCCTTCTGCCTGGTTCCCTGTAATTTGGCTTCTCGGAGCGAGGGAACCGCCAGAAGGCCCTCGGCACTGGACCTCAGTGTCCAGGTAGAACGATGGGGGTGGAGATGCTCCTTTAGGTATACTGGGCCGAGGCCTTTTAGGGCTTTAAAGGTCAGCACCAACACTTTGAATTGTGCTCGGAAACGTACTGGGAGCCAGTGTAGGTTTTTCAAGACCGGTGTTACGTGGTCCCGGCGGCCGCTCCCAGTCACCAGTCTAGCTGCGGCATTCTGGATTAGTTGTAGTTTCCGGGTCACCTTCAAAGGTAGCCCCATGTAGAGTGCATTGCAGTAGTCCAAGCGAGAGATAACTAGAGCATGCACCACTCTGGCGAGACAGTCCGTGGGCAGGGAGGGTCTCAGCCTGCGTACCAGATGGAGCTGATAAACAGAACTGACCTGTGCCTTAGACAAAACTCAGCTAAATGGACCAATGATCTGACTCTATAAGGCAGCTCCTTATAGACCAACAGTGTATGTAACTCAGAGAAGTGGGGGCTGTGGCCCTCCACATCAAACTAGAATTAGGGAGATTCAGGTTTAAATCCCTTCTCAGTTCCCAGTTCTATAAAGTTCCTTGAGTCAGACACCATCTCCCAGTACTTATGTGCATATAATTTTTATTAAATTTTCTGTTTTACAATTTAGAATACTCATTTAAACAACCTTAAGAAATCAATGACTTCCCTTCTTCTCTTTCCATGGTTCTTTTTGCATATCATAAATCCCTGCATATTTTACGTAAACTAAACCATTCAGTATTCCATTATTGCATCCATCACAACTTATTTACACTGTTGGATTTATCTTAATGCTGCCAACGTTTTCAAGTGTACACAATTGCCCCCCCCCCATATATTCAATAAACATTTTCCAGTCTTCTTTAAATGTATGTTCTTCTAGTTCTCTTATTTGATATGTTAGGTCCACAAACTGAGGGACGCGGGTGACACTGTGGGTAAAACCTCATTGCCTAGGACTTGCTGATCGTAAGGTCGACGGTTCGAATCCCCGCGGCGGGGTGAGCTCCCGTCTTTCGGTCCCAGCTCCTGCCCACCTAGCAGTTCGAAAGCACCCCTAAGTGCAAGTAGATAAATAGGTACCGCTTTATAGCGGGAAGGTAAACGGCATTTCCGTGTGCTGCACTGGTGCTGGCTCGCCAGTTGCAGCTTCGTCACGCTGGCCACGTGACCCAGAAGTGTCTTCGGCCGGCGCCGGCTCCTGGCCTCTTGAGTGAGATGAGCGCGCAACCCTAGAGTCAGACACAACTGGCCTGTACGGGCAGGGGTACCTTTACCTTTACCACAAACTGAGCATATTCCACCAGTTTAAGTTGCCATTCTTCTGTAGTTGGGACCTCGCTCATTTTCCATTTTTTAGCTAAAAGAACAGGGGCCACACCACCATCTCCCAGTCCTAACCATCCTCGCAGAGTTGTTGTGAGGAAGAAATGAGCAGGGGAGCAATAGGTACACGATCCTGAGTTTCTTGGAGGAAGGGGTTGGATTAACAGCAGCAGCAGCAGCAACAACAACTTCTGGAATCACTGCTCAGAAGACGTTGTGGCGATCACACAGGGTCCCCGAACGTTTAACGGTCTATTGATCCCTGTGCCACCACTGTGCTCGCTTCCCCGCTGCCACCAACCAGTTACTCTCTGGTAAAACACGGAGTCCAGTCAGTTGTTAAAAGTGAACCCAAAAAATAAGTTTATTTTACAAACGTTAACAAGTTTATGGTTTCTCAGATAATATTCCTGTCAGTATCTTAACTTTAGTTTCTTTACCTTCCTAATACCTTCTGACTGATTATCTCAACTGTTTGACTGACTCCTCTTAACAAATTCTTTCCCTCTCTCACACCAGACTAGCCCAACCCACAGTCTTATCTTCCCTCTCTCATCTAACTCCAGACTGTCTTCTCAACCACTCTAACTCTAACTCCCCCCCAAAAAACCTCTGTGCTTAAACCTTATACACAGTTAACTCCGGCCCTTGGGTTCCCATTGGTTAGTCCTTTTACAATTAGTTAACCCTTTCCTTATGAACCCAGTATGATGTCACACACCTAGGAGGGAAAAACGCCACAGAAGTCATCCCAGCAATGCATATTCTGTGCTAGAATGCGGCTCAAAAATGCTTGGACGAATTACAAGTGCACCGCCTCTGAGCATGTGTAGAGTGTTTGTCTCTCTTGAATGAGCAACTGCAGATAGCCCTTGAAGAACAGGCTAGGCCACATGTCGGCATCTGTCTGTGTTGAGAGGCAATGGGGTACGCCTCGAGGGGTGAAGTCAAACCACGGCACTAGCGGCACTGAAGTGACCTCCCCAGGACAAAAGTTGGGACAGTGTGTATGGAGGTGTGTATGAAGTGACCCCCCTTCTCGGCCTCGCTCATGTGGTCCAGAGGAAAGCAGAGCAATTGGTTTGGCACCAACTTGGCTACAGGAGTTGCCGGAAGGAGATGTACAAGACACCACCCACATCTTAGGGACTCCACTGCAGATTTTTGTAGGGTTTACTCCTTAGCCTTTTCTTCTTCTGAAGTTATCCGGTAAGGCAGTGGAGGTTTAGGATCAGAATTTTCCTTCTCCTAGATGGGCTCTAGGAGAGCTCATTTCCCTCTATAGCACCTGCAGAAACTGCCTTCTTGACCGTTGTGTGATGGCCTGGGACTCAGGCTTGGACTCGGAACCAGAGGAGTCTCGGCCCGCACCGGATCCTCGTATCTGAACCGAGTCTGGGGCCTGATTCTGAAGAGCCCCAGTCTGCACAGGTTCCCCTGCAACAAGCTCCAGCTGGACTGAGTCAGGGGCCTGAGCCTGCCCTGGCTCCAGATGCGGGGATTACCTTGATGCCTTCTGCTGGACAATCACATGCAGCTGCTCTACTACCAGTTGGGTCAGAAGAGGCTGAGGTGGCCCCTAGGTCTAGTAACCTACCAACGTCTCCCGAGCTGCAGAGACTAAGGTCTGAGAGAAGGAGAGACCTGAGTACTCGCAGGAGGAGTGCTCGCCTTAGGCGAGACAGGGAGGTGAGTCACCAGGGGATCACGACCGACCGTTACCCCGACAAAGATAAAAGGCTGTCGGACCCGTCCCAGGTTGCGGGAGCAATGTTGCTGTTTGCTAGAACTTGCCTGAGACCCTGTGCCTGACCTAGCCTGGTTTCCTGTCTTGGCCCTGTTGGACTGACTCCTCATGGAATCCTTGGATTTTGGGACCAGACCTGGACTGCGTTGCTCAGGTTAACCCTGGGGCCCAGCACACATTGGACCCACTATTGGTCTTGTCCGCTCAATCTGCCGGAGCCTGTCTTCACATTCATGGGAGGTCCCTAACTCCCTGAGGGTTTGAGACCTGGTTTAGCCAGCCAGTCAAAGCTATTCCCAGGATGTGGCCAAGGAGCCACATGAGATGGTGAGTGCAGGGTGGGGGCCAAAGGTGGAAAACCACCCCAGAAGGAGCACAATGTGTCCCCTACCAGAGGTTCTATCCCTCCCCTAACTCCCTATGCACCTTGTACAACACATCTACATCAGGCGATGTACTATCCAGCAAACCACTCCTCTTTTCAGAAAATTAGTGCTGTTGACAGAGCGATCCTATGTGTGTCCTATTGAGTCCAGTGGATTTGACCTCACTTAACAGATACAGCATTTCCACTTCAAAGAGCTTTGCCAAAACCAGCAGAACTACAAAGGCATCCCAAACTTGCTTAGCTCGCTCAGTTTTCAGCAGCACGCTTGGGTGGTCATTTCTTAGATTTAGAGTTTCTTTTCCAAGAGATGATTCAATAAATAGTATGAAATACTGGTCCTTCTCAGACGCACATAAGTGTTTCTAAATGAGGGTCTAAAGAGAGACTCATTGCAGCCGCTCCGATTCAGTAAGTTATGGTAAACCATTCTCCTCCTGTTTCCATCCTCGGAGGGTAAGGAATATTTAATCAAGTCACGCTCATTTGTAAGGTAACAGCAGGCACTGCACTGAAGTTCTCATTTTTCCAGCGCATTGTGATTGTATATGTTAGGAAATACTTTCCTACTCCATTTTCAGCAGTAAATTCCTTCAGATTCACTAAGCAGTGTGTATATCTTTAAATCAACAAAACAAGCTGATTTGCTCTGCCTTACCGGGGTGGAAAATATCAGGCTCCGAGGCCGCAGATAGAGGACAGAGGAGTGTGTGAGTAGTTGCAACGTTTGGGAATTTTTACTTAAGAGAAAATATGAGCGAGAGGAGATATTATAAAGGTGTGTAGAATTATACATGGTGTAGGGAAAGCGGGTGGAGAGAAGTTTTCTCTCATAATACTAGAAGCCATTGAAGCTAGAGTTGCCATATTCCCAAAAATGAAAATCTGGATAAAGTTGTTGAGCTTTAGAAATATCTCCCCCCCCCACAAAAAAACAAAAAACAACCCCAGACATATGGTTGCCCTGTTGAAGCTGAATGTGAGAAGATTCAGAAGAGATCTAAGAAAGTACTTATTCACACCGTGCATAATTAAAATACAGAATTTGCTCCCATGAGATGTAATGGTGGCCGCTAATGTGGATGGTTTTAAAAGGCGATTAAAGGTAAAGGTAAAGGGACCCCTGACCATTAGGTCTAGTCGTGGCCGACTGGGGTTGCGGTGCTCATCTCGCTTTATTGGCCAAGGGAGCCGGCGTACAGCTTCCGGGTCATGTGGCCAGCATGACTAAGTCGCTTCTGGCGAACCAGAGCAGTGCATGGAAACGCCGTTTACCTTCCTGCCACAGTGGTACCTATTTATCTACTTGCACTTTGACGTGCTTTCGAACTGCTAGGTTGGCAGGAGCAGGGACTGAGCAACGGCAGCTCACCCCGTCACGGGGATTCGAACCACAACCTTCTGATTGGCAAGCCCCAGGCTCTGTGGTTTAACCCACAGCGCCACCCACATCCCAAAAGGCGACTAGACACCTGTAAAATAAATATGTAACACACAATAGGTTTAACAGATTAAGGGCCATGAAAACTAAGCTATTGGGATGCGGTTGTTAAAGTAACAGTGACATAGCCTGTGTTGTGGCACGTTCCATTCTTGAAGGACTGCCAGACATCTTTAGTGGCTTTCTGAGGAGAGTTGGATACTTAGTGAGAGGAAGTAACCAAGTGCGGGAGAGTGGCCCAGTTACCAACTGGGTAGCAGGGAGTGACTGAGTGGCCGCCGACCAACCAGGAGTGGCCAACTGGTGGTCCAGCTGAGAGACTGACCTACTGAGCAGTGGAACAACTGAGGGAATGAATAGTGGCCTGAGCAAGCAACAAAACTACTCGCCCAGTGAGCTGGCAGAATGATAGACCGGATGATCAAGTGACCAAGTACCAACCAAGTGGTCAGTGTAGCAAATGGCAGAATGACTGACCCAGCGAGCAGCAGACTGGCGAGGCAGTGGAGTGACCAACTGGATGGCCGAATGAACAGCAGGGTGACCGACCAATTGAGGTCCGATTCACCAAGTGGCTGGCTGGCCAAGTGATTGCCGAGCAAGTGAGAGAGGGGTGGAACAACTGACCAAGTGAGCAGTGGACTGACTGAGCAGCAGTGTAGCTGACCAGTTAACTGACCAACTGACTGGGCAGCCAGTTGAGCAGCAGAGTAACAAAGCCAGCTGGTGCTACTCCACACTCCCCCTCTCCTTTGAGGTAAAGTACATTGTAGTTCTGAAATTAAGAAAATTACTCACAAAGAATTAACACAAAAAGTCACATTTCTCTAATCATGTAAATGTGGCTTTCTTCCCCAGGGTCTTTATTTCAAAGATGAATAAAAAAATATATAGAAACGTCAAGTTTTAAAAAGCTCTCTCTCTTCTGGTAATGAGCACAGTTACTAAAGGGTGTGCAATGATTCTGAGGCATAATAGATGTCCTACTCCATCTGTGTAGGCTTCAGTTAGGTGCCACTGATAATTTAGAAGGTCCCTGAGAGATAGATAGAACATGTTCTTACCTTCTTTTCACATCACTGGAGATGCAGAACCAAGACATCCAAACTGAGAACGTACAGTTAAATTGTGTAATACTACCCAGGCTCAGCATTTAGAGAACTGAAGGCTGATGTTTTAGAACATGGCAACACGAAGCATGAGTGTATTTCTTTCCTTTTACCATACGAGAACAAAATACCCATCACGTGCAGGGAATGAGCATGGAGTTACTTGACCATTTGTGGTTGTCGATCTCTGTAGCTCATGAACGTTCTTAGAAGAGTAGGAATCCTGATCCATTGATACATCTAGCCAGTGGTATAATGGTCTGGGGTTGAGGCAGGTCAAAGACTCCACTATATTTGCAGCAGGATCTTAAGGGTCACTACCTCCGTTGTCCCAGAGCTACCTAACCAACATAAAAGGGGATAGTATTTTTTTTAGCCCTAGTGTGCTACGAAGCTAAGAATTTGGGAACACTGAGAACCCAAGGTGTTTCTGTTCCAGCAGAATGGTGCAGATGCAATGGGACTTCATGGAAAACACAATTTGAAGTCCCTCCCAAATGAGATATTGGAGCTCTCCAACTCATTTGCCCATGTAGGTGCATAGAAAACAGTAGAAAGGCAACACATGGAGTTCTGCAATAAACTCCCAATTATTTATTGTACAATTATTAGATTATTGTATAATGTTGAGATCCAGCTCCGAGGGCCTTCTGGTGGTTCCTTCACTGCAAGAAGTGAGGTTACAGGGAACCAGGCAGAGGGTCTTCTTGGTAGTGGCGCCCGCCCTGTGGAACGCCCTCCTGTCAGATGTTAAGGAGATAAGCAACTATCTGACTTTTAGAAGACATCTGAAGGCAGCCTTGTGTAGGGAAGTTTTTAATGTTCGATGTTTTACTGTGGTTTTATAACTGGGCAAAACCTGCCACTTGTCCCACAGATCAGCCTCCATACCTGAGCACTGGAAAATAGTCAATGTAGCACCAATTGTCAAAAAAGGATCTGGGGCGGATTCTGTTAATCACAGTCCGGTTAGCTTAATGTCTGTCTCAGGAAAACTGGTAGGAAGTATTGTTGAAGAGAAAATTGGGGAGAGGCAATTAGTCTTTATTATTATTCCTAAGCGCTCTGAAGCATTTCACTTCTCAGAGTCATTGAGTTAGTACTCTGGGGGATTTTGTTTGCGTATAAATCAAACGACGTACGGCTGCGGTAGAAAGGTTCTCACCCACCACAGAAGAGGGCAGGTCGCCAACTCCCTTTGACGACAGCTTGGTGGGATTGCTGTGGAGCAAATGTCTTGAGGATTGAAGGCTAAATCTTATCTCCTCAGAGACGTGGTGGGAAGCACTCACAGCCGGACAATACCAAGGGTTGGCCCTGGTCATCTGGGCTAGACTGTACAGTGGGACATCCTTCATTTAGGAAGATAAAGAAAGCTTTCCCATGACCTACAGGCAACAGTGTGAGACGGAGTGGCAGATGTTTCATATTAAAGAAGTTGGACAACTGATGTCAACAGCCACAAAATCTCTGCTTCAAAATAAATAAAGTAGGATGCTACAAGCTGCTGTGTGTGGGAGAGAGAGGTTACATGCTATGAAAAATCATGAGATTAATTAGATTGGGATAAGTGAACATCTCTGGGGGGCATTTATGTTGAAGGATTTCAAACAGGGTTGTTTTTTACAAGGCAAAAAATAATTAAACAAGAGAGGGTGGGGGAGATATTATATTCTGGTTTCAAGGCAGAAAATAAATACTATGTGTTGGGGGGGTATGCGATAATGGTTTCCTTTTTTCAGCCATGTCATTTCAGATTTCATGTCAGGAGCAAAAGATATTCCAGTCATAGGGATGGGGGCACGAATTCAATTCCGTTCACATTTAAAGGTGAACCTAACCAGTCTCACAGTGTTAAAAATGATATGTGAACCAGAAACAGCTGATGAAATGTGCACACCTCCAAATTTTGAAATGCACATTTTCCAGCACGGAAATGTGAAATGAACTTAAGAAAAAATGAGAAACCAAGCTGAAATTGGTAGATTCCTCCATCCCTAGCAGTAATTCTAATCTTCCTTCGTAGGGTCTTTTTCTTTACACAGGAATTAGAATGGGCAGCCCTGTAAATTGAGGACTCCTTGAAACAGCTGTGTAGCCTCCGTATAGTGGGATCCACTTGGTTCATAAGCAGAGGCGGAAGCAATCTGAGGAACCGCTATCCCCCTCAGACCAACATTGGTAATCTAAAGAGCATCCTTCAGCCCCCGTGGAGACAGCCTCAACCTCCACTGTGACCGCAGGCCTCATTATCACGGAGCCTAAGAGGGACCGCGTCCTTTTTATTATCTTCCGCCTGGGAACAAATTCCATTTCCTCTAGTTTCCCAGGGTCCTTGCTTCCCAGGAAGGACAACGCTAGCACGAAACAGATTCTTCATGAAGTTACGATGGACTTCTGGGAATCCAAGACACATTGCTAATATGCTACTCAGGGCTTCGGGACATCTGTCATAATATCACGCAGTTCATTAAAAGGACGTGCATGTGATGAATGGGGAAATGAAAGACTATGGAAAGGGATCAGGAGATATTGGGAAAAAATCAAATTCCCATCTGAATGATGATGATGCTTTACATCTTGGTGGGTTTCCGCTCCCCCTCCCCCAAATCTGGCCTTGTCTCTCTCCTTTTAAACTAAGGCCTATTTCTCTCCAGATCCTGTGAAGAAGGTGAGGAAGACACCCATCCTAACCTGGAAAATAACTTTCCTCCTCTGAAATTTGCCTCCTGAGAGGAGGGAACAGATGAAACTGCCATTTTTGGTGTCTCTCAGTTTCTAATTTTCCCAGTCTTAAAATCAGCTCACTCCATTTCAATATACATTTGCTTATTTTTATACTTGTCCTTATGAAAATTGTGTTAATGCTACAGTGGTACCGCGGGTTGCAGATGCTTCAGGTTACAGACGCTTCAGGTTACAGACTCCACTAACCCAGAAATAGTACCTCGGGTTAAGGAATTTGCTTCAGGATCAGAACAGAAATTGTGCTCTGGTGGCGGTGGCGGTGCAGCGGCAGCAGGAGGCCCCATTAGCTAAAGTGGTACCTCAGGTTAAGAACAGTTTCATGTTAAGAACGGACCTCTGGAATGAATTAAGTTCTTAACCAGAGGTACTACTGTAATAATAATAATAATAATAATAATAATAATAATAATAATAATAGCACAACAGCCAGAAATCCACCAAGCAAAGGTTCATGGGAGAGAGACTTTCTGCAGGCAATGGCTTTTCCACCTGTTTTGCCCCAGCCTCCAGCCCGAGGATCATTTCCCAGACCACAACTTTGAGATCAGCAGCAGCAGCTGCAGCAGCTGGGAAGGGAGGAGTCCAGGGATATTGTTTCTCAATTTGATCCTTTTACATGACTCTGTATGTTTTGTGGTATTTTATGCATTATAATTCGCTGTTATTTTTATTGATTACAGATTAGTAATTCTTTATTGTAGTTGATAAGTGTAAAGGTAAAGGGATCCCTGACTGTTAGGTCCAGTCACGGATGACTCTGGGGTTGCATCGCTCATCTTGCTTTATTGGAAGAGGGAGCCGGCGTACAGCTTCCGGATCATGTGGCCAGCATGACTAAGCTGCTTCTGGCGAACTAGAGCAGCGCACGGAAATGCTGTTTACCTTCCCGCCGGAGCGGTAGCTATTTATCTACTTACACATTGACGTGCTTTCGAACTGCTAGGTTGGCAGGAGCTGGGACCGAGCATCGGGAGCTCACCCTATCGCGGGGATTCAAACCGCTGACCTTTTGATTGGCAAGCCCTAGGCTCTGTGGTTTAACCCACAGCGCCACCTGCGTCCCTGATAAGTGTAAACTGTTTAATTATTATGTGCTGATGTTTAATTTCACTGTTTACTATTGGATTGCAATGGATTATTGAATATTGCTTTACAGTGGTACCTCGGTTTAAGAACAGCCCTATTTTCGAACTATTCGGTATATGAACTTTACAAAACCGGAAGTAGTGTCCTGTTTGCGAACTTTACCCTGGTCTACGAACGGAAGCCAAACGGTGGAAGGGCACCAACAGCGGGATGCCTCATTAGGGAAAGCATGCCTCGGTTTAAGAACAGCTTTGGTTTAAGAACGGACTTCCGGAACGGATTAAGTTCGTAAACCGAGGTACCACTGTATTTGATATAAGTTGTTTATTTTAAAGTTACTATGACTTTTTATATTGGATCATATATTGTTACTAATAATGTTTGATGTTTTTTTATTATTTTTATGTGTGTTGGAAACCCCCCAGAGTGACTAGGGTAACCCAGCCAGATGGGTGGGGTATGTATAAATGAATGAATAAATAAAAATAAAAATAATTATTCTGAATGTCTGCTATCTGAGAACAGCATCTCCTTGAGTTATGCTCTAAGAGGCAGCTATTCAGCAGTATGCATGAGCCTCACTTGGAAGGAATTTCCAAAAACTATGAGAAATACTTCCAAGTAAATGTTTTTAGGGTTCCTTGTATTTCATTGGTCCTTGTGAAGGCGTGTCCTTGTGCTTATCAGGACGGAGACCTGATTGGTTCATACGGTTAGCAGCCCACTTCTGACACCATGTAAGCTCTCCTAGGCTCACCCACAATGGGGAGCATAGGAGCCAACTGCTAGGGACTGGTTCATCTCTCCCCAATAAAATATCTGAAGCCCCCCCCCCAAAAAAAAGTTAATGGGAATTGCAATTCAAATGGTGTGTGCCATGTCTTGTGATTGATTATGTGGGGTGGGACTTTCCTGCCCCCCAAATATTTTATTCAAGTTGGCACCCCTGCTCAGGAGGGTGGATAGGGGAGTACCAGGAGGGATTTTGCTTTAGGACTCCCCCAAACCCGGAGCCAGCTCTGCGGGAGGGAAAGGGGGGCAAACCAACCCACAGAGCAGCAGGGCAGGAGATGGGTTCGGGTTATGACTCGGCCACCTTATTTTTGAATAGTTTGCCATCTATTTTCTGCTGGTTGTGTTCCTTTTCTCCTAACGGCGGACTTAAATGCATTAAGGACTGACACACCCCATGCCTCCATAAACTGTTCTGCCTTGGGCTTTTCAAAACCTCCCACTTATCTCAGGAGAAAATTCTGAACCACTGGACTCGAGGCATCAAATCACGGTGACCATTTATAGATGTGCTCCCATAAGCTGTGACATCACAACACAAACAATGCTTCCATTATAATAAACCTGATGGGAATATGGGAATGTTGCAGTACTAGAATAAATGATTGAATGTGGCAGAGTTATTGCTCAGGCCAAAGGACTTTGTTTATCGGACATTTATAGTTCTGGGTGTTTTTAAAATGGGCTTTCCCACCGCCACTTCTGCTAGGACGTTCCTGGACAAGGATAGACTTGCTACAGTGGTCCATGCATTGGTAAACTCCTGGCTAGACTACTGACTAGATGTGGAGGGAAATGAAAAGTTTTCCTTTGGAGTCTCAGCAATGGAGTACCAAGGGGTTGGTTAGATTGCCCCCCACCAAGGGCACCTCTCCATTCTGGCTTGGTCGTTCTAGCCAAGGGTGAAAGTAGGGTTTTCATATTTCAAAAAGTAAAAATCCAGACAAAAATATTGTTGAGATTTTTGGGGGCAAAATCGCACCCAAAAATGAATGGGTTGCTATACATTCTGGATTTCCCCTGACACTTTTAGTGCTTTCTGCCAGGATATTACAGTGGACGCTCGGGTTGCGAACATGATCTGTGTGGGATGCACGTTCGCAACCTGCAGCATCCGCAACCTGCAGCGGCGCGTCTGCACACGTGCGGGTTGCAATTCGGCACATCTGCACATGTGCAAAGCGCGATTTAGTGCTTCTGTGCATACGTGACCGCCGAAACCTGGAAGTAACCCGTTCGGGTACTTCTGGGTTTTGGCGGTCCGCAACCCGGAAAAGCGCAACCTGACACATCTGTAACCCGAGATATGACTGTACTTCCAACTGCAGTATTCCAGTTATATCCGTGATTTTTTGGGGGGGGGGGTGTCGCCAATACAGCCCCTTGCCAAGGGCACAAAGGAGCCTAGGTACGTCTCTCCGGAAGACCAGACCTCACCTTCCTTAATGCCAGAATTATGCAGGATAATCAATGCCTGTTTTTTGCTCAACGTGCTGTTACATCAAGCCCAAGTTCTCAAATTTGCAACCTTGGCAAGAGTTTTTGAAACAGCTGTTTGCGTGTCATTAGCCACTTGATGAAAACGTAAAACACAATTCATTTTGTATCATGGAAGTCTGGCAGATCCCCATTGTTCTTTGCTAGACGTGTTGCCAAAGTGTTCAGGGAACACGCGGAAAAGAAAAATTCTACAGTCACCAGCTAATATAAATTGTTTTGTGTTCGTGCTCCCCTCCACTTCCCCCTGCACTCCAGCCATAGGCAGTTACAAACTCTTTACTGTAAATCTGCTTTGACATTCTTAAAAGATGCTCCCGGGGGAGATTTGAGAGTGGGCTTTGTGACATCTTCCGAGCGACTCTGAAACAACAGTGTGTTTCACCCCAGCCCGCTAACAGGCAGACAAGGCCTTCTGACCTGACACCTTGTCAATTTGCGGGAATGGCTGCATGGTGTGATTACATTTCCATGAGCTTGAAAAGCCAGCTGAGCCAATCCAAAGCACCATTAATCTCAGGGGAGCGATACCGCCAAGGCAGGCCGCTTGCGGTGCCAAGGTTTCTACAAAAATAGATCAGGAAAAGAGGATTGCTCAAGCAGGAATATGTAGGGAGCTGCCTTGCCCCCAAGTTATTAGGAACTGCTGGATCTGACCGCAGCTCCTCCATGTGGCGAGCCTAGGAGCTATGCATGGCACATTCACCACTGGGGATCAAGCCACTTTTCTGTGAAAACTTGTCACCCAGGAGCTATTTGCACCCAAAATGGTGGTTGTCGAGGTTCACAGGAAATTGCTACGTGCCCCCGATCTGGATGGAGAACATGTCAAGGATAAGAGCCCGGTAGATCCTTTTCTTCTTCAGAATAAAAGAGGCCATTTTAAGCATAAGTACAGTGGTCCCTCAGGTTACATACGCTTCAGATTACAGACTCCACTAACCCAGAAATAGTGCTTCAGGTTAAGAACTTTGCTTCAGGATGAGAACAGAAATTGTGCTCTGGCGGCACAGCAGCAGGAGGCCCCATTAGCTAAAGTGGTGCTTCAGGTTAAGAACAGTTTCAGGTTAAGAACAGACCTCCGGAACGAATGAAGTACTTAACCCGAGGTACCACTGTACCGTACTTTTCCGTGTATAAAACACACCCTTGTATAAGACGCCACTATTTTTGGAGACTCCCAATAAAGACAATTTTGAGCTTTTTGACAGAGGATTGCCCAGAGTTGTACAACTTTTTTGGGGGGGGGGGGATGACAAAGGTTGTTGAGGTTTTTATGGGGGGAAATGCAGTAAACCTGATGCTTAAAATTGTGTGCGCCGCTCGCTAACAATCACTTGTGTCAACAAAACGCGTCTGCCCGGTCGCCCACAGCAGAAGGAAATCGCAACCCAAATTGCAGCAGCGGCAGCAAATACAAAACAGCATTTGACACAGCAACCAGTCACACACCTATTTAACATAGCATCAGCCAATACGAAACAGCCTTTGCCGCAGCCACCAATCACACACCAATGACAACCTGCAGCTCACGGCTGCAACCAATCATCTGTCACCCCCCTACCCACTACCTGTGTATAAGACGCCCCCAGTTTTCTGACCTTATTT
Organism: Podarcis erhardii; assembly: GCF_964252035.2. Lineage (NCBI taxonomy): Eukaryota > Metazoa > Chordata > Lepidosauria > Squamata > Lacertidae > Podarcis > Podarcis erhardii. The sequence continues at coordinate 12,472,831 of NC_138500.1, read as the reverse complement.
TGCAGTATAAAAACCTTGTCTTCCACACGGAAAAGTAAGGTGTTTATTTCAAAGCCTGAAAAACGTACAGATAAACAAATACACAGCTTTGCGTAGACATCTAAAGGCTGCTCTCTATTGAGAAGTTGAGAAGTTTTTGACGTTTGATGTTTAGCTGTGTTATCATTATGCTGCAACCCTGTCAGATGGGCAGGGCAAAAGTAATTTATCATCATCAACATCATCAAGAAAGATGCTAAGAGGTTGAACGATCTTTTAAAGTGGCATTTCCTTCTCATACCATCCCCTGACAATGTCACTTTTTCCTCTGCTGTCGTTTGTCATGGGTGATGTGGCCCCCTTCGTGTGAGAGAGCCCATTCCCTCCCCCCTTTTCTTAAAAAAGACCTCAAAGACCTCAAAGAATAATTACTACCAGCCTTGTACCCACTATTGTTCAGGAATCTGAATGAACCAAAATCAGTTTTGACATCAGCAGATAAAAACAGTGCGGCCCTGTATAGGGAAGCTTTTTAAGGTTTGATTATGTTTTTATATATGTTTTTATATATGTTGGAAGCCGCACAGAGTGGGCAACCCAGTCAGATGGGTGGGGTACAAATAAATAAATAAATAAATAAATAAATAAATAAATATTCCGTCCGTCATCTTGATTCAAAATGTCATCCAATGGTATCCAAACCTAGGTGAAAACTGCTTCTTGATATCATGCAAAATTTGGTTATAATATCTTAAGAGGTGTCCAAAATGCATAGTGAACAGACAAACAACTTTCCAAAATATATAGTAGATAACAACAGCAGCAGCAACAACAACAACACAGGCATAGCAATTTTAATGTGTATCACAGCGACATACTTAAGGAGAGAAACCAACAAGAAAACCAGTTCTTAGAACACTGGGTTCTTTTCATAAGTTTATGGAATGAAAGAGTTCAGGACAGTGTCTACCATAAATGTAGTGACCATACTCCTGGACACGTTTTCTCTTTTTTCTTCTTAATATGCCCCCTCTTCTATACACCCCTCACTTTTTGTTTTTGTGCTTGTTCATACTATTACAATAAAACAGATTGGCTCAGATAATCATTTATGGAATGGTGCCTAATGAGAACTCTACCATTCTTCTCTCTGTTTATTTTTGACTTTCCACTATACAGTGGATGCTCGGGATGTGAACGTGATCCGTGCGGGAGGCATGTTTGCAACCCGCAGCGAGGCGTCTGCGCACGCGCAAGTTGCGATTCGGTGCTTCTGCACATGTGCAAAGCGTGATTTAGTGCTTCTGCGCATGCGCGAACGCCAAAACTTGGAAGAAACCCGTTCCAGTACTTCCAGGTTCGGCACTGTTATGTACTGAGTTGAATAGGATCCAAACTGCAGCAGTCTGATTGGTCCTAGAACAATAGGCTCCAAAAGGCAGCAGTCTGATTGGTCCTAGAACAATAGGATTCAGAATGCAGCAGTCTGATTGGTCCTAGAACAATGCAGCAGTATGATTGGTTAGCAGGAACCACCCAATCATGCTCCAGATAGAAGTGAATCCACAACCTGATTGGCCTACAGTAGAATCCTGGAATTAGCCAATCATGTGCAGCCCACTGTGTAAATAATGTATATAAAGCAGATACTTTGAGGGGACATTCATTCATTCCTCCTCACCACTATGAGCTGAATAAAGAGCATGAAATCACTTTGCGACTCTGAGTATATTTCAGGCACGTAACCTGAAGCATCTGAAATCTGAGGAATGACTGTATAGGTAGCAACAGAAGCGATGATGAGACACTGCTAATATATCAGAACCACATGACAGTATGAAATGGCTTATCATACACACACACACACACACACAGAGAGAGAGAGAGAGAGAGAGAGAGAGAGAGAGAGAGAGTATATCTGAATATGCAAGAAGGAATTTATTTTGCAGAACAAAGCATGCTAACTTTATAACGCCAGTACTCATGATCACCACCAGAGGTCACGATATCCCTACCAAAGAAAGTCTTTTTATTGATATTGGTGCTACTAATACATTACGTAGCAATCCCTTCGTCTGATCAATTTACGATGCTTCTAGACAGTCTGCTCATTGAGTTTTCGTCCTAATTTGTTTGCAAGGAGATTAGACGACGTTGGCTATTGAATGAATATTTGTTCTGACTTTGTTTGCAGGGAGGTTAGATGAAGTTGTGTCATTTGTCATCCCACACTTTCCAGTGCGTCCCATCAGTTTCCTTAACACACACACGGGAAGCAGGTTTCTTGCACAAGACCTCCTGTTCCACTACATAATTTGGAAAGTTGTTTGTCTGTTCGCTAAACATTGGGGCATCTCTTAAGCTATCGCAACCAAATTTTGCATGGTGGCTCTGCAGATCAAGAAGCAGTTTTTTGTCTATGTTCAGATACAGCTGGGTGCCACTTTGAATTAAGATGGAGAACTGAACCAATCTGCACTGATTTGTTTTGTTTTGTTTCTTTGAACTTTGGAGCAACGACGCGTATACAGCTACAACTCTGCAACCTGAATTTGCTGCTTTGGGATCAAATCGCAGCTGAAAATTGCAACAATATGAAGGAATGCCAAAAGTTAAGTTTTGGAATCATGTAGGACTCTAGTTCAGATATAATTCCTAAAAGCGGGGTTTGTGTCATTCAACATATTGGAAAATAAACTTGAAATTTCTTGTTCTAAAGGGGAGCATCTCCTGAAATGCCAAACACACAATTGAAATGGTCACGGATTGTATCCAGGTGCAGCTCTAGTTTAGCAATACATGTCTCAACTTCGCACTTGCGTGATTTTCATTGACGGATGTGCAGCACGCAATTGTCAGTCGCGCCTGTTGTGTGACGTCTGAAGTGGTCTTCGGAATGACGCCGGTGGCAGACGATGCTCCATTTCGCTGCCATTGAACTTAAAAATGCATGGACAGATTGTAAGAGTTATGTGCAGGGTGGCATAAGGTTTGTGTGAGGTCCAGAAAGATCTCATAGCCAGGATAGGTGAGAGATAATAAGCCTAATAATGCGTCAAGGTTTTTTTCCCTCCCCTTTATAAACCTCGAACACACTCATTGTTCTGCCAGGTTTTCTTCCACACAAAAGACAGCTTGAGATGATTCACCTGGGATTTGTTTGGGGCCTTTTGCTGTTCTTTTGCACTTCTTTCCCTGCGGCCGCTTGATTAGGCTTGCATAAGAAGGAAACTGATTGCACAGAAAATTCAGTGCGCTGCGAAACAATGGAAGTAATAATAATAATAACGACAGCAAACCCAACAACAACCAATTTCTTCTCTAACTGATGATGAATTGGAAGACCAGTTGTTTATCTGAGCGCTTCAGCAGATGCGACAAGAGTTGCCACTGTTAGGCTTGCCATACAACAGGAAAATTCCTGACATGTCCTGGTTTTCGGGTGTGAAAATCGCGTCGGGGGGGGGATTTTGCCGAACTGGCAAAATGTCAGGGAAAACCCAGGTGCATGGCAATGCAGTGGAAAAAGCAGTAGAAATAGCTCCAAAAGCTAAAAATCACTATTTTGGGGGTCGCTTTCCACTCTGTGGAGTCAAAACATGCACTGTCATGTGATAAACAACAATCCCATGACTGCAATCATGGAGCAGGAATTCTAACAGTGTTTCCCCCCCAAAGGTCAACAATTTTGCATGTGTCAGGAATTTTACTTTTTTGAAATATGGCAACCTTAGCCACTTCTCCCTCTCCCTCCCCCTCTCTCTGCCCTCACTTCCACATAGTATCATTGTGGGCAAACGTTCTGTGACATCACAGCAGCGTGCACTGTCCCAACTCACGTTGTTGTCTGTTGTCTGTCAACCACAGCGGTGCAAGAACAATGAAGGATCCTTCCACTTCTTCATTGACTTCTGCAGGAATGGGAAAGGCATAGGTTACCAAATGAAGGGGAAGATTTTCAAGTAACAACACCCAGCCTGGTAGGCACCAGGATCCAGAATCAATTTAGATTTAAAGCAGCATGTTGAAGATGAGCAGGAACTTTTGCAGGTTGAGGGGGAAAAACTACATTTTTGTGCTAAAAACTGGTTTGGCTGTGTACATAGCAATAGCTTCCTACGTTCAAGAAAACTGGCATCATAACTTGGCTGAATGAACGTTAACTCCCTTGCCCTGCGAATTATTCTAGCTTCCGTTACTTCTGCACACCATTCGCTTTGGGTTAGGGCAGCAATGCTACAGCTCAGGAGTTACTGAAGACCGTCAAAAGCAAATGTTTGCAGAGCACTTGCAGGCCCTAAAACAGAAGGTTAACGTGAGATGAATGACTTTCTGGTGGAAGCCGTAATTGCACAATAATGAAATAGGAAAACTCATCCATCGTCTCTTCAACATCTAAGCTCTGCAAACAAGCACAGGCTAGAAGTGGCAATGGGGAACAGGGCTGAGCAACAGGCTGGCGCAGTGATGCATAATAGCAACAGCTGCTGCTCCCAGCTGGTTCCCCTTGGTGGGTGGGAAAAGCTACTAAGCTCAAGCTACATTGTAAAGCATGGAAGCTGATGTTCTGCAGGCAAAACGATGAGCAGCTGCAATGTTGTTGTTGTTTTTAAAAAACACACCTTCCAGTTGTGCCAGTGGGGGAGGGTGTAGCTCAGAGACACAGAATCTGTTCCACGTGCATACAGTATCTCCAAGTAGCAGGTCAGGGAATGCCCCCCCCCATCTAGAAAACTATAATGTCCAAGAGAGCAAACAAAATACCGTATTTTTCGCTCTATAAGACACACTTTTCCCCCTCCAAAAATTAATGGGAAATGTGTGTGCATCTTATGAAGCGAATGCAGGCTCCATGGCTTTAGCGAAAGCAATGTGAAGCCTCCGAAGCGCAGAGGGAGCGCTCCCACCGCTCTCCGGAGGCTTCACGTTGCTTTTGCTGAAGCCTGGAGAGCGAGAGGGGTCGGTGTGCACCGATACCTCTTGCTCTCCTGGCTTCGCTTCGCTGGAGAGGCTCCGCACAGCTTTCCCTCTCTGTGCAGTGCCCCTTCAGCGAAGTGGGAGGAGAAATGGAAGGGGCTCCGTTTCTCCTACCACTTCGCTAAAGGGGCGCTGCGAGGAGGGAGAGAATTTTTTTTCTTGTTCTCTCCCCCTCTAAAACTAGGTGCGTCCTATGGTCGGGTGCGTCCTATAGAGCGAAAAATGCGGTACAGTGGTGCCTCGCAAGACGAAAAGAATCCGTTCCGCGATTCTCTTCGTCTAGCGGTTTTTTCGTCTTGCGAAGCAAGCCCATTGACGGCTTAGCGGATTAGCGCTATTAGCGGTTTAGCGGCTTTTAGCGGCTTTTAGCGGCTTAGCTGATAAGCGGATAAGCAGCTTAGCTGCTTAGAAAAAGGGGGGGAAAGGGGGGGAAACCCCGCAGGAACTCGCAAGACATTTTCGTCTTGCAAAGCAAGCCCATAGGAAATTCGTTTTGCGAAGCACCTCCAAAATGGAAAACTCTTTCGTCTAGCGAGTTTTCCGTCTTGCGAGGCATTCGTCTTGCGGGGCACCACTGTACTGTGTTAAATGGACCAGTGCTCTGACTCAGGAAAAACTCATGAATCATAAGGCTCATGGGTAGGCAAACTAAGGCCCCAGGGCCGGATCCGGCTCAATCACCTTCTAAATCCGGCCCGCTATAATATGGCACAAAAGCTGCACATTTGTTTTCTGACAATAAAATGTGTATCTGTGTCAAAATATGGAAGTGAAAACAGCCAGTGTTGTGACTTAATTTTCATCTACAATGAAGCAAGTGGGAATCCTGGTTTCACTGTGAATGATGTGCACCTGCTTCCCTCCGACTTTTGCCCTCCTTCCAGGAGCATAAAAAGATGCCTTATACCATGGGTAGCACGAGTAAATCCTTGCATGTATTCTTCTGGTACTAGAATATTCATCTTCAAATACTGCCCCATTTACCCAATGACCTTTATAATATCAGGATTATTGGCTATTTTTATCAGCCTGCAAGCCTTGCCTAATCCAATACAGTGGTACCTCGGGTTAAGTACTTAATTCGTTCCAGAGGTCCGTTCTTAACCTGAAACTGTTCTTAACCTGAAGCACCACTTTAGCTAACGGGGCCTCCTGCTGCCGCCACGCCGCCAGAGCACGATTTCTGTTCTTATCCTGAAGCAAAGTTCTTGAAGCACTATTTCTGGGTTAGCGGAGTCTGTAACCTGAAGCGTATGTAACCTGAAGCGTATGTAACCTGAGGTACCACTGTACCATGAAGAGATGGAAGGTAGTCACAACCAGACAGAATACACATGTAACGGAAATTCTCTTCTGTAAACACATCACCAAGTTGTTTGCACATTCCAAGCCGAGTGTGGTCCATTTCTAAGCCATTTCCACACTTGTCAATTTCCAGAAATACCTTTTTACATTCAAAAGCAAGAAGATCAGAATCCTCTGTAATTATAGCTTTGACTAAGCCAGTCTTGTTAAGGTAGGCGAGCTGAGCATCCGCTTCATATGGAGCAACAATGCAAACTATTCCCTGGGCTCGGGCAACTTTAATCACTTCACAGGCCAGAGCATGCGTAACATTAATGCTACATGCAAAACATTCTCTGGCTTCTGATAATTTCCCTTCATGAAGCAGCCGTTTCCCTTTTAGGAGGTTTGCTTGCCATTTTTCTCGTCGCGACTTTTCAACTTTCTTCTTGGAAGGCAGGGTACAGCCATCAAATACTAGAATGACCGCTCCCCACATTAAACAGGGGGCGCCCTTTGTGTAGGATACCGGGAGGTCCCCGCCTACCTCAGTCAGTTGTCCAATCCCGCCTGGGGAAAGCGTTGCCAAGGAGACCAAGCCAGGTAGGGGAGGGACTACCTGCCCACACAATAGAGGGAGGATCTGACCTGGGAATTCAAATACTAGAATGGGTTTGAACCCAAATGACAGAAACATATCACCAAGCTTCATGCAATAAGCTACATATTGATCTGTGGGTTTTCCTTTGGTTAGCTTTTCTTTACATGAGCAGATTCGGCAGCCTCTTTGATAAATTGGAGCAAACCTTGGATCCCCATTGTTCTTAAGTCAAATCCAGGAAACTATTCCGGTACCTTCAGCACGGAGGAGGAAGCGCCTGTTGACAGTGACGGAGGACCAGACCAGCTCTGTCCACTAAGCAAGAAGAGCGCCTACCTTGGGTAGGCAAACTAAGGCCCGGGGGCCGGATCTGGCCCAATTGCCTTCTAAATCCGGCCCGTGGACGGTTCGGGAATCAGCATGTTTTTACATGAGTAGAATGTGTGCTTTTAGTTAAAATGCATCTCTGGGCTATTTGTGGGGCATAGGAATTTGTTCATCCCCCCCCCAAAATATATAGTTCAGCCCCCCACTAGGTCTGAGGGACAGTGGACCGGCCCTCAGCTGAAAAGGTTGGCTGACCCCTGGTAAGGCTTTTCAGTGACTACTAGCTACAGCAGGTACTTGAGAGAGTGGTCTTGTAGTAAGGTTAAAGCTTACTGGGAAATGATTTATAATGAATTGAAAAGGATGTTCAAAATAACTTTTGTTAAAAAAACAACACCAGAAGTTTTTCTTTTGGGAATTGTAGGGACAGAACTACCCAGACTGTATAGAAATTTATTCATGTATGCAACTACAGCAGCAGGAATGCTACTTGCCCAAAAGTGGAAAGAAGCAAAAGTCCCAGGAAAGGAAGAATGGATACAAAAACTTTTTGGAATATGCAGAAATTGCAAAACTTATCGGAAGAATAAGAAATCAAGATAACAAACTTTTTATAAAAGAACAGAAATGGTTTATTGAATATTTACTGACAAATTGCCAACAGATAAAAACATTGGCAGGATTATTGTAATAACCTGCAGTTTCATAAGAGTATATATTTAAAGTAGAAAATTAAATGAGCAACTTAAATAAATTTGGATATGCAGAAGATATTAAAAAATAAATTCAAGGAACAGCAGAAAGAGGGGGAAGGAAATCAGATTTTGAAATGTTAGAATAATTGTAAAAGTAATGAAATGTATGAACCTGAAAAGTAAATAAAAACTTAAAAAGAAAAAAAACACAAGATGGATATTTATGCGACCTTTAGAAGACATCTGAAGGCAGCGAAGAGTTTTAATGTGTAATGTTTTATTATGTTTTTATATATGTTGGAAGCTGCCCAGAGTGGCTGGGGCAACCCAGTCAGATGGGCGAATAATAATAATAATAATAATAATAATAATAATAATAATAATTGAATATTTATAACCCATCAGAGTCAAGTAGGGATCTACTCTGAGTATGACATTATTGGATATCTCCCAAAATTCCTCTGTGTTCACCTGCCTCCCCTTCTCATCCTCCACCCCATGCAAACTATATTTCGGCAACTTTGCCAACTCGTCGTAATAAAGTTTTGCATGGGCCCTTCCCCGGCTCTGTTTTTCTGTCATTTAGCTTTTGAGCAACGTCTAGACAACACTTCACAGTTCCACCTAATTCAGTCCATTAAAGTCCATGCAGCCGCAAATTTCAGTTTGAATGCAAGAGGCTAATGGACAGTGCCTTTGTAATGTCGGCAGGTTGCTGTGATATTAGAATAGGCATCAGGGAGGCTTAGTGTGTGTTTCACAATGACATTTTACCTGAACAAGAGTCACAGACAGCGCATGGGGTATTTTGAAAGGCAGGCGATATTTTGTTGGATCAACAAAGCAGGAAGGCAGAATTTTGTGATTAACACAATGCTCAGTTGTGTGTTAATGTCCCCTTTGTCCTTTTTTAAAAGCAACTTTTGAGTAGACTCCAGGGGCTGCTTAACCCTTTCCCTGCTCCACTCTAAATCACCCCGATAACACACAAAATAACCCTGTCCCCCCTGCATAGAACCATAGAAGTGATGCTTAGAAAGTTACTGTAATTTTAATCGGCTTCAGTATTTTAACCTTTGTATGCCTTAAGGCAGGGTTGTAATTTTTTCTTCATTTTGCTGTTCCATCTTTTGTAAAACCGCTTTGATGATCCCCTCCCCAACCAATCAAGTGGTATATAAACTTAATGAAATAAATAGATAAATGAACATGTCACTATCTCTCCCCTTAAGGGTGTGTATGGTTTTAAATGGATAAAATACAAAATGGGAGTGGTTGCTTAGGCATTGGTTGTGACTATCTGTCCCCGCCCAGGGACAGAAATGACATCCGCAAACCTGTGAAATCAGTAAGGGAAAACATTTTGGGGGAGAAAATGGAGCTGGGTGCCAGACCCTCACCTCTCCCCAAGTGATCCCAGGGGTTCTTGCGTGGCCCTAGCCCTTTGTCAGGGATACGGACAAAAGCATGGCGAGCCCCTGGATTCCTTTAACGGAATACCCTTGCAGCAGCAGCATTGGAGGGGCAGGCACAGCCAATCCATACCCCTCCACCAACCAATTTTCTAAAACCAATGCCTAACCGCAACCTTACAAGTTGTGGTGATTTGCTATGCAGTAGGCAAAAAACCAAATGGCACCAGCCAATCAGCCAAATGGACAAAATTCCTACCAGGCCCCTGCCCCAAAAGCAGATGACCCCATGACAGGCTTAGCAAGGTCATACGCAAAAGCCCTAAAATTAGGGAGGGTGGGTGGGTGATCTGATGCGCGCAGCGAAAAGAGGGAGCTCAACGCTGCGCACAGAGAAAATATAACCTAAGGCTGTCAATCAATAATTGGCAACATGAAACTCTCCCCAATCACAACAGTGGACAATCAAACTAACCCGCCCGGCAACAGCAAGGTGTCTTGTTAACCCCACCGCAACCCGTGCTCTCCATGAAGGAGAACACACTTTGCGCATGTGCGCGCGCACACACACACTCTCCGGCCCATTGCAGCGTCTGCGGGACCGTGAACCGGCCCAAGCCACAAAAACTTTACAGACCCCTGCACTACATCTTAATCTTGCTCATCTCACCAGATCTAGCCTTAGGGTGCAATCCTGACCCCGCTTACCTGGGAGTGAGCTTCCCTGTATGCAACAGAAGACTGAGTAGACATGTTCAGGATTGCACTGAACATCTGGATCCAATCCACAGCTTTCCCCATCTCCTGAGGTCTTCAGATGTGAAGATGCCAGAACCTCAGACCACTTGCATGTGCTCAAATGATGAGTTATGGGCCCTCCTTATTCATATCAAATATCTCAGGGACTTTGTAACTGCACCGACGCTCAGGGAAGAGTTGGGAAGGACGCAATATGTGAACTGAAAGAAACAGGCATTTCTGAGCCTGCAGATAATGCTACACTTAGCCATTAATTTACTGAAAGCATCGTTTTTGGAGTCTCCCAGAGTTGCCGCAATCAGCAAAGCCGGGCGGCAAAATAGCACCCGAGGTACAAATTGGCTGTTTCAGGACCTGTCGAAATGGCAAGGGTGGCTGCCATTAGCTCGTTTCTGAATTTTATTTGGGGGGGGGGGGAAACAACCCCAAACAGAAGACACATGCGCTGGGTTGATTGCCTTGCCATGTTAACGAAGCAAATTTCACATGGAATTTAAGTGGCTGCCTAATGGATTTGTTCCTGCGGCCCTGAAATGCACCCATATAATTAGGCAAAAGGGCTTTGCAAAATATTGAAAGGATCAGCGCCATGACAACCCTTGTTTTCCATCAGGGCAGTGTCAGATAATACCTTCTTAGCAGCCAGCTTAAGGATAACAGACTTAATTTCTGTTACGCAAGGGTAGCTGACATATGCTTGTACATATGGGTATATGTAAGGATTCCAAATTCTACATTGCCGGAGAAAATAATTCACCATTTCTTTTTCATTTCCCAGAATTTATCAAGAGGAGAAATGGCACGGAGCTTCAGAATTCAGGCCCAGTTCTCACTGAGATTAAATCCCATGCCTGCCTTGAATTCTTTCAGTAGGGGGAGCTGATTCACATGTTTAACTGCTACAATAAATTTTAAAAATGCCTCTGTGTTGAAAACAAGGTGTCATGGTGAAGACTTCTTCTACTCAAGTTAGAGACGTGAAGGCTTGAGAGACTAAAGCCCCCCCCTTTTTTTCTCCCAAAGCCCCTTGCCCCCTCAAAAAATCAGGGGGGAAATAAAAAATGTTGGAGTATGACATACAGAAGGGTAGAGAAGCTTGTTTGCATCCAGGCAAACCTCCGGTTTTTAGAAGTCTGTGATAAATATGATGAAAAATATGATGAAAAATATGAAGAAGCAGAAAATGGTAGCTGATTAAATTTCATAATTAAATTTCATATAGTATTCATTGAGTCTTGGTTTTCCCTCTCTCTTCACAAAAATGAGTGCTTTATGTCTGCTTGACACTTCGTAAAAATAAAAATAAAAATCAATTTGCAATTATTGGCTGAGTAAGTTGTACTTATAATATACCCAGCATGACAACCTAATGTTGAACCAAGGTATACATAAATCGTTCTATGCTCTCGACGTAATGTAGTAACTTTCAAACACGGAGCAATGGTTCCAAACTACAAGAAAGAAGATTCCACCTAAACATTAGGAAGAACTTCCTGACAGTAAGAGCTGTTCGACAGTGGAATTTGCTGCCAGGGAGTGTGGTGGAGTCTCCTTCTTTGGAGGTCTTTAAGCAGAGGCTTGACAACCATATGTCAGGAGTGCTCTGATGGTGTTTCCTGCTTGGCAGGGGGTTGGACTCGATGGCCCTTGTGGTCTCTTCCAACTCTATGATTCTATGATTCTATGATTCTATAAACTTTAAAAGGCGCTGAAAATAATAATTATTGCATATTTTCTCTCACACACCCCATTTTTTGTTATTGTCTCAACCCCAAGCCCTGAAAATGCAACAGGTTTTTTATTGTTGATTTTTTTACCATGGTTTCAAGATTTCAAAAAATTTTATATCACTAACCCCAGGCTTGACTTGCAGGTTTTCAATGTGTACAGAAATCTCTTTGGATGGAGGTTCGTTCTGTCTTGGGAGAACCACTTGCGGGATGAAACAGTACAGCCCAAGCCAGATTTAGGGACATGTGTTGATAGTGCCATTATACAGTTAAGCCACAAAATGGTACTGGACTTAATTGTATCTGAAAGCTAAGGAATTTATAAATCGTGGTGTCCCTGTGTTCGGTTTGACAGATTATGGTCCTCAAGTTAAGCAGCTGTCTGGTCCTAGCTCAGCTTAAATATGATGAACCTTCAGAAATGAGAGCAGTGAGAGCAGTGAGAGTTATTTTTTTATTATTATTATTATTATTATTATTATTATTATTATTATCACTGTTGTTGTTTAGTCGTTTAGTCGTGTCCGACTCTTCGTGACCCCATGGACCAGAGCACGCCAGGCACTCCTGTCTTCCTTTTTTTTTTTTAAATAATTTTTTATTAAGATTTTTAAACACAAATGCAAATATAATAAACAATGTAACATATATCATGACATAATTTCTTAATTTCTTTGGACTCCCTCACGTCTTCTGCTCCCACTTGCATCATTGTCAATTCTTGCCCGCAATTTATCATCTTGTTTACATTCTTATGTCCCCTTCCTTTAGAATATAATCTAATAGCTCTCCCAAAGGTTTATGATTTTTCCTTAATCTCACTTATCATCCTAATTGCATCTAATTTAGTGGTGGTCAATTATTTATGATCTAGCCTCCATCTTAACATTCAGCCAAATTACAATGCTTTTTAAAATAAATCTTAAATTTCTTCCAATCTTCTTCAACCTTCTCTTCTCCCAGGTCTCGGATTCTGCCGGTCATCTCAGCTAGTTCCATATAGTCTATCAGTTGCATCTGCCACTCTTCCAGTGTGGGTAGATCTTGAGTTTTCCAGTACTTAGCGATGAGTATCCTTGCTGCCGTTGTTGCATACATAAAAAATGTTCGATCCTTCTTTAACACCTTCTGGTCGACAATACCCAAAAGGAATGCCTCTGGTTTCTTAGTGAAGGTATACTTAAATACCCTTTTCAGCTCATTATATATCATTTCCCAGAAGGCCTTCACTCCAGGGCAAATCCACCAGAGGTGAAAGAATGTTCCATCATTTTCTTTACATTTCCAACATTTGTTATCAGACAAATGGTATATTTTGGCAAGTTTAACTGGGGTCATGTACCATCTATATATCATTTTCATTACATTTTCCTTCAAAGCATTACATGCAGTGAAGTTCAGCCCGTTGGTCCACAACCTTTCCCAGTCCTCAAACATGATATTATGCCCTATGTCCTGTGCCCACTTTATCATAGCCGATTTAACCATTTCATCTTGTGTATTCAATTTTAACAGCAAGTTATACATTCTTGAAAGTACCTTAGTCTTAGGTTCTAACAGTTCTGTTTCCAATTTCGATTTCTCCACCTGGAACCCTAACTTTTTGTCATTTTTAAAAACTTCATTAATCTGAGCGTAGTGTAACCAGTCTCGCACTTTATCCTTCATCTTTTCCAAACTCTGCAATTTCCAATTGTCTCCATCTTTTTCTAATATTTCCCAATATTTTGGCCATTTGGCCTCCATATTGGGTCTTTTTCGGGCCTTAGCTTCCAGCGGTGAAAGCCACCTTGGAGTTTTATTTTCCAATAAGTCTTTATATTTTGTCCAGACATTAAACACTGCTTTTCTGACAATATGGTTCTTAAAGGCCTTATTGATCTTAACCTTGTCATACCATAATTATGCATGCCAACCAAAAGCATTGTTAAAACCTTCCAGATCCAATACATCAGTGTCTTCGAGAAGTAGCCAATCTTTTAGCCAGCAGAAAGCTGCGGCCTCATAGTACAACTTTAAGTCTGGCAGGGCAAAGCCCCCTCTTTCTTTCGCATCAGTTAATATCTTAAACTTAATTCTGGGCTTTTTGCCCTGCCAGACAAACTTAGAAATGTCTCTCTGCCACTTCCGGAAGCACTCCGTCTTGTCCACAATGTGTAGTGTTTGAAACAAAAACAACATTTTTGGCAATACATTCATCTTGATAGCAGCAATTCGGCCTAACAAAGAAAGTTTCAATTTTGTCCAACTATCTAAGTCTCTCTTAATTTCTGACCAACATTTTTCATAATTGTCCTTAAAAAGACTCAGATTTTTTGCCGTTATGTTTACCCCTAGGTACTTTACTTTTTAAACCACATTTAGTTCTGTCTCTCTCTGAAACCGTTCTGACTCTGTATCTGTCAAATTTTTTTCCAATACCTTGGTTTTCTGTTTATTTAATTTAAATCCCGCCACCCGACCAAAGTCTTGAATCAATTGTAATACTCTTTTCGTACTAGATTCTGGCTCCTGCAGGGTCAAAACTAGGTCATCTGCAAAAGCTTTAAGTTTATATTGTTTCGCTCCGACCTGAATTCCTTCCACCAACCGGTCCCCTCTAATCATATTCAAGAGCACCTCCAGAACCGAAATAAATAGCAAAGGGGAAATAGGGCATCCTTGTCGTGTTCCTTTTTCGATTTTAAACTCTTCTGTAACCACATTGTTGACTATCAATTTAGCCTTTTGTTCTGAATATATTGCATCAATCCCATTCTCAAAACCCCGTCCCACTCCCATTTCTTTTAAATTTCCCTTCATAAATTTCCAGGAAATATTGTCAAAGGCCTTCTCCGCATCTATAAAAATTAACACTGCTTTTGTATTTATATCTGTTTGCAAAAGTTCCAAAATGTCAATAATGTTCCTTGTATTAGCAAACAAGTGTCTACCTGGGAGAAAGCCTGCCTGGTCCTTGTGAATTACTTCGTTTAAAACTTTTTTAAGTCTGCTTGCCAAAATGTCTGCAAATATTTTGTAATCCACATTTAAAAGAGAGATGGGACGATAGTTCTTAAGTTGTGTCTTTTCAGCTTCTGATTTTGGTATCAATGTGATAAAAGCTTCCTTCCACGATTCCGGCGCCCTCTTCCCCTCCATACTTTCATTGCAAACCTCCATCAGTGGTTGTATCAAATAGTCTTTTAATGTCTTATAATACTTGGAGGTCAGCCCATCTGGCCCTGGAGATTTGCCCAGTTGCATGTTCTGAATGGCTTGTTCAATCTCTTGTCGTGTTATTTTACAGTTCAGGATTGATCTATTTTCTTGTGACAATTTTGGTAGCCCATTTTTTTCCAGAAATTGTTTAATCTCAACCTCATCTTGCGGCCCTTGAGTGTATAGTTTTTTGAAGTATCTCTGGAAGCACTTTCTAATATCCACAGGGTTCTGAATATTTTTTCCTTCAATCTCTAAATTTGTAACTGTATTTAGTTTTTGTCTCCTCTTCAACTGCCAAGCTAGCAGTTTTCCACATTTATTCGCCGATTCAAAAGTTTTTTGTTTCATTAATTTAATCTTCCACTCTATTTCCTGGTTTATCAATTTAGAATATTGTGCTTGATGAAGTTTAATTTCTTTCAGAGTCGGCTGTGACTTCGGATTTGATCTTAACTTCTTCTTTAATTCTTTAATTTTCTCCAAGATTTTGTCTTTCCTCTCATTTTGTATCCTTTTCTTTACAGCATTCTGTTGAATCAAGAACCCCCTCATCACAGCCTTGCTTGCATCCCAGATAATTCTTTTTTCCACCGTAGTGTTCAAATTTATCTCAAAATAGTCTTTCAAAACTTTTTGGGCCTTCTTAATAATCTCCTGATCTCTAAACAAATTGTCATTCATCTTCCATCTAAAGGAGCCGGTTGGTAGTAGTGTCATGTCCATCTTTAGTGCATTATGGTCGGAGCAGGTCTTTGGGCAGATTTCCACCTTTCTAACCTTAGGTGCCAGACCTCTAGATATCCATATTTGGTCGATTCTTGTCCAAGTCAGCTGGGCACTCCTGTCTTCCACTGCCTCCCGCAGTTTGGTCAGACTCATGTTCGTAACTTCAAGAACACTGTCCAACCATCTTGTCCTCTGTCGTCCCCTTCTCCTTGTGCCCTCCATCTTTCCCAACATCAGGGTCTTTTCCAGGGAGTCTTCTCTTCTCATGAGGTGGCCAAAGTATTGGAGCCTCAGCTTCAGGATCTATCCTTCCAGTGAGCACTCAGGGCTGATTTCCTTCAGAATGGAGAGGTTTGATCTTCTTGCAGTCCATGGGACTCTCAAGAGTCTCCTCCAACAACATAATTCAAAAGCATCAATTCTTTGGCGACCAGCCTTCTTTATGGTCCAGCTCTCACTTCCATACATCACTACTGGGAAAACCATAGCTTTAACTATATGGGCCTTTGTTGGCAAGGTGATGTCTCTGCTTTTTAAGATGCTGTCTAGGTTTGTCACTGCATTTGTGATCCCTTCATGGATCACTGCCTTGTCGTGGTGAAGGGGCTTGAATAACTCAGAGAAGCTATGAGCTATGCCGTGCAGGGCCACCCAAGATGGACAGGTCATAGTGGAGAGTTTTGACCAAACGTGATCCACCTAGAGCAGGAACCGGCAAGCCACTCCAGTATCCTTGACAAGAAAACTCCATTATTACTACTACTATTTATTAAATTTCTATACCACCCTTCATCCGAGGAACACAGGATCCAGGGATCAATACAGTGGTGCCTCGCAAGACAAAATTAATCCGTTCCGTGAGGCTCTTCGTATAGCGGTTTTTTCGTCTTGCGAAGCAAGCCCATTGACAGCTTAGCGGATTAGCGCTATTAGCGGTTTAGCGGCTTTTAGCGGATCAGCTGTTAAGCGGCTTATCAGCGGATCAGCTGATAAGCGGCTTAGCGGCTTAGGAAAAGGGGGAAAAAAGGAGGGAAAACCCGCAGGAACTTGCAAGACATTTCGTCTTGCGAAGCAAGCCCATAGGGAAATTCGTTTTGCGAAGCGCCTCCAAAACGGAAAACCCTTTCGTCTAGTGGGTTTTCTGTCTTGCGAGGCGTTCGACTTGCGGGGCACCACTGTATCTACAGTGACAGCTGGCACTGCAACCTTCCATCAATTTGACTTTTCCCACAAAGGCACACTCCTTCCTTGACTCTGAGACAGATGGATGCCAACCAAAGCAAGCTCCATTACACACTCGACTTTCATTCTACTGGAAGCTTTTTCCTTTTCCTTTTTCTTTTAAACCTGCAGGAGTCCAGTCAGCTCAGAACTAAATGAGAGCTGGAAAATCTGGTTATCTTGGGAGCACTTGGTCACGTGACTTCAGCATGCACACTTAAAGATAACCTGGTTGGCAAGGAACCAGAATCCTGCAGCCTGACGTCACATAATTCCGGTACTCATGTTTGCTGTTCATGACATGTACAAAACAGCAGAGCAGATCACAGGAAAATTACCCACCGTGTTAACCCAGAAATCAGGAATGAGGATTTTTATTTAACTGGGGTCTCCTAGACATTCTGCAGTTCTCCAGGCAAGTGTGCAAAAAATGCATATAGTGCGCATTAAAATGCATATATTTGTGGAAGTAACATACAAAAATGATCATATTAAGGAAAACTGCTGCACAAAAATATTCAAGTGAGGCAAAACTGCATACAAACATGGGTACATTGTGATAATTTTGCACTATAAATACTGGTGTGTTTTCATGCGGAAATGTGGAGAACTATACCCAAGAATGGGGGAAAAAATCAAATATTGAAAGAAAGTGGAAATGATAGACTTGCCCATCCCTACTCCCAGGTAAGGGACGCGGGTGGCGCTGTGGGTTAAACCACAGAGCCTAGGACTTGCCGATCAGAAGGTCGGCAGTTCGAATCCCCGCGACGGGGTGAGCTCCCGTTGCTTGGTCCCTGCTCCTGCCAACCTAGCAGTTCGGAAGCACGTCAAAGTGCAAGTAGATAAATAGGTATCGATCCGGCGGAAAGGTACAGGGCGTTTCCATGTGCTGCTCTGGTTCACCAGAAGTGGCTTAGTCATGCTGGCCACATGACCTGGAAGCTGTACGCCTGCTTCCTCGGCCAGTAAAGCGAGATGAGCGCCGCAACCCCAGAGTCGGTCACGACTGGACCTAATGGTCAGGGGTCCCTTTACCTTTACTCCCACGTAAGCAGTTCGTAGGACTGCAGCCTTACCACACAATCCTACACATGCTTCCTCAAAACTAAATATAATTAAATTCAATTGGGTTTACTCCCTAGAAAATGGTATTAGGATTTAGCCTTAAGCATCTGCTCAATTATCCAACGGAAATCAGTGGGCCTTAAAAGTGCTTAATTATTGGTGCGGGGTTACATACTGTTCCACAACCATCACATGGCTCATGCACAAATTAGCGGATTTACATATCCCATGAATTTGTCTAAACCTATTTCAAAATCTGTTGAAGTTGGTGGCCGTTACTACACCCTGTGGGAGTAAATTTAATAAACAGCACAATCAGCAATCTGTTCTCCCCATCCAACGCTACCCCCCCCCCAAAAAAAGAAGAGGAGATGATGATGACATGGAAGTGTGAAACAGGCAGAAGTCCTGTCCTGATTTTTCCAATAACCAGCTACCTTGGAAGACCTAGGTGAAATCTAGAACACACACACACACACACACACACACACACACATTGTGAAAATGCTTTTTTGGAAAAAGTTTTGAAAAATGTATTGAATTTGCCATAGCTCTCCATCGCCATCTAGTGACACATATGTATAATACACTTGAAACATTTTATTTGCAGCTGTGTAGCTCCCAGATTCTGTTATCAAAGGAGGGGTGTGCTTCCACTTTCTCCATACACAATTTTATACACCTCTAATATGTCTCCTCTTACTTGCCTTTTCTTCAGACTAAAAATCCCCAAATGATGTAAGGTTTTTGTTATGTACTGAGCTGAACAATAGGATTCAGCATGCAGCAGCCTGATTAGTCCACAGGAGTCACCCAATCCAGCTCCAGGTGGAAGGGAATCCGCAACCTGATTGGCCTACAGGAGAATCCCGGAATTAGACAATCACGTGGGGCCCATTGTGTAAATAAAGCAGACATTCTGGGGGAACTTCCATTCCTCCTCACCACTATGAACTGAATAAAGAGCATGAGATCCACTCTCGACTCCGAGTATATTTCAGTTTCTTCACAAGGGAGTTGATCAACCCCTTGATCATTTCGCTTGTTTTTTTCTGAATGGTTTTTAGGTCTGCAAGACACTTTTCCAAGTGAGGCAGCCAGAACTGTACACAGCCGTGCCACAGATCTATATAATAGCACTGTGATATTGGCAGTTCTATTTTCAATCCCTTTCCTACGGATCCCGAACATGGATTCTGATGTACCCTGGGCGAACACCTTCTTCATGCTTTGTGTCCACCGAGCACAGGGACTTAGTTCTGCATAAACAAGGCTGTGATTGCATGGTATGCAAGTTTTCTTACACCACACACACTCTGTCTCTGGTTTTTGTGGTTAAAAGGCAAAATTCAGATTGCTCTGAAACCAGAAAAAAAGGAAAGAACAAACACATGGTCCATATGAAACTCATTTGTAAAATGAGGGGTTTTCGCAACACTTATTAAAAGTCAAACCTCAAAAGTTTCCAGCTTTGGTACACCGAAAGAATTTTTCCGCATGACTTCTGCTACTTTTGTAAATGAAGCTTAAGTTGCTTAATGACTGGGATGTGAATTTTCCCTGGTGACCTTAGAGCACTTACTAATGTTTTGGTTGAGTTTTGCATGGTTGCTAGATTTCCTGATCAGAGTTCTTATGCATTTAACGACAGGTGTGAGAAGCATTAATTTGCATGGTAAAGTGGAGGGGGGGGGGAAGAAATGACACAAAAGTCGATTGTGAGGTCAAGCTCCGAAAGCCTTCTGGCTGTTCCCTCACTGTGAGAAGTGAGGTTACAGGGAACCAGGCAGAGGGCCTTCTCGGTGGTGGTGCCCGCCCTGTGGAACACCCTCCCATCAGGTGCCAAGGAAACAACAACAACAACAATTTATACCCCAGCCACTCTGGGCGGCTTCCAGCAAAATATTAAAATACAACAATTCACCAAATATTAAAAGCTTCACGAAACAGGGCTGCCTTCAGATGTCTTCTGAAAGTCAGATAGTTGTTTATTTCCTTCCCATCTGATGGGAGGGCGTTCCACAGGGCGGGCGCCACTACCGAGAAGGCCCTCTGCCTGGTTCCCTGTAACTTCGCTTCTCACAGTGAGGGAACTGCCAGAAGGCCCTCAGAGTTGGACCTCAGTGTCCGGGCTGAACGATGGGGATGGAGATGCTCCTTCAGGTATACTGGGCCGAGGCCATTTAAACAAATATCTGACTTTTAGAAGACATCTGAAAACAGCCCTGTTTAGGGAAGTTTTTAATGTCTGATCTTTTATTGTGTTTTTAATATTCTGTTGGGAGCCTCCCAGATGGGCAGGGTATAAATAATAAATTATTATTATTATTATTATTATTATTATTATTATTATTATTATATCTTCAGGGGGAGTGTGGAAAGTTTCAGGAGGAAACAGACTGGCAAGGAAAGGGTTAAGCACCCTCCCCATTTCCTTCTCTTAAAAAAAAGACCCTCCCAAAATTCATCAAGCTAACACTACATGCGTAGGCTAAGACTACATACATGCATTTTAGTGCCCATAAAATATATTTTATTGAATTTGCGAGTTATAGAGCAAAGCAGGATGTCTCCACCCTTGTTGACGGGCGGCATGGAAGAGCACGGTTATGGGATGCCCTACAACGGTTTCTGAAGGGTATTGTGTGAGCCAAAGCCTCAACGGCCAAGGTCGCATTCCTCTGGCAATATTTATAGCAGCGTTTCTGTATCGCCGGTCACAGGAATGTTAAGCACCTAAAATGCGCGTACAGGAAAACAAGGGCAGATGGTGTCGTGAGGCAGGAGGTGGCTTGTGCCGGTTGCTTGAAGCTGTGCATGATGGCAGTGTGGAGGTCAAGATGTGGAAAGGAGGCAAGGTCAGAGAGAAATCAGGGCCCACCACCGTGGAGTGAATTCGCTTGCAGCAGCGACGTAGCATATCAGCAGGCCAGGTTCTGAAAAGTTATGCAGGAGACAATAGGATATTGTAGAAAGACCTATACTGGCTCCCAGTATGTTTCCGAGCACAATTCAAAGTGTTGGTGCTGACCTTTAAAGCCCTAAATGGCCTCGGCCCAGGATACCTGAAGGAGCGTCTCCACCCCCATCGTTCTGCCCGGACACTGTGGTCCAACACCGAGGGCCTTCTGGCGGTTCCCTCACTGCGAGATGCCAAGTTACAAGGAACCAGGCAGAGGGCCTTCTCGGTAGTGGCGCCCGCCCTGCGGAACGCCCTACCACCAGATGTCAAAGAGAAAAACAACTACCAGCCTTTTAGAAGACATCTGAAGGCAGCCCTGTTTAGGGAAGCTTTTAAGGTTTAATAGGTTATTGTATTTTAGTGTTCTGTTGGAAGCCGCCCAGAGGGGCTGGGGAAACCCTGCCAGATGGTCGGGGTATAAATAATAAATTATTATTATTATTATTATTATTATTATTATTATTATTATTATTATTATAAAACCCTCAAGCCTCACCCATAGACTCCCCCAGATTTTAGCCATAACATAAACTCATAGCTTTCTAGGTAGTTGAGGCTGGAGCAAAAAAGAAGGCGAAGGCACGTAGGTCACCTTATGAGGTTCAAAAGCTGGAAGAGCTTAAGAACGTAAGAAGGACCTGCTGGATCAGGGCGACAGCCAATCTCATCCAGCCTCTGGTTCTCAAGTGTGGCCAACCAGATGTTTGTGGAAAGCCTGCAAGCAGGACCTCAATACAGCAGCACTCTCCCACAACTGGCTCTGCAATCAGTGTGTGGAGGTCCTGGGCTGCCCAGATGACAAGACCCCCTACTTGGACTTGCTGATGTGGTCCAAAGGCAAGCAGAGCAAGACGTTTGGCACCAGCTTGGCTGCAGGAGTTGCCGGAAGGAGGCGTACAAGGAGCCATTCAACCATCTTAGGGACTCCACTCTGGATTTGTGTAGGGTTTACTTCTTGACTAGGGACGCGGGTGGCGCTGTGGGTTAAACCACAGAGCCTAGGGCTTGCCGATCAGAAGGTCGGCAGTTCGAATCCCCGCGACGGGGTGAGCTCCCGTTGCTCGGTCCCGGCTCCTGCCAACCTAGCAGTTCAAAAGCACGTCAAAGTGCAATTAGATAAATAGGTAACACTCCGGCGGGAAGGTAAACAGCATTTCCGTGCGCTGCTCTGGTTCGCCAGAAGCGGCTTAGTCATGCTGGCCACATGACCCAGAAGCTGTACGCCGGCTCCCTCAGCCAATAAAGTGAGATGAGCGCCGCAACCCCAGAGTCAGCCACGACTGGACCTAATGGTCAGGGGTCCCTTTACCTTTACTTCTTGACTACCCTGGTTTATCTCCCTTTAAGTTTTCGTTTTCTTCGGACCAAGCCTCATTGCACTCAGTGGGGCTTCATGTTTTCCCATCAGCTTGTTTTGTAAATGTCTCGTTCCTTTTGTAAATGATCAGCCGGACCAATTTTTGTTTTTCCATATTATTTGAACAACAACAACAAAGGACATGGTGGAGGCAGGGAGATGAAAGGTTCTGGTGGTGCTGATGTGATGTCAAGGTGAGCGTTTCGAAACTGGGCCAGGTCAGTAGCTGCAGAAAGCATATTGCCCTCTGCCACTCATTGGCTGCTATTGGGGAAACGGTTCGCGTAGAATAACCTACGTGACTTTTAACCCAGATTTGCTTTCTGTCCCTCCCTGCACTTCTCTCGGCTTCTCGCTTTCTCAGTCTTAAATCCGGTTCTCCACATTTCTGCAAGTGTTTGCCATTAAAAAAAAAATCCTCTGCAGATTTCACCAGCATTTTAGAGTGAATTTCTCTTGTAAACACTTTTTTTTTTTTGTTTGGAGTTTGATGGCTGTACATATTTTTTTGCAAAGCGGTTTCCTCTAGTATAATGCATTTTGTGTGCTGTTTTCACTAATGTATTCATTTTTATGCACACTTTCCCTTGGCAGATGCCTCTTTTTCAAACATCCCGGAGTGTTTGTGTCTGGTTGGAATGTGCCGCACATATTTAAACTGTGGAACTCCCACAGTTGATGGCCACCATCTTGGATTGCTTTAGAAGAGGACCAGACAAATTCACAGAGGATGAGACTATCATTCACAATATCTATGTTCTTCTCCCACTGTCAGAGGCAGTTTGGGCATCCTTCTGTCTCAGGAAGATGTTCCCAACCCTGCACTCAGCTCTCATCTGTCCAACAATCAAGAAGGCAGTTTCTGAACGTGCTGTAGAGGAAAATGAGGCGTATGTGGAGCTCATCAGCCTGGGATGGTAGCCCATCTAAAAGCAGGAAAACTCTGGTCCTCAACCTCCGCTGCCTGACAATTTATTTTGCAATTGCAGTGGTAGGTAACGGTAAAGGGACCCCTGACCATTAGGTCCAGTCGTGGCCGACTCTGGGGTTGCGGGGCTCATCTCGCTTTATTGGCCAAGGGAGCCGGCGTACAGCTTCCGGGTCATGTGGCCAGGATGACTAAGCTGCTTCTGGCGAACCAGAGCAGCGCACGGAAATGCCGTTTACCTTCCCACCGGAGCGGTACCTATTTATCTACTTGCACTTTGGCGTGCTTTCGAACTGCTAGGTTGGCAGGAGCAGGGACCGAGCAACGGGAGCTCACCCCGTCAGGGGGATTCGAACCGCCGACCTTATGATCAGCAAGCCCTAGGCTCTGTTTTTTAATCCACAGCGCCACCCGCGTCCCTTCTAATTACAGTGGTACCTCGGGTTATATACGCTTCAAGTTATAGACGCTTCAGGTTACAGACTCCGATATCCCAGAAATAGTACCTCGGGTTAAGAACTTTGCTTCATGATGAGAACAGAAATTGTGCTCCGGCGGCGCGGCGGCAGCAGGAGGCCTCATTAGCTAAAGTGGTGCTTCAGGTTAAGAACAGTTTCAGGTTAAGAATGGACCTCTGGAACGAATTAAGTACTTAACCCAAGGTACCACTGTAAAGGCATCCCTCCATTTAGTTTCCCCTGTTGAACCTGCTGTTCTAAATTTCAGCGATCAACCTGTTCTTTTTCACATTTGCAATGTTTGTTTAATTGACGTTGTACAACATCATCTGGTGACGGTTATCTGGGGCACCGCGCAACCTTTATACACACTGAACCAAGAGTAAATAACACCATCGCAGGTGGAAGCTGGGGCAAAATGGGAGACTGAAACAGCTACTTCTTTTCGGGATGTAGAAAGCATCAACTTTTTTAGCAACAAGTATTGGAACAACAAGTCAAGCAAATTACTGGGAATGAGATTCCGAGAAACCCAACCGACACACTTTTGAATTATTTGGAAGGATGTGGAAATCGTCCCCAAACTCCTAATAGCATCTCAAACACTGACCTCAAAATATTGAGGGGGGGGGAGTCCCCATCTTCCGTCACAATATGAGATGACAAGGTGATGATACGTTAACATGCTGTACTTGTGATAAACGAGAATGCAAGAGAACAAATTTGTGAAAAGTGGGCTATTTTTTACTTCACTTTGGTAGGAGAAATTTGAAGATATGTTCCTTGGAGTCATTAAAGATTGGATGTAATACTGATTGTGGCTACTTCCTTTCTTTTTATAATATGTGTTGGTTTTTTGGTTCTTCTCTTGTCCTCCTGATAGAGCTTATCAAAGACTTTGCGTCAAGAGCATGGACTACAGGCAAAACCAGGTGGGCTAAAAAGATGGGTCTAATCTTGAGGTCAGAACTGGGTATCAGGTGGTTGGAGTTGGAGTTCAATGCCTATTTGTTGTCTTGTCATGCCCTGTTTCTTGGGAGGGCATCTCACTTTCCACCCAGAAAGAACCTCTGCACCTTGAATGTTCTTTACCGCCCATTCCTGTTCACTCTAAGCTCCCCTGCACTTTTGTTTACAATTTCCCACAGATGCCCAGCCCTAACCACGGTTACCCTGGGAAGCTGCTATTGTGATGCGTCATGATGGCTGTCTTTGCCTTACATGCATCACAAAGCATCTGGCACATAAATAATGAAAAATCCAGTTCAGGACACAGGACAAAGGGGAGCGGGGGGGAGGGACAGAGAGAGAGAGAGAGGAAGGAGAAAAAAGAGAGGAAGGTTTGTTGTGCTCCATAAACTAGCCCAAACAACTGAACTTGAGTTAGAAGACCCTCAGTTGTAGCTGGCTGGAGTTGATAGAAGTTACAGTTCAACAACATCTGGAAGGTTGTCTGTATGGGATAAATCTGCCCCTAAGATACAGATGTTGTCTAAGTTAGGAAATCTGTGTCCCTCCATGTTTCCTCCAGGCATATGACTGGCCCCTGTGAGATTAGATGGGCCACTGATCTGATCCAACAGGCCCTTATATTCTTAGGATGTTGCTGGACTCTAGCTCCCATCATCCCTGACCATGGACCATGTTAGCGTGGGTTGATGGGCTTCTGCTAGTGGCCTTTGTGTTCCTTTTTTTCTGCTGGTGGGCTTCCCAGAGGCATCTGATTGGCCACTGAGAGAACAGAATGATGGACGAGAGCCTGGCCTTTAATTCAGAATGTGGCAGGTAGACTGGGAGCGGCCGCCGGGAACATATCTATAACACTGGTCCCAAAGGATCTACATTAGCTCCCAGTACGTTTCTGAGCCAGTTGTCTTTGTCCATGGAGTTTTCTTGGCAGGGATACAGGAGTGGCTTGCCGGTTCCTGCTCCAGGTGGATCACGTTTGGTCAAAACTCTCCACTATGACCTGTCCATCTAGGGTGGCCCCGCACAGTATAGCTCATAGCATCTCTGAGTTATTCAAGCCCCTTCACCACGGCAAGGCAGTGATTCAAGAAGGGGTAGCACAGTATAGTTAAAGCTATGGTTTTCCCAGTAGTGATGTATGGAAGTGAGAGCTGGACCATAAAGAAGGCTGATCGCCGAAGAATTGATGCTTTTGAATCATGGTGTTGGAGGAGACTCTTGAGAGTCCCATGGACTGCAAGAAGATCAAATCCATTCAAAGATCAAATTCCATTCTGAAGGAAATCAGCCCTGAGTGCTCATTGGAAGGACAGATCTTGAAGCTGAGGCTCCAATACTTTGGCCACCTCATGAGAAGAGAAGACTCCCTGGAAAAGACCCTGATGTTGGGAAAGATGGAGGACACAAGGAGAAGGGGACGACAGAGGACGAGATGGTTGGATACTGTTCTCAAAGCTACCAGCATGAGTTTGACTAAACTGCGGGAGGCAGTGGAAGACAGGAGTGCCTGGCGTGCTCTGGTCCATGGGGTCACGAAGTGTCTGACACGACTAAACAACTAAACAACATGTTTCCAAGCACAATTCAAAGTGTTGATGCTGACCTTTAAAATCCTAAATGGCCTTGGTCCAGTATACCTGAGAGAGCATCTCCACCCCCGTTGTTCTGCCCGGACACTGAGCTCCAGCTCCGAAGGCCTTCTGGAGGTTCCCTCACTGTGAGAAGTGAGGTTACAGGGAACAAGGCAGAGGGCCTTCTCAGCAGTGTTGCCCGCCCTGTGGAATGCTCTCCTATTACATATCAAGGAGATAAACAACTACTGTATTTGACTTTTATAAGACATCTGAAGGCAGCCCTGTATAGGGAAGTTGTTAATGTTTGATGTTTTATTGTGTTGTTAATAATTAGTTGAGTGGCTGGGGAAACCCCATCAGATGGGTGGCATAAAAATAGTAAAAATATTAGTAGTAGTAGTAGTAGTATTCTTAAAACAAGATACTGAACTAGACCAACTATATTGCTAAGGCCACTTCTAGTGATTCTTATACTTTGCCTAGGATTATTCATAAGAAGCATTCAGCTTGACTTGTTTTCTCCTAATTTAGAGCTATATCCAAGTGAAACCTGGCTAGCAGAATAGGTTGAGAGCAGTGTAGCACTGCTAGGAATCCCACCACAAGTGGGGTCACCAAGCTTTGCATGCCCCCAGATTTCCCATGCGTGACGCAGAACATGGGTTTGGAGTTTGCTCAGAATCTGGTTCATCACCTTGTTTGTCACCAGCAAGGAATCTCTCTCCCCCCCCCCCCTTACAGTCAGGTTGCTTAATGACTCTGCACTGCCTTCCCCGGTAATTCTTGCTTGAGTCATCTGCATGCATCTTGCTTCAAGGCACCATACTGATTCTTGCTCTCTGCTTGCAGCACACACCAGGGCTGGACTGACCACCATGCCAAGGACTCTGCAGAGCACATAAGTGGTGTAAGTAAAACAAAAGGTCAAAAGCTCTTGTAGGTCCTGTTGGCCTTGAAGTTATCTCCACCTACCCAGCTGTCATAAGCATGTGGAATATATATTTCCAGTGGAATGCGGTACTGTATTCTCAGTTGTTTTCTGGGTTTTCCTCCCCATTGCACCTGTTTTTTTATTTTTTCTAGTTCTATAGGCATTTTTATCTGTTACACATCACTTCTGCTATCTTTTCTGTGTGTTCATATTAATAAAAAATTTAAAATATACAAAGTGCAATAAAGGAAAGGACATCTGGGCGTGTGCAGAGTGCTTCTGCCGCAGCACGGAACATCTGCCAGATGTCACCTACACACTTGGAAGTGAGGCACAGACTAACTTTTTCAGAATCAAGCTCTGCCTACTCAATCTCATGACAGCATTCTTAAGAACAGTATAAAAAGGGATAAAAAACAAAGTAAACCCCACCCAAAATGGTTGAAAGCCTTTGGAGATACTCCCAAATCGATTGCCTACGTAGATGTGCCATACCTGCTCCGAGTTTTGCTGTTGTGAGCAAAGACTCCAGCCAAACTGGCACATGAACTAGTTTTGCGGTGCGAAATTTGTGCCCGCTGGGGTTCCTGCAGTGGCGTTTATTCTCTCGAAGAATTCCTGGCATCCTGATGGCTGGTGCCAGGATTCTAATTTGAAGGACATTTGGGATAAGTAGCAATGCGGCTCTTCTGGGTATTTTTCCCTGTACTGTATATTTATTCCCTGTACTGTAGATTGCCAAGGAGCTGGGCAGCTGGGTGGGGTCAGCCAGGCTTGGGGGAGAAACTTGCACAAGTTGTTCCTCTGCATATCGTCTCAGTTTTCTTAATGCATGAAATACTGGCATATAAGAATGGGGGGGGGGGACTGCATCAGAAGATGTGCCGAATACCAGTTTGGTGGCACAGGATTCAGTGGAAGAGCTCCCACGCACATTAAAAGTCCCAACTCCAGTCTCAAACAAGCAACTTTCATAGGTGCAACCTATGTTTTGATGACAAGACACCTTTTGATTTCAGTCTGTTGCATAGATGTTAAAAAGCCCAACTTTCCCAAAAAAGGCCCTAGATCTGGAAGGTTAAAGAGGGGCATGCAGAAGCATGCAGGTGCAGCAGGGACTGGTAACTTTTTCCAGCTGGTTGGTTGGATCCTGGGTTCCTCTGCCCCCCCCCCACCTGTCAGTCACCTGGCATCACCTTGGCTTCAGGTAGCCCGTTTTCCTTTACAGCATGCCTTGAGTTCCAGCCAAGCTGCAAAGGGAAGGCCCAAGCTGATCCAAGCGGTGGTTCAAAGTTACTGCCAATCAGCTGATCAGCATGGACTTCCAGTTTGGACTACTGCACTGCACTCTGCGTGGTGCTCCCCTTGAAGACAACTTGGAAACTTCAACTGGTGCAAAATGCAGCAGCCAGATTAGCGGCTAGCATTTAATTTAGAACTCGTATAACCCGTTTGTTCCTGGACTTAATTCAAGGTGCTCACACTGAATAAATAAGCCCGTTGCAGCACAAACGGAACTCTTGTGGCATCTTAAAGATTGGTTGCCAGGAAAGTTCCTGTATCCTTCAAAGCTACAGTAAAAAGCTGCTATTTTAAACTGCCACAAGACTTTTCCTAGTTCCTACCTCCAGAGGGACTAGCTGCATTGTTAGTCTGTTTCTGCAAAAGCGACGTGAAGCGGGAGTCCTGTAGCATCTCTGAAGCCCGCAGCCCTATTATAGCGCACCACCTGGGAACTGTAGATCTGGCATTTCTGCGCCCTTAGGAAACTACATTTCCCATGACACCCCACTGCTACAATATTGCTGCAACTATATGGCGCAGGCGAGTTTATGAGACGCAGCCTGCGAAAACCGACGCCATAAATTAAGGCGTCTTAAGGCAAACACGAGATGTTTGTCTGCAACAGCCGCAGGCGGAGATCTAGCACGCCGCTTCTGGCTTTGCCGGTGAGAAAAGGCCGGAATAAATAAATAAAAATGAGCCAGGACAACAAAGCTGCATTGTATGATGGACGGGGGGGGGGGTGTGCTGATGGCGTGAGCAGAGGCCCGATGACTTCCCCGTCCTCCTGGGTGCAAGCACCCACGTGGTCGTTTCTCTCCTCTCTTTTTGGGGGGGCAAGGCGCAGGTGGAAGAAAGGCAGGAATTTGGAGGAGGACCGAGGCTGCGCGCACCAGCTTCACCCTTGGCGCGCCGTCCTTGAAGAGGATTGCGCGAGCCGAGGGGGCGGGCGGGGCTCTGGTTTCCAATCACAAAAGCGTAACCCGAGGAAAGCGGCGCGGAGCGGCTCCGGATCCGCCTCCTTCCCCTTGCCCGGCTGACATTGTCTTCTTTCCCCTCCTCCATCCAGGCTGTGCCTCAGCTGCGCTCCTCGTCTTCTTGCTGCTGCTAAGCCGGTCCTAGGCACACAAACCAACCCCGGAGGTGGGTATCACATAGCAAACGCACCGATCCTCTGTTTTTGTGGGGGGGGGGTGGCCCTCCATCTTCTCCCTCCCCCCCCCCAAGCCTTTGGCAATGGAAGATGGACTCAAGCGCTTCAAATGGGTGGGGAGGGATCGGTTAGGGGAGATCTCTCCTGCGCATCGTGGCCTGGCGCTCGCGTGTGCGAAAGAGTGAGAAGGAGGGGGGTTGGAGGTCGATCTCTATCTCCCCCTCCCCATCTCTCTCTCCCCCCCCCCCCGCTTTGCATCGTGTGTCCCCCCCTCCCTTATTTCTAAAGGTCAATGCAGTTGCAAAAATATATGTAGCCCTTTCAAAGGGGCAAAAATATATATAACCCCAAAACGCATCAAGGACTTAGAAAAAAGCAAAAATGATTGATGCAAAGTAAAAAGCGAGTAGTTTTTTTTCCCTTTTGCGTTGGAAAGAGGCTCCGGGTGGACGATCCTGCCCTGCCTTTTCTTTCCGCCCAGAGGAGCGGTGGCCTAGTGGTTAGAGGCGCAATCTACCCTACTCCCGCTCCGCCTTTTCCTTTGGATCCCCGGGACAGGCTTGTTGCATTTTAAAGGTTTGCGAATTGCATTTTTAATTCTTCCTGGTAGAGGATTTCGGGCCGGCCTTGGCTCAGCGGAGGAGGAGGAGGAGGAGGAAGGGAGGCCGGGCCACAGAGGCAACCATCGCGGAAGACGCGCGGGAGGAAAAGAAAACTTGCTGCGCATCGCGGCGCCTCCCCACCCCCCGGTCCTCGTGCCTTCGCATGTGCTCTGCCAAAGAGCGGGAGGGGAAAGGAAGCAGTTAAATTTTTTATTTTTTGCAACAGCAGAATCTCCCCGGGTGCTTGAAATGGCCCTGCCAACTTGGGGTGGGATGCGAGCGCTCAAAACGGGGAGCATCCGCTGGGGGAGGCTGCTCATCCCTTTTTGCAAGAGGGAAGAACCCTCCCCAAAAATGAAGGAGAGCAAAGGCATCACGTGCCTAGGCGGGGGGGCAGCGAAATGCGCACACCCCCTGCCTTTTCTTAGCAGAATCGGGTGAGGCAGGCGTGGAAAACGCTTCCCGCTGAGCGCCCAGGGCCCCCAGGCCGGGCCGCATTCTGCCCCGACTTGCCCAGGCCAAGAACGGGATCCTGCGCGCGCTGGAGCTCAAGAGCCTCGCGCCGGTGCTGTGAGAACGGGTGGCCACGTGAATTTGGAACGAAGCGGGGTGTTGTGGCTGCCATAGGTCATGAGTGCCCCGTCAGAGCCCAACTGCACTTTCCTTCTGTCCATGATCCTGCTAACTTTGCAGCATGAATGGAAGTTTATCTTCTACTGGGGGTGGAGAATGAGGGGGGGGGGTATATATGGTATATATGACCCCTGCACATTTGTGGTATGGTCCAGAGTTCTATAACTCAGAGCAAGGGATGTCAATGTGGTGCCCTCCAGGTTGTTGTTGTTGTTGTTATTATTATTTTATCTTTATTTATATCCTACCCCTCCATAGGGACTCCAGGCAGCTTACAGATAAAAAAAAGCAGCTCAAAAAACACAGTCATATGTGGCTAGAATTAAAACTATGTAATCTATTAAAAACATACAGATAATTTCAGAAAAAACAGCATGGCGCAATGCCGTTCGCTAAGATCAGTCTGTTCCCGAAAGCCAGTTGGAATAAAACGTTTTCAGCTCCCTGCAGGAGGACGGCAAGGTGGGAGCCGGCAAGATTTTTACACTGCTGGCTGGGGATGTTGGGAGATGGAGTAGAAATGCACAAAAGCAGGGGAGGGCATAGAGAGGTGGGAAATGGTGCAGGAATAATAATTACTGCTATCGAGCATAAAACTTAGGAATGAGGAAGGAACGAGATCTTCCAGAGGCCGTGCCAGACCAGAAGAAGATAAGGAATGAGGCATCCCTTTGAGGCCTAGTTATTCTCACCTGGCTGAGGGAGAACCTAGCAGTGGCTGTCAGTGGCTACTAGGAACAATGGCTGCTCTCTCCTGTCCCAGTTGGTGGCAGTACTGCTTTTGAATACCTTAGAGAAACGTGTGCATCATCCTGTACTCATTCCTCCTGTGTCGGCCGCTGGCTGCCTTACCTTGAGTCCTGCCATTGGCCCGTCTCGATCAGAGCTGCCTATACCAGCCCGTCTCAGCCTTGGGCCATTGGATGTTCTTGGGCTACAAATCCCATCATCCCTAGCTAGCAGGACCCCAGTGGTCAGGGATGATGGGAGTTGTAGTCCAATTCCTGCACGGCCGGGGGGTTGAACTAGATGACCCTCAGGGTTCCCTACAATTCTATGACGTCTTGTGACCCAAGGTTGAGAAACGTTGGTGCGCGCCGTTGGACTTCAACTGGTTGGTCTTGGACCAACAGATGAGACCTCCATCTCTGGGTTAAGGGGAATACTGTTTCTGCAAAGGCTGAAGACTACCAGCCTATGCCAAGGGCAGACACGGGGGGGGGGGCGGTAATTCAGTTTCCGAGCACAATTCAAAGTGTTGGTGTTGACCTTTAAAGCCCTAAACAGCCTCGGTCCAGTATATCTGAAGGAGCGTCTCCACCCCTATCATTCTGCCCGGACACTGAGGTCCGGTACCGAGGGACTTCTGGCGGTTCCCTCACTGCGAGAAGTGAGGCTACAGGGAACCAGGCAGGGGGCCTTCTCGGTAGTGGCACCCGCCCTGTGGAACGCCCTCCCACCAGATGTCAAGAAGATAAACAACTATCTGACTTTTAGAAGACACCTGAAGGCAGCCCTGTTTAGGGAAACTTTTAATGTTTAATAGGTTATTATATTTTAAGATTCTGTTGGAAGCTGCCCAGAGTGGCTGAGGAAACCCAGCCAGATGGGTAGGGTATAAATAATAAATTATTACTATTATTTACAGCCTATGGGGTACATTCCCTCATAGGCAATCTTCAGAGGGCTGCTTGCCAGTGGTGGAGAGGACCAGAGGGGGAAAAATTGGGTGGATCAACAAAGGCCACCGTTTGTACAGCAGGCCACATCCCACCCATGCAAAAATTAGACCAGGCTTCCTCAACCTTGGCCCTCCAGATGTTTTGAGACTACAATTCCCACCACTGGTCCTGCTAGCTAGGGATCATGGGAGTTGTAGGCCAAAAACATCTGGAGGGCCGAGATTGAGGAAGCCTGAATTAGACGGTTCTACACAAGCACAGATCTCCACCAAGCCAAGAGGGATGGCTCTCTGCCATGGATGCTATAGTTGAGATTCCTGCATTGCAGGGGGTTGGACTAGATGACCCTCGGGACCCCTTCCAACCCCACGATTCTGTCACAGTTCAGGGACACATCCCGGTCAGGCAGAAACATTCGAGGAGGGTGCATGGCCGGGCTGCTGAAATGGGTGGCCTGTGGGAGAAGTGGGGTGGGTCCTGAGGGCCAGACAGAGATGCTTGGAGGGCCACATTTAAGAATAATTTGGCCCCTAGGCTGAGGTCCCCCCCCCCATTGCTCTCCACTGGCTGGCAGTGGTTCTCCAGGGTTTGGACAAGGG
This sequence comes from Podarcis erhardii, assembly GCF_964252035.2. Taxonomy (NCBI): domain Eukaryota; kingdom Metazoa; phylum Chordata; class Lepidosauria; order Squamata; family Lacertidae; genus Podarcis; species Podarcis erhardii. The sequence goes on along the minus strand of NC_138500.1, from coordinate 12,439,716 downwards.
TCTTAACCTGGAGATACCAGGAATCAAAACTATGACTTGGAATGCAAAATATGTGCTCTACTATTGACTTCCACCCCCTGGCCATAGTTTCCAGGACCCCACCCTTTCCCACCCCCCTGAGAGCTACTGAAAACTGCATCCTATGCAACATGGAGATCAGAAATCAGCCTAGCTAGTTCAGCTGGTCAGAGCGTGGTGTTGATAATTCCAAGGTTGCAGTTTCGATCCCCGTTTGAGACAGCAATAATAATAATAATAATAAATTATTTATACCCCACCCATCTGGCTGGGTTGCCACAGCCACTCTGCGCGGCTTCCAACACACATAAAAATAATAATAATAAAACATCAACAAATTAATAGTAACAAACAATTAGATCCTACATAAAAAGCCACAATGGCTTTAAAATAAACAACTTATATCAAATAAAGCAATACTCAACAATCCATTAGGATCCAATATGAAACAGTAAAATTAAACATCAATAATCTAGCCGTTTACACTTATCAATTACAATAAAGAATTACTAATCTATAATCAACAAAATAACAGCAGATCACAATGCACAAATGCCACAAAAGATACAAAATCATGCAAAAGGGTCAAGTTGAGCAACAAGGGGACACAACTTATAAAATTATTTTTTTAAAAAAGAATGGAAGTCAGCATATTCCAGGGGGGCGGGTTGGACTAGATCACCCACAGGGTCTCTTCCAACTATTGCTTGGGTTCACGGGGGGCTCCCCCTTCCTGCCGCCTGTGCTGGAAGCGTGCAGGAGATATACGCAGCCTTTGACTTCTCCCCCCGTTCCTGTTTTGTCTGTTATTGTAGACTGTAAGCCTTTCTGAGCAGGGACCTTACCAGCTCCTTATGTTGCCAGCATGTCTTTTCTGCCTTAGAGCCAGTGGCAGTTCAGTATGAGTGACTTCACTTGCTTTCTTTACGTGTTCAGCACGTATAGCAACGGCAGCGGCAGTGATAGCGACAGCGACGGCAACAGTTGGCCTCCGTATCGGAGCCCTCAAGAGAAGGTAGGCAGGAGGGCAGAGCAGCTTTGTAGTTGCCGTATTTCTCGCTCCATAAGACGCACCTAGTTTTTAGAGGAGGAAAACAAGGGAAAAAATATATTCTGAATGAAACAGTGGATGTATGATTTTTGTGGTTCATGCTGTGGCCACAGACATGATATGTGATTTGACGGTGAGTTTGGGGTAGCCCAGTGCAAAAATCCTGAGGATCCACGTGGATCCGTTGTTTCTAACCACGTTTTTGCCCCACGAAACAGTGGATGCGTGATTTTTTTGGTGGAGGCTGTAGCCATGGACATGCTATGTGATCTGATGGTGAATTTGGGGTGACCCAGTGCAAAAATCCTGAGGATCCATGTGCTTTTACCGCCCCCTCCCAGGCAGCCTCCTTTATCTCTAGAGTCCCTTATCTCCCTCCCTGATCGCTTGCCGATCAGGTGCTCAACAGCTTTGTTTCAGCACCCCCTTCCATATATATGTAGAGAGAGAGAGCGCGCACAATCTGCTTTTTGCCCCTGGGCAATTCAGTTCCAGGGACCACGCATTCACTCCAGAAGACGCACAGACATTTCCCCTTACTTTTTAGGAGGAAAAAATCAGGGCCACAGGAGAGGAAGCTCCTCCTACTCAGCACTCTGCCCGCCCTCTGCCAGATCGCAGCGGAATAGTAAGTTTGTTTGCAGACTAGTAACATTCGGGGGCTGATTTGTAATGCTGATGCAACTTTTAAAAAAGCAATCTTTACTGAACAGCATATGTCTATTTAGTTAGTTATTTTAATTAATTTATATGCTGCTTCATATTTCAACAAATATATACCCCAAGGACCGCCTCTCTCCATATGAACTAACCCAGATTCTGTGTTCATCCTCTGAGGCCCTTTCTTGTGTGCCTCCTTCACGAGAGGTCCGGAGGGTGGCAATACAAGAACGGGCCTTTTCTGTGGTGGCTCCCTGTTTGTGGAATGCTCTCCCCAGGGAGGTTTCGCCTGGTACCTTCCTTACATATTTATAGGCGCCAGGCGAAAACTTTCCTCTTCAACCGGGCCATTGGCCTTTAACTAACGTATTTTTTGCTCTATAAGACGCACCCGACCATAAGACGCACCTAGTTTTTGGAGGAGGAAAACAAGAAAAAAAATATTCTGAATCCCAGAAGCCAGAACACTGCGCAATGATCCCTCTTGCTGTTCTGGCTTCAGCGATAGCTGTGCAGCCTGCATTCGCTCCATTAGACGCACACACATTTCCCCTTACTTTTTAGGAGGGAAAAAGTGCATCTTATAGAGCGAAAAATATGGTATTTATTCCTGTATTGCAAGGGGGTTGGACTAGATGGCTCTTGGGGTCCCTTCCAACTATACTATTCTATCAGTGGCTTTTAGAGGTCGGTGGGAAGGTTTTGATGTATCCCACCCCCCTGAATGTATTTATTTGGGCTTTGTGTGTTTGCTTTTGCTTGCTTAGTTATAAGTCACTTTGGGTTGCCTTGGGCAAGATAAAGCGACTAGCAATTAAATATGACAGAAAATGAATGAATGGATTTTATTATTTCAGTCACAGACCAGTTCCAGCCCACATACAATATCAAGGAAGTCATAAAACACGATAGGGATACATTTGAATTTGCAATTAGGTATAACAAGGACAATACAGATATAGCAACAGTTAAAAAATATATAAATTAAAACCTAGTCACTAACATATAACCTAAAATTATAATTTAAAACCTTTATGATAGCACAGCTTTTCCCCTCAGTTTTATGGCAATCGCACAGAATTTGGCTACCCTTAACGTGATCTCAGGATCCTTGTCCTCTACCAGGGATTTTAGACGCTGAAGTTCAGATTCATTTGGAGATTTTTGCGTAGCAGGGGTAATAAATCTCGAGCGTATATCCCCGTAGAAACGGCAGCGTAATAAGGCATGAGAGACCGTTTCTACCTTATGACAGAATTTATGCAACCAAACCTCTGAAAACCAATAAAAGTGGTGGAAGAGAATGGAAAACAAAAAAATGAGCTGGTTAAGTCTGGATACAATGGGCTAAGGACTTGGGCCATTTTATCGATACGGCAGCGTGGGAAAAGCTGTGGAAATTAGATTTGAAAATTATGGCGTGTTATACATTAAAGGAAAACTACATGAAAATGATATATGGGTGATACCTAACTCCGAGTAAATTAGCCAAGATGTATAAGACCAGGTTTCCTCAACCTCGGCCCTCCAGATGTTTTTGGCCTACAACTCCCATGATCCCTAGCTAGCAGGACCAGTGGTCAGGGATGATGGGAATTGTAGTCTCAAAACATCTGGAGCGACGAGGTTGAGGAAGCCTGTATAAGACTGTCAAATAAATTCTGGAAGTGGCAGCAGGCAGAAAGGACCTTTTTAAAAAAATATGCAGCGGACTTGTAAAAAAGCAACTGGCTTTTGGGAAATGATACATAATGAATTTTAAAAGATGTTTAAAATCATTATTCCCCAAGAAAGCCTGAAGCATTCTTAATAGGAAAAATAGGATGAGAAGTCCCCCCAAAAGATGGCAAATTGTTTATGTGTGTGACCACAGCAGCCAGAGTTCTGTACGTGCAGAAATGGGAAGAAAGCGAGGTTCAAAGAAAAGAGGACCGGATTTTGAAGAACTATGTGGAGGTGGAGAGATTGACGGTGAAAATAGGAGACCAAAACGAAGAAAGGTGTATGGAAGAATGGAAATTCCTTTCGGATTATTTAAAACAGTATTCTAGCCAAATGAACGGCGAAAATAAGAGATCAAAACAAAGAAAGGTGTATGTCCCACGGAGGACCTTACGGTCTTCAAATAAAAACATCTTGGAGATCCCGGGCCACAGGGAGGTTAGGCTGGCCTCAACCAGAGCCAGGGCTTTTTCGGCTGTGGCCCCAATCTGGTGCAATGCTCTGTCACAAGAGACTAGGGCCCTGTGGGACTTGACATCTTTCCGCAGGGCCTGCAAGACAGAGCTGTTCCACCAGGCCTTTGGCCAAGGCACAATCTGACCCCCTCTCTCCTTCTGTAATCATAGAACTCTAGCCCAATGGTTGCCATTAATTTGATTCTGAATTGATTTTAGAATGTATTTCAATTAACTGACTGTGATTTTATGTAAACGGTGCTATTTTTATTGTTGCTAGCTGCTCTGAGCCTGGCTTTGGGGAGGGCAGGATATAAATAAAATATCATCATCATCATCATCATCATCATCATCATCATCATCATGGAAGAATGGAAATTGCTTTCGGACTATTTAAAACAGTATTCTAGCCAAATGAAATCGTGAGCAGGTCTTGAAGTACAGTGGTACCTTGGAAGGCGAACAGAATCTGTTCTGGAAGTCCGTTCGACTTCCAAAACATCTGGGAACCAAGGTGCGGCTTCCGATTGGCTGCAGGAAGTTCCTGCAGCCAATCGGAAGCCATGGAAGTCGCGCCGGACGTTCAGGTTCCAAAGAACGTTTGGAAACCAGAACAGTCGCTTCCGGTTTTCGATCATTTGGGCGCCAAAACGTTCGACTCCCAAGGCGTTTGAAAACCAAGGTACGACTGTGTAAGTGAGGGAAGTATAGTCAGGATGAAATAAATGAATAAATGTATAAGTACCGTGTATAAGGCAGCAGGAAATTGTCGGTGGAGAAACATGACTGTAAGGATGGGAAGCTGAATTGCTAAGGAAAGGGTATAAATTGGATTGTGTGCTGTGCTAGCCTCCCTTACTAGTAACTTCTCGTAGAAGTTTTAAAACATTCCTGCTTATACAGGCATTCAATGGGTGAAGGTTTCTGTCCAAGGCAACCCTGAAATTATTAGTTTGAGAGCAGGTGGTTGCTTTCAGGAGTTGTAAACTTTTTTTTTAATAGAAGTTTTAATTGTGTTGATATGTTTACCACCTTGGGCTCCTTTTGAGGAAGTTGTGAGTTTAAAATGAAATTAATAGTTATGTAATTAAGACTTTGCATCTTCTAACACCTTTTAAGCACCTCTGTACTAGTGCAAATTAATGGCAATGCCTCGAAGAAGTATTTGGTGGGCAAAAATAAAATAAAATCCAGTGTGGCTGGGCTGGGACTAAGGGAAGCGCTGCTCTAAATCCCTGCTTAGCCATGGGCCAGCCCTCATCTCTCAGCCTGACCTACCTTACAGGGTCATCATGAGGACCTGTGCATAACACTGACCTTGAAGGGAAGACAGAACTGAAATGAAATGGGGAGGTACTTAAATGAAAAGGAACAGCTGAGACTCCACAATTTGTGGCGTTACACAACCGCACGTTGAGAAACTGCTGGCAGGTGTTGCAGATTTGTAGGGCAAACGTAAATGGGTAGAAATGAATTAGTCTGGAGGCCGTGTCCTGTGTTTTGTCAGTCTCAAGCTCACCCTGTTTATTTCTCAACTGCATGTTGGTAGCAACTAGAGTCTTCTTTTGAAAGCACTTGAGGACCTTGCTTTGGTTGTTTTGAAGGTGGAAATTAACCTCTGTTCTATCTGGTTTCTCCTTTCTTTGCAGCAAAAAATGGCTTCGCTCAAGGACAAACTGATCACACCCGTGGCGCAGCCGGCCACCAAGCCAAACAACAAAGTCACTGTGGTAGGAGTTGGTCAAGTGGGGATGGCTTGTGCCATCAGCGTCCTGGAAAAGGTCAGTGTGTGTGTGTGTGTGTTTGTGTGTGTGTGTGTGTGTGTGTCTGTGTTTGGGTGGCATAAATGGCCAGACCTAAGTGCAATTAGGGACACAGGTGGCGTTGTGGGTTAAACCACAGAGCCTAGGACTTGCCGATCAGAAGGTCAGCGGTTCGAATCTGTGCGACAGGGTGAGCTCCCATTGCTCGGTCCCTGATCCTGCCAACCTAGCAGTTCGAAAGCATGTCAAAGTGCAAGTAGATAAATAGGTAACACTCCAGTGGGAAGGTAAACGGCATTTCCGTGCGCTGCTCTGGTTCACCAGAAGCGGCTTAGTCATGCTGGCCACATGACCTGGAAGCTGTTCGCCGGCTCCCTTGGCCAATAAAGCGAGATGAGCGCCGCAACCCTAGAGTCACGACTGGACCTAATGGTCAGGGGTCCCTTTACCTTTTTAAGTGCAATTATGACTCCCCCCACCCAAAAAAATAATAATAATCTGGTTAATAGGTTCTTCCATGCAAGTGGTACCCATGGGCAGAGGGATGGTGGAAACTGTCCTCCAGCAACATCTAGAGGAGCAAGATGCAGGTTCTCCGGTTAGGAATGCAAGCAGCTGCTTTGTGCAGAGTCAGACCATGGGATCATCTAGTTCATTTGCACTGTCTGGCAGCAGCCTTCCAAGATCTCAGATGAGGACCATTCCCAGTCCTACCTGGAGAATCTTGGGACCATGCAAAACAGATGCTCCATCATCTTCCCTTTAAGTCAACTTCATTGTAAGAGACAAACACAGGGGTCAGCAAACTTTTTCAGCAGGGGGCCGGTCCACTGTCCCTCAGACCTTGTGGGGAGCCAGACTATATTTTGAAAAAAAATATATGAACAAATTCCTATGCCCCACAAATAACCCAGAGATGCATTTTAAATAAAAGGACACATTCTACTCATGTAAAAACATGCTGATTCCAGGACTATCCGTGGGCCGGATTTAGAAGGCGATTGGGCTGGATCTGGCCCCCGGGCCTTAGTTTGCCTACCCATGGAGTATTGGTTAGTCAAAGAGGGCTGACATGGTGACATCTAGGCGTTGGCAGGCTCCCGGCTCCCACCAGCTCCAGCAAGCATGACCAATGGTTAGGGAAGATTGGAGCAGGGAGTCCTGAACCATCTGGTTACTCTGTTACCCTGTTGCAGCAAAAGGGGAATGTGATGGATGGGCTTCTTTAGCGATATAACAGACAGTGTGAAGAACATACGGGTTCCTCCTGTTGCAGCTCGACTACAACTCCCATCGTCCTTGGTGGCTGGGCTCTGATGGGAGTTGTGGAGCCCCATCCTTGGCTTTGTAAGCTCCAAGGGCTAGAATCCACATGATTCGATTCCAGGACTTGGGATAGCTCAGTTGGAAGAGCACGAGAGTCTCGGGGTCATGAGTTAAACCCCCATGTTGGGCAAAAGATTCCTGCATTATTGCAGTGGGTTGCAGTATATGACACTTGTGGTCCCAATTCTATGACTCTATTAATATACAGTGGTACCTCAGGTTACATACACTTCAGGTTACAGACTCCACTAACCCAGAAATAGTACCTCGGGTTAGGAACTTTGCTTCAGGATGAGAACAGAAATCGTGCTCCGGCTAAAGTGGTGCTTCAGGTTAAGAACAGACCTCCAGAACGAATTAAGTTCTTAACCCGAGGTACCACTGTATATAAAGATGCATGAAGTATATTCTCTTGGTGCTATATTTTTTTTTGTCATTAGCCGTCAGTTGGACAACTCTTGACGCTCAGTGGGCTACCAAATTTGCACAAATTTGACCAGGCTGAGAAGAGGCTCTGTTCTGTACGGCTCCTCCCCTGGTGATCAATATGTGCACAGAGTCCCTTTTCACGTTAGCTGAATGTGTGACCAAGGTGTCATGGGCATCTGCAGTAGCGGAGCAAACCCTGGATTTAACTTTGCCTAAAGCGAATCAAGTCAGGACTGGTACCACTTTTTTGCTGGTACAATATTACATTACATTACATTAGTCATACCTCGGGTTACAGACACTTCAGGTTGCGTTTTTTCAGGTTATGGACCACCAAAACCCCGAAGTACTAGAATGGGTTACTTCTGGGTTTCGGCGCATGCGCAGAAACACTAAATCACACTTTGTGCATGCGCAGATGCAGGTTGTGAATGCACATCCCACATGGATCACGTTCGCAACCTGAGCGTCCACTGTATAAATATTTCTCTTCTCTGCTATAACGCAAGAAGGCTTGGGTGCTGTTTGGACTTCCTCTAGACCTGTGATTAGAAATATTGGAAGCGGGCAAACACTGTCCCTTGCATGAGATAAATAATTATACAACCTTGCATAGATATCTGAAGGCAGTCCAAGGGAAGTATCAGGAGGACACTTTTAATGTGTGATGTTCCGCTGTGATGTTGTGTTTCTGTATATTATGTTGGGAGCCTCCCAGAGCAACTGGGGCAACCCAGTCAAATGGGTGGGTTACATCATCATCATCATCATTCATATACTTAACATCTGTGGTTTTTCCCCGCCTTCGCTGCCAGGGTCTCTGCGATGAGCTTGCATTGGTTGATGTCCTGGAAGACAAACTGAAGGGAGAAATGATGGATCTTCAGCATGGAAGCTTATTTCTTAAGACACATAAGATCATAGCGGGCAAGGGTAGGTTTTATATTATATCTTACCGCCATGTGAGCCCGGTGGGGGAGAGCCAGACTTATGTCCTTGCTCAACAGGTCACATTGGGAAACAGATGTTTGAAATCCGCTTTCCCTGAGCTACTGAAGAGTGGAAGGCCACAACTTGCCTGGTAGCCATAGGCGATCAGAAATTCCACGCAGGCGAGCGAGGAGGAACAGACCACCGTCCTCCAACAGTCTCCTTCATGGAAGGCAGGCTTGTTGTTTTTAACTACCTCCTAAGAGGCTAGCAACTTGTGTTTCTATGCCAGTTTCAGAGGAGGGGGCTGGCTCCCCATCACTCGAGACCAGCAATGCAGAACTTCTGTGAACTTCTTTGTAAGCTGATACAGGGACTATGAATCTCAACATACAGGCGACCTTTGTCTATAGCCAGGACATGCAGTTATGCAGTCCATTATAACATTCATTATTCTCGTGGGTGGAAAGGAGGGCCTCAGACCTTTCAACGCCTGTTCGCCTGCTTCTTTTATATCCTGGGCAAGCTCCTGCACAGAGTCCAGGCTGATGTATGTGAGTCTCCCTGCTGTCTTCTGTATCCTGTCAGCAACCTGGTGAAGTAGCTTGAGAGATAGCAAAGGGGCCTGTTTTTGCACAGGCTTTCCCCGGTGCACAAGACTTGACTGTTTTTAGTTTTCATTTGCTCGAAAACCCTGCTTTTATGTGCTTTTATACCACTGCTTGCCTGGTTTTCATATAAACGACCGAGGCCACAAAGATCTTGAAGGCCACTTCTTTCCTTATGGTCGCTCCTGGGTGTTAAGATCAGGAAATGGAGCCGCCTTTGTAGTTCCAACTCCCTCAGAAGTTTGTGGGGGATGATAGATTGTGAAAGGGCTTTCTTTGTGGCATCCGCTGGGATGTGGAATTCCCACCCCCATAGAGGTGCGCCCGGCACCTTCATTGTGTAACTTTTGGCATATGCAGAAGACACACCTGTTTACTCTGCCCTTTGACACTCAAGATGTGTGTTTTCAGGGCTGCACCTATTCCTGTAACTGCAGCATATTCAAACTTTTTAAATTTAATGATAACCCACTTTGGGACCTACTGGTAAAGGGCCGATAATAAATGTAATGATAACACATGTTTATTATTTTTATTTTGTACGCACTTCGATTAATTTTTTTAGCATTTATGTGTAAAGTGGTTTATAAATGCTTGTAAATAAATAGTGTTTGTTGTTGGGGCGGAAGGGAAAGGAGAATGTTAGCCGCTTTGAGACTTCTTCGGGTAGCGATAAAGTGGGATATCAAATCCAAACTCTTAAGGGACGCGGGTGGCGCTGTGGGTTAAACCACAGAGCCTAAGTGCAAGTAGATAAATAGGTACTGCTCCGGCGGGAAGGTAAACAGCGTTTCCGTGCGCTGCTCTGGTTTGCCAGAAGCGGCTTAGTCCTGCTGGCCACATGACCCGGAAGCTGTACGCTGGTTCCCTCAGCCAATAAAGCGAGATGGGCGCCGCAACCCCGGAGTCGGCCACGACTGGACCTAATGACCAGGGGTCCCTTTACCTTTACCTTTAAAGAAATAGTGGCTTGTCCCAAAGTGTCGTAATGAACTTCAGGGCTGAGTGGGAATTTGAACCTGCCTTCCCCCTGGTTCCCATTTGACACCCAGCTGTTGGGCCTCCAGATGTTGTTGAACTCCATCTCCCATCAGTTTGTCAGTTGGGGATGATGGGAGCTGTCATCTGACAACTTCTGGAAGGCCGCAGAACATTGCCCTGGCTCCTGATAACTTCTCGGTTACATTTTTGCCTGCAGATTACGCGGTCACCGCTAATTCCAAGGTTGTCGTGGTGACCGCCGGAGTCCGCCAGCAGGAAGGGGAGTCTCGCCTTGACTTGGTCCAGAGGAACGTGAATGTCTTCAAGTTCATTATCCCACAGGTTGTGAAACATAGTCCGGACTGCATCATCCTGGTGGTTTCGAACCCAGGTAAATTGGACTTGCAGTTAGAGCAGCCCCCGTAGCTAGATCATGGCCTTTTCTATGTCTGAAATGTTTCTTACACTCACTGCCAGTCGAGTTCCAGAGCCTGGTTGCAATCCAGACAAATTCAGATGCACAAGGCAGCCGCTTCAGTAAACAAGAAATAAATGTGGATCCTGGCATCGTCGCTTAAGCCAGCCTTCCCTCACCTCGTGCTCTGCTGGTTTTTTGTGTTACAACCCTCCATCAATTGCGGCAAACTTGGAAGGGGCAAGGTTGTGGTGGAAGGCTTGCTTTAAATTATTTGCGTTGATGATCGACAGGAGTGGCGCTGTGGTCTAAACCACTGAGCCTCTTGGGCTAGCCAATCAGAAAGTTGGTGGTTTGAATCCCTGTGACGGGGTGAGCTCCCTTTGTTCTGTTCCAGCTCCTGCCAACCTAGCAGTTCGAAAGCACACCAGTGCAAGTAGATAAATAGGTATTGCTGTGGCAGGAAGGTGAATGGCATTTCCGTGCACTCTGGTTTCCATCACGGTGTTCTGTTTTGCCAGAAGCGATTTAGTCATGCTGGCCACATGACCTGGAAAGCTGTCTGTGGACAAACGCCAGCTCCCTCGGCCTGAAAGCGAGATAAGTACTGCACCCCATAGTTGCCTTTGACTAGACTTAACCATCCAGGGGTCCTTTACCTTTTACCTTTTTATGAGAGTGTGGCACTGGCTCGTTCCTGGGACATTCCGCATCTTGAGCATCAGTGAAGGCAAGGGAAGTCACCTAACCAGTCTTGGCACCCTTAGCAAACTACAGCTCCCAGGATTCTTTGTGGGAAGCCGTATCTGTTTAAAGTGGTATCATAGTGCTTTAAACGTGCAGTGCAGATGGGGCCAGAGAGTTGACTCTTGAGCGCACCAGCCATTCATCCTCCCTCTCCTCCTTTCCCCAGTGGATATCCTCACCTACGTGACGTGGAAACTGAGCGGCTTGCCTAAGCACCGCGTCATCGGCAGCGGTTGCAACCTCGATTCGGCTCGCTTCCGTTTCCTGATGGCCGAAAAGCTGGGCGTCCATCCCACCAGCTGTCACGGTTGGATCCTTGGAGAACACGGCGATTCCAGTGGTGAGCGGCGTTTTCCAAAACTTGCAGCGATCCCGTAGGGCAGCGTTCTGCAACCTTGGGTCCCCAAGTGTGGGGGACTACAACTCCCATCACCCACAACCTGTTTGGCCCAGTGATCAGGGATAATGGGAGTTGTAGTCCAACAGCAACATCCGGCAACCCAAGAAAAGAAGAACACTGCTGGGTTGGGGGACATTTGAAGCTGCTGTATACGGAGCTCTGTACTCCCAGCTGCTTGGGTGGGGGGCGGGGGGAGAGAGGTGTTCCATCTTTGTGACTTGTTCCAGCCTTTCTCAACCTGTGGGTCCCCAGATGTTTTGGGACTACAACTCCCATCGCCCCTAGCTAGCAAGGACAGAGCTCAGGGATGATGGGAGTTGTAGTCCAACAACATCTGGGGACCCGCAGGTTGAGAACCACTGTGTTACACAGTTCACAGAGGGTTGGAAACTAGAGCTTCAGGCTATATTGAAGTCGAGGCTCCATCCCTTCCTGGTTCTGAGCCAGGCCCTGATCCGAGCAGGCGATTTCACAAGCTCGCCCCCTCCTCCGAGGTACAGTCATGTGTGGCTAACTGGCACTCCTGAAAGCTTTCTCCTGACTGCTCTTGGAGGTGATGGGGGCAAAAGGTGAGATCCAGCCAGGAAATCAGTAAAACAAGCGTGGAGTCCTCCAGCCTTGTGGCTACCATATCTTTAGACCTAGTGGTCACTGGTCGTGTAAGGGTCTTATAGAGGAGAGTCCTGCTTCTCCTGCCGCAAGGAGACCTCAGAGGTCCAGGCAGGGCTGAAATCCTGCTGGGCACCACTTTAACAAGAAGCAAAGCATGTTCCCCCTCTTAATTTTTTATTTCATGGGGAAAGGCCATAGCTCAGTGTCTGAGGAGGTCCCAGTTTCATTCCTTAGCATCTCCTGTTAAAACGTTGCCAGGTAGCAGGTGATGCGAAGGACTCTTCCCTGGAGAGCTGTTGCGAATCACGGGAGACGATAGCTGAGCTTATAAATCATACTTTCCTGTGCTTATTTATGGAGCAGATCTGCACATCTCTCCTTTCCTGCCCAAAGCAGTTAACATCGAGCAAGGAAAGCAAACAACCCCATTGTTGAAAATAGTTCAAACACGACCGTGAGAGATGAAATCAACTATAGCGGGGGAAGCGTTCTACTCAGGAGCGGAGATCCCTTTCTAAGGAAGTTTTTTTCCTAGTTGGACTTCTTGAGTTCCCGGTCCCTTCTGTGTTGTACAGACACACATGCGTGCCTTTGGACAGTAGCCAGAACGAATAAAGTATTTTTCATTTGAATGGTACAGAACATAGGAAGATGGCATTGACGTCACAGCATTGAGCATTAGCTCAGCATTGCCTCGCTGTGTGGCTGGGGCTCTCCAGGATTACAAACGAGGCATTCCCAGTCCTACCTGGGATCTTCTGGATGCAAAGCAGAGGCTCCACCTCTGAGCTATTAGCCCCAGTATATGTGAACATAGGAAGGAAGCTGCCTTATAGTGAGTCAGACCATTGGTCTGTCTAGCCCAGCTCCCCAGGGGCTTCAGACGGGACATTCCCAGCCCAATAGGATATAGAACCGTAGAATTGTAGGGTTGGAAGGGACCCTGAGGGTCATCTAGTCCAACCCCCTGCAATGCAGGAATCTCATCCATGGCAGATGGCCACCCAACCTCTGCTTGAAAACCTCCAAGGAAGGAGAGTCCACCACCTCACGAGGAGACCATTCCACTGTCAAAACAGCTCTTGCTCTCCCAAAGTTCTTCCTAACGTTTAGCCAGAATCTCCTTTCTCATAACTTGCATCTGTGGGTTTGGGTCCTACCCTCTGGAGCAGAAGAAAACAAGCTTGCTCCCTCTTCCATGCGACAGCCCTTGAGATATTTGAAGATGGCTATCATATCTCTCAGTGTCTTCCTTTCCAGGCTAAACATAACCCAGCACGCCAGGGATTTATCCTGGAACCTCCAGAACTAATAATAATAATAATAGTAATAATAATTCATTATTTATAGCCCGCCCATCTGGCTGGCTTTCCCCAGCCATTCTGGGCGGCTTCCAACAAAATATTAAAACACAATAGTCTGTTAAACATTAAAAGCTTCCTTAAACAGGGGACCTGGGACGCGGGTGGCGCTGTGGGTTAAACCACAGAGCCTAAGGACTTGCAGATCAGAAGGTTGGTGGTTCGAATCCCCGCGATGGGGTGAGCTCCCGTTGCTCGGTCCCTGCTCCTGCCAACCTAGCAGTTCGAAAGCATGTCAAAGTGGAAGTAGATAAATAGGTACCACTCCGGCGGGAAGGTAAACGGCATTTCCGTGTGCTGCTCTGGTTCGCCAGAAGCGGCTTAGTCATGCTGGCCACATGACCCAGAAGTTGTACGTCGGCTCCCTTGGCCAATAAAGCAAGATGAGCGCCGCAACCCCAGAGTCGGCCATGACTGGACCTAATGGTCAGGGGTCCCTTTACCTTTAAACAGGGAACCTACCACCTATCATAACCTGGGCTCTTCTTGTCGTTGCAGTGGCTGTCTGGAGTGGGGTTAACGTCGCAGGTGTTTCTCTCCAGCAGCTAAACCCTGACATGGGGACTGAGCAAGATCCAGAGGGCTGGAAGCAAGTCCACAAGGAGGTGGTTGACAGGTAATGGTGCGCTGGGGATGACCGAGGTTGGCAGACGCAACATCAGTCTTCACGAGGGTTGCCTTCTTGAACATCTGTGTATGAGGGATCTGGGTAAAAGACAGCCTCAGCAAACTTGAAACTTCCTAAATCCATGGTCAGTACATTTATCACCAAAACTGTGAGCAGTTTTTGAGTTCTCTGGAGTACATAATCAGGCAAAATTGTTAATTCAGAGTGATGCCTCCTGGTTCCCCTGGCATGGGGAGAAGCAGTACAGGCTGTCTGGGAATGACTGCTTAGTTGTTGCTTTGCAATGAGTTTTTAAAAGGGGGGTGGGCAGGATAGAGACTCTGTTGATGTTTGTGGTACCCAAGACTGTCACCTGCTAGCTCCAGGCCTGATACAAAGTGGGTTCTGAGCCTGGTTGGAATGGGGCCACATGTTTTTAGTGGAGATTTGGTTGTTCGTATTTCAGACATGCGCCATTCAAAATTTCATGCCTACTAACTGATTTAAACCTGAAGTTTCATGCACATACATACCCCACACCTTTGATTAGAGCAGAGGTGGATCTGGATCTGGGCAGCGGGCTGAATCTTTTATCTCCCCCACCCTCCTCCCGCTAGGGAGAGGAGTTGTCCAGCTGCCAGTCACCTGACGTCCTAACGACGTCCTCAAAATGTGCAGGCAGAGACGCTGTGCTTTGCAAGCCCCGTCAACCAGCTGATGGTTGGGGCTTGCAAAGCACTTTTCAGGTGGAAGCCTCCTTACAGCCCTACCTCACAGGTAAGGGTCAGGTGGCTGTGGCTTGGCGAAAACAGCCTTGCAGGCCAGACGGGGAGAACTGACAAGCCTAATTTGTTTCACAGGATAGAAGTTCCCACCCCTGTACTAGAGCGTCTCCTCCTTTAGCAGGACTTTTCCTGGTGCTAGTTTCCCCCAGAATTAGAAATGCCATCATTTCTCTTTCTTCTTTCTTGCCATGACCATGTTTCGCTGTTTCCTTGCTGTCTTTCACAACCACTTTGTGTGGTCTAACTGGGCTTTCTGCGATGTGTTTTTGGTAGTGCCTATGAAGTGATCAAGCTGAAAGGCTACACCAACTGGGCCATTGGCTTGAGTGTTGCTGACCTATTGGAGACCATCTTCGGGAACCTTTGCCGAGTTCATCCAGTGTCCACCATGGTAAAGGTAAGGAACGTTAATAGCTTGGTTGTGTTTCTGTCCTTTGCTATATGTCGTACCTGCTTCCAGATGGGAAATAGAGAAATGGGGATGAACAGTTCCCCCTCCGCCTTTTTCATTTCCTGGGTGCTCAGTGCAGTAGATTTGGGGAACGCAAGACTGTGTTTGCAGAACAGTGTAGGTCATAACAGCTGTGTCGCTTGCAGGGCGAGCAAGGTTAGTTCACCAGGGGCAAGGATTGGGTTTACTCAGTAGATGGGAGTGGTGGTCCTTTGCCCTCTTCCATATTACTTCTGTATCAGTTTGTTGGAGGGAAGTGCCGTGGACTGGTTAGAGGCAGAGGAACGGTGGGAACAACCAGCTGGGGAAACCCCAAAGGGAGAAGGCTCAGAGCACAGGGAGTGGTGGTGGGACCACAATGAGTGGTCAGAGGGAGAAAAGGGAGAAGACTGGGAAGAGGTGGTGTCGGAAGCTGAAAAGGTAACAGGGCTTAGTGAGGTGGGAGAGAGAAGCCCAGAATCGGAGGCAGAAGCTGAAGCAAGAGGGTGGCCAAGAGACAGAGATGAGTCAAGTTGGTGAAGTGTCATGGGTGTATTCCCTCCTGCTGCGCCAAGCTGCCCTCACCCCTGCTCTCCCAGAACCAGAAGAGGGCTGAAATGAGTGGAACTGTAGCAGGCTGCGCACAGACGCAGTCTCTGATTGCTTGGAGAAAGCCATGGAGAGGAGGGGACTTAGGCGGCCGAGAGGAGGCGGGAACTTTCAGTCTAGTCAACCAATTCATGGGAGCAGCAAGACCTACCAGGGATGAGCTGTTGTGCTCATTAGGGCTGACACTCCAAGTCCATGGCAATCGTGTTTTTGCTAATAAGAGTTAACTCCAACCTTGAATGGTGCAATTTACTGCTGGCTCGCTCTTTGACAGGATGTCGCTAGTGCATGGATATGGGAAAGGGTTTGCGACAATCAATTGGCATATAAATGTGAAACAAACAAATGGAAGAAAGGTCTCTTAGCTTAGGGTCACAATTGTTGTATCAGCCCAAGCTGATGAAAGCCGCTTCCAGCCATGGAAGCCACCTGAGCCTTCCCTCTCAGGGCCAAGAGTACATGTTAAGAGGGATCTCCTAGTTTCCAACTTCTCTCTTAAATCTCCCTTGCAGGGCATGTATGGCATTGAAAACGAAGTGTTTCTGAGCCTGCCGTGTGTGCTGGGGTCTGTCGGCTTGACCAGTGTGATCAACCAGAAGCTGAAGGATAACGAGGTGGCCCAGCTCCAGAAGAGTGCCACCACGTTGTGGAACGTCCAGAAGGACATCAAGGACCTGTAGGCTTAGGAGGGCTACCTTCCCACCAGCAGCAGCAGCAAGAATGATAACCAACGTTCAAAGTTTTTGCGCGAGCCTCTCTAGCGTATCTCCGTAGCTGAGCTTCCAGTAATCAACCCCAAAACCGTACAAGTTTTCACCCACCACGGTTAAGATGTGTGCTTGGTGTAACGCAGACCTTTTCAAACTAAATAAAACCAGCTCTTTTGTGTGTGCTCTATTCTTGCAGTGGGTGCTCTTTTTTAAAGAAATAATACAAAACCTCAGCATTCAGATTCTATGTATGTGATGACGGGGTTGGGGGATAGAATTCTCCAAACATCTACAATCTGGCAGCTTTGCATTTATTATTATTATTATTATTCGGATTATTAATATTACAAGAAGATGCTAATTTTCTGCTTTTCTATAGGGTTGTATGTGACTAACTCATACGAGTACAGTGGTACCTCTGGTTACATACTTAGTTCGTTCCGGAAGTCCGTTCTTAACCTGAAACTGTTCTTAACTTGTACCACTTTAGCTAATGAGGCCTCCCGCTGTCGCTGCGCTGCCAGAGCACGATTTCTGTTCTCATCCTGAAGCAAAGTTCTTAACCCAAGGTACTATTTCTGGGTTAGCAGAGTCTGTAACCTGAAGCGTCTGTAACCTGAGGTACCACTGTAGACCTGTTGAAATCAACAGACTTTGGTTAAGTTAATTGAAATTTCTGAAAAAGATTACTTTGCATTCAGGGAATGTCCCTAATTCACCAAGAGTTTGAGGCCTGCTGGCTACTCTCACTTGGTTTAGCCGGCCAGTTTCTAGGAGCCACAGGTGAGAACTGAGTTCAGGGTGGGGACCAAAGGTGGACAAATTGCCCCCGAAGGAACAGAGTGTGTCCCCCAGCAGAGGCACTGGCCCTCCCCTCTAACACCCCATAAAACCCACACCATACAAAGCCCTAAACACCCTAGGCCAGGCACCCCCAAACTCGGCCCTCCAGCTGTTTTGGAACATCCCTGACCACTGGTCCTGTTAGCTAGGGATGATGGGAATTGTAGTCCCAAAACCGCTGGAGGGCCAAGTTTGCCTATGCCTGGCCTAGGACTAGCTTAAGTCAGGAAGAAGAGTAAGTTTAAAAAGTGAAGGACCATATTATCTCTTAAGGCACTGGCCAGATCACTGATCTTCTGGAGAAGCCCTACTCATTTGTTTTGTTTCCATGTGAACTCTCGGCACCAGTATTTCAGTATTTCCTCCACTGATAGCAAACCAGCACCTACAATTTTGCTGTTTCACTTCCTGCTGAAAACATGTGTTTCTCATGAGTTTTTGGAGAACTAATTTGATTCAGTGATGGTCATTTGCTCTGTATTTTTAAATCCTGTGCTAATCTGATGGTTCTGTTATGCAGTGACATATTTTTATGAGTCGGTGCTTTGTAAATTGTCTCGCAGATGAATCTTATTTCACTAAGATCCAGTAGCATATGAAGCAGAGAGGAAAACTTTACAGCCAATGCATGTAAGAAGTACAATCTGAGTCATTTCCTCCAGGATCTATAAATCCTCTCTCTGACCCTGTTTTGAAAAGGCCTGTCCGAACCTCAACAATGGTGAATTTCTGCCTTGTTCACTGCAGATAAAAGGGATTCACAAATACTTTATTAGTCAGTGACAAAACTCCTGGATAGATAAAACAGAATTTGCAGGGGTGGTGGTGGGATACATTTGTTTTTATAAACTGGGAAAGAGGCTGTGGCTCAATAGTAGAGCATGTTTTGCATGCAAAAGGACCCAGGTTCAGCACATCTCCAGATAGGGAGATGCCCAAAACCTTGTAGATCCAGCCAGACTTTTGATTCCTCCATTGCAGGGAGTTGGACCTGATTCTGTATACAATGTGGACATGACTGAACCAGATGGGCCTATGGTCTGATTTGGTAAAGCATCCTTTTATGCTCCTGGAAGGAGGACAAAAGTCTGAGGGAAGCAAGTACACATCATGGTGAAACCAGTATTCCCACTTGCTTCATTGTAGATGAAAATTAAGTCACAACACTGGCCATTTTCACATCCATATTTTGACACAGATACACATTTTATTGTCAGAAAACAAACGTGCAGCTTTTGTGCCATATTAATAGCACACGAAAAAGCATTGTTGACGAGACGGCAAACTTGAATATTGGTTGTGCTGAGGCCTAGTTCCCACTGAGGGTAAATTTAAGTCTTGACTATGGGTCCATGGGGTCACAAAGAGTCGGACATGACTAAACGACTCAACAACAACGGCAATTCTACAGTTTGAATTTTTCTCCTCCCAAAATAATGGCCTCCACACTGAATATTTGTTATCACGAAAGGGGTCCAGCTAAACTTTCCCCATGACATTCTAATTTTCTTACAGGAGGAACTGTTTTTGTTATGAGGGAGTTTTGCCACATAAGCTCCCACGTGTGGTCTGACATTGTGTAGCCCCCAGACAAAGGTTTTTCACCTCAGTGAGAACTAAGCCTAAATTACAACAAAAAATACAGTGAATACAAGTAAATTCAAATGAGGTCTTCTCTTCTTGGGTTTACATGGTAAATGGTGGGGGCTGGACTCTGCTCTCCAAACTTGTTGAGTTTTACTACCAGGCCTGAGAGAAGGCCTAAGGGAGGGGTTTTCGCTTTGGTTCTGCAATCGAGCGCTACATAAATTTTATGAAATAAATAATTCACCAATGCTTAACAAATGCCATTTTTCTCTGCCGTCCTTTTTTGTGATGGTACTTGCTGGTACGGTGTAATGGCACCCCTTTCTGCGCCTGTGGCACTTTTATCAAGGCATGGGGACTGGCACCTCATTTTTTTAATCAAAAAAGAGGCACAAAGGTATAGAATGAAGGGTCGCCATTTGTCTTGCTTTACAGAAGACAGTTGTCCATCAAAGATTTCTTTGAATAGAAATTCAGAACTTCTTACTATACTAGGAAGGTCTGCAGCCAGGTTACCTGTGTAACCTCACCTGCGTAACTTCTCACTTAAGTGAGAATAATTGTATTTCTATTTAAATCACATTAATTCCCCCCCCCCTTCTAATTTTGCACATCTACCTATAAACTAACTCATTCAAATGTTGTGCATAGCTGTGGTGATGCATTTTCTCTCTCCTTTTTGGTGATGTATAAATAGCCACCCAAGCAGAGCATCTCCTTCAGGAAAAACAACACGTACCCTGGAAGATTTCCGTCTATTTTAAAAGCAGGACAATAGCCTCCTTCGTAAAGAAAAGACACATGGCATGTAATTAGAAGGACTTTTCAGTCCTTTTTACCTGACAAAAATAATAATAATTGTTCCTTTTATGAGAAGAGGCACCCAAGCAGAAGCATATACAATTTTGAAAGCAGGGGATGTTTAATAACCTCAGCCACGACCGAGTATATTCTTAGGGCCAGAATTTGTAGTTTACCTGATTTGTTGGTTTCAACAGTGTGTTTTTTTTGTTTCGTGTTTTTTTTAGGGTTCTTTGTGGGTGCCTGAAATTGTTTCCCTAACCCAGTTATTGATATCTGTGCTACAAATGCATGGCCCCTGGAATGGATTTGATTTGCAAAGCTTAACAATCTTCTCCCCACATCTCCCCACACAGCTCTATCATCCTGTCCAGTTTGGGTTTCAGCAGGGACTGCAGCATTTTGCTGCTGCTGCTCTGGTGACCCAGTTTCCTGGTATCGGCATCCAAGACGCCCCCCTGCCGTTTCCCAAATCGCAGTCCGAAAGGGTTGAAATTGAATTTGCTCCTGGTGAAGCGGAGCCTGCAAGAGATCTGGCTCTCGGTATCGCTCTCTTGGATGAGGTAGCAAAGGCTAGACGGGTCTGACGGGTTGAGAACCTCAGGGCCCCGGGCAGAGTGATAAGAATTCCTCTTGGCTTGGAAATCATTGGCTGGATCTGCTGCGTCTAGGAGGAAACTCAGGAACAATAAGCCTGTAGTGGTATTTGTGGTTGAGTGGAATGACCCCAGTTGAGTAATTCCATGGTTGTAAGATCTGGACAAACAGAGGAGCCACTTATGTAGTCTAGCTTGCCCAAAAGATCTGGCCTTGTTAGGCAAAACAGTTGGCCAAGGACAGGTGACTTGGGGCATAGCGTGGGTTGCTGGCACCCGGGCTGGGGCAAGTGTTGGACTCCCTGGTGCACTGGGCAGCAGTTAGTCCCTTCGCCGGCCAGCATCTAATGAAGGGAGTCTCTCCTTGCAAACTAGCCCCAACCTGGGAGCACAGAAACGTGAAGCCAGGAGCGCTGTTGTGTTGGATCCTGTCTCTGCAGTGCAACACCCTGGGCAACTCGTGGCTCTGGCAGTGCTTTCCTGCCTTCCTCTTCCTCTTCCTCCTCAGTGGGCAGCGCTGGTGCCCTCCCCTCCCCCCTCTTGGACAGACCAGGGATGGGGTGGACATGGGTGTCCCTTTGCCAGGCATGAGGAGAAGGAGGCACCACTACTGGCCCAGTCCCAAAGGCCCGGCCCGGGCGCTGCTTGCCTCCCCACAGCTCTGGCCTCGATGAGGGAGCCTATCAGGGGGCATGCTACACCACTGACCATAGGAGCCAACAACTGGGGAATGTACCTGAAGGAGAGAATGGATTCCAATTTGGGCAAACCCATTCATCTCTAAAGGTAAAGGTAAAGGGGACCCCTGACCATTAGGTCCAGTCGTGACTGACTCTGGGGTTGCGGTGCTCATCTCGCTTTATTGGCCAAGGGAGCCGGCATACAACTTCCAGGTCATGTGGCCAGCATGACTAAGCCACTTCTGGAAAACCAGAGCAGCGCACGGAAATGTTGCTTACCTTCCCGCCGGAGCGGTACCTATTTATCTACTTGCACTTTGACGTGCTTTTGAACTGCTAGGTTGGCAGGAGCAGGGACTGAGCAACAGGAGCTCACCCTGTCGCGGGGATTCGAACCGCTGACCTTCTGATCTTCCAGTCCTTGGCTCTGTGGTTTAACCCACAGCGCCACCCTAGTCCCACATTTAAGATGGCTGCCCAGCGCGTGACCAGCTTGCCGTGACCTGAACTGGCAAGAGATCAGAATGAGTTGACTTTTGTCTAGAAGCTGCTATGCCCTTAGGGTTAGGGTTAGATCAGGCACCCCCAAACCTCGGCCCTCCAGATTTTTGGACTACAATTCTCATCACCCCTGACCACTGGTCCTGTTAGCTAGGGATCATGGGAGTTGTAGGCCAAAACATCTGAAAGGCCACAGGTTGGGGGTGCCTGAGTTAGATGGTTGAGAGAATAGAACAACCACAACCCGGGAATAAGAGAACCAGCGGAGAGACAAGGTAGGCAGGACAGACAGATGGATAAATAAGATGAAAGCCATACCTGAAAAATCAACCTGCAGGATAGATCTGATATCCCCGTGAACAGGTTTTCCCCAAGTCCCATTCTGACCGATGACTGCCAGCAGGAACGACAAAAGCAAAAGCCTGATCATGTCACAGTCCTGATCGCAAGGGTCGGCGGAGTGAGGAAAGGCGAGAAGACAGAAGGCGAGTTAGTGACAAGCCTCTTCATCTTACTGCATTTTGCAAAGGAGAAGAGTTACAGCTCAGTGGTGGGTCATCTGCTCTGTCAGTCAATCCCTGGCATCTCCAGTTAAGGCTGGGAAAGACTACCTCTGTGAAAACTCTGCAGAGATGCTGCCAGCCAGAGCAAACAATACTGAGCCAGATGGACCAATGGTCTGACTTAGTAGAAGGCAGCTTCGTGGGTTCCTCTGCATTCTGATCTTTAACCAAGGAACTCTGAGGCATGTACACGGAGAATCTGGGTATACACCATGGTATCCTCACAATGATCCTGTCCTGTAGGTCAATCTGGCAAAAGCTTGTTTTTGTTTTGTTTTTGTTACTGTTAGTATTATACATGATGTCTTTGTTTAAAATTTATTGCATTCTATTCTTTTTCCTCCCTTCCCCTCACTTACCTTTATTTGTTAACATTGCTAAAAATAAAAGGTGTGTGTGTGTGTGTTTAAAAAACTGGCAGACAAAAAAATCTGCTGAAACTAAATTGGAAATTTGAAAACAGAAAAGGGAGATGTGAGGAAGTCCAGAAAGAAAGCTGTATGAAACTAAGAGTTGAACTTTTTAATTTTGTTTGAACTTTGTTTTTTATTGTTCATTGTTTGTTGTTGTGTTGTTGTGCTTTCTGTGTTATTATAAAATTTGCTGAAACTTTAATAAAAATTACTTTAAAAAAAAAATTAAAAAAAAACTGGCAGACATTCTATGAGTTCACAACTAAGCAAAGATTTGAACCAGAGATTCTGTTATATATTATACTCTTTTCACTATACTGGTCTGGTGCTCATAAGTTTTCAAAACTTTCCCAATCTTACTTAATTGTCATCTGGAAAGTAGCTAATTCCAACTAGCCATTAAGCCACCTTGAATTCTCTTTGTGTGTGTGTGTGTGTGTGTGTGTGTGTGTGTGTGTGTGTAGTTTCGGAAAGACAGGCTATAGACTGCAACAAATAAATAGCAATGCTCAGTGCTTTTTCTCCTCTAAAAAAAATGTTTAGGGGTACTCTCCATTTTCCTACTCATATTGAAATACTGCCCCTCAATGAGGCCAAACTTAGATTCACAAAATGTTTAGGGGTATACGTCCCCCCAGAAAAAAGCACTGGTAATGCTTACAGACTTTTATCATGCAAAATGCTTTCCCCACCACATCTATCTCATTCATATCTGCAGTCATTCATTCTCATTATGTCTTTTGTTTTTGCATTTTACAAGCGGCAAATAGATAGTAAAATGCTAGAGTAAAGTACACACAAGTAAAGTGATGCATTGCTGTATTTCTCTAACAGAACTTTTTCTAAAGCTCTTTCTAACTAACTCGAGTGTGAATTTGAATGAATGAATGAATGAATGAATGAATGAATGAAAACAAATAAATAAAGCTTGAGGAAAGGGCAAGAAAGAAAGGGAGAAATAGACAAAAAGGTTGCCCTAGAACGGTAAACAGAGTGCAATGAGAAAATATCAAGGAAGGGAAGGAAAGGTTTCGACAGAATGGACTGCAACAGAAAGTGCTGCAGAAAGGGAAGTTTTAGTAAAGTTAGAAAATGCAAGAGACGTGAAATGTTATAGAATATATGCAATTCCAGGACTGGCACCTTGCCTCTGGAGTCATTCTATAAACTCCTCTAGCGATCTCAACAAATGCATGAAATAACATTCAGGAACTAATTCTGCCTTGATAATTTTTGCAGTTGGTCCTTATGGATGCCAGGTTCTTAGCACTTCAGAGTACAAAGAACTCACCTTAGTCAAGGAGTATCTGCCTCTTTCCGCTTCTCTCTCTCGAAGCAGCAGCCCTCTGTGAAGAAGACTGTTTTGCCCATCCTCTTTTTGTAGGCTTCATGAAGCTGTGAGGTTCACACCAACCATGATTTAATAGCAAGAATAAAGTGGAACCCTCTTTTGCTCCCACAAAACAATCCAGCACCGATCATCATCATCATCATCATCATAACAACAGCGCCACCTGCTGAACAGTGTTTGCAGTGCACTGTTCTCGGGCTCAGCTGAGAATTCAGCTATAAGTTTGAACTCAACAGAACCAGGACTCTCATCCTAAGCAAACTTATTGTCCATGCTTGAAATCCTGTGTAGACGCACCTTCTTCTTCTTCTTCTTCTTTGGCGATCACTCATAGCCGAGTAAGATTGTCTTCCATAAACACGGTTTTAACAATGAGTCCATAAGTGACTGTGGAGGCCAATTCTGGATCCACACGTCCTTCCGCAGGGGGGACATTGGTTCCCCTATCAAAAATGACCTTGTGACGCACCAGCACACATTGGATAAGGGGCATATTTTGAAGCTAGCAGGGACTGAAGGACCCTGTTCTGCCCGCTGACTTGTTCCTGCACAAGCTGTCAAAGGGCTTAAGGACACATTTTTTCTTTTCTTTTTTTAAAATTCATTTTCACTTTTAGCATTTATCATCATACATAAATCATATTCATTTTACAAAAAGGATTCTCAGAATGTCCAGACTTCCCTCCATGGTTTCCCCAGATATTCTTTTCAAACTGCATCATATTGTATTCTCTGTAACTTTTTTAAAATTCCCCATTCTTTGTTAAATTTATTGTCCTCTTAATCCCTGATTTCCTAGTCATTTTCACCAATTTGGCGTAGTCCATCATCTTTACCTGCCATCCTTCTTTTGTAGATAGATTGTCCTCATTCTATCTTTGGGCAAGTATCATCCGCACAGCTGTTGTAGCATACATAAATAGTCTCTTCTGATACTTAGGTATTTCTGGACCTAAAATTCCTAGTGAGAAAGCTTCAGGTTTTTTTTTTTTTTAACAAAAGTAATTTTAAACATTTTTTCCAACTCATTATAAATCATTTCCCAATATACCTTTGCTTTTTTACATCTCCACCACATGTGACAAAATGTGCCTTCTTTCTCTTTACACTTCCAACATGTATCTGTAGCAGTTCTATACATTTTAGCTAGTTTAGTAGGAGTTAGGTACCAGCGATACATCGTTTTCCTATACTTCTCTTTCAGCGTACAACATGCTGTGAATTTTAAATCTTCCCTCCATAACTTTTCCCATGATGCCAATTGTATAGTATATCCAATATCCCTTGCCCACATGGACACATATAGTCTCACCCTTCAGCATCATTAAATAGGACCTGAATGCACCTGCATGCAGAAGGTCCCAGGATCATTTCCCAGTGTCTCCAGGTAGAGCTTGGAATGGACCCAGCCTGGAATCCCGAGAGCCACTGCCAGTCAATGTAGGTGGTGTTGAGATTTCTAGTCCACCTTAAGGAGCAGAAGTGTAGAACTGTTGCGTGTCACATGTCTGTTTACATTCCAGCACGGTATGCTGGGAACTTCCATTGTGTGTATGTTGTTGTTGTTGTTGTTGTTTAGACGTTTAGTTGTGTCCGACTCTTCGTGATCCCATGGACCAGAGCATGTCAGGCACTCCTGTCTTCCACTGCCTCCCGCAGTTTGGTCAAATTCATGTTGGTAGCTTCGAGAACACTGCCCAACCATCTTGTCCTCTGTCATCCCCTTCTCCATGTGCCCTCCATCTTTCCCAACATCAGGGTCTTTTCCAGTGAGTCTTCTCTTCTCATGAGGTGACCAAAGTATTAGAGCCTCAGCTTCAGGATCTGTCCTTCCAGTGAGCACTCAGGGCTGATTTCCACAAGAATGGATCGCTTTGATCTTCTTGCAGTCCATGGGAATCTCAAGAGTCTCCTCCAGCACCATAATTCAAAAGCATCAATTCTTTGGCGATCAGCCTTCTTGATGGTCCAGCTCTCACTTCCATACATCACTACAGTGGTACCTCGGGTTAAGTACTTAATTCGTTCCAGAGGTCCGTTCTTAACCTGAAACTGTTCTTAACCTGAAGCACCACTTTAGCTAATGGGGCCTCCTGCTGCCGCCGCGTTGCCAGAGCACGATTTCTGTTCTCATCCTGAAGCAAAGTTCTTAACCTGAAGCACTATTTCTGCATTAGTGGAGTCTGTAACCTGAAGCGTATGTAACCCGAGGTACCACTGTACTGGGAAAACCATAGCTTTAACATTGTGTGTATAGCTTTTGTTTTTCCTGTCTCTCTGAGAAGACGTCGAGAGAGACGACACGTTTCTTTGTCCTGTTTTATGATTAATAAATCTGTAGCTGTAGTATGCTTTCACAAGCCTCGCACCTATTCTGTGAAAACAAAACAAATTCCTTCCAGTAGCACCTTAAAGACCAACTAAGTCAGTTCTTGGTATGAGCTTTCGTGTGCATGCACACTTCTTCAGATTCTTCTTCTACCTATTCTGTGTGCGCAGTTCGATCTGCTGGTAGTGTGCCCTGACTTTGAAGCTGATTTGCGTCGGAGCAGAGGCCGATGGGTCTTCGCAGCAGGACGGCTGGAAGGAGACAACCCAGCTGGGGCTAGCCAGCTGGCCTTGTGACCGTCTGCATGCCGACAGGTGGTGCTGAACTGAATGGACTAATGGTCTGGATCGGTCCTTTGTTCCTAAGGTTCGATCGCAGTTCAGAGTGTTTCTGCGAAAGAGCCCTTCTTGCCTGTTTCTCGGTTCATCTTCTTGCAGACGACACCCGCCAGGACACTGTTGAGGACGTTTTGGTCCAGAATGCACCATTAGCATTTAATTTAAAAAAAAAATCCTTTGTATCCATCTCTAGCTTTCCACCCTCTGCCTCCCTTCCCTGGTTTCTTTGTTTGATGTCCTGCCAGAAGAATTGACCCAAATATCTCAAAACCTTGCTCCCCTCACATATTCATTGGTGGCAACATTTTGCCCTATTGTGGCTTTTGGACTCTCTCGCTCTCTCTCTCTCTAATGAACCAACATGGATGGCTACTTATGTTTTTTTGTGCTTTGTGATGAAATTGCTTCCACAGATCTTCTAAAAGCCCTGTTCCTATCAGAGAATTCCATAGGAAAATCATTACCGATGGCGCTAGATGCACATGGATGACATAAAAGGAACGCAACTTGGGAGTGGTGGAAGGGAGAGAATTAGGCTGACATCGAAAGCTGCTTGGCGTAAATCTGTAGAAGTTGTTTCTTCCGCCAGCCATCCTCCTGCAGCACATATCTCAAGGCTCACAGGAACATTGGAATAAGATGCTTGGTCCATCTACATTGACTGGCAGAAGAAATTCTCCATGATTTCAGCCCTACCTGGGGAGGTCTGGGATTGACTCTGGAAGTTTCTGCATGCAAAGTCTTACCAAGCAACATCTGATCCTTCCCATATAATTCAGAACTAGAAAGGTTGCAAGACTGCAGTGGTAAGGCAATAGGTTTAAATGGGTGTGTAGTGACCTCTGCTGGTATGCCGAGGCAATGAAAACCCTTGATGTGTTTTCTTGTTTTCTTGTTTTTATTTCTTTTTTCTCCCCCACCTCCCACCCCTTTTTAAAATTTATTAACATTCTTATGTCACATATGTATACATTATCATATTACATTACAGGGCATATTATAATATAATTTCCAGCATGTATACAAAGTTTATATACCAAATTTATGTACCTAAAGAAAGAAAAAACAAAGACATAAAGGCATTTCAAAATAATATTTGTACCAACACTACGGCCTTCCTATCAATCTCGTTATATATTCTTTTTTTACAAATGAATGTACTCTTATTATTGTATATTTCTTTACATTTTATCTAATACATTCCTATATCAATATGTACCCTTAATCTTGTTTCTTGAGTTGATTTGATGTGTTTTCTTATGCATTTTGCATCAAGGGTACCTGTGCGACCTCCTTTATAGCGAGGGTGGTAATATGGCGCATTGAGCAAGGACAAAATTGCCCCCCCCCTTAGAATAGGTACCTACCTACCTAAATAAATAAATAAATAAATAATAAATGTAGGTTGCATTATTATTATTATTATTATTATTATTATTATTATTTTGTGCCCCCTCAGCCCTGTGCGGGGCAGCCGCTTGCACCACCCTAAAACGGGAGTGGGCTGTCTGGTCTAAGAGGAAGAATAACCCCAAAAATGGAGGCTGAGGGCATAAATAATAAATAAGATGATTATTATGATGATTATTGATGTCTGCTTGGGCTTTTCCCACCAGTATAACCATCCTTGGGAGGGGAAGGAAGAGAGGAAGATAGCTATACTATACATCTTCCCCCTGCCCCAACCAACATGGATGATAGCATATTCATGTAGGGAATTTTCTTGATGGAAATGCTTTGGGACCCTGTGTAGCCCAGTGGTTAGAGTGTTGGGCTTGGAGCTGGGAGACCAGGGTTTGAATCCCCACTCGGCCATAAAGCTCATGGGGTGGCCTTGGACCAGTCACAGTCTCTCAGCCCTAACCTACCCTACAGGGTTGTTGTGAGGGGAAATTATTATTATTATTATTATTATTATTATTATTATTATTATTATTATATACCGCCCTATACCCCGAGGTCTCAAGGTGGTTCACAGAAAAGATCAACATACAAACCACAATATATATACTCAAAATAAAAACAACCCAATAACACTCCCCCCCCCCAAGAGCCACATTTTAAAAGGATATGGGATGTCAATCAGGTCAACCAAAGGCCTGGTTAAAAAGGAACGATTTTGCCTGGTGCCTAAAGCTGTATAATGAAGGCGCCAGGTGAACTTCCCTGGGGACAGCATTCCACGGATGGGGAGCCACTGCAGAGAAGGCCCTGCTCTCGTGTTGCCACCGTCCGGACCTCTCGAGGAGGAGGCACACGAAGAAGGGCCTCAGAAGATTATCTCAGGGTCTGGGTAGGTTCATATGGAAAGAGGTGGTCCTTGCGGTATTGCGGTGCTGAGTCATTTAAGGCTTTATAGATCAAAACCAACACTTTGAATTGGGCCCGGAAACTAACTGGTAGCCAGTGCAGCCGGACCAGGATCAGTGTAAGGTGCTCAAACTGTCTTGCTCCGGTGAGCAACCCGACTGCTAAATTTTCCACTAGCTGAAGTTTCCGAACTGTCTTCAGAGGAAATGAGGAGGAGGAGATCCATATTTGCTACCTTAAGCTCCTTGGGTAATAAATACATAAAAGAAAATAGAAAGAAAGGTTTAGCCCCACAGACCCAACGTCATTTACCAAATCCAACCCAATCCTCTCCCTCTCACCTCTTCATATGTTTTTATTTATTTATTATTTAGGAGCAGGAGATACAGTCATTGATTTCCAGTTTGTGTCCTAAATGTATGCACACTTAAAAACAAAACAAAAAACTATACTATGTTGAGAGTCAAAGAAAATATTATTTTACTTCCATAGTCCGCTAGAGGGACCCCTCTTCATTTAGCTTGCTAGCCGTGGATGATCTAAGATAGGGTTGCCAAATTTCAAAAAGGGAAAATTTGGACACAAAGGTTTTTGAGCTTTTCATGCATAATCTCAAAAAAGAGAGAAGTTTTTGAATTATTTTAAAGGAAATTCACCAGAATATATATCTGGATTTTCCTGGACATTCTAGTGATTCACATCCAGACACTGCTTCCGACGGCCAGATACTGGCAATGTATGGCAATGTATCTAAGATGGCTTTTGCCAACCTGGTTTCCTACAGATGTTGTAGATGACAACTCCTATCAGCCCGAGTTGTCATTCAAAACATCTGGAGGGAACCAGGCTAGTGAAGACTTGATACCCGAGATGGTACTCTTCCACGCAGGTGGCGCTGTGGGTTAAACCACAGAACCTAGGACTTGCCAATCAGAAAGTTGGCAGTTCGAATCCCCGCGATGGGGTGAGCTCCTGTTGCTCAGTCCCTGCTCCTGCCAACCTAGCCGTTCGAAACACGTCAAAGTGCAAATAGATAAATAGGTACCGCTCTGGTGGGAAGGTAAACAGCATTTCTCTGCACTGCTTTGGTTTGCCAGAAGTGGCTTAATCATGCTGGCCGCAGGACCCGGAAGCTGTACGCCAGCTCCCTTGGTCAATAAAGTGAGATGAGCGCCGCAACCCCAGAGTCGGCCATGACTGGACCTAATGGTCAGGGGTCCCTTTACCTTTACCTTTTATGTCTACCATAAGCAGGATAAATCATGCCAAGATGGCAAATATATTTATATCAGCTTGATTTGGAAAATGCATGCAAATCCCGCTTGCCTCAGCCTGGGATGTAGGTTTACCTTTGATCGCTGAAGTGCAGATGAAAACAAAGAAAGTAATACAATAATTTGGAACTGTGTGTGGAAAAAATAGTAGAAATAGTAGAAATAATAATACAGCGAGTCTAATCGAAAGTCAAATGTGTTTATTTTGTTTTGTTACCCCCCCTTTCCCTCCCCTTTTTCTTTTCCATTTTCTCTTTTTTCGTGTGCCTCCTTTCTTGGTCTTTCTCTTTTTTGATTTGTTAAGAAGGAGATAAAGAGATAAAAGTGTAATATGAAAACTTCAGTAAGTCAAAAGTGATGTTGTGTAATTTTTCTATTACTATTTATATATTGTTAAAATCGGTGATTGTAATGAATTGATGCGACAATTGCTGTGGTTTTTCCCCCCTTTGTTATTGTTGAAATCTAAATAAAGTATTATTCTTCTCTTTAAAATAAATAAAAAATAAATAAATGATCGCTGAAGTGCAGAACATCCACACCTCTGGGAAGAGTTTTGATCTCCACGTGCCTCTCTGGAAAATTGGGCAGGGCTCCAACTGGGTGGCATTAAGGCAGTCTCCTCCCTCCTGTGGGATTGGCTTAAGGCAATTCACAGCCCTTTGGCTTGTTCCTGAGTCTGGGGGCTTTCAGGAATGCTGAGCGATGACTCCGGTGGCAATTCTTTACTACTGATCTGGGGCCCATTCTTGCCCTCGCCGGACAGCTTGGATTTCCCCCCCTCCCCCTTCCAGCCAGCAATAACAGCAGAAGCCTCTTCGGACAAGCCTGGGGGATTTTGCTGAGCCAATTTAAAGGCTGGTGGGTCAGGCCGTTTTCTAAAACTCTTCAGCCGTCAAGCTCTCTGGGCAAGTTTCGCTTCTTCTTGAAACCTCTTTGGGCTTTGTTTTCAGGCGGTGCTAAACAAGGAGATCCTCCCAGCAGCAGGAGGGAAATATCATATTTTTTTTTAAAAAAGGCATAAAGGCTGTAAGGACTGAGTTGTGTCGTGTAACCCAAGCAATAGCCCCAGCATCACCAATGCCTCTGGTACGATCGCTCTCCGTCACCTCTCTCAATGGGCTTCCTCAATGGGAAGATGAAGATCTCCCAGTGGAGGATTTATTACTCTTCGAAGTGGCTTGGGAAGTCACTAATAAAGGTTTGTACTCCTCTTCTTCTTCATCTGCCTGTGAGCTATGGGTCATATTTTACTTCTGGTTGCCTTAGCGCTGGAATCTGGGGAGGTAGAATTGGGGTTCCAATCTTTATTTGCTTGTCTTTAAAAAGTGTTCCAGACCTCATTGTTACCTATCCAATGATGGGCTATATAATATCACGAAACCATGAAAATTAAACCCAAACTGTCAAATATAATGCAGAAATCAACAAGAGCGTTTCAAACACCTTGGTTAAAAACACAGCGCAGAGGAGCAGAACCTTTCAGATTCCAGCTTGAAGCCTCATCCTCATATGTTTTTAATTAAGGTACTGGAGTTTATATACTCCGGGCTGAAGCTGCAACCCTACATGTTATAAATTAAGGGTTGGAGAAACACAGTTAAAATGTTAATTAACGTTTTTGTTCATTAAGAACTGGAGAAGCCAAAGGTTATTTTAAGAGTAGCCCATCCTTTTGTAAAGATAAGGAGTCAAGGAACAGGTGTGCATTTATTTGCAGGAAGCGTGGCATGAGATGGGCACATGTAACTAACTGTACGTGGTGCCCACTGTGAATCGCTATGTGTCGCAGTTTTTGCAAACAGGTTTAACCCGCTTGAACATTCTCGCTCAATCCATGGGATTCTCAGCAGAAGTATATTTCGTTCATTCCCAGAGTGTAGCCGAGCTGGTAAATTTTGAACAAACTGGAGTACAAATTGGAAATCACCACCATTTTAAAAAAGAAAAGAAAGAAACTGAGAACATTGCAAACCCCTTCCCTGAAATGTTACCTTCTAGACATACCTTGAAACAATTTCCCATCTTGGTGATCCATTTTCAAGTCATAAGTATCGAATGCATTACTTTAGTGTTTATTCCCTTCCTTCACTTATATGAAAAGGAACCACATTGCCCATGATTGGGAAGACTAGAAAACATTCAAATCTGGTGAATATTTTACTGAGGCTCCTGCCCTCCTACATTCCTCAATTTTGTTTCATTTCTAGCACAAAGGTAACTTTCTGCTCTGCTTGTGTGGGATGCTAGAATTTGAAAACAGAGTCAGATGCTGGTAGCTTTTGATTCTGTTAAGATCTGCTATTAACATAGAAGTAGATGTCTGTTAGGAGTCTGACTGCACTTATTTTGTCCTCCTAAATATATCTGGCTAGATTTCCACTGTTAAAACGATTGCTTTCACTGTGTCGCCACATTAGGACACTTACCTATTTGCATCAATTAATCCATCTCTGCATTTCAGAGTTGGAGTGATTGTTGAATTTGCCAGTCCACAACCAGTTCAGACAACCATTTGTTATGCAGCAAGGTCCGCTTCAGGGTGACTTTTCAGTTAAAACTTTGGCACGGCAAGTAGGGATGGGGGAAGAAATCCAATTTGGGTTGCGTTTAAAGGTGAACCTTCCCAATTTGCACTTTCTGAAGCACTACAAAAAACTGAAGCATGATGATCTGTGGACATTTGCACTTCTCCCTATTTGTAATATGTAATGTGAACAAAAGGAGCTTGTGCAAAAAAATGACAATGTATATATTCGTGAACCCAGTACATAAAAATGCACAATATTAGGGGAAATTGCTTTGCAGAAATGTGTAAATTGCATACAAAAATGTGTCTCTTAGGAGCAAAATCACACTAAAATGACAATGAATTTTCGTGAGGATTTTTTGGGGGAGAAATGGGATGTGGGAATGTGGAGAACAGAAGAGTGGGGAAATGAGAAACTGAGAGGAACCGAAATTGACAGATATGCCCATCCCTTGTGGCAAGCGGGTCTTTGGAATTGGCATAAACAGGAACTCTCTGTGACTCAAAGGTTTTCAGAGAAGCAATGATCCACAATTCTGACATGTGTTAGAGAATTTGCATATCAACCTAACCAAAAATTCAGCTCATGACTTTACTATGATAAGAAAAAGATGTGCAGTTTGTGCCCCTTGTATAGTTGCATGGCAGTTGCATGGCTTAAAAACTATGTTCTCTTGAAGCATTTCCCTTCTTTCTGAAGGATAAAAGTAGCTGCTCCCAATCTTGCCATCATCTACCATTCTGCTTTGCCACTTACTCTCATTTTTCTTGCATGCTTGGAATTAGTAGTGAAACAAATTTATTCCCCCAATTTCCCCAAATTTGTTCCCCCAATTTCTCCTGGTTCCCAAAATGTATTGTGCTGCTAAACCTCCATATTTCCCCTGAATATTTCACATTTTGGGGCATATCATTTGATATCTATAGTATTTGGCATTGTATTTTACTTCAAAAATTGAGGACGCTGGAGAACAGTCATATAGCATCTGACAGATGACATGCAACTGTATTTAATATTTCACCACAGATGGCAAGTGAGCTGCATGCAATGTAACCACAAGGATTCGAATGTATAAATTCCAAACTCAGAATGGCAAAAATTGCAAGTGTTGGCAAGCTTAGAATATTCGCAAATGATAATTTCAGCACTAGCTAGAATAGGCATGGCCTGCGGGTTGCTAATGGTTGACGAAGGGTAAGTTTGAAGGGCTTGTTTTTGCTTCAACCTTTGAGTGAGTCAAGCCTGGTTTTGCATCCTAGAGAGAAACCCAAATTATATCACGCTCAAGACATGCAAGCTGAATTTTGCATCGTCTCAGTACAATTGTGTTGCCTCTGTCTTTTTTCCTGGTGGAGACCTGTGCCTTTAACAGTTCTTTTTAAAAATGTAACGGATGCTACTAGGAGCCATTCTGGTGCAGCATACTGGGCAGAGACCCGAGTTCAAATCCCTGCTGCGACAGAAAAGCGTAATAGGTAAACCCTGGGCTGTGAGAATAAATGATGGGCTCCGTGGGCATTTCCTCCAGCTCCTTAGAAAAGTTATAAAGAGATGTTCTCTTTATGATGTAGCTGCATGTTTCAAAGGCCAGGGCATTGTTTGTATTCCACAAAACATGCAGAGCCTAGCTGGGGAACGACCCCCCCTAATGCCATAGTGTAAATGAGTTACAATGAGTAAATGATTGACCTCCCCTCTCGTTCTCTGTGTTGGCTAAAGGTAAAGATTTAAGCTGAGAGAGTCGTTTGTAAAAACTGAAATCTTAACCCGCAGGAGGACAAATATTAGGCTAGTCTCTGAAAACACATTGTCGAGGGTTGAAATTCTTCTCAGTAGTGCTGGAGACCGAAAAACAACATGAAAACGTATCAGGGACTTACGATGCTCTTTGTGATCATAGAATCATTGAATTGTAGAATTCGTCTCGTCCAACCCCCTGCAATGCAGGAATATAAGGGTTAATATATAGAAAATAAGCAGCAATATGTATAGGTTGAGCAGAAAGCAATCAAGCACACAGGCAACTTGACAGCAGTGCAGTAAGCCTGCAATTTACACTCATTTAACTTGCGCTCATTCAGCTTTATGTACTTGGCGAAACACAAGTTTTTAAAAAAATCAAAGGGGGTGGAAAGGGGCAGGCATCTATGGGGGGAAGACATTAGCAATCTCACCTGCCATTGCACCCAATGTGTTTTGACTATAGGCAATTTTCGCTTCAGGCGTGACCGCTGAGCAAGTTGCGGGCTCACTGTGCATACTGTATGTTGAGCAAAAGCAACAAGAATTAGCCATGTATATAAGGAAAAAATGAGAGGTTTGACTTACCCATGTTATACATAGGAGAAGAGGAGCAGAAATTGTTTACCTGGGGCCTGCCAAAGGTGATCAGGAATCAATGGGTCTGCCATTGCTATGAACTGCGCCATTGGCGTAGACATGTTGGGATCGAGCTTCCTTGATGGTGGAATTTGGGGTTTTCCTTTTAAACTTGCCATAAGTGAGAGGCCTTTAACAGCATTGGTGGGTGTCTCCCATTAAATCACTGAGCTGGATGAGGCTTGTGGGTATGTTATGGAGGCTGCAGTGGGGCACTGTAAAATGCTGGTGAATTTTCATGAGGACTTGCTTTTTTTAAGTGATGCATAATTTAGGAGAACTGAAAAGGGGGGGGGGGAATCAGCTCTCCTAATTTCTGCATCACTTTTTTTTAAAGCAAGTCCTCATGAAAATCCATCAGCATTTTATAGTGTGGAGTTCTCCTAAATCGCACATCTTTGTATTCAACTTTTACCCTTGATGCACATCTTCGTGAAGCAATTTTTCCTTACACAATGCATTTTTGCACACTGTTTTCGCCAATCTGTGCATTTCTTTCTGCACACTTTACCCTAGTATATCCATTTTTGTGCATGTTACTTCACCCTGGAGGCACACTCCATTGTCTGACATTTAAAGGAGAACGTACCCAATCCACTCTTTCCAGAACAATTCACAACTGAAATACGTCCTTGGAAATTCAGTTTTCTGAATTTTGCTGTGCGGTTCCTCAGCCAAGTAATGTGCACCCCCCAAAAAAATACATAAATTGTGGTAAAGTGTGCATTAAAATGTATATAACTAATGAAGATGACATCCAAAAATGTATGTGTTGGGGAAAGTCTGCTTTGTATTTTTATCATGGCCTTTTAGGCTTTCAGAGTGGTTTGCAAAAATCACTTCTGCAGGCCAATACAATAATATTTACTTTAAAAGGTGCCTACCCACCGATTTCCAAATGCCGTGAGCCACCAATAGAGGGGCAGAAGTGACTTTGCAGGGATAAGTTTCAAGAAACAGGAACTATTGCTTTAGAAATAATACGGGCAGCTGAAGCTCATGAGATTCCTTCCCAGTCTCATTTCTGGGCATTCCACGTGCTGGGATGACCAAGGCCGGTTTTATCATCTTAGGGATGCTGAGCTCTGGGGCTGCATTTGGATTACTATCTCTGGCTGGGCACATGGGCTATATAAGACGACAGAAGCTGATCCACCAGGCACAGCGGGTGTGGAATGCGTCAGCAGAAAAATCATGGCGAGAGGAGCAAGGAGACGTAACTGTTTGCCTGACCTGCTCTGCATTGCCGCGCGCCAGACTTTGGGAGGGCGGTGGTTTAAATCATCTCACTTCACGATATCCGTGGATGTTAGCTGTGGTACCTAAATGGAACATCCAGGTTAAGGGGCACTTGTGTTGTTTAGTCGTGTCCGACTCTTCGTGACCCCCTGGACCAGAGCACGCCAGGCACTCCTGTCTTCCACTGCCTCCTGCAGTTTGGTCAAACTCATGCTGGTAGCTTCGAGAACACTGTCCAACCATCTCGTCCTCTGTCGTCCCCTTCTCCTTGTGCCCTCCATCTTTCCCAACACCAGGGTGTTTTCCAGGGAGTCTTCTCTTCTCATGAGGTGGCCAAAGTATTGGAGCCTCAGCTTCAGGATCTGTCCTTCCAGTGAGCACTCGGGGCTGATTTCCTTCAGAATGGATCGGTTTGATCTTCTTGCAGTCCATGGGACTCTCAAGAGTCTCCTCCAGCACCATAATTCAAAAGCATCAATTCTTTGGCGATCAGCCTTCTTTATGGTCCAGCTCTCACTTCCATACATCACTACTGGGAAAACCGTAGCTTTAACTATACGGACCTTTGTTGGCAAGGTGATGTCTCTGCTTTTTAGGATGCTGTCTAGGTTTGTCATTGCACTATACTGGAAGGAAAGCAGCAGAGGTGGGCTGTTGGCTGTTGTGCTCTGCTTGTAAGCTTCCCAAAGGCATCTGGACGGTCAATGTAGGGAAAAGGATGCTGGGTTCGGGGGCGACACTCTCATTAAACAACTTGACACACTTCTCTCAGATGGCAGACCTGGGAGGAGTGGCGGATTGGTGCCTCCCGACCTTCCCATGGCCACCCAGGACTCAACCACACCTTCCCTGCCACCACAATGCCACACTCTAAATTGGTAGCAGAGGCCGCCTGAACGATTGTGACATTGAACAAGTCTACAATACTTTCATGCAAACACTTTCGCATTTGTTCAGTGTAATGTGTGAACAAGCTTCCTTGCAAGGTATGGACCCCAACAGAACAGGGCCAACAGAGGTCAGAAGTGTTGTGAAGGGGTGCAGGCAGAGACGGGAATGTTAAGGGAAAATATGCCTCTGTTTATGTGTGGAGAGAAGGCGAGAGAAGAGCTTGGGGCGTCTTCCAGATTACCTGTTAACTGACTGTCATCTTGATTTGTTTGCACGACGCTCGTGGGAAGGTTAGATGGTGCCAGCTGAGCATTCATTCTGATCTGTTTTGTGAAGTTATATAATGTTACATCAAGCAATTGCTGCCCCACACTTTCCCCTGGCTCTGAGCCTTCTTGCCTTGGTGGTGGGTCAATGGTGAAGGGTCAGAGGGAGAAAAGGGTGAAGACTGGGACGAGGAGGTGATGGAAGCTGAAGAGGTAACAGGGCTTAGTGAACCGGGAGAGTCTGTGGGAGAGACAAGTCTCCAGAATCAGAGGCAGAGGCTGAAGCAGGAGGGTGAGAATTCAAGAGGCATAGGCTTGGTGAAAGTCACAGGTGTCTCCTGCTGCAAGCTTTCCTCCCCAGAAGAGGCATGAAGAGGGCAGAGGAGAGGTTGGCTGCACACAGGCGCAGTCTCTGATTGCTTGGGAAAACATGGTGGGGAGGCAGTGGCTTTCAGCAACAGATTTTCATGGAGGTTGTTGTTGTTGTTGTTTAGTCGTTTAGTCGTGACGACTCTTCATGACCCCATGGACCAGAGCACGCCAGGCACTCTTGTCTTCCACTGCCTCCCGCAGTTTGGTCAAACTTCGAGAACACTGTCCAACCATCTTGTCCTCTGTCGTCCCCTTCTCCTTGTGCCCTCAATCTTTCCCAACATCAGGGTCTTTTTCAGGGAGTCTTCTCTTCTCATGAGGTGGCCAAAGTCTTGGAGCCTCAGCTTCAGGATCTGTCCTTCCAGTGAGCACTCAGGGCTGATTTCCTTCAGAATTGAGAGGTTTGATCTTCTTGCAGTCCATGGGACTCTCAAGAGTCTCCTCCAGCACCATAAGTCGGTGCAAATAGGATGTGAAAGCAATAGTGTTAACAAAGGAAATCTGGCCAAATATAATTAGGACAATGTAAGTATAGTCTCACCCATAATAGGCAGGTTAGACCTGCGGGAGGTGAATGTGAAGGCTACTCCTTTCAGAACATAAAATCATAGAAATGTAGAGTTGGAAGGGACCTCTAAGGGTCATCTAGTCCAACCCCCTGCAATGCAGGAATCTCAGCTAAAGCAGCCATGACAGACGGCCATCCAACCAATATAAGCTTTGCTTCTCCTCTCACAGTTGGTGGCATCTACACCGTGATTCAGACGAAAGCCAAAATCACGTTGGACGAATGGGGGGAAAACTACTTCCTCATCGGCCCTTATTTTGAGCACAACGTGAAGACCCAGGTGGAAGTCTGTGAACCTCCCAACGGAGCCGTGAAAAAGGCCATGGAATCCATGAGAACCAGCGGGTGCCAGGTAAATGGGATTCCTCTCCTTTTGTTTCCTGAGGCAACTAAGCTGACTCACTCGGAGATTAGCTGGTTCCACTAATGCTCTTGTCTTTCTGCCTGACATACTGGTCTCAGTCAAAGTCGATTCATTCCAGGTTATTTTTGAGAAAGGGACCCGTTTATCCAATTACACGTTTTAAGAGTGCATTTATCTGGAAGTCTGCTTAATGGGATTTCGGCCTTTGGCTTTCCAGTCCCCAAATAATGCAGTCAGATTTCTGTAGACACAATATGACCTTATCTTTGCCTGGCTGGATAAGCATGTAAATCTATCTATCATCTATCTATCATCTATCTACCATCTATCTATCTATCTATCTATCTATCTATCTATCTATCTATCATCTATATCTATCTATCATCTATCTATCTATCTATCTATCTATCTATCTATCTATCTATCATCTATCTATCATCTATCTATCTATCTATCTATCTATCTATCTATCATCTATATCTATCTATCTATCTATCTATCTATCTATCTATCTATCTATCTCTATCTATCTATCTATCTATCTATCTATCTATCTATCTATCTATCATCTATCTATCTATCTATCATCTATCTCTATCTATCTATCATCTATTTATCTATCATCATCTATCTATCTGTCTATCTATCTATCTGTCTATCTATCTATCTGTCTATCTGTCTATCTATCTATTTATCTATCATCATCTATATATCTGTCTATCTATCTATCTATCTATCTATCTATCATCTATCTATCTATCATCTATCATCATCTATCTATCTCTATCTATCTATCTATCTATCTATCATCATCATCATCTATCTATCTATCATCTATATCTATATCATTTATCTATCATCAATAGCTTTTTTAAATTTAAAAAACTTTACAGTGTAAAAGAAATTAGAAAAGTCGAGAAGGTATATGCAATTTCATTTTAATGATCTGCACACTTTCTTTTTATTTTACATTTATGTACCAAGATGGTAGGTTATCCCTAACATTTATTTCTCCCTTTTATCAGGTGTATTTTGGCAGGTGGCTGATAGAAGGGAGTCCGTATGTATTGCTGTTCGATATAGGATCAGCGGCTTGGAATTTGGACAGGTGGAAAGGGGAGTTCTGGGACGCCAGCCAGATTGGAATTCCTTACCACGACCGAGAAGCGAATGATGTGCTTATTTTTGGGTCGCTAACTGCCTGGTTCTTCAAAGAGGTACTGTGCTAAGGTTTGCACATTGCACCATGTACATCATATGCCAATAATAATAATAATAATAATAATAATAATAATTTATACCCCGCCCATCTGGGTGGGTTCTCCCAGCCACTCTGGGTGGCTTCCAACAAAATATTAAAATGCAGTGGTCTGTTAAACATTAAAAGCTTCCCTAAACAGGGCTGCCTTCAGATGTCTTCTAAAAGTCTGGTCGTTGTTCTTCTCTTTGACATCTGGTGGGAGGGCGTTCCACAGGGTGGGTGCCACTAACAAGAAGGCCCTCTGCCTGGTTTCCTGTAACTTGGTTTCTCGCAGTGAGGGAACCACCTGAAGGTTCTCGGAGCTGGACCTCAGTGTCTGGGCAGAACGATGGGGGAGGAGACGCTCCTTCATTCAGATTTGTAGCTGTTGGAGACATAGGTCTCTAACAAAATGTCAGGCTTCAGACATATCTGGTGGTCATGCAAATATATATCAGGTTTTGGCACCAATATTTCAACATTATCAAAGAGGTTAACAGAGGAAACCATACCTTTCAAACCTGAAGCTCTGTCGCTGTGGCGATTTTAACATTTGAAATAACTTATTTAGGGTTGCCATATTTCAAAGAGTGGAAAATCCGGACACAAAACTTGTTGAGCTTTTTTTGCCCAAAGTTGCTGAACTTTTATTAAGTGGAGGAGGGGGCAAAATTCTTGAAGGGTTTTATTTTTAAAAAAAATCTTGAGGTTTTAGAGCTAATTTTTTTAGGAAATTCAGCAACCCCTCCCCCACCTCCAACATGGGTTGCCATATGCCCAGCTTTTCCCAGACACTTTTGCCAATCTTCGGAGATTCCACCCAGATGCTAATTCTGATGGTCAAATCCTGGATATGTCTGGGAAATGACCTGGGTGATCATTCCCAGCCAGCATGAACAAGGAATGATGGGCGTTGTAGTCCAACAATATCTAGTTAGCAACCAGACTATGTTTCTGAAGGTCTGTCTTCCCCTGGAGCAAAACAGCGTGGCGAGTAAGGTTGCAGTCTGAGGCCCTTCTACAGATTCTGCCACATTCAGAAGCAAGCTGGGTTTCTATGGCAAAAGGGCCCTTTTCATCTCAGGCAGCTGATTTTGGGTGTCATGAAAGGATAGCAAATAGTTTTAAAATATATTATTCTTGTAGTATTGTTACTACCAAAGAGAGGATTCTACAATTCTATGCACTAGTGCCTAAACTTAGTGTTGCATCCAACTAAGTTATACTCAAATTAGACCCAGTGACATTCAGGAACCTAAGTTAGCCATGCCCATTCATTTTAATGGGTCTCCTCTAAGTATGTCTAGTATTTGATACAACCCCATTACTTTGAAGTACAGTCGTACCTCGGAAGTCAAACGCCTTGCGAGATGAACGTTTTGGCTCCTGAATGCTGCAAACCTGGAAGTGAGAGTTCCGGTTTGCAAATGTTCTTTGGAACTCGAATGTCCATCGCGGCTTCTGATTGGTCGCTAACGATTGCCAGCTTCGCGCAGTGAAGAAAGCGAGTCGATTCCACAGTAACCATGTCTCCAACTCCGCTCGCTCTCGGGGCTCTTTTTAGAGCTTACTGGGGAGTGGGGGAGTCGCTCAGGGTACCCGCCGGAACACCAGGTCCTCAGAATGCTCAATCTGAGTTTTGTTTCCGGGGTTCCGCAACGCTCTCACGGTCACCCCAATCTTCAAAGCGCTGGAGCTCTTTCAGCCAAAAGAGCTCCCGTCCACCATTAATCGGGCGACCAACCGGAAGTCTGGCTGCAGGAGCTTCCTGTAGCCAATCAGAAGCCGCGCTTTGGTTCCTGATCGTTTTGGAAGTTGAACGGACTTCCAGAATGGATTCCGTTCAACTTCCGAGGTACAACTGTAATCACATAGCTCTCCTTCGTGACTTTAATAAAACAGGTGTGCTTTTGAATGTCCTTCACTCTTTAAATATGGTTCAAATACCACTTTACTTTCTATCTCTTTCCAGCTCTCCGATCAATTTGAAGACAAGCCCAACATCATTGCCCACTTCCATGAATGGCAAGCAGGGCCTGGGCTGATCCTCTGTAGATCCAGGAAGATCCCAGTCGCAACCATTTTCACAACTCATGCAACCTTGCTGGGAAGGTACCTGTGTGCAGCGAGTATAGATTTCTACAACCACCTGGACCAGGTAAGGAAGATAACATTGTCTTGCATTCCCTTCTGACCACAAGTCACTGTTGGTTCCGCCAACTATCTTAGGGTGGAAGTTACCTGATCATGGGGGCTAGAACAACACCCTCATAAGCCAAGGCTACATTATATTATTACTATGGAAAAGCAACACCCAAAACCTTAATTAATCGTATTATAAAATCTTCTGTCCCTGTACCAAATTAGCATTAGCACTTCACATTGAATATTTTCCAAAGCTATGACTCAGTTCCAGGAACCACTCTATGGAATCTACTGTCTCTGTAATTTCCTTCCCCAAACTCTTTAGATTGTCAACTTGTATGTTAAAGTTCCAATTTTTGCATTTCCATTTCTCTCAAGTTGCTGGATAGTTTTTCTGCTGACTGCCTATCAATATTGAACATAGAATTGTATATATCATAGCAAAACAACGATAGGTAACTGTCCCATATGCCACAATTTAACTGGTAGGCAAAAAGAAGAAGAAGCACATTTCTGTTATTTTTGTACTGCATCAGTAAATATTTTAATAGTTCCACAAACTCTTTTATATCTCCAACCCTGGTTGACTTTCTCTGTGAAGACCAAACTGGAAGTCTCCTTTCAACTTTAAAGAGGGACAGCTTTACCATTATGCAAAGCGAAGCTGTTGCCCATCCAGTAGAAGGTTTTTTTTTTTTAGGAGTAGCACAAAGGTTTTGGAGGACAGTGTGCCAAACTGCCTGCCTTGCACCTCCTAAGCTTGCTTTCTCCCATGTCAGATGGTGGAGTCTGCTACTCTGTCACAAGTATTGCAGTAAGATTCATTTTTCCTTCGGCACATGAAATTGCAGAGGATGTCATTTTGTGCTTTGTCTATCTTGGATAGAAAACTCTGTTGGGA
The DNA here is from genome assembly GCF_964252035.2 of Podarcis erhardii. Taxonomy (NCBI): domain Eukaryota; kingdom Metazoa; phylum Chordata; class Lepidosauria; order Squamata; family Lacertidae; genus Podarcis; species Podarcis erhardii. The sequence continues at coordinate 12,396,615 of NC_138500.1, read as the reverse complement.
TAGAAAAATCAGTTGCATCTCTGCATCAGGAGCTGTCGTGGCAGTAGCACAGCTCTGGGGAAGACAATTCCAGGGCTTATTTCAAAGCAGGAGAGATTATGGGGTGCCAGAGGGGTTGTCAGATCTCCCCTGCTCTGGGTAGTGAAAATGAGGTGTCATTCAGGTTTTCTTGCAACAGATTAGTTCAGAGGAAGTGTGGGAATGAGGGAAATTAGCAAGGAGAGTCTGGGTCCTTCTTTCCTTTTCTTTGATGGGGTTCCCGATTCAGACTAGCAGTTTAATGGTAACATTTCTTTGCAAGATTGTTTGCCTTTATAATTAGAAACCAAAGGTTGCATTTCAGCTAGCTGAAGATCTCTTGTTGAAGTTTCACCAGCTGCATCGATGCAGTCAAAGAAAGCACCACTAAGTTCAGTTACTTCCAGGAAACTATACGTAGGATTGCAGTTATGCTTGTCCTTATACATTGCATGTATATAGTGCTACTCTTTGGTGTGAGGGTTACAGGGTAGATCACAATGAGTTACTGCACTTTAGAAAAATCACTGCCACCTCATTGTATGGCCCAACGACATACAATGCAGAAACATGGCAGAATTTTGCGTATCCAGTATGTTTTGATTTGAAGGATGTCAGAGGAGTGTTACATCATAGAGGAACAGGCGTTTTTGATTCACCGGAAGCTATAATTATTTATGCAGGTCATTTCCTTCCAACTCATCCTTCACCAACATTGTGCCCTCCAGATGTCTTGGGCCATAGATGCCAGCTCCCTGGGTGCCGAGCGCCCACAAAATTCCCCATGAAGGGCTGGGCACCCACAAATTTCAGTACCGGGCCATGCACGCTGCATGGCAGCCACAGGCCCGGGCACCCGCAGTCACAGAGCCATGCTGGCACTCCTGTCTTGGACTATAGTTCCCATCAGCCCTAGCCAACACAGCGCTGATGGGAGTTGTAGTCCCAAACATCTGGAAAGAATCAGATTGGAGAAGCCTGCGCTGACTGTGATATGATGCCACACAGCTTTGGAATATTCAGTCTGGAGAACTGCAAAGCCTCCAAGAATTCCAAAGGTGCCCAAATATTCCCAATATTAAACTGCATGTTAGTGATCCTCTAACTGTGGGGGGCTAATGGGATTCTACAGATCGTGGATGGCGTCTACATGAACGGCTGACATTTAAAGGGTATTAATACAGGAAATGTTGCCAGTTTGATTCCCACCCCCCTCCTCATAGCTCTTCCACAGATACTTACAGCGCACTAAAGCTCTTTCCGACAAATGCTAACATTTCGTAAGACATCAGCTGTCTTAATGAGGGCGTCTTTGGCTGTGAAAAGGTCACCGAGGCCCAAAAGCTCAAGGAGAGGGTGGGGGTGGGAGGGTGGAAGGAGAAGGCTTGATCTCCAAAACACTCGTGTTAAAAAAGACAATGCAGATGGGCAGGTTCGTAGGAGATTTCCTTACCGCTGCCTCTTGGTAAAAGACCATTAAGGTCAAGTGAGTGATTTGTCCATTACTAAAAGACTCCTGGTCCCCAGGGCATGTTAGTTTGCTCTGACCTTTTTTGGGGGGGAACAGACATTTCTCGAAAGGCTTCTTCTCGATTTCCCGCTTCTGAACTGCAGACGCGTTGCTATGGGCCTCGCCACTTGTCTTTTTAAAGACGTACTAGGAAGCAGGGTGTTTGATTTGCTTAAACAAATGCATGCATTCCCCATCTGCTCTCAGAAGGGGTCAACAGAGGCAAGCTAGGAAGGTGGTGGTAGCGATCGCCAGAGTATTTTGGTGGTGGGGAGGGAGAGAGGGTCACAGGCCAAACACACTGAAAGCCTCACACATAAGAACAGTCTACTGGATCAGGCCAATTTCCCATCTAGTCCAGCATCCTGTTCACATAGTGATCAACCAGATGTCGCAAAGGGAAGCTGGATTCGAGCACCAGTAGGGTTGCCATATTCCAAAAAGTAAAAACCAGGATACCCTGAAAGTTATTGAGCTTCTTTTTAGGAAGACCCCAGAACAGTTGAGCTTTTTTTTTATTTTAGGAAAACCCGAAAGTTGTTGAGCTTTCTTTTATGAAAGCGCCAAAAAATATATATGCAATTTTTCAGTTTGCTTGCCTAAGATCCAGGACAAACTGGTATGCCCCGCGGAGGACCTTAAAGTCCACAAATAACAATGCTTTGGAGGTCCCGAGCCTCAGGGAGGTTAGATTGGTCCCAAATAGGGCCAGGGCCTTTTCAGTACTGGCCCCGACGTGGTGGAACACTCTGTCACAAGAGACTAGGGCCCTGCGGGACTTGACATCTTTCCGCAGGGCCTGCAAGACAGAGCTGTTCCGCCTGGCCTTTGGTTTGGACTCGGTTTGACCCTTATGTTTCCCTCCCTTTATGGTCTTGATTTATCAGCTATTTTAAAATGAGGCTGCATTTTAAATGGCATTTTAACCTGTACTTTAAATTGGTTTTTTCCCCCTCCCTCTCTTTCCCCCCTATTATGTTTTTACTGTGATTTTATTTTATTGGTGTTAGCTGCCCTGAGCCCAGCTCTGGCTGCGGAGGGCGGGGTATAAATAAAATTTATTATTATTATTTATTATTAAACTGCCCCCTTCTGGGACCCCCCCCCCCGATATGACTTCTGCCTTTGAAATCCTGGTAATGTCTGGGGAAATCCAGACATACGGCAACCCTACAGCCCAGCAGCACTCTCCTCCAGCTGTGGAGGCAAAACTGTTAAGTTGTGGGTGAACATATCAGACGACACAGCGATTCTTCAAACAGCTCTTGTTTATTCACAGGCCAGAACAGAACAGAACTGAAGGGTTCAGCCAGCCTGCTTATATAGAGCTCCACTAGAATGCAACAGTAACCATATTCTGTAACTATCCAATCACTGAACGTCACTTTCAATCCCTTATTTGCATATGTGGACCTGAGTGAAAACTATCTACAGTATCCCCCTGCTGGCCCAGGGTGAGAACTTCAGTACATAACAAAAACAGAGGCCCCCATGGCTAATAGCCTTCGATAGCCCTCTTCTCCACGAATTTGCCTAATCATCTTTCAAAGCCATCTAGGTTTGTGGCCATCACTGCCTCTTGTGGGAGAGTTCCATAGTTTAACTATGTGTTGCTTGAAGACGTACTTCAATTTATCTTGACCTGGAACTCCCACCGCAATTGGCAGAAGACTCTATCAAACCTTCTCCACATGTTCAGTGAATGTGAGGATTCACACTGGAAACACACCTGACCTTTGGGTGAGGAGCATGTTTCGATTTCTGGGAATGGAGTTGAGAGATGACCTAACCTGGGGAGAGAACAGCAAAGACCCGATGAAGAGAGCACAGCAGAGGTTATATTTTCTGAGAATCCTCCGGAAAAATAATCTCTCAAAGGACCTGTTGGTGGCATTTTACTATTGTACTGTTGAGAGTGTTTTAACTTATGGCCTGTGTGTGTGGTTTGGGAGCTGCACGGTCAGGGGAAAAACAATGCTGTCCAAGGTTGTAAAGACTGCGGAGAGAATAATTGGGTGCACTCTTCCCACCTTGGATCAAATCTATGCTTCCAGGTGCCATAAGAAAGCTGCAGAGATAGTGCAGGATAGTGCACACCCCGGAAATGATCTCTTTTAGCTTCTGCCTTCTGGAAGAAGGGACAGGGTTATAAAGACTAGGACTAGCTGCCTGAGAAACAGTTTCTATTGGTTTTAAACAGTTTCTATTGGTTTTAAACGCAGTGTAAGGTAGTCTCTATGCGAGTATATTGTACAGTGGTACCTTGGGTTAAGTACTTAATTCGTTCTGGAGGTCTGTTCTTAACCTGAAACTGTTCTTAACCTGAAGCACCACTTTAGCTAATGGGGCCTCCCGCTGCCACCACACCGCCGGAGCACGATTTCTGTTCTCATCCTGAAGCAAAGTTCTTAACCTGAAGCACTATTTCTGGGTTAGCGGAGTCTGTAAGCTGAAGTGTATGTAACCTGAGGTACCACTGAATTCAGTTATGGGGTATCAGAGTTTTTAGGGACTAACCAGGCTGGGATAGTTGGCATAGCAGGCTTGTTGGCTTTTGAATATCTGATGTAGATTTTTTCAATTTCAGTGTTGTGTATGGGACAATGACAATAAAGATTATCGTATTGTATCATATAAAGTCTGAACAAGGGGCACCTACCCACACATAGCTGCTGGTGCACAGGTGTCCTAAAGCCAGCGTTCTTCCACTTTGATTCCCCAGATGTTGCAGGACTACAACTCCCATCACCCATGACTCTTGGCTAAGATGGCAGAGGATGATGGGATTTGTAGCCCAGCAACATCTGGGAGCCCAAGGTTGAAGGACACTGTCTAAACAACTGGAGCCTTCTGTGCGGTTGAGGATCCTGTGACCATATGGAGCAGGCGCACTCCTAGACCTGTGGCAAACATCCCTTTTCAGACATTTGGACTTGACATACGCAGGTGACAGGCAGGCAGGGCCAGTGTGGCACTCAGCATCAAGGGAAAGGAGTCAACACACAAAGTGGTAATTCCCTCTCCTGCACACATTTCAATGTACTTGGTGGGAAAGGTCTAGAAGGGGCTAGATAGACTCATGTGCAGGAGCTTCTCCTGGACTTCCCCACTTCAGGTTGCAGCTGGGGGTGACAATGTCAATAGAAAAAAGACAGTCACGGAACTGAGAAATTGCACAAAACAAATGAAATACCGTGATATTCACAGTTGAGTCCTCAACCCTTTATTACTGTGCTTTGCTTTCTTCAAGCTGGGCTTTGTTTAAAACTTGCCATTTAGGTTTTCAAAACTTTTTTGTAAATTCATTATTAGAAACTGTACTTTTGAGTCCTCAATCCTTTATTACTGTGTTTTGCTTTACCTAGGTCGAGCTAGGATTATAATACTTCAGAATTTTGGTTCTACCCCTTTTTTTGAATTTTGGTCATTTAAAGTTTATGATTTTTCTATTTCCTTCTGAGGAAACTGAATAGTTCAGTGAAACGAGGTTTGTAGCTGGCATCCCGTTAAGGCTTTGTTCAATTTTAGGTTTTCCTAATTTTTTTCCTTAAGCTTTTTGATTTTTATTATTTAGTTTATTTCCACAAGATAATATTTCTAGTCAATTAGTGGGGTGTAGTGGTTAAGAGCGGTAGACTCATAATCTGGTGAACCGGGTTTGATTCCCCACTCCTCCACATGCAGCTGCTGGGTGACCTTGGGCCAGTGGCGTAGCGTGGGTTGTCAGCACCTGGGGCAAGGCAAGTAATTTGCGCCCCCTAACCCGTGGATTTGCGCCCCCTAACCCTAACCCCCAGATGTTGCGCCCGGTGCGGCCGGCCCCCCCTGCACCCCCCACGCTACGCCACTGCCTTGGGCCAGTCACACTTCTCTGAAGTCTTTCGGACTCACTCACCTCACAGAGTGTTTGTTGTGGGGGAGGAAGGGAAAGGAGAATGTGAGCCGCTTTGAGACTCCTTAAAGGGAGTGAAAGGCGGGATATCAAATCCAAACTCTTCTTCTTCTTCTTCTTCATTTCGAGGGTGACAATGTGGCTGAATTCAGACAGCCCCTCTGGTTGAACTTGACAAAGACCTTTCTCTGCTATATATATATATATATATATATATATATATATATATATATATATATATTTGCTTTCGTAGATTTTCACGGGTACAGGAATGCAGGTTTTGGTGTCCTCGGGTGTCTTCCCGTGTAAAAGTTGGGGTGTCTAGGCGACGTTTCGACGAGGTCTCACTCGTCATCTTCAGGCTGGTGCTTTCGGCTTCTTGTTACTGGAACAGAGCAGGATCTCAGTGTTTGAGTTCCTATAAATACTGTAGAGGGGGTGTGGTGTATAGCCTCCAATGTTCTGGGCAGAGAGGAAGTTCCCAGGCTAGTGTGCCTTTTCTTCTTTTGTTCCTTAATTACTTGAGAGATATCTTGAGTGATTTCTTGAGTGATATCCTGAGTACCACTTAGGTGGGTCATTAGGTGTGGATTAGTTGTTAAAGTCTTTGTGTCTTGACCTCTTGAACTTTGTGAAGAGTTTTCCTGAGAAGATGGCTGTACTGTACTTAGTTGTGCTCTGGCTTGGCTTCGTGTATAGGGGCGAGCTGTGGTTTTGTGGCTTGTGTCAGCCAGATCTGTGTAGGGATTGCAGGGGGGTGCAGCACCTCGGATGCTGCACCCCCCTGCAATCCCTACACAGATCTGGCTGACACAAGCCACAAAACCACAGCTCGCCCCTATACACGAAGCCAAGCCAGAGCACAACTAAGTACAGTACAGCCATCTTCTCAGGAAAACTCTTCACAAAGTTCAAGAGGTCAAGACACAAAGACTTTAACAACTAATCCACACCTAATGACCCACCTAAGTGGTACTCAGGATATCACTCAAGAAATCACTCAAGATATCTCTCAAGTAATTAAGGAACAAAAGAAGAAAAGGCACACTAGCCTGGGAACTCCCTCTCTGCCCAGAACATTGGAGGCTATACACCACACCCCCTCTACAGTATTTATAGGAACTCAAACACTGAGATCCTGCTCTGTTCCAGTAACAAGAAGCCGAAAGCACCAGCCTGAAGATGACGAGTGAGACCTCGTCGAAACGTCGCCTAGACACCCCAACTTTTACACGGGAAGACACCCGAGGACACCAAAACCTGCATATATATATATATATATATATATATATGCAGGTTTTGGTGTCCTCGGGTGTCTTCCCGTGTAAAAGTTGGGGTGTCTAGGCGACGTTTCGACGAGGTCTCACTCGTCATCTTGTCGAAACGTCGCCTAGACACCCCAACTTTTACACGGGAAGACACCCGAGGACACCAAAACCTGCATTCCTGTACCCGTGAAAATCTACGAAAGCAAATATATATATATATATATATCAGTGTTGGGAGCAACTCTCTAGGCAGGCTGAGGGTGCTGCATTCATTTTTTATTTTTCTAAAGTGAGGGCTTTTAAAAGCCTCCTTAGAATTATTCCGCAGGGCAGCTCAGGGGGTCTAGTAATTGGATCATAAGCCTTTCACTTCTAGGTCAGCAGTTCAGAGCTGTTAAAGACCTAAAGCCCATTAGAGGTTGAGAGAGCTATTTAGTGGCATATGTTGGATTGCTCCATTTCTTTGTCACTGCCCTGCCCCCTGCGACCAAGAGTGAAGATTCGTGGCTCTTCCAAATGACAACCGACTAAGGAGGAGCTTGTAAGAGGAATGTGGAAAGTGATCAGTGAATGATTAGACAATGTCTGCCCACCTGCGTTGCTGTTAGCCAGTACAGTGGTACCTCTGGTTACGAGCTTAATTCATTCCGGAGGTCCGTTCTTAAGCTGAAACTGTTCTTATCCTGAGGTGCGCTTTCGCTAATGGGACCTCCCAATGTGTGCACACTTCCAGCGCGCAATTTTCGTTCTCATCCTGGGGCAAAGTTCACAACCAGGAGCAGCTACTTCAGGGTTAGCAGAGCTTGTAACCTGAAGCGTTCGTAACCAGAAGCGTTTGTAACCAGAGGTACCACTGTACTGCGTAACAGAGGCCTGAAATAAACAAAGAGGGGAACAATGTCCTGCTTATCAGCTTCCCAGAGCATTTTGCTGGCTGCTATTGCTCAGAGAATGAAATAATAATAATAATAATAATAATAATAATAATAATAATAATAATAAATTATTTATTATTTTTTATTATTTATACCCCGCCCATCTGGCTGGGTTTCCCCAGCCACTCTGGGTGGCTTCTGACAAAATATTAAAATACAACAGTCTATTAAACATTAAAAGCTTCCCTAAACAGGGATGCCTTCAGGTGTCTTCTAAAAGTCTGGTACAGTGGTACCTTGGGTTAAGTACTTAATTCGTTCTGGAGGTCCGTTCTTAACCTGAAACTGTTCTTAACCCGAAGCACCACTTTAGCTAATGGGGCCTCCTGCTGCTGCCGTGCCACTGCTGCACGATTTCGGCTCTCATCCTGAAGCAAAGTTTTTAACCCGAGGTACTATTTCTGGGTTAGCGGAGTCTGTAACCTGAAGCGTATGTAACCCGAGGTACCACTGTAGTTGGTTTTCTCTTTGACATCTGATGGGAGGGCATTCCACAGGGCGGGTGCCACTACCGAGAAGGCCCTCTGCCTGGCTCCCTGTAACTTGGCTTCTCGCAGCGAGGGAACCGCCAGAAGGCCCTCGGGGTTGGCAAACTTTTCCGCTGGTGTGCTGGATCACACTGACGCACACCATTCTTTCCCCGCTGGCTTTCGGAGGCATGGTGGGGGGGGAGGAGGCATCTATGGCTTCCTATTGGAGCTTTCTGCAGCCTATAGGAAGCTGTGGCTGCGTCCTGGAAGTCAGTCCCCACACGGAGCAACTGGCACAGTGCTGCAGTTTAGCTCCGTGCAGGGACTGACCGAGCAGGCGGCAAGGGCCGGCAGCCAGTTTAACGACCCCCTCATGCTGTATCCGGCTCGCAGGCTGTAGTTTCCTGACCCCTGAAATATTATTATTGAAATATCATATTATTGACGGGATAGGGTTGCCATATTTCAAAAAGTGAAAATCCAGACACAAAACACAAAGTTGTTGAGCTTTATTTTGCTTTGTTGTACCACCATAAGCGGTGATTTTTATCCATGTATTTTTATCCATATTTCAAAAAGTGAAAATCCAGACACAAAACACAAAGTTGTTGAGCTTTGCTTTGCTTTGTTGTACCACCATAAGCGGTGATTTTTATCCATGTATTTTTATTTTGTTTTGGTCTATTTTGGGTTGGGGTGGGGTGGTTGTGGAGTGGGGTGGGGATCGGCTTTATTTTCGTATAATTGTTTTTGTTTGTTTGCTTTTATATTCTGTAAATGGAGGTGAGCCTGAGGCTTGGGATTCCTACTGTGGAGGGGCAAGGGAGGTATGGCGGTGGGGGCAGATGTCATAGGCGAAGGGGATCGAGATACGGATATGCTCGTACCCCTTCCAATCTGCGCCCCATCCCGAGAGACGAGGGTAGGGTGAGCAAGGATTACTCACCTCCGTCACTGGTGTTGTGCAATGCCAGGTCTATAGGCAACAAAACCGCCACCCTGCGAGATTTCTTTACCTCGCAGGGGGTCGACCTGGCTTGTGTGACGGAGACCTGGGTGCGCGAAGGGGTAACTGTTACCTTACGAGAGATGGCGCCCCCGGGTTTCTCCGTCCTCCACCAGTCGCGGACTGTGGGCCGGGGGGGAGGGGTGGCGTTATTAATCCGGGAAGATTGTCCTTTCAGGGCTCTACCATCGCCATTGATCCCCGGCATTGAATGTGTTGGCCTAGTGTGGGGCTCCGAGGTGAGCTTGGCTGTCTGGCTGGTGTACCGGCCACCCAGCGCACCAGCAGCCACCCTGTCAGGCCTGCTGGAGGCGGTGGCCGGCTGGGCCTTGGAGTTCCCTAACCTATTGGTATTGGGGGACTTCAACATCCATGCTGATGCCACTCCCTCCTCGCAGGCTCTGGACCTGGTGTCTTCCATGGCGACACTAGGGCTCTCCCAGTTTGTTTCGGGCCCCACACATCAAGCAGGCCACACGCTGGATCTGATCTTTGGCATCGGTATAGATGTGATCATGTTTCCTTCGATGAAGGTGCCATGGTCTGATCACTATGCCCTGAAAGCCAGGATTGACGTTCCACCCCCACCCTGCTTGGGTGGCGAGCCAATTTGGGCTCGCCCGCAAAGGCTGATGGACCCTGATAGATTCCGTCAAGCCTTGCGGGACCTTTCTCCCCCTGGCGACTCATTGACTGAGCTTGTTGAGGCCTGGAATACCCAGCTCCTGGCAGCCATCAATGAGATCGCACCTAAGCGCCCTCTGCGACCCCGCAGAAACCGGGCTCCCTGGTTTACCGAGGAGCTCCGGAAAATGAAGCGGGACCTCAGACGGCTAGAGCGAGTATGGCGGGGTGCCCGTGACGGAGCCTCAAGAACATCTTATAGGGTTTTTATGAAAACCTATGAGATGGCAGTGAAGGCCGCTAAGAAGTCTTACTTCTCGGCCTCCATTGCATCCGCTAGCTCTCGCCCGGCGCAATTATTTAGTATAATTCGGTCTTTAACGTCCCTCGAAGGACAGCCAAATTTAAATAACAATTTGACACACAGCTGTGAGGCATTTGCGAGCTTTTTTGCGGAGAAGGTCTTGTTGCTCCGCCATGACCTCCCTGCCAATTTGGATACAATAAAGGAACTGGAGGCCCCTCGACTGTCCTCGGGTCCAGTATTGGACCACTTTGACCGGATATCCCCAGCCGATGTGGACAGACTCCTCCGAGCTGGAAAGCCCACCACATGTCCTCTCGACCCGTGCCCGTCCTGGCTGATTAGAGCGTGTCCAGACGAGGTGCGGGCCCCCCTGGGGGATATCATCAATCTGTCCCTTGGCACCGGGACATTCCCAGGGGAACTGAAGGAGGCAGTGGTGCGCCCGCTCTTAAAGAAAACATCATTAGATCCCTTAGATCTATCCAATTACCGCCCGGTTTCGAATCTTCCATTCCTGGGTAAGGTGATTGAGAGAGCGGTTGCTGAACAGCTTGGTAGGTTTCTGGATGAAACATCGGCTCTGGATCCATTCCAGTCCGGCTTCCGCGCTGGTCATGGGACTGAGACGGCTCTGGTCGCCCTAACAGATGACCTCCGCAGGCAGCTGGATCGAGGCGGGTCGGGGCTGCTGATTCTTCTAGACCTGTCAGCAGCCTTCGACATGGTCGATCACGAACTCCTGGACCACCGCCTTGCCGACGTGGGGATCCAGGGCACAGTCCTTCAATGGCTGCGCTCGTTTCTCTCCGGTCGGGGACAGAGGGTGGCGCTTGGGGGGGAATTGTCATCCCGCCACTCCTTGGTGTGTGGCGTGCCCCAGGGTGCAATACTCTCCCCAATGCTTTTTAACATCTTTATGCGCCCCCTCGCCCAGCTTGTCCGGAGTTTTGGGCTGGGCTGCCATCAGTATGCTGATGACACCCAACTCTATCTGTTGATGGACGGCCACCCGGACTCTGCCCCAGACACACTGATCAGATGCTTGGAGGCTGTGGCTGGATGGTTACGTGGGAGCCGGCTGAAGTTAAATCCTTCGAAGACAGAGGTCCTCTGGCTGGGACGGGACGACGGGGGGCTGAGGGGGCAACTCCCATCTCTTGCGGGGGTGCAATTAGTGCCAGCACCGTCCGTTAAGAGTTTGGGTGTAATCTTCGATACCTCCCTCTCTATGGAGGCGCAGATTGCAGCTATAACAAAGGCGGCATTCTTTCATCTCCGCCAAGCTAAGCAGTTGGCTCCTTACCTCTCACGCCCCGACCTAGCCACTGTGATCCACGCGACGGTCACCTCCAGACTGGATTATTGTAACTCGCTCTACGTGGGGCTGCCCTTGAGACTGACCCAGAAACTCCAGCGGGTGCAAAATGCTGCAGCGAGACTCCTTACGGGGTCTTCGCTTAGAGATCACATTCATCCGGTGCTATACCAGCTGCACTGGCTCCCGGTGGAGTACAGGATCAGGTTTAAGGTGCTGGTTTTAACCTTCAAAGCCCTATACGGCCTAGGGCCCTCGTACCTACGGGACCGCCTCTCCTGGTATGCCCCACAGAGGAACTTACGATCTTCAAATAAAAACATCTTGAAGGTCCCAAGCCACAGAGAGGTTAGGCTGGCCTCAACTAGAGCCAGGGCTTTTTCGGCTGCGGCTCCAACCTGGTGGAACGCTCTCTCACAAGAGACAAGGGCCCTGCAGGACTTGACATCTTTCCGCAGGGCCTGCAAGACAGAGCTGTTCCACCTGGCCTTTGGTCAGGGCGCAGCCTGACTCCCTCCTCTGGCAATCTTTACAAAACTTTAGTTTATGGTTGCCATCAATTTTGATTTTAATTCATTTTAATCCATTTTTATAATGTTTTATAATGTTGTACTGTTTTAGTGTTGTTAGCCGCCCTGAGCCCGGCTTCGGCTGGGGAGGGCGGGATATAAATAAAATTTATTATTATTATTTATTATTTATTTAGTTTTGCCCAAAATTGTTGAGGTTTCTCCACCCCCAAAAAGTCTCTTTTTAAAAAGAAGAGTTTTTCAGCTGTTTTAATTAAATTCAACCCCCCCCCCCAATGGACACTGTTTACGGGGGCAGAATACCGGCTATGTCCAGGAAATTTCAGACATATGGCAGTCCTATGACAGGCGGACTCAAGCCTGTGGCAGGTCTTGAACCTGCAATCTGAGCCGGGAGTTTAAGGCTGTGTACTTCCATTTCTGGCCAAAGGATAGCACTGCAAGGAGACTTAACCACTCTGTAAACCCTCTTTCACTAACAGTCAGATGTTCCTCCCTCCCTCATATAAACATTCCTCACTTGGTTTGAGAAACCAGGAGAATGGTGGCTGATAAGCCAATGAACCACTTTGCCTTCGCTGCAAAAGAGTGGGCCTCTGACATATTTTTTACATGTAGGGTAGCTGTTGTTTAGGCACAGCAGAATTTGCCTCCAGTCATCTAGCTAGACTGACAACTCCTTGGTTCAGACACAGGATCTTTTCCTGTTCTTCACTTCAGGGGGGAAAGTGATCATGTCAAAGCTGATCAACTGGCCCTTCAGCGCCGGCTCAAGCAGTCTGTGTTAAAAGTTAGCAGCCAGAGAGGGAAAGCGCACAGCCAACCAAGAGATAAAAATGCGTGACAGAATTGTCACAATATGGCAGGACACTGCTGCAGGCAGTGTTCAAAACTCCCATTGTTGTAGGCTCATTTTGTGACAGGGAATTGTTTGATTTCAAAAAATTTATGCACCCCTTGATTGTAAAACAACAACACCTCAACGAGGTTTACAGAAAGATAGAACAATAAAATGGAGAGAGAGAAATCATAACCATATTTTAAAACATACAAAAAAAATACTAGAACAGATTAAAATCACCTTAACTTTCTAAGCATCTGGTTAGGCTTGTCTAAACACGAATGTTTTTAGCAGGTGCCGAAGGGAAGGCGCCTGCTTGATTTCAATAGCTAGGGAGTTCCAAAGGGCAGGGTACAGTGGTACCTCGGGTTAAGAACTTAATTCGTTCTGGAGGTCCGTTCTTAACCTGAAACCATTCTTAACTTGAGGTACCACTTTAGCTAATGGGGCCACCTGCTGCCGCTGCGTGATTTCTGTTCTCATCCTGAAGCAAAGTTGTTAACCGGAGGTACAGTGGTGCCTCGCAAGACGAAATTAATCCGTTCCGTGAGGCTCTTCGTATAGCGGTTTTTTCGTCTTGCGAAGCAAGCCCATTGACAGCTTAGCGGATTAGCGCTATTAGCGGTTTAGCGGCTTTTAGCGGATCAGCTGATAAGCGGCTTAGGGCTTAGGAAAAGGGGGGGGGAGGCAAAAAACCCCGCAGGAACTCACAAGACATTTTTGTCTTGCGAAGCAAACCCATAGGGAAATTCGTTTTGCAAAGCGCCTCCAAAACGGAAAACCCTTTCGTCTAGCGGGTTTTCCGTCTTGCGAGGTGTTCGTCTTGTGGGGCACCACTGTACTATTTCTGGGTTAGCAGAGTGTGTAACCTAAAGCGTTTGTAACCCGAGGTATCACTGTATTATGTAGCAGCTGCAGTAGTAATACAATGATGTTTAAATTCATTGTAAGTTGCCTAGACACTGCCTGATGTTAGGTGATAGAACAACAACAACTCCCAAGAGCATGAAGGACAGGAGCACTCAGTATAGTCACAGGCTGAAATCAAGCGATGGAGTGAGTCATCAGAAAAGTCTAACCCAGGGGTCTGCCAGGTTTATCTTGCCTGGGCCGGATCGGTCCTGTGGAGCCACTATTTACTGTTGGATGTGGTTCTTCTAAAAGTCCCAAGGCAGAACTAGCCAGCAAAGAGGATCTGCACCTCATTCGCAGATCTGAGAGAGTCACAAAGGGAATACCACCCAAGAGGAGTTTGCTAACTGTTGCGTGTATAGCTGTAGTTAACAACTCAAACCAGGTTCAAGGTTTGTCCACGACAGAGACAAAGCCACTCCTGGAGGTTGCAGGGCACAACACAGTTCTCTCTAACCAAGGTAGAGCAGAAGCTCTAGTTCCTTGGAAGACAGGTAACCAGGGGTTTGAACTGGTGGATCCAGTTGCAGGTAGTTCCAAAGATGGAGCTGGGACAACAGGGGTTTGTTACGTGTGTAACAACTGTTTGTTTTTCTCTCTTGATGCTGCACTTGTTTACGCAGCTAGTGTTACCTTAAACGGGGGAGGATGTTGGGATTTTAGTTCCCACCAGCTGCGAGGAAGCAGCACATTGTTGACATCATGTGATGTCTCTGAGCACGAGACAGGAATTCTCACTCAGTTCTCAGCACTCAGTTCTCAGTGTAACTGGAGAAGTACTTTAACTTCTGAGGTAGAAGTTGGGAGTCGAGCCGTAGCTGCTCAGGAGAGCAGACATGCTTATAATAGCTCCGTGTACAGTCTTAATAAAGTAGTGTGTTAGACTACGGACTGTCTTTTTCTTCTGTCATAGAATGCCAGAAGCTGAACGTGCTCCTCTCAGGAGGGAGGGGGCATTTATTACTGGTCTCTCTGGACTGAGGGAGGATTCCAGTCAGAGAGTGACCACCGGAGAGTGACCACCGGTGTCTGGGGAAGGTGGCACCCTTCCCGGGGGCATTTTTCCAACAGACACGAGCGCGTGAGCATGCGCCACCGCGATTTCCGGCACCGCGGAAGCAAGTCCCCATGCTGCACTGCGCTGGTTTAGCGCAGCGTATGAGAGGACAACTCAGTTTGGGGGCAGCTCGTGGGCCGGTCAAATGACCTCTGCAGGCCATTTCTGGCCCATGGGACTTAGGTTGGTGACCCCCGGTCTACCCTGTTGTACTGTCTCATCAGATAAATTCCAATCAACCTGTCCTTCAACTCACCATAAGGCTATTAGAACCCAAGGATCTCGGACTAGGCTGCCAAGAGGGAAACAATGAGATTTCCCTCACAACCTTGCAGAGCGAGGTCAAAGGCTAGACATCATGTATGGCCTTGGCAAAGGGTCATCGCTGGAATTCATAGGGGAGGCAAATAATGGGAGGAGGAGGAATTGTCTGGTCTATAAATGGAGACCTGTCTTCTACGGATAAATAGGATTATAATGGTGCGCCTTGATGCCTAAGTCTGCTCAGAAGAAGCAACTGGCCCCCAGGATTAGGGGTGATTGATAAATTCAATTTCTGTTAATTCCAGCATGAACTGACCTGGTCTGCACCTCCAGCGCTAACGGGCAGATCAGAACCTGCCGCCTTCGCACTACTATGGATTTTGTGGCGCCATTGTGGGCTCAGAAGGCAAAGCAAAGTGCATTGGGACACATATTTTAGGATGGAACGTGTTTAGAACTGTTTGCAGCGGTACCTCGGGTTACATACGCTTCAGGTTACATATGCTTCAGGTTACACACTCCGGTAACCCAGAAATAGTGCTTCAGGTTAAGAACTTTGCTTCAGGATGAGAACAGAAATCGTGCTCCAGCGGCGCGGCAGCAGCAGGAGGCCCCGTTAGCTAAAGTGGTGCTTCAGGTTAAGAACAGTTTCAGGTTAAGAACGGACCTCCAGAATGAATTAAGTTCTTAACCCAAGGCACCACTGTATACAGAGATAAGGCTAGAAGATGAAATGTGCATTTTCTGATAAAATACTGATCCATCCCTAACAAAACGTGAGCCTTTCTGTGTGGCCTTGGGGTGCTCCCCAAGCCACATACCCTCTCTGCAAGCCATGCCCCCTCACCGACCCCCCCCCCCCCGCCTTGAGTAATTTGGCCAAGCTGGAATGTATGTGTCCTGGAATTGTGATAATGTTCTTTGCTTGCCTGGTGGAGAGAGAGACAGAGAGAGAGAGAGAGAGAGAGAGAGAGAGAGAGAGAGAGATTTAACACCACAATGGTAAAACTCCTATCCATTGCTGTTTCTACCCCTCCCCCCCCCTCATGTTGCCTCTAGATGGTTGCCCATGTTGCAATGCGGGAGTCTGAAAAAGGTCCCCCACCCTGATTTTTTATTATTAAGATGATTTTTTAAAAATGAGAATATTTCAACTGAACAAAATAAAATAGAAGCAGAAAGGGGGGGAGAAAGGGGAAAAGGTATATTAAAGGTAAAGGGACCCCTGACCATTAGGTCCAGTCGTGACTGACTCTGGGGTTGCGGCACTCATCTCATCCAGCATAACTAAGCCGCTTCTGGCGAACCAGAGCAGCGCACGGAAACACCGTTTACCTTCCCGCCGCAACGGTGCCTATTTATCTACTTGCACTTTGACGTGCTTTTGAAGTACTAGGTTGGCAGGAGCAGGGACTGAGCAACGGGAACTCACCCCGTCGTGGGGATTCAAACCACCAAACTTCTGATCGGCAAGTCCTAGGCTCTGTGGTTTAACCCACAGCACCACCCGCATCCCTAAAAGGCATATTATATCACTGTATATGCCAAGAACTACAGTTCCACATATGCTTGTCTAGTATATAGGTATATAAATTTTATTGTCACCCAAATACATATATGGTTATTTATAACCTACCTATTACTTTTAATAAATGCATTCCAAATATCACTATACTTGTCCATACAGTGTCTAGGTCTACAAGCAATCCATTCGTGTTGCCATATCTGCAATCCATTGACTAAAGGGGGCCATAGGTTTATCTTTCCAGTGCATCAATATCAGTCTTTTGGCCATAGCAGGGGCACAAAAAAATCCCATTTACGTTGTCCAGTTGTAAGATTCCATATAGTAGGTACGTAATTCAAAAGAATATTTTGAAAATTTTAACTATTTCCACACAGTCATCTTTATACAAACCAATACTTTCTCCCAAAATGTAGTAAGTGAAGCACGTTATAAAAACAGGAGTTTCAAAAAAAGCATTATCCTTATTACCCCACCATCCCTGATTTAATCAACTGTCTGTAATTAAAAATTGCTTCCCTGGGGGGTGGGGGAAGCTTACACAGATTTTGCATCAGATGTCCTATGGCACTGGAGAAACTGAAGATCTTCTCCAGTCTTAATCTTCAAGCTGGCTATTAATGTCCTGGATAGGAGAATTGTGGTCTGGAACGTCTCCCTGACCTTGACTTTGAGGGAACCACCCATGGTTTCCCAGCCATAAAAGATCACTTAAGACTAAGAGGATTGCAATTCAACTGTAATCATTGACACCTTACTAGAGTTAAGAATTGGTTAACATTGTGGAGATTTGGCTTTTGCGGGTGGAAAACGGGTGATGACCATTTGAACTCTTAATCGAGTGCTCCGACATCTCTGTTGGGGTTCCACCACGTCTAATCTCCATGCCCTGTCGCCTTCCTTTCCCCTTTGAACTTTCTGTGTCAATGCGATAGACTTGCCCAAGCATTTGTTGACCTCATTTCTAAGATGCCCTTTAGATGTTGGGTGACTTGGTGAATTAGAATTCATCCAGAAAGCTCACATATTGGAGGTCAGGCATACCATCTCAGCTAGAGGCTCCACTTCTGGTTCAGAGATTTCCCTTTAAATGTGACCCCCCAAAAAACAACAACACCCCACTACTCTGGCTGAATAACTTGCCTGTACACTTAGGCCATTTGTGGAGGTACGCCCACCATCTGACAAAACGTGTTCTCCCTAGCAAAGAGCACGTGTTGCGGTGGGGGATACAAGCCACCCCAGTGTTGCTGGGCGGATTTGTGGAGTGACCCAGGAAGTGAATTGGTTAATTGGGTCGCTGGGGAGAATTGCTTGTTGCCAATTTTGAAGGAGGGTTTTAAATATCGAAAGCCCAACTTTGGGCGTCCTCTTGGCTGCTTGCACCAGATCACCCGTCCACCCTCATTGTATTGGGGGGGTTGTTCGCTTGACCTTGCTATGCCTGTCATGTGGTCATCTGCTTTGAGGCAGGGGCCTGGTAGGAATTTTGTCCATTTGGCTGATTGACTGGTGCCATTTGGTTTTTGCCTCCTGCGTAGCAAATCGTCACAACTTGTAAGGTTGGAGGTTAGGCTTTGGTTCAAATTGGTTGGTGGAGGGGTAAGTGCCTACCCCTCCAATGGTGGTGTGGAAAGGGAATTCCGTTAAAGGAATCCAGGGGCTTGCCATTCTTTTCGTCCTTGTCCCTGGCATCGGACTTGGGCCGTGCAAGCCACCAGAAGCATGAGGGTGAGAAGTGAGGGGCTGAGGCCCAGCTTCATTTTCTCCCCAAATTTGTTTCCCTCACTGGCTTCCGCTGGAATCCGGAAGTCAGTTCTGTCCCTGGGCAAGGACAGATAGTTGGAACCAATGCCTAAGCAACCACTTACTTGTGTGTATTTAAATAAAGTTGTGGCCAAAATCGTGCCAAAAACCCAAAACAAAATTGATGTGTGAATTATTGGGGGGTGGCTTGGGGACCTCGACACGCAAGTAATTCTTGTTCTCCTTTTTGCTGTCCAACAGTTTGATATAGATAAAGAAGCAGGCGAGAGGCAGATATATCACCGGTACTGTATGGAACGGGCCTCGGTGCATTGTGCCCACGTCTTCACCACAGTCTCTCAGATAACGGCCATAGAAGCAGAGCACATGCTGAAGAGAACAGCTGGTAAGGTCAAGATGTTGGAGGGGAACTGGTGCCGAATGCTTGCCAAGAGTCGGCAAATTGAGAAAGGCTCTAGTTTTGCCACATCCTCTTCCCCGCTGAGTCTTAGAAGGGCAAGGAAGTTGGCAGGCAGTAACAACTTCAGGAGTTGCCAACTGAGATTGGGGGGGGCAATGCCCTGTTTGCCTTGATGGACCACCTTCCTACTTAGTGGGAAACTGACAATGTTCTCTGTTTAAAGCACTGGTTGAATGAACTCTTTGCAAATGGTTAAGCCCAGGTATATGGTGGTATTTCGTGAAGACGGAGAGGTAAAAAGGTAAAAGGTAAAAGACCCTGGAAGGTTAAGTCCAGTCGAAATCGAATATGGGGTGCAGCTCTCATCTCACCTTTCAGGCCGAGGGAGCCGGCATTTGTCCACAGAAAGCTTTCCGGGTCATGTGGCCAGCATGACTAAACCGCTTCTGGTGTAATGGGGCACTGTGACGGAAACCAGGGCACACGGAAATGCCGTTTACCTTCCTGTTGCAGAGGTACCCATTTATCTACTTGCACTGACGTGCTTTCGAACTGCTAGGTAATAATAATAATAATAATAATAATAATAATAATAATAATAATACCAATACTACCACCACCACTAATAATAATAATAATAATTTATTTATACCCTGCCCACTCTGGGCTGCTTCCAACAGAATATTAAAATACAATAACCTATTAAACATTAAAAGCTTCCCTAAACAAGGCTGCCTTCAGATGTCTTCTAAAAGTCTGGTAGTTGTTGTTCTCTTTGACATCTGGTGGGAGGGCATTCCACAGGGCGGGTGCCACTACCAAGAAGGCCCTCTGCCTGGTTCCCCGTAACTTTGCTTCTCGCAGTGAGGGAACCGCCAGAAGACCCTTGCACTGGACCTCAGTGTCCGGGCAGAACAATGGGGGTGGAGACGCTCCTTCACATATACTGGACCAAGACCGTTTAGGACTTTAATGGTGAGCACCAACACTTTGAATTGGCAGGTTGGCGGGAGCTGGGACAGAGTGAAGGGAGCCCACCCCGTTGTAGGGATTTGAACCACCGACCTTACAACCGGTAAGCCCAAGAAGCCCATAGCGCCACCTCTAACCTTAAACAAGATGAGGTTATTCTGTAAACTGGGATGGTTTTTGCCTGATGTTGCCCACCTCTGCAGCAGTGGTTGGTGGGAGAGGGCTGATCACCTGACCTCCATCACCCACATCACTGCTGCTTAGCAGGAGGGGGAGCCGCAACACCACCGCAGTGCAAACACTGCAGGAGTAGCGCCAGTTTGCACCACGCCACCCTCCTCATCTGCTCCCTCGCCCCAAGTGCTTCTGCACTCCTAGATTAAGCTAACTACAGGTGAGGCTGACTCAATCTTGCAGACCTACAGAGGACCCCTGTGTCAGAGTTGCCGGACTGCAAAGTTGCGAAATTTGGCTGTTGGTCAAAGAAGGGGTTGATGATCCCTGCCGCAGTAGATCATTAAGCCTGAAGTCTACACAAGGGCACTACGATCAAAACAGCTTGTGATTTGCAGAGTTGGGAGACCCGTACATAGAGATACAGGGGTACATCCTGTTATGAACTTAATTCATTCTGGAGGTCCGTTAAGAAGAAGAAGAAGAAGAAGAAGAAGAAGAAGAAGAAGAAGAAGAAGAAGAAGAAGAAGAAGAAGAATTTATTTATACCCTGCCCTTCCCGGTTCAAAAACCGGGCTCAAAGTGGCTAACAACAAATTTAAAACACTTTAAAACACTTAATTATAAAAGCAACATAAATGACCGCTCCCCACTTAAAACGGGGGGGCGCCTTTTGCGTGGACGCGTGCAGCCCTGGATCTGGAGTGGCCCCATCAGCATAGGCTTTGCCTTCCCCCAGGTGGGATACCTGGAGGTCCCCGCCTACCCCAGCGAGTTGTCCAATCCCACCTGGGGGAAGTGTTGCCAGGGAAACCAGGCCAGGTAAGGGGAGGGATTACCTGCCCACACAATAGAGGGTGGATCTTAATTGTTAATCCTCACTTGGCTCCAGAGCTTCTCCCACCCTACCCACCCTCAGTTAATGTCTTCTTTTGCAGGTTAACTTTTTTTTTTTTTTCCCCATAGGTTTTGCAGGTTAACCTGTCTCCACAGGTATGCGGGCGCTGCTACGATAAGGTCGCTGTTAAAGGGCCGGAAAGGAATTTCCCTGCATTGGCAGGTTTCGCCTTTCCCGTAGCAAAACGTCACAACTTTGGCGGTATCAGGCCTTGGGCGGAATCCTTTAGTCCATCTTCCTCTTTGCGGCGGCGATACCAGGGTTCCCCGTTAAAGGGGTTTTTGAAGGGAGGCTTTGGCCGTACGCCGAAAGGTCGTCATTGCTCTCCCCTGCGGCGGCGTATCGGGGGCGGCTATCTCTGCTTGAACATATGTTCTCCAGAGCCGGCCCATCCCCCACACACACACTGGATAACCCTGATGCTCCCTAGGTCCCCGGCTGGGGACTAGGGAGGGAGAACGCCCAATGCCTGAGCCAAGGTCTACCCACATTTGAAATTTAATAAAGTTGTGGCCAATTTAATCCCATAGCACGTTGTCTAGAGTCGTTATTCCACATGACGGGGGGACCACTCGGGATCTGGGGACTCCGCCTGTCCACGCAATCAATGCTGCCTTCCTCTTCTCCATAAACACACAAGATGTAACTGGCTGTACTTTTGAATAAATAAGGTATAATATTCATTGTATCAAATTATAGATTTCAACAGAAGTTTCATAAAATTCAACGAAAAAAAGCAGAAGACCCAGCGGATCCTAGGCTTCATCAGTAGAACAGGCTCATATGTAATATTACAGGTTAGTGGATCTTATAGCACAGTAGTGGTGAAACAAGGCTAATATTCTGGAAATCCTTGTCAGACTCTGTGAAAGGATTCTGTGGAACTGTAATAACCCTTCATGTGGATTATTGGACTCTGTGAACAGACAGGTGGAATAGATACTCATACATGTCTGGACCTCATGCATGAACTGACTAGAGAATGAACTGATCCACTGGGTCTTCTGCTTTTTTCGGTGAACTTTATGAGACTTCCGTTGAAATCCGTAATTTGATACAATGAATATTATACCTTATTTATTCAAAAGTACAGCCGGTTACGTCTTGTGTGTTTATGGAGTATGTTTCACATAGGTTTGTTGTTGTTGTTTTGCCTTCCTCTTTCTTCTCCTGCAGCGTCAGGAGAAGGGGGTGACCTCCATCATTCCTCCTCCATCTCTCCCCCTTGTGTCCAATTCCTGACACCTGTCGAAAAAGGAGAGAGACCCTGTTCCTTCCATGTCTTTCAGATCTACTCAGCTGCTGCGGCTTTCCCTTTTCTTTTGCCAGATGTCGTCACTCCGAACGGGCTGAACATTAAGAAATTCTCCGCTATGCACGAGTTCCAGAATCTGCACGCCACCTGTAAAGCTAGGATCCAAGAGTTTGTTCGAGGCCATTTCTACGGGTATGTTCAAAAAATGGACAATTGGGTTATTCCAAAATGTTAGGGTAGACCTTGCCCCAGACACCCAAAACCCCATTCACAGTTTATCTGTGGGACTGGGAAATAGCCTTGCTGGCAGACAAAGGTGCCAAATTGGAGGAGTGATTGGGGGAGCTGACATCACTTGTGTGACATCAGGATGTCGAGGGGGAGCTGGGGGCCAAACAGCTCAACGGCAGTGACTCCTCCCTCACTTCCTCTTGGTGTTGCCACTGGCGGGAGGCTGCTTCAACCTTCCTTCCCCTCCATGGCAGGGAGGAGAAGGAGCTGGCCGCTGGAGGCATGTTTCACTTGGCTCCGTACATTTGGGTCATTGGGGGTCCCAGCACCTAACCCAAAAATATAGGGAGGGTACTGGCACCCCTGCTGGCATGATTGCCAATGTTTGACTTCAAAGATGCTGGGATCTGAGGAAGGGTGAGGGTGGCATGTGAGGTGGGCCAAGGGGTGAACTTCATTAGGCCTAATGTTTGGGGGGAAGGGATTCAATCCAGTTAACATTTAAAGGCAAATGCACCTAATTCACACTGTCCAACGCAATTGTTGTTTAGTTGTTTAGTCGTATCTGACTCTTCATGACCCCATGGACTAGAGCATGCCAGGCACTCCTGTCTTCCACTGCCTCCTGCAGCTTGGTCAAACTCACGTTCATAGCTTCGAGAACACTATCCAACCATCTCGTCCTCTGTCGTCCCCTTCTCCTTGTGCCCTCCATCTTTTCCAACATCAGGGTCTTTTCCAGGGAGTCTTCTCTTCTTATGAGATGGCCAAAGTATTGGAGCCTCAGCTTCAGGATCTGTCCTTCCAGTGAGCACTCAGGGCTGATTTCCTTCAGAATGGATAGGTTTGATCTTCTTGCAGTCCATGGGACACTCAAGAGTCTCCTCCAGCACCATAATTCAAAAGCGTCAATTCTTTGGCGATCAGCCTTCTTTATGGTCCAGCTCTCACTTCCATACATCACTACTGAGAAAACCATAGCTTTAACTATATGGACCTTTGTCGGCAAGGTGATGTCTCTGCTTTTTAAGATGCTCTCTAGGTTCGTCATTGCTCTTCACCCAAAAAGCAGGTGTCTTTTAATTTCGTGACTGCTGTCACCATCTGCAATCATAATGGAGCTCAAGAAAGTAAAATCTCTCACTGCCTCCATTTCTTCCCCTTCTATTTGGCAGGAGGTGATGGGACCAGTGGCCATGATTTTCGGGGGTTTTTATGTTAAGTTTCAGACCATATTCTGCGCTCTCCTCTTTCACCTTCATTAAAAGGTTCTTTAATTCCTCCTCACTTTCTGCCATCAAGGTTGTGTCATCTGCATATCTGAGTTCGTTGATATTTCCTCCGGCAATCTTAATTCCAATTTGGGATTCATCCAGACCAGCCTTTCGCATGATGAATTCTGTATATAAGTTAAATAAGCAGGGAGACAATATACAGCCTTGTCGTACTCCTTTTCCAATGTTGAACCAATCAGTTGTTCCATATCCAGTTCTAACTGTAGCTTCTTGTCCCACATAGAGATTTCGCAGGAGACAGATGAGGTAATCAGGCACTCCCATTTCTTTAAGAACTTGCCATAGTTTGCTGTGGTCGACACAGTCAAAGGCTTTTGCGTAGTCAATGAAGCAGAAGTAGATGTTTTCTGGAACTCTCTAGCTTTCTCCATAATCCAGCGCATGTTTGCAATTTGGTCTCTGGTTCCTCTGCCCCTTCGAAATCCAGCTTGCACTTCTGGGAGTTCTCGGTCCACATACTGCTTAAGCCTGCCTTGTAGAATTTTAAGCATAACCTTGCTAGCGTGTGAAATGAGTGCAATTGTGCGGTAGTTGGAGCATTCTTTGGCACTTCCCTTCTTTGGGATTGGGATGTAGACTGATCTTCTCCAATCCTCTGGCCACTGCTGAGTTTTCCAAACTTGCTGACATATTGAGTGTAGCACCTTAACAGCATCATCTTTTAAAATTTTAAATAGTTCAGCTGGAATATCATCACTTCAACTGGCCTTGTTATTAGCAGTGCTTTTTAAGGCCCATTTGACTTCATTCTCCAGTATGTCTGGCTCAAGGTCAGCAACCACACTACCTGGGGTATACGAGACATCCATTTCTTTCTGGTATAGTTCCTCTGTGTATTCTTGCCACCTCTTCTTGATGTCTTCTGCTTCTGTTAGGTCCTTACCACTTTTGTCCTTTATTAGGGTAATCTTTGTATGAAATGTTCCTTTCAGATCTCCAATTTTCTTGAACAGATCTCTGGTTTTTCCCATTGTATCATTTTCCTCTATAGAAACTGAAACACAGCCATCATCCAAAGTTCACACTTCTCCAAATTTTACAGTGCTGTTGTCCAGCCAAGTGTACAAAAAGGATTCATGAGGGCAAAGTGTGCCTTAAAATGCATAGATTAGTGAAAATAGCATACTAGGAAAAATTGCTTGCAAAGTTTTGCCAATGAGTTTCTTAAGAGAAATTTTCACTAAAATGCTAAGAATTTTTTAAAAAAATTGTAAACTGCTGTGGAAATGTAGAAAACAGAATTTAAGATGGAAAAACTGAGAATCATCTGTTGCTCTCATTATTCCAAAGAGCAGAGAAACAATATGCAGCTTTAGTTACTGGGATAGAGGATTTACCAGCCTGCACTGGGGTCACTGGCAATCCAGGAGGAACCCGCTTTGCCCAGATTTATAAACAGATGCAGAAAACTTACAGTTTCATCAGGCTTAGATTTTGCTACATTAAGTGCTACAGAATATATAATGATAAATAACAGCAACAGAATGCTGTGACGGATTGTGTATATATGGCATGAGATAATCTTTCAGTAAAGACAGTAGCTGTAATCTAACAACCACCGGAGGATCCCAGTTTACTCATCTGGGCTTTATGTTCTTATTGTTAACAATGGCTATTACTATCTGATTAACAGACTAGTTTCATGCTTTAATGGCTTCTAAGCAGTGCACAGTTTTAAATAAACAGTTCCATCCAAATGCTAAAAGCACCCATATTTATGATACACAATAAAGTAGGGGCATTTAAAAGCATTACAATTAATAATTAAACAAACAATTAAAAAAAAAATCAAGTTCAGGGGACTGCTTGCCCAAACAGGTGTGTCTTCAAGACTGCCAGTGCAGATGGTGGCATTCATATTTCAGCCAGGAGGGCGTTCCACAACACTGGTGCCATCGCTGTGTGTGTTGGCTAGTCAAGATTCACGCAGATGAGAGGTAGAACAGGAAACCTGCAGTGCTGTTGCTGTGTCAATGACCTTCAGTCGGCAGCACAGTTTACCATGAGCCCTCTCTGATCGACCACTTGACCCATTTTACGTTTGTTTGCCCTTGCTTTCAGACATCTTGATTTCAACCTTGAAAGGACTTTGTTTTTCTTCATTGCTGGGAGATACGAGTTTTCAAACAAAGGAGCCGACATGTTTTTAGAGGCCTTATCAAGATTGAACTTCCTCTTGAGGGTAAGAAAGAATGCAAATTCATATGAGGCTGCCTTAGTCTGTTTCCCTCGCCTGCTCTGACTGGCAGCTGTCCTCCGGGTCCCAGAGACAGAGCACAATGAATCGAGTTGGCATCTGTCTGTGTCGAGAGGCAATGGAAGAGTGCAAATACATTGCATGTGAGAAGGACTAAATACTGTTAGAGATGCTGGGGACTGCCACTGAGATTTCATGCATGTACTTTATGGGCCCTGCCTCTACACAAAGCTCAACAAGGGTATAATACAGACTCACATATGTATAGTGCAATGGATATAGTGCAATGGTCTTTGCCACTTGGCTGTCTCAGATGCAGCGCACACATAGTCAAATCTGATATGTATGGGCTAGGGGAAGACTAATAGTGCAATGGAACGGCATCCGATTTTTGCATTGGGACTATCCTTAGGCCACACCTCCTATTCCTAGGCCACACCCCTCACCGGCTCTGCTTTACATCCTCCATGAGTGTTTTTGCCTGGCTGGAATGTGTCTTTGAACTCTGATAATGCTTCTTCCTTGCCTGGATGAATATTCTTTGCTCCGCCCACTTTGGCCCCTTGCAACAGCAAACAGTATCATGTGGCCCCTAGGAAGCTGACCAGAACAGAATGTGGCCCTTGGTCTGAAAAAAGGTTTCCCAACCCTGGTGTCAGTGGTCTTTCGGATAACGTGGTTCCAAACCATTTAGGTCTTTAAAGGTCAAACAAGATGAGCAATAAGGGGAGGGCATTGCAAAAAATCTCTCCCTGTTGAAATGGGCATCTTTTCTTCATTCAGGTGCACAGGAGCGATGTCACCGTCGTGGTGTTCTTCATAATGCCAGCAAATACCAACAATTTCAACGTGGAAACCCTGAAAGGCCAGGCAGTCCGGAAGCAGCTTTGGTAAACCTCTTTCTTTCTCTTTTGGCGTGGCAAAAGAGTTAATGACAGGAGGGAGCCAGCAGTAAATCACACAGAGCAAGTTGAAATTAACTCTTTATTAGCAAAAACAGGATCTGCACAGGAGTGTCAGGCCTAATGAGCAGAGCAACTCATCTCTGGCAGGTCCTGCCCCCTTGAAGCAGGAGCCAAGACTGAAGGTCCTCGTCTCCCCACAGTTGCCTAAGCCCCCTCCTCTCCCAGGTCCCCTCCAAGCAATCTGAGACTCTGCTGGCGCACCTGTCTCATGCTCTCCAACATTTCTCCAATGAAAATAGGGACGTCCCATTCCATAATGATAATTTTACTATTTATACCCCACACATCTTACTGGGTTGCCCCAGCCACTCTGGGCAGCTTCCAATATATATATAAAGACATAATAAAACATTAAACTTTTTTAAAAACAAACACTTCCCTATATAGGATTGCCTTCAGATGGCTCAGGAGTCGAATAACTCCATACCCCCTAACATTTCTCCAATGAAAATGGGGATGTCCTAAGGAAAAGTGGGACATTCCGGGATCAAATCAGAAACCAAGATGGCTTCTCTAAATCAGGGACATCCCTAGAAAATAGGGACACTTGGAGAGTCTGCTGTCTCTGCTCCTCCCTCTTCATGCCTCTCCTGGTTCTGGGAGACCAAGGGGGAGCGGAGCTTGTTGCAGCAGGAGGGGGAGGAGGCACCCACAAATCTTTACCAGCCGCACTGATCTCTGCGTCTTTGCCTGTCTCCTCTCCTGCTTCTGAGTCTGGACTGCCCTCTGTCACTGACTCCCCCAGCTCACTAAGCCCTGTTGCCTCTTCAGCTTCCGACACCTCCGCCTTCCAGTCTTCTCCCTCTTCTGACCGCTCCTCATTGTCCCACCACCCATCCCCTGGCTCTGAGTCTTCTTCCTTTGGGGGTTCCCTGCTAGTTCCTCCCACCGTTCCTCTGTGTCCAACCAGTCCATGACAGTCCGTGACTGACTGGTTGATTCATGACAGTCCATGACTGATTGATCGACTGCTTCTGGTGTGTGAAACGGCTGGTGGGTTTCATGTTTGCCAAAAGGGTGAACCTGACCAAGTTAGGTCCTTTAATTTCAGGAGGTCCGCTCTAAGTAAAATATAGTTGCACACCACCCAATTTATTCTATGAAATATCTGGCAGCTGACCCAGGGCTTGCTCAAGCTGTGGTTCCCAGCTTACTCTTATTGAATTGGGTCAATGCCCACACACCTGGTTCAAGACCTGGATCTGATGCGCAATTTGCAAAACTAGGGTGAACCCCGCTGTGTCTGCAGTCATTAGGCAGGAAGGGGAATTTTGGCAGGAGGAGAATTGAAAGGGAGAAAAAAAATAAGAGAAAGAATGAAACAGGAAGGAATTTGGCAAGAGGCAGTTTTGCTTCTGCATCACAGCAACTCTTGCCATTTCTGGACCATGTATCCAACTTGCACTAGGTGTTTTAGAGACTGCCGCCTTGTGGTCTGATAAAGTAACCACACCCTTCTCTTTTAAACGTGTTCCAAATGAAACACAAAATATCCGATGCCGAATATCTCATTGGGGAGCTGCAGTTGTGTGGTGTTTCCTCAGCGGGAGAGATACCGAGATCTCTCCGCAATAGGAAATACATTTTCTTCCCCTGCCCCACAGCTAATGTCCTTGTGTGGGATGAAACTGCAATTCTGGAAGGGTGCAGGCGGGGCCACATATGCACATGCGAGTTTTATATGCACTTAGAAATAGCTTAGAAATAGCTATTCAAATGAAATAGAAAAACAATACCTGTCAACACAGAGGGACGCGGGTGGTGCTGTGGGTTAAACCACAGAGCCTAGGACTTGCCGATCAGAAGGTCGGCAGTTTGAATCCCCGCAATGGGGTGAGCTTCCGTTGCTCGGTCCCTGCTCCTGCCAACCTAGCAGTTCAAAAGCATGTCAAGGTGCAAGTAGATAAATAGGTACCACTCCAGCGGGAAGGTAAATGGCGTTTCCGTGTGTTGCTCTGGTTCGCCAGAAGCGGCTTAGTCATGCTGGCCACATGACCCAGAAACTGTAAGCCAGCTCTCTTGGCCAATAAAGCAAGATGAGCGCCGCAACCCCAGAGTCGGCCACGACTGGACCTAATGGTCAGGGGTCCCTTTACCTTTACCTTTACCTTTACCTGTCAACACAGCAGGGAAAGCTGCAGCCAGGTGGATTGGTATGCCTTCTTAGTCTGCTGCCCTGGTCTCACTGTTGATGGGGGACTTCAGAGCCTCTCCTATTTTTCCTTCTTCTGGTCTGTTATCTTTAAACTAGACCTTGAGTAGAGAACTGTCCTCTGTAAAGCATGACACAGCCACCTTAGAGAGGTCCAGGGAGTGAACTGAAGGCTGGCAGGATCTTGAGATACCTTGCAGGAGGTGATTTGGGGACAGTGGATTTGTGACCTGGTAGGAGTGCTCGTGTTTGCTTATCTTCCATCTATTGGCATATTTGTAAATAAAGCAAATATTACAATAGGGATGTGGAGCCTGTGTCCCTTGCTGGACTACAGTTCCTCTCATCCTTGACCATTGGCCATGTTGTCTTGGGTTGATGGGAGTTGTGTCCAATAACATCTGGAGGGCCACGGGTTCCCCCAAAATTGCAACACACAAAAAATGTCATAGATCTCTAGTGTTCTCTTCCTTGCAAAGGAAGCCAAACCCAGGCACTGCTGCCCCTCGAACATTTCTGCGATCAGCGGAACACAACTTTGCTCACCCAAACGCCCTCTAAATGTTGTTCGATTCCTCCTCCCAGCCAATATGGCCAGTGGTCAGGGATGATGGGAGTTGCGTGGCAGGTTCCCGCCTCCCCCTGGTGGAAATAACAACACATGACACAAGTATTTAGGTTAATGGGCTAAAAAATGGCCACAACTTTATTGGTTACAGGTGATGAGCAGTATTGACTTAGGCATTGGTCCTACCGACTATCCGGCTTCAGCCTGTTTGCTTGAAGACCAGGAAGGGTTAACCACCAGTAGGGGGAGACCTGCTGATGCATATCAACTAGGAACTCCCCCGGGGTCACTGCTAGGGGGTGTGCCTTAGGCCCTCACCTCCATAGGCTTCAGACAGGGCCATGCCCCCCCCCCCCCCGGAATCCTTTACTGGACTACCCTTCACAATCCGGGGGAGGTGAAGGCGCTTCCTCCCCCCCCCTTCATCTATATAACAATACCCCTACCAATGCCTAAACGCCAATCCCAGGAAGTTGTGGCGATTTGCTACGAGGTAGGTGAAAAAACCAAGTGGCTGGTGCCAATTTGCCAAGTGGAAAAATTCCTACCAGGCCCCTTAACGGCGACCAACCGAAGTCCATAGCAAAGTCAGAAGGAAAACCTAAAGGGCGGGAGGGTGGGAAACCGGAGGAGCTGTGGCAGCAAAAGAGGGAGATCCTTGGCCGTGCCCATGTTAAATAGCGCAAACCACGCCTCCCTCCCAGGCCAGCTGATTGGCTGGCTAGGGAGATGACACAGCCAAGGATTCTCTCAATGGTGCGGAGGCTGGGAGCCAGCCCCTGCGCACGTGGGGAGGGTGTGAAGCCCGCAACCCCACCTCCTCTCGAGCTCGGAAGTGGCTTTGTAGTCCAGCGTCTGAAGGGCACCAAGTTGGGGGAGGCTGGCAGGAAAAAGAAGCAGCAGAGATCAACATGATTCATATGGGAAACATTCACACAGGGAAAAGTGGATCGGAAGTCTTTAATGATGATCTCTTTCTTTCTCTCTCTCTCTCTCTCTTAGGGACACTGCACATTTGCTCAAGGAAAAATTTGGCAAAAAGCTCTATGATGCACTATTAAGGTGAGCTCTCATTCACAGAATCATAGAGATGAAAGGGGCCCAGGGGTCATCTAGTCCAACCCCCTGCAATGCAGGAATCTCAGCTAAAGCATCCATGACAGATGGATTCAGGTGTCTCGTATTTCACTGTAGAGTTATGTATTTGCGTATGAAGTTCTGGGTTAGTTAAGCAATCCCAGTGTTGTGGGCCAGAGAGAGCTCCTGCTTCAGAAATTTTAAATGATTATCTTGGAAAATGCTTCCCTTCTTTTCACAAAAAAAGATCTTCCCTATTGCACCCACAGAGGAGAAATCCCTGATATGAGCAAGATCATAGATCGTGATGACCTCACCATCATAAAACGGGCCATCTATTCAACTCAGGTTAGAGGCTTTTTTCTGATTATTTAATGGAAAGCATAAAATTTGTCTTATAGTCTAGCTCTCACTGGAGTAGTAAGTCTACATACCATAAATATAATTTCATTGTTTGGCCCTCGAGCTCCTTGGCATAGAAGATAAATAGGGGTGGGGCATTAATTCCTGACCATCAGCTGCACCAATTCAGTAAGTTTGGTCATTTTAGCCAAAGGCCAAGCCTTGCTAAACCATTCTTTTTAAAAAGTTACTTATTTTCTTCAAATGCTATGGGTTGTATCCTGTTCTAGGCCTACTCAGAGAAGACCCACTGATGTTAAGTAGCACAACTATTAATTTCTACTCTGTATAACTAATACTTTCTACTACTCTGAGGAGAACTTGGTTGGCTACATTAAGACCCGCTGTGTGGGCTTACAATAAAGAAAAACACAGCGAAATAAGATATAAATAGAAACTTTTTTAAAAACAACAGCAACAACCCACCCTTGAAACCTTAAAAGAGCATGAAACGAGTTTCCTAAAAGCAACCACAGAGATGGTCAACTTCCTTCTGAATTCAGAAGGTTCCAAATAAAGTGGAGCCACTTCAAAAAGGCTGTGCTGGTGTTTAGACCCCATTGGCTACAAACTTGCCTTTTTTGTCTATTTATTTGAAACATGTCCCCAAATGCACATCTTGTTCTGTTGCAGCGACAGGGACTTCCGCCGGTGACAACCCACAACATGATCGATGATTCCACCGACCCGATCCTCAGCACCATTAGACGCATCGGCCTTTTCAACAACCGGACAGATCGAGTGAAGGTGCAACTCTCAGGGCTTTAAAAATATATATATTTCCCTGTCTCCTCTGCCTTAAAAAACCTGGAACAACTGGTACACAGAGTACAAAGATGCATTATTTTCAGAAGGCAGGAGGGAAAACATGACACTGTCCTAATCCAAGCCAGGTCATTGATCTTTCTCTCCCAGTACTATTGCTGCTACGTGAGTTCCTTTTAACTAGACCAGCCATTCCCACCCTTAAACCCCCAGACGGCAACCAAGGCAGCCAGTTTTAAAACAGGGGCTATATGAGGTCTAAACTGAACCCCAGCCAGGAATCCTTAAGATGCCAAAAGAGTCTTCAGTTTTTGCTGCAACAGGCTTATTTATTTAGTGAATTGAGTCCAGGAACAAACGGGTTATATGAGCTCTAAATTAAATACTAGCCAGTAATTTTGCATTTTGCACCAATTGAAATTTCCAAGTCGTCTTCAATGGGAAAGCCCCATGCAGAGCACATTGCAGTAATCCAATCTGGAAGTTCAACCATCCCACATAGATCAATTATGCTCACCTCTTGGTTCCTATGTGTGAAGAGCAGCTGTCACTCATGTCGCAGGGCTGGATTTAGGTTTGATGAAGCCCTAAGCTACTGAAGGTAATGGGGCCCTTTCTATGTCCAGCTGTTCTTTGTCAACAACAAATTGCTGCTTGTTTTTGTGTTGAATATATGCTATATGGTAATTTATGGACCAAATAGATATCTAAAGCCATTTGCACATAACAAAATACAAACTACGTAATTGTTGAACTGAAATACAGTTCAGAAGAAGTACATTAATAGTGAAATGCAATTAAGAAGAAGTATATTACATGCAGAATGTAGGCACCCTATATATAGAAATGAGCAAACCAGTGATATTTTAGGGAGCAGGCTAGCAGGCGGGGCCCATTACTTACATCATAGGAGCCTACACAACACAAAACACTGTTGTTGTATGTAGGTTTTATTTTATTTGTTTTTTATCTTATATTTTGGCAATGTACATCCAGGTTTTTTCCCCTTTAATTTTTTGGGGGACCCCCAAGAGAGTGAGGCCCTAAGCTATAGCTTTTTTAGCTGATAAGTAAATCTGGCTCTGCTCATATGGGTTGTTTCTCTGCTGGACATAGCAAGGGACTGCTAGATTTGAAAACTTCCCCTTTTTTAATTACACCTCTAAAGGCAATGTTTATGTGGTTTTTCTTCTTCTCATTCAGGTGATCTTGCACCCTGAATTCCTTTCTTCAACGAGTCCCTTATTGCCGATGGACTACGAAGAGTTTGTCAGAGGCTGCCATCTTGGGGTATTCCCATCATACTATGAACCCTGGGGTTACACTCCCGGTAAGCAAATGACAGACTCACTGGCTTTTATTGTAACTCGCTCTACGCGGGGCTGCCCTTGAAGCTGACCCAGAAACTCCAGCAGGTGCAACATGCAATGGCGAGGCTCCTTACAGGGTCCTTGCTGCGTGATCACATTCATCCAGTGTTTTACCAACTGCACTGGCTCCCATTAGTGTACAGGGTCAGGTTTAGGGTGCTGGTTTTGACCTTTAAAGCCCTATGCAGCCTAGGACCCACATACCTACGGGACCGCCTCTCCTGGTATGCCCCGCGGAGGACCTTATGGTCCACAAATGACAACATTTTGGAGGTCCCGAGCCTCAAGGAGGTTAGACTGGTTTCAACTAGGGCCAGGACCTTTTCAGCACTGGCCCCGACATGGTGGAATGCTTTGTCACAAGAGACCAGGGCCCTGCGGGACTTGACATCTTTCCGCAGGGCCTGCAAGACAGAGCTGTTCCGCCTGGCCTTTGCTTTGGACTCGGTCTGATCCTTATGTTTCCCTCCCCTTATGGTCTTCATTTATCGGCTATTTTAAAATGAAGCTGCATTTTAAATTGCATTTTAACCTGTATTTTAAATTGTGTTTTTTCCCTCCTCTCTTTTTCCCCTATTATGTTTTTACTGTGATTTTATTGGTGTTAGCTGCCCTGAGCCCGGCTCTGGCTGGGGAGGGTGGGATAATAATAATAATAAGAATAGTAATAATAATAATAATGGACGGGGGGGGGCTGCACAGTTTCAAGGCAGCCTGCTTCTGGTGTGACCCTGCAAAGTTGCACATCACTGTGAGAGTTAAACCTTCTTTGTCTTTTGGCAGCTGAGTGCACCGTCATGGGGATTCCCAGCGTGACCACAAATCTCTCCGGATTTGGCTGTTTCATGCAGGAGCATGTGGCTGACCCAGCTGCCTATGGTGAGGACATTGCAGCCATGGAACAGATTATTAATGTGCTAGGGGGGTTAGCCAGCACAGTGCATTTTCCACATGCTTTTTCCCAACTTTGAGAGATTGGCTGATTTGGTTGCAGGCTTTTGTGCTGCATTTTTGGTTAATATTTTGGTTACAGACTAAAAGGAGAATTCTCTGGATGCCTAGATCCAGGCTTGGGACAATCACTCTTTGGTGAGAAAGCCCCAGCAGAAATCTAAAATCACAAAACATGTAGCAAAGTAAATCACGGAAATATAGTCAGTTAGGCCTTTAAAATATCCCCTTCTAAGTCACAATGAAACCTCGGGTTATGTACCTTCCTCCTTACGAACGCTTTGGGTAACAAGCTCCACTAACCCAGAAGTTCGTGCTCCTGGTAGCGAACTTTGCCCCAGGATGTGAGCGGAAGTCGTGCGCCAGTGGCACGGCAGCAGCAGAAAGCCCCATTAGCAAAAGCGTACCTCATGTTAAGAACAGTTTCGGGTTAAGAACGGACCTCCAGAACGAATTAAGTTCATCACTGGAGGTATCACTGTATTTGCTATGTTTCCCACTTCCCTTAGCATAGAAAAAGACCACACATTTGGTGAGTTAAAAATGGTTTACTTACAAACTCTTCAAAGGCCAGATTCATGTGCTTTTCCATACAGCAGCAAGAAACAATAGGCAGGGTGACTTAGTTTTAAAAATGGCAATTTTCTAAATTATTTGCATAGAAACACAAAGATGGCTTGCTGAAGGAGAAAGGTTGTTTTCTGCTGCTCCAGAGAAGCGGACACGGAGCAATGGTTCCAAACTACAAGAAAAAAAAGATTCCACCTAAACTTTAGGAAGAACTTCCTGACAGTAAGAGCTGTTCGACAGTGGAATTTGCTGCCAAGGAGTGTGGTGGAGTCTCCTTCTTTGGAGGTCTTTAAGCAGAGGCTTGACAACCATATGTCAGGAGTGCTCTGATGGTGTTTCCTGCTTGGCAGGGGGTTGGACTCAATGGCCCTTGTGGTCTCTTCCAACTCTATGATTCTATGATTCTAAGCCACACGGTCTAAGCTTGGAGCCTCTAGCTCAGATATACTTACTGGAAGGGTTCACATGATGGCAGGATGGAGGAAAGTTGGAGAACAAAAAGTTTGGTAGTCCTTCCCCCAAGGTTAGGGGATGTGACTTAGCTAAGCCTGGCAGAACAACTTACTCTATGGTCTTAACACCTCCATGCATTAATTAGAGGTTGGTTCTATGAGGCTGGATATATCCCACATTATGGACCTTCCAAAGTTCCTCTCCAGTGTAAAAAGAGAGTGGGAGAAGAGGAGAGTTCAGATTGGCTATACAAAGCACAAGCGTCTCCACTTGATGAGGAACAGGATTTTGCAAAGGTCATTATCATGCATAATGACAGAAGCCTTCAAAGGCCAAAGAGCAACTTCAAACTCTTTTCTTTCCAACCTGGGTTTGTCTCCTGCAGGTATTTACATTGTGGACCGGAGATTCCGCTCCCCAGATGAGTCCTGTAACCAGCTGACGCAGTTCCTGTATGGATTCTGCCAGCAGTCACGTCGGCAAAGGATCGTCCAGAGAAACCGAACGGAGAGGCTCTCGGACTTGCTGGACTGGCGATATCTAGGCAGGGTACACTGAACGATTGCATGTGTATCTCGCTCCCTGTTGCTTGAGATCAGGGGTTGGCGACTTCGGCCTAGAGGCTGAATGCAGCCTTCCGGGCCTCTCTTATCTGGCCCTTAGGATTCTCCACAGGCCACACTGCCAACCCTGGCCACACCTTTCATCAGCTCTAACCTCTCCTCAGGTGGTTTTTGCCTTGCTGAAATGTATCCTTGAACTGCAATGCCTGACTGGGAGATGGAGGCATGTGTCTGTGTATTAATCTCTGACTTCTGCTTGGCTGAAATGTTTCCTAATGTGCAAGGCAAGAGCAACATCCATTGCTATGCCCGCTTTTAATAATAATAATTTATTATTTATACCCCGCCCATCTGGCTGGGTTTCCCCAGCCACTCTGGGCGGCTTCCAACAAAACACTAAAATGTCTACAATACAATATAAACATTAAAAGCTTCCCTAAACCGGGCTGTCTTTATATGTCTTCTAAAAGTTTGGTAGTTATTTTTCTCTTTGACATCTGGTGGGAGGGCGTTCCACAGGGAGGGCGCCACTACCGAGAAGGCCCTCTGCCTGGTTCCCTGTAACTTGGCTTCTCGCAGCGAGGTAACTGCCAGAAGGCCCTCAGAGCTGGACCTCAGTGTCCGGGCAGAACAATGGAGGTGGAGACGCTCCTTCAGGTATACTGGACCGAGGCCATTTAGGGCTTTAAAGGTCAGCACCAACACTTTGAATTGTGCTCAGAAACGTACTGGGAACCAGTGTAGGTCTTTCAAGACTGGTGTTATTTTTCATCTGGTCCTGCCCACTGCTAGTGCGTGCGCACACCCGCCCTCAGAAGATTGCTTATAAGGGAACACAACCCTCAGGCTGAAAAAGATTCCCAACTCCCACTTGGGATTATTTGCTAAGTAGCTTTTGGATATATCAGTACGTGATGATCAAGGGTCTGGAAACCAAGCCTTATGAGCAACGGTTGAGGGAGTTGGGTGTTTAGCCTGGAAAAGAGGAGACTGAGAGGAGATGTGATAGGCATCTTCAAATATCTAAAGGTCCACCACATGAAAGACAGAGCAAGCCCATTTGTTCCTGCTCTGGAGGGTAGGACTCGAACCAATGGCTTCAGGTTACAAGAGAGGAGATTCCAACTAAACATTAGGAAGAACTTTCTCATGACACAAGCTGTTTGACAGTGGAATGGACACCCCCAGAAGGTGGTGGACTCTCTTTCCTTGGAGGTTTCTAAGCAGAGGTTGGATGGCCATCTGTCATGGGTGGTTTAGTTGAGATTCCTGCATTGCAGGGGGTTGGACTCGATGACCCATCGGGTCCCTTCCCACTCTACAATTCTACGATTCTGTGAATGACTGCGTGAAGTCATAGTCATAGAAGTCATAGAGTTGTGACAAGGACACCATGGTAAGGCATGGACCTTCTCACGCAGTTGTGATCATGAGAGGGTGAATGCCTGGACCGTTAAGTTACATCTCTCTCTCTCTTTCTCTTTCCTTACAGTTTTATATGCATGCTAGGCATTTGGCTCTTAGTCGGACATTTCCTGAAAAATTCGTGCTGGAACCAAATGCTCCACCAAAGGTAACTCCTCCTACATCGTACCGTAAAACCTTTATTGGCTTCACGTGTTGTTGTTTAGTCGTTTAGTCGTGTCCGACTCTTCGTGACCCCATGGACCAGAGCACGCCAGGCACTCCTGTCTTCCACTGCCTCCCGCAGTTTGGTCAAACTCATGCTGGTAGCTTCGAGAACACTGTCCAACCATCTTGTCCTCTGCTGTCCCCTTCTCCTTGGACCCTTCATCTTTCCCAACATCAGGGTCTTTTCCAGGGAGCCTCAGCTTCAGGATCTGTCCTTCCAGTGAGCACTCAGGGCTGATTTCCTTAAGAATGGATAGGTTTGATCTTCTTGCGGTCCATGGGACTCTCAAGCGTCTCCTCCAGCACCATAATTCAAAATTTGGCCTCACATACAACATCCAAAACAAATCAATACAGAATTACCACTTCCCCATTGGCACAAAACATTTGCTAAAAGAAAGGAGGCAGAGCAGTCTATCGTCATATCTCTTGGTCTCCAGGGAGATAAGACGTCTGCAGTGTATTTTGATGACAAAAAAACCAAATAGAGATATTTAGCCACTAACTTGGTAAGCTCCTGATCATTCCCCAGTAATAGAAAATGTATGACCTCTGACTCTGGTTTCCATTTGGGGATACAGAGTTGATCTAGAAATTGCTGGCGGAGATCAGCATAGAGTTTATAATTGAAAACCATATGTGTAAGGGTTTCCACCAGGTGGTCTTCACATGGGCAAGTTCTTTCTCCTTCCACCCTGCCTGGGAACCTTCCGCAAAGGAGGTTCGAAGGATTTAAATTAAACCTGGCCAGCAAGAATGCCCTTCTTTCTTGAGGGTTAAGCAGAAATTCAAGGTAATTATGGTTAGTTTCATGTGCCCAAGAAAGATGAAAATAAAGAGGCGAACATGTTTTCTCTGCTGCTACTGTTAGTTCTTGGTCTTCAATATCCCACAACCTAGTTTTTATTATAGCCTTGGCAGATGGTAGGGACACCGATCGCAAAGGTTCCACTAACATCCCGAGTTGCTGTACCTTCTTGTTAAACTGTTGTAGCCCTGGGGAGAGAAACTCCTCCTACATGTTATGCTTCAAGGGGCATAAGTCAGACATGACCACTGAACATGTCACCATCGGTCTGAGAAACAGATGTTTCAATAATAATAATAATAATAATAATAATAATAATAATAATTTATTTATATCCCGCCCATCTGGCTGAGTTTCCCCAGCCACTCTGGGCAGCTCCAAACATAATTAAAAGCACAATAAAACATGAGACATTAAAAACTTCCCTAAACAGGGCTGCCTTCAGATGTCTTCTAAAAGTCAGGTACAGTAGTTTATTTCCTTGATATCTGTTGGGAGGGTGTTCCACAGGGTGGGTGCCACCACCGAGAAGGCCCTCTGCCTGGTTCCCTGTAACCTCGCTTCTCACAGTGAGGGATCCGCCAGAAGGCCCTCGGCACTGAACCTCAGTGTAGATTTTTAAATTAATGAAAAATATTTTGGGTGGCAGGGGGAGGAAGGGCACGTTTTTACATCAAGGGCCCTTCCTGCATCTTATTTATCCCTCGCTTCCATTTCTCCTGCAGACTGAAGGATTTCGGTACCCACGCCCGCCATCGGTGCCGCCCTCGCCCTCCGTCTCTCAGCACAACAGCCCCCACCAAAGCGACGAAGAGCTGGACGAGGAGGACGAAAGATACGACGAGGACGAAGAGGCTGAGAGGGACAGGCAGAACATAAAGGCCCCTTTCTCCCTCAGCGCTGTGCCGGATGGGAAAAAGAAGCAGCACAGAGAATATAGGAACTGATGCAGCGACCCCTTGCTTGTGGCAAACGGTTGCTGCCAATCCTGCTTGTACATGTTACCTTAAAGTTGGGTATGACCTGATATAAGGGAAGTGTGGATGATCCCTTTGGGAGCTAGATGTCTGAAATACCTCAAATCCTCTGCTCTCTTTCCTCCATTATAAATAGTTCTGATGGTGCATCTCCCCCTTCCCTCGTTCTTTTCACCCCTTTGGCAGTAGAAGAAATAATTTAGAAGTATGTGTCAAAAACCAGGACTGTATGCTGGCTTTTTAAATAATCCCTAACCCTAATATGGACGTGGGTGGTGCTGTGGGTTAAACCACAGAGCCTAGGACTTGCTGATCAGAAGGTTGGTGGTTCGAATCCCCGCGATGGGGTGAGTGCCCGTTGCTCGGTCCCTGCTCCTGCCAACCTAGCAGTTCAAAAGCACGTCAAAGTGCAAGTAGATAAATAGGGACCGCTCCGGCGAGAAGGTAAACAGCGTTTCCATGCGCTGCTCTGGTTCGCCAGAAGCGGCTTAGTCATGCTGGCCACATGACCCGGAAGCTGTACGCCGGCTCCCTTGGCCAATAAAGTGAGATGAGCGCCGCAACCCCAGAGTCGACCTAATGGTCAGGGGTCCCTTTACTCTTCACCTTTAACCCTAATATCTTGGCACTAAGAAGGAGGATCAAAGTGCCACCTATTGCCTGCAAATTTGGCAGGGAAAGAACAGCTACTGTTCTTAGAGCTGCTACTCAGCCTGCTGCTATTTTTAAATTTGATGTGATGCAAGTAAATCCAGTTTGTCTCCTTCAGCTGTGGATACAGGGCCGGCCCTTTCATTGGGCAAAGTGAAGCAGCAGTTGCTAGAGAGAAAGGGATTAGGGGCAAAGCTTTGGCTAGAGCTGTGTGTCCCACATGGCCTGGTCTGCTCCTTCCAAATTTATCTTTCTGTCTCATTGATGGGAAATTGAAGTAAGATTTGACTGCTAGTCTGGCCAGGTCCTGTACATGGAATTTGGGGGAGCAGAAAACATCTTGTTCTTCGCCTCCGTCAGCCAAATGCCTTGGAAAGGCCATTCACAGATTAAAAACCCCAACCCTCCCCCATTAGACCAAAGCTGGTTCAAATATCTTTTTGAGCGCTAGTCCCTATTATCAGAGAAGACTTCAAACACTCTTGAAGGTCAATTTTCAGACTTCTTGCAATGAAGAAATTTTCAGCTTTCTGTCTGTTTTGGAACTACCTTAAGAACTTTGAGACTCTCATCTGTAAGTTGGAGAGCTAAGCATCATTATGTACATATAATACATTCTTTTCACAATTGGTAGCTGGCTTAGACCTGCTTCTAAAAGTGAGTCTTTTTGCCTTTCTCTCCAAAAGTTTTGTCTAACAGACACAATCAATACCCTCAGACAGAGAGAGAGAGAGAGAGAGAGAGAGAGAGAGGCTATTAACATAGCTGTCAATTTACAGATTTGAAAATAAGGGACCAGCAGCCTCGAAAATAAGGGATCAGCAGCCAAAATAAGTGATTTTCCGGGCACAGGTATGTTCAACTTCTGAGCCCCTCTGAACCAAAGGCAGAAAGCCCAGCCAGCAGCCAAATGAAGCCACATCAATAAGGGACAGCAGCGGGACATGGCGCTGGGATAAGGGACTGTCCCGCCAAATAAGGGACACTTGACAGCCATGCCTATTAATATAAAGCAAAACTTGAAAATATCAAAAGCAAATACCAGCATACAGCATTATTAAATATAAAGATTATGACTTACTAGCTGTTTCCCAGCTCCCCAAGAGCAGGTTGTATCCAGCTAAGTCATACTCAGAGTAGAACCACTGGAATAAACACACTTTGCTAATTTCATTGATTTCAACAGGTTTACTCTGAGTATAGCTTAGTTGGATAAAGCCCTATGTCTTTGTCTTATTTACTTGCTTTTGATGTAATGGGTTATAGGATGAGAGATATTTTCTTCCCAACAGTGGGGGGGGGGTTAGTTCTTATAATAATTCAGAATTGATTGCTTACTTTTGTGAATGACTGCTGCTCCAGAGGGCAGGACCCAAACCAGTGGTTTCAGATTACAGGAAAGGAGATTTTGAGTAAACGTTAGGGAGAATTTTATGACGGTAAGAGCTGTTCGACAGTGGAATGGACCGCCTTGGAAAGTGGTAGACTTTCCTTCATTGGGCAGACTTTTAAGCAGAGGTTGGATGGCCATCTGTCAGGGATTTTTAGCTCTGATTTCTGCATTCCAGGGGATTGGACTAGATGGCCATAGGGTACCCCTCTACAATTCTACGGCTCAGAACTGAAGCACCCGATCCCAAGAGATGTTTAAGCAGAAACTTCCTTTCTTCTGCATTCCCTATACGTCCTCTTCCCACAGCTTCTCCATCTTAGAACCACGATCTAGAAATATTTGAAGAATCTCTTCCACAGCTAGAGATCCGTAAACGGAAATTTATTTAAGCTAAAATGTTTTGGTGGTGGTGGTGGGGAGTCCCTGCTTATAATCATGCTGCTTATCCTGTATTCCAAAGAACGGTCATTTCCCGCCACCTTTAAAACAACCAGTCTAGAATTACTTTGAATAATTTGCTGTCAGCCAGCAGACCTCAAAACATCTTTTTACTCAGTGCTTGCATACAGTTCCCGGCCATAATATGTCACCCGTCTGAACTTGTACAGATGCACAATAAACCACAAACTATTACTACTTTCTGATTTCTGTGAGAATTGAATGAACCGAAAGGATCAGTTGCGTAGTTGATGCGGTTGTAGATTTGTTTATGGGGTCTGTCTATGGAAAGGGCAGTAGATGCCAGTTTTATCCCCCAAACTCAACTATTTATGTTTATAATTCACTGGGAAGATTTAGAGCAGGGAGGGGGGGGAGGGATTGGGAAGACGGTGGGAAGAAAACAAATGCAGATATGGTAGATCTCATCAGCCTCATCAGACAGAAAAGCACGATGGGAGTTGTAGTCATGCAACATTTGAAGGGGCACTGGGCTTATTAAACACGGATTTGTCTATTTGGGTATAATGGGGGGGAAAGAATGGTTAACTCAAAGGGAACATGCGGGAGATGGGAGAAGGGGGAGAAAATCCCCTTCTACCTTATCTCCCTGCGATTTGCTGTTTTAGGATACTTGCCTGACCACAGTACAGTGGTACCTCAGGTTAAATACTTAATTCCTTCCGGAGGTCCGTTCTTAACCTGAAACTGTTCTTAACCTGAAGCACCACTTTAGCTAATGGAGCCTCCTGCTGCCGCCACGCCGCCGGAGCCCGATTTCTGTTCTTATCCTGAAGCAAAGTTCTTAACCTGAAGCACTATTTCTGGGTTACCGGAGTGTGTAACCTGAAACGTATGTAACCTGAGATACCACTGTATCAGAAATGGGAAAACATTTTGAAGCATTGAAGGAAGGGGTGGAAAAATCTGTCAATTTTGATTTCCGTTTCTCATTAAGTTCTTTTTTTAATTATTCAGTCCACGTGAAAATTCATACATTTCCTCCCCCCCCCACCATAACACATATTTCTGCAGCATTTTTTTCCCTACCAGAATGCATTTTTGTACATTATCTTGATGAGTATAATTCTTTCTGTGCTGAGGTTTATTATTATTATTATTTTGTGTGGTTATTTTTGGGTTGAAGAACTGCACTGCAAAATTCAAATACGGGTGAATCTCAATGGATCATTGCATTTCAGCTTTCTGTTTGGTTCGGGAAGCATGAAGTGTGTTAGGTTCACAATAAAATGTGAACCAAATGAATTTTCCTCCATCCCTTTCAATGGCTACTAGCCATGGTTGGAGGCAGTAATTAAGGCTTCCTCAACCTCAGCCCTCCAGATGTTTTTGGCCTACAACTCCCATGATCCCTAGCTAGCAGGACCAGTGGTCAGGGATGATGGGAACTGTAGTCTCAAAACATCTGGAGGGCTGAGGTTGAGGAAGCCTGCAGTAATTCAAAGGCTTCTGAATCACAGTTTTCACTCCTGTCCCTGCATTCTCCTTTACCTCTAGAAAGTTACCCCACCTCCATTTTATAGCTGAACTAGTGAGATTGTGGACCCAGCTATATTAGTCAAGAAAGAGCGCTTTGAATGCGTTACAAACCTGTGACTCCAGATGGTGCCAGAGAGCAAAGAAAAATTCTAAGCGATTTTCCATAGCAATTTTTTTTTTGTTATAACAATTTAATTTCTGACTTATTTATAGTGCCCCCCCCCGTGTGTAGATCCACCCTCTGTGTATTAAACATGCATTCATCTGGTTTTGCCATTGGAAGTATTATTAAATGATGCTTAATCTTAGTTTATGCTTTTAGCTTTTTAATTGCTTTGCCTTAGGCTTCCGGTTAGGGCGAAGTTTGAGGCCAAAGGAACAGGTGCAGTTGTTTCCAAATTTTTATTAAATGATTCTTCAGTACAGATGCAATAATAATAATAATAATTAGGTGCAATATTGATTCTCCCCCACCACCACCCCGGTCTGAAGGAGTAGGTTACAGTTTAGCTGGAATGGATGTATTCCGTAATAGCGCTGAAAAGCTTACTGAACTGA
Organism: Podarcis erhardii; assembly: GCF_964252035.2. NCBI lineage: Eukaryota > Metazoa > Chordata > Lepidosauria > Squamata > Lacertidae > Podarcis > Podarcis erhardii. The sequence continues at coordinate 12,353,159 of NC_138500.1, read as the reverse complement.
GGAGTAACAAAATGCAAAACAGAAACCCATAAATATGGAGGAAACATCAATCGTGCGGAACAACAACAGGCTAAACACAAGTTTCAATGCATAGTATCCACAGCAAGAGGATGAGACTTAAAATCAGGGAGGGAGGGAGGGAGGGAGGGAGGGAGGGAGGGCGCACTGATGTGGACAGGCATCCAAAGTATTTAAGAAGTCTCCGAACTCTTTGCCAAACCCATAACCTGCAAGGATGGACAAGAAGGGAAACCGCTTGACCTCTTCCTCATGCATCAGATTTATCTGAATCCACTCACTGCTTCCCACGTTCTGCTCACATAGATCTGTAGGCACATAAGATCCCTCCACATGACCACTCGATGTGCAGCTACTGGGCCAGGGGGGACATGTTAAGCAGGTAGTATCTTGATACCTTCGTTGAATTCATGGGGGAGAATCTGCAGGGGGCTCTTGTGGCCATGAGTTCCACAAGCTAATTATGCACTGGTGTGAAAAAGGACTCGTTTTTGCTTACCTACTCCAGAATCCACACCACAGATATACACCCTGTAAGGTCAATGCTGTGGTGGTGTGTGTGTGTGTGTGTGTGTGTGTGTGTGTGTGTGTGTGTCTACACACAGAGACACAAACACACATATTCATACACTTGAGGGCTTTATTTGGTTTAAAAGTCATTCTCTCAGCCCAGAGAACTGTGGGAACTGTAGTTTTGTAAGATGGGCAACGGATCTCTAACGGAGAACGCTCAGCGCACACACCAAACCACATTCCCTACTATTCTTTGGGAGGCGCCATGGCAATTGAATTTGTATAAACCAAGCCTACACATGTTGTGTAGACACAAGCCTGCACCATCCAAAACTGGCAACTACTGGAGAGGAAATAAGAGCTAACTGGGCAACTGACCCCTAGGGATGAAATACTATTTTGTTACAAATATCCAGCTTTCATCACTTCCGTTTCTGTGTCTTACTTACCTAGACATGAGTGACCAAGTCATTTTCAGCTTTGATCCTTCAGATATTTGCAAAACCAAAGGGTGGGGATAGGGGAGGGAATACACGACGCATACATAAAGCCCATGATAGATATAGTATGAGCTGGACATTATAATAACAAATGCATGTAAAAATAGGTTTCTAAGCTGGAAACTGCCCTTTAATTGTTTAGCATTTATGCCACAGGGCGATTCAGAGGGCAGCTGAGGCCAGGCAGGCGGACGAGATGAATGGCAAAAGTTGAGTTTTCTTCTTCTTCTATGGAAGATATTTTCTTTTTTCTTTTTTTAAGTACATGCAATAGGACGTTTTCATCTAAGCTCGAACACCTTTCACCAGTTCAGCAGCCCATCAGCAACGTAGCCAGGCTTCTCCTCAGCATCCTCTTCACCTGCTAGAACAAACAGTGGTAGCGTTCAGGAGAGCTCTGCAGGATGGCCTAGTACTGACTTTTAGTATTTAAAAAAATGCATGCCTCTGTGCAGGGCCGGATTTAGGTTTGATGAGGCCCTAAGCTCCTGAAGGTAATGGGGCCCTTTATATGTCCAGCTGTCCTTTGTCAACAACAAATTGCTGCTTTTTTGTGTTGAATATATGCTATATGGTAAATTTATGGACCTAATAGGTATCTAAAGCCATTATGGGATCAAAATAAATTATGTATTACATGAAATCAATCAGATGCTCTTCTACTGAATTTTGGTCTCTCCCAAATAGAAACATGAGACTCCTTAGATGGAGTCAGCAATGCCAACACTGACTGGCAGCCATTCTACATTGATTTCATTGGCATTTACCAGAAGATAATGGAGTACTTAGGGACACGGGTGGCACTGTGGGCTAAACCACAGAGCCTAGGACTTGCCGATCAGAAGGTCGGCAGTTCAAATCCCCGTGACAGGGTGAGCTCCCGTTGTTCGGTCCCAGCTCCTGCCATCCTAGCAGTTCGAAAGCATGTCAAAGTACAAGTAAATAAATAGGTACCGCTCCGGCGGGAAGGTGAACCACGTTTCCGTGTGCTGCTCCGGTTCGCCGGAAGCGGCTTAGTCATGCTGGCCACATGACCCGGAAGCTGTACATCAGCTCCCTCAGCCAATAAAGCGAGATGAGCACCATAACCCCAGAGTCAGCCACGACTGGACCCAATGGTCAGGGATCCCTTTACCTTTACCTTTAATGGAGTACTGAGTTGCGTCCTTAGCATATATGTTTTTAAAAGCTGTCTTGGGACATTACCCGAGAGACAAATGGCTATTTACATTTTCCGACTCACACATATCACTGGGTGGTTTTTAATCTCATAACAACAGGCACACATGCATTTTATGGCTACAGCAGTAATAAAACCCAATGGATCGCAGTGAAGGAATTGCACAAGAAATGGGCCTTGCAAATGACAAAGGAGCAGCAAGTTGGTTTCGATTAGCAATAATCTGCAAAAGGAACTCCTGGAGTGAAATGAGAATTTACCTTCCTCATGCGCTTTTTGCAAGGAGGACAAAAACAATGCCACAGCTTCGGGAAGGGTCAGAGGGTTTGCGTTTTGGCTCCGTGTTTCTGCAAAGACAAACGTATTTTCAATACACATTAGGATCCATTTTTACTAGGCAGAGGCACTTACATGTTTTCTAAAAGTGGTGGCGGTGTCCAATTTCAATCTGCTTCACACACAGCCTTGCTTACCTAGCTGCAGCCTGTCGTACAGATCCTTCCTCTGGCTCTCCTCTGAGATGAACCGACGTCCTTCTGAAATGCAAGGACAATGAGCTGGAATACCAGGTGGTAATTCTTGGGCAACATTTGCAGTCCTGGGGGTCTTCCAAAGCTATCTTCTTTATTGTGCATCCAGGATGGTATTGGGCTGGCTATACACAGGGCTAACAGGGACGTGGGTGGCGCTGTGGTCTAAACCACAAAGCCTAGGGCTTGCCAATCAGAAGGTCAGCGGTTCGAATCCCCACGACGGGGTGAGCTCCTGTTGTTTGGTCCCAGCTCCTGCCCACCTAGCAGTTTGAAAGCACATCAAAGTGCAAGTAGATAAATAGGTACCACTCCGGCGGGAAGGTAAACGGCGTTTCCATGTGCAGCTCTGGTTCGCCAGAAGCGGCTTAGTCATGCTGGCCACATGACCCAGAAGCTGTCTGTGGACAAGCACTGGCTCCCTCAGCCTATAGAGCAAGATGAGCGCACAACCCCAGAGTCTTGCGTGACTGGACTTAACGGTCAGGGGTCCCTTTACCTTTATACACAGAGCTAATTTTCTAGCAAAAAAAGGTACCAGAACTCACCATGAACGCCTCCCTGGTTCTTTTATAATAGCAATAACGGCCACCTGAATTCCAGCTGAAAAGAAGCCCTGAGCCAGAATTCTGTTGGTGCCTACAAATGTTTTGGGCCAGACATACTGCTTCATTTCCAATCAGTGGATGGAATCCTGATGGAATCCTGTCATTTTTAATACCACAAATGTTCTAAGGCTGTTGCTGTTTTGTTCCACTACATTGCAAGGGAACCCCTCCAGAGTGTCATAATGTGGTCACTGTTAGGGAACAATCTCAGGACAATAAGCAGAACAGTGTGTCTGAATCCATCATGAATGCCCTATTGGTGCATCTACATCTCACAGAAGAGACCTGCAAATAAATGCACCAGAACTGAGAGCCCCCAAGAGTCTCCTGCAGTGTCAAAGAGTTTGGGAGGTGGGGAGTAAGAGGTAGGGGAAAGTGGGGGGGGGGGTAATCTTTGGGGAGGTTTGGGAGAAAATCACAGTGTTAAGAGATTCTTTGTTTTAGGAGAGGTGACTGGCACTAAGCAAAGGAGCTCAAAAAAAGTATCATAAATTTATAAAGCAAGGGATTCAAAAGATTTTGGAAGGCTGTGACATACTGCTAACCTCTGTTATCTGGGAGTAAACCTCACTGAATTCAATACCATTTGCTTCCTGGGCTGCTAGACTTCCAACGCCAATGTGGGATACTAGCTTGTCAGGATTCTCCCCCGGCCATAGATAAGCAGAACAAAGTGAAAGAAGTCTCTTACCAGTTAGAAATGTAAAAGATCTCAGTGAGAGAACAAAGAATCCATTCCTAGGAACGGCGGTGCTCCCGATTAAGGGCTCCACTCACTTCCTCCCTAGTCATCCACATCACTACCATGTCGTGTAGCCTGATCTCGCAACCACTGTACTTTCTGTACTGCCACCTTATCTGCTCTCCTTGACCTTGGGCTGAGCGGATGGATGCTTTCCAGCGACAGTGAGTCTATTAACGCTCTCTCCCTCTCTCCCAGTTCTCCTCCTCCTAGCTGTTCCCCACCCAGTACTTCCCAGCTTCTGCCTTCTGAACTATGTCCCTCTGCAAACCAATCTTCCAAATCTATACTACTTCCCTGTTCCTGGGAAGATTCGGGATCCTGATCCTGATCCCACCATTCCTCCTCAGTGCAGCCCTCCTCAGCACAATCCCAGACAATACTCCAAAGACTCTAGCAATGATGTCGCAGTGGAGTGCATGAAAACACAACTGCGTGCAGGAATCTTTGCACATTTTAGAAGAGATGTGTTTGACGTGGTGGAATTCAATGGTATGAAGTAACTCCAGATGAGGTGGAGAAGCTGCCCACAGACTGTCTTGCCAGAGTGGTGCATGCTCTATTTATCTCCCGCTTGGACTACTACAATGCGCTCTACGTGGGGCTACTAGACTGGTGACTGGGAGTGGCTGCCAAGACCATATAACACTGGTCCTGAAAGATCGTCATTGGCTCCCAGTACATTTCTGAGCGCAATTCAAAGTGTTGGTGCTGACCTTTAAAGCCCTAAATGGCCTCGGTCCTGTATACCTGAAGGAGCGCCTTCAGTCCCATCATTCAGCATGGACACTGAGGTCCAGCTCCAAGGGCCTTCTGGTGGTTCCCTCCTTGTGAGAAGTGAGGTTATAGGGAACCAGGCAGAGGGCCTTTTTGTTAGTGGCACCCGCCCTGTGGAATGCCCTCCCAGCAGATGTCAAGGCAATAAACAACTATTTTACTTTTAAAAGACAACTGTTTAGGGAAGCTTTTAATGTTTGGTGCTGTATTGTTTTTAATATTTGGTTGGAAGCCGCCCAGAGTGGCTGGCCACATGGGAAGCCACCTAGCCACATGGGAAGGGTATAAATAATAAAATATTATTATTATTATTATTATTATTATTATTATTATTATTATTATTATAAACCACTGAGGCCCAAGAGAAAGGCAGAGGAGAGGCCGTTGTGGCAGAAGCAACAAAGGATTCCTTCAGCTGCAATACCCCAGGGTTTCACTGCTTAGACAGATCTCAGGGCAGCAGTGTCTGCCCAGTGCATCCAGTTTGAGTCCTGGAGGGTCAAGATGGCCAGTGGGTCAGTGGACCCCTGAGAGCATCTTGGCCTTTAGCCAGCACCCCACCCGACCACTCTCTAGAACCAAGCCTATCTGTTGTTCCCAATTGCCTGATCCACCCCATTGCAGTTGGTCCAGCGTGTTGGACCCACAAAAATAATTATTATTGAAGCTGTATACTGCTCTTCATTCGAAGATCCCAGTTCACAACGTAAGAACGCAGAATGAGAACACAAAATACATAAAATGAAAACAAACTAATAACGCCCCTTCCACAAACACTATTATTATAGAGAAATAGAAACACTCCCTTCCTCCACACACACACTAAAAAAAAAGGATTCCCAGGGAGAAAGGATTCACTCCAAACAAGCTCCTTCCCAGGAGGAGAAATTAGAATCAAGACTTACGTGCACCCTTTAAATAGAGCATTGCTTGTGGAGTCCAGTTTCTTCTTTGGAAGTGATCCTTTGGAACAAAACAAGAAAGGGGTGGTAAAGGGAGGAATTATTATAACTATTATTATTACACATATGTTAGGATATAGTTCTGTTCCACCTTAAAAAGGCACAGGCATGACTGTTGTGTGTCACATGCCTGTTTACTTCCAGCGCTTGCTGGGAGCTTCAGTTTGTATATAGCTTTTGCATTACAGCTGTTTTGCTGGAGACGAAGGGAAGCAGACATTTTTTTTCCTTTGTTCCTGAACTATGCTGAATAAAACGCTGTACATTATGCTTACACATTTCTCTATCCGCCTCTTTTGCTGTGGGGAGATTTACGCACTCTGCTGATAGAGCGTGCACAGGTCTCTAAACGTATCTGAGGCTCGTGTCACTGATTGATGCTGTTCCAAGGGAGACCAGTGATCGTCCCGCTGCCGGCCGGTGGCTGGAGCCAGCTGGGGGCCTGCCTGATGCCCCGCGTCTCCCCAGCAGTATCCCAACAGTGTACGGCACCCAGAGTGTTGCCCAGAAGAGAATGTGGGCCTCAGACTGAAAAGGGTTCTTCCCCTTAGATCATGCGCAGTGAACAGTGGACTCCTGCCTAAGTTTTGCTCTTTACGGCTGAGCCAATACAAACCCAGAGCTGCCTTTACCTGAGGAGCAGTCCTGGAAAACGTGATGAAGCAAGCAGAGAGCAGCAAGGCCAGGGCAGTGGCCGTCCCCCGGTGGAGTCCCTGGAGTGGGCAAAAGAGGCCAAGAGGACATGGCCGCATTGTTATTTGTTTATTATTTTATTGCGTTTGTTTTATTTTGTTTTATTTTTTATTCAAAGACCACAGGGCTGTTCACAACAGAAAGATACAAAAGGAAAACACAAAATACATAACAAAGCAAAAGCAAAACAAATCGATAATGCCTCCCCCCCAGCCGAGACACATTTAAAAGGCCATGGAATCTTTAGTCAGCCTTGTTGAAAAGAAATGTCTTCGCCCTAAAGAGATGTAATGATGGTGCCAGGTGAGCCTCCCTGGGGAGAGCGTCCTCGCAAACAAGGAGCCACCACAGAAAAGGGCCTTTCTCCCTCCAGACCTCACGTGGAGGAGACATACAAAAAAGGGCCTCAAATTATGACTGCAGGGTCTGGGTCAGTTCATTTGGGGACAGGTGGTCCTTAAGTTATTGTGGTCCTGGGCCATTTAAGGCTTTATAGGGACGCGGGTGGTGCTGTGGTCTAACCACAGAGCCTAGGGCTTGCCGATCAGAAGGTTGGTGGTTCGAATCCCCGCAATGGGGTGAGCTCCTGTTACTCAGTCCCTGCTCCTGCCAACCTAGCAGTTCGAAAGCACGTCAAAGTGCAAGTAGATAAACAGGTACCGCTCCGGCGGGAAGGTAAACAGTGTTTCCGTGCGCTGCTCTGGTTTGCCAAAAGCGGCTTAGTCATGCTGGCCACAGGTCCCAGAAGCTGTATGCCGGCTCCCTTGGCCAGTAAAGCAAGATGAGCGCCTTTACCTTTACCTTAGGTCTAAAACAGCACTTTGACTTGAGCCTAGAAATCAACCAGCAGCCAGTACAGTCAAGCCAAGATTGGTGTAACATACCATCCAACTTTTTCAGATAAAAAAAAATGGGATTTGTGTCAAAGTGAATAAAATATGGGGGGCACATAATCGACAGCAAGACACAGAGTACAAACACCATTTGAATGGCAATGCACATCGACTTTGGGGGGAGCCCAGCCCCCTCAAATCGTCTACCGGAGGAGGTGACCTCAGCCCCTAGGAGTTGGTTCCCAAGTTTCTAAACAAAAATGCTTTTTGCGGGCACCAGAAACAGTACAATGAAGGTTCCTGCCTATTATCAAGAGGCATGGAGTTCCGCAGATTGGGCGCCACCACACTAAAAGATCAATTCCTTGCAAGTGAGGGATGAATGTTAAGTGGCACTTGTAAAATGAACCAGTATTGAAATGAAGTCTGATTGCAAGCATAAGGTATATCAGAGGTTGGAGGGCTGCAGAAACGGCAGTTTGTTCTTCCCTAGAGTATCTCGGAGTGAGTGTCGTTGTGCGACTCTTGTCTCCCTCCCTCTGTGACAGCTCTAATAACATCTGTAAACATAGGTCAAGCAAGTTGCCCAGATCCAAATTGCATGGCTGAGATCACTCCTTTGGGAAGGCTTGTCTAGATAAAAGGGTTTGCAATAGGTTTGAGTTAATAACAGTGTTAACAGTTTATTAGCAATGCAATCCTATCGATGTTTACTTGGAAGTAAGTACCACTGTGTTCAAAGAGGCTTGTTGTTGTTTAGTCGTTTAGTCGTGTCCGACTCTTCGTGACTCCATGAACCAGAGCACACCACACACTCCTGTCTTCCACTGCCTCCCGCAGTTTGGTCAGACTCATGTTCGTAAATGTATATTTCAGACTGAGTTTGGCCAACCTTGCACAGGCTAGTTTGACCAGTCATTGAAGGTGCCTACCTGTCATTCACCTGTTATCACATGACCAATTCATTATGCAGTTATTAATGCAGATTTTCAGGTGATGTCAAGTGGTTTTAAACTTTAGGGGGAAATTCTTCCTTCACAGCCACAGCTTGAATAGTAGTAGTAGTCGTAGTAGATTTGACTGCAAAGACTCACTATACAGAATCTCAGCCAAAGAAACTTTGACCACTTTCAAAGGTGCCCCTCATTCATAGGACTGTAGAGTTTAAAAATCACATTGAGAAGAGTGTTCTACAAAAATCATGGATGGCAGAGGCTATCTCAAAATTCTTCCACAGCAGGGAATACCTACCATGAGGTATGGATGTTCGCATCACCCCCAAAACAAACTCTGCCTTTTAGGTATTTGAAAACGTGCATATTTAATTAAGTGAAAATCATGGGATTGATCAACCAAGACTTCAGTAAATGGATTACCAACCTAATATATAGCTATAATTCTACACACGTATCTATATCCAAATCTACATGTACATTATACAGTATATCCTTCCTGGACACAATAAAGCCAAATTTTACATCTAACTAATTTTAGTGGGAGAGACATGCTTCCTATACCTGCCTACTCAGAAGTCAAACCCATTAAGTTCAGTGGTGCTTACTTCCAGGTAAAGGACTGCAGCCTTAAGAAGGGGGACTTTGCAATCCTAATCATCTTCACTTCGTTGACTTTATTTCAGAGGCTGAGCTTTAATCTGAGAGACACAATAATAGACTTCCTAGCGATCTGAAAGAATCTAACCTCCTGTTACATTTCCCCCCTCCTCCCAAAGTCTTCTGAAGTTTATTTTTATAATCAAATCAGACACCATTCGATTGAAAGAATTATTGGAGCCATCCTATTGGCATGCAGACACTAAAACTAATCATAAGGGGGGTGGGATGAGAATCTCCACATTTCATTGGGGTTTCTAAACACAGCCCTAAGATCACCTTGTGCTGCTACGGAAGATTTATGAGTTTTCTATATGTGATCAATTGCTCTGGCATTTTGAACTGCAAGAATAGGGCATGACATCCCTTGCCATTGTTAGCAGCTATAAGGAGATCAGCTCAAAACCAAGAAGAAATGACTGCTGTTCCCACATACCTTCATGCTCAGCTCTCCTGATGCGCCAAAGCCTTTGGTAGCTGTGGAGTGCCTTCCATGCAACGTGCAATGTGCTCGTCATGTAGGAATCCCTATTTAAGTCTTCTGTACAGAGATGCCCTCCCCTTTCGGAGGCAGGGAACAGCATTCAAAAAGGACCACTTGTCAAGCCCAGACAGGAAGATGTGGAAACGACTGACGTCTTCTGGAGATGGGGGGGGGAGGATGTTTACTAAGCTTGAGGGGAAGTCACCCCAAAATGAATGAATCTGATGGACAAATCTGACATATATACACTTGTCACGCTACGTGAATATATCAGCATCGATACCCAACAACAAAGACATCACCCTTCTGGCCGAAGGATCAAGACCCTCACAGGCAAGGCAGGTATAAATGATTGACCTTAACATGGGAATTTTCCTCCTGTGATAAAAGGAGGTGGTCCTGCGACAAGGTAGCAATTTATCCCCATCGTGACCTTAGTGTAGCAGCAACAGAAGATGATATTTAAGCAGGGCGGTTGTTGTTTTGCAAGTAACGCTACAATCCTCTCTTCCAACAATCAAGAATCAGTGAAACATCTCCTTCTAACTATACTGTGGGCAGCCAATGTGGCATCCTCCAGATTTCGCTGGACTACAGATCCCATCATCCCTGACCATTGGCCTTGATGGCCGAGAATGATGGGAGACGGAGTCTGAAAATATCCTGATGGCCACAGGTCCCCTATCCCTGAACTATCTGGAAGGCATCGCATTCGCTACTGCTGAGCAACGCTCAGAGCCAATCCCTGCTAATGATGCTCTCACAAAGTTTGGTCCTTCACCTGTAGTGGTTAACTGCTGAAAATAAAACAATAATAATAATAATAATTTATTTCTATGCTGCCCATCTGGCTGGGTTTCCCTAGCCACCCTGGGTGGCTTTCAACAGAACATTAAAAACAGAATAAAACTTCAAACATTAAAAACTTCCCTAAACAGGGCTGCCTTCAGATGTCTTCTAAAAGTAAGATCATTTCCTTGACATCTGAAGGGAAGGTGTTCCACAGGATGGGTGCCACCACTGAGAAGGTCCTCTGCCTGGTTCCCTGTAACCTCACTCCTTGCAGTGAGGGAACCACCAGAAGGCCCTCAGAGCTGGACATCAGTGTCCGGGCAAAACGATGGGGGTGGAGACACTCCTTCAGGTATACTGGGCCGGGGCCATTTAGGGCTTTAAAGGTCAGCACCAGCAGTTTGAATTGTGCTTGGAAACGTACTGGGAGTCTATGTAGTTCTTTCAGGACCGGTGTTATATGGTCTTGGTGGTACCAAAAGATACCAGGGCTTATAGATAATACCAATTTCTGGAAACAATGGGAGGGGAGAGCAGTCTTGAGTCCAAATTCTGTTTGTGGGTTTTCCACAGGCACAGGTCAGCCACTGTGAGAACATGATGCTAGACTAGATATATAATAATAATAATAATTTATTATTTGTACCCCGCCATCTGGCTGGGTTTCCCCAGCCACCCTGGGCGGCTTCCAACAAAGATTAAAAATACATTAAAATGTCACACATTAAAAACTTCTCTGAACAGGGCTGCCTTCAGATGTCTTCTAAATGTCAGGTAGTTGTTTATCTCTTTGACATCTTATGGGAGGGCGTTCCACAGGGTGGGCGCCACCACCGAGAAGGCCCTCTGCCTGGTTCCCTGTAGCTTAGCTTCTCGCAGTGAGGGAACCACCAGAAGGCCCTCGGCGCTGGACCTAGATGGGTCATTAACCTGATCCATCAGGCTCTTAACGTTCTTAAGGACTTCTCCTTGCGTGACAGAACTTTCTTTCCCTCTGTCCCCCTCTCACACACCGTCCTCCCAAATCCATTCTTGGTTTTCGCTCAGCCCTCCAAATGTGGGGGAACAGGGGTGCGCGGGGAGAAGAAAGGAAGCGCCCTGCACAAGTTCTTGCGCCAATGGGACAACTTAGTTGCATATATCCTATTGTCTCTTACCAATGCCTTGTTTCCTATCAAGATCGTGCAAAGACCAGATCAAGCTATTATTTGGGCATACAGTGGTACCTCAGGTTACATACGCTTCAGGTTACATATGCTTCAGGTTACATACGCTAACCCAGAAATATTACCTCAGGTTAAGAACTTTGCATCCTGGTCTAAGGACATCCTGATCAAATTTGCAGATGACACCAAACTGGGAGGGGTGGCTAACACCCCAGAGGACAGGATCACACTTCAAAACGACCTTGACAGATTAGAGAACTGGGCCAAAACAAACAAGATGAATTTTAATAGGGAGAAATGTAAAGTATTGCACTTGGGCAAAAAAAATGAGAGGCACAAATACAAGATGGGTGACACCTGGCTTGAGAGCAGTACATGTGAAAAGGATCTAGGAGTCTTGGTTGACCACAAACTTGACATGAGCCAACAGTGTGACGTGGCAGCTAAAAAAGCCAATGCAATTCTGGGCTGCATCAATAGGAGTATAGCATCTAGATCAAGGGAAGTAATAGTGCCACTGTATTCTGCTCTGGTCAGACCTCACCTGGAGTACTGTGTCCAGTTCTGGGCACCACAGTTCAAGGAGGACACTGACAAACTGGAACGCGTCCAGAGGAGGGCAACCAAAATGGTCAAAGGCCTGGAAACGATGCCTTATGAAGAACGGCTAAGGGAGCTGGGCATGTTTAGCCTGGAGAAGAGGAGGTTAAGGGGTGATATGATAGCCATGTTCAAATATATAAAAGGATGTCACATAGAGGAGGGAGAAAGGTTGTTTTCTGCTGCTCCAGAGAAGCGGACACGGAGCAATGGATCCAAACTACAAGAAAGAAGATTCCACCTAAACATTAGGAAGAACTTCCTGACAGTGAGAGCTGTTCGACAGTGGAATTTGCTGCCAAGGAGTGTGGTGGAGTCTCCTTCTTTGGAGGTCTTTAAGCAGAGGCTTGACAACCATATGTCAGGAGTGCTCTGATGGTGTTTCCTGCTTGGCAGGGGGTTGGACTCGATGGCCCTTGTGGTCTCTCCCAACTCTATGATTCTATGATTCTAGGATGAGAACAGAAATCGTGCAGCGGCAGCAGGAGGCCCCATTAGCTAAAGTGCTGCTTCAGGTTAAGAACAGTTTCAGGTTAAGAACGGACCTCCGGAATGAATTAAGTACTTAACCCGAGGTACCACTGTATATGGGTACATGTCTCGAGTGTGGGTGGGAACTGATCTTTGTTCAGAATGACCTTCCAACGTTTCAAAAGGAAATTAACATGTTCCCTTCCCTTCCGACAGCTCCCGTTGATGAGTTCTGGTCCAAGGGAAGGCATGACCTAAAACCTGCCATTTCCTGTTTGACTGGACATAGACGAGACATAAGTTTTGCCACATAATCAATATTGTAGAGTCAGCCTTGAGAAGAGAAGATCAGCAGGACCTCTTGTTAGAGGGATCTCCAAGGGTGCTTTGCTCGGACCGAAAGACCTTTGAAAGGGCAGCGCTCAGTCTGACTTGACATGGCCCATTGCAGAGTCCCAAGTGCTGTAGCTGAACTTTGGGGGCAATTTCTTCATCGCCGGCTAAGCTTTGGGGCAAGTATCCCGCAAGCCCCGTCGAAAGTACGCAGCTTTCAGTTGTGTAACTTTTGTCGTATTCCGAAGACGCACCTCTTTGCCCTGACCTTTGACACCTGATACATAAAGACTTTTAGAAGCCATCCTATCCTCTTGACTGTTGCTGTTTTTAAGATTTTGTTTTAACTGGTGTAACCCACCCTGGGACCTTATGGCGAAGGGTAGATAAGAACTCTAACAAACTGGAAGAAATGCTTTTCAACACATGATTATTGGTTGTTGAATGTCTGCAAGTTGTGTTGACGTGGAAATTGAGTGGATGAAAAGATGTGCTGGGTGCGAGGAAAGCGAGATGATTGAATGATTAGGACTGCATTTTAATTGTTTGCATTATTATTAATTATTATTATTATTATTATTATTATTATTATTATTATTATTATTATACTAGCAGCTATGGTGGCTCCTTTACCAGAAGTAATGTATTACTGTAAGCGTTAACTCTGGAAGTATATACTTGATTCTGACCATACTAAGCCCCCTGGTGTATATTTTGAGGGCCGTGTTCCAAGTTACAGGGAACCAGGCAGAGGGCCTTTTCGGTAGTGGCACCCGCCCTGTGGAACGCCCTCCCACCAGATGTCAAAGAGAAAAACAACTACCAGACTTTTAGAAGACATCTGAAGGAAGCCCTGTTTAGGGAAGCTTTTAATGTTTAATAGACTACAATGGTACCTTGCGTTACATACGCTTCAGGTTACAGACTCCGCTAACCCAGAAATAGTACCTCGGGTTAAGAACTTTGCTTCAGGATGAGAACAGAAATCGTGCGGCGGCGGTGTGGCAGCAGCGGGAGGCCCCATTAGCTAAAGTGGTGCTTCAGGTTAAGAACAGTTTCAGGTTAAGAACAGACCTCCAGAACGAATTAATTACGTAACCAGACGTACCACTGTATTGCATTTTAATATTCTGTTGGAAGCCGCCCAGAGTGGCTGGGGAAACCCAGCCAGATGGGCGGGGTATAAATAAATTTATCATTATTATTATTAGGGCTGCATTGTTTGCCAGATGTGAAATATATTGACATTATTTTCAGCTTTCCTCCTCCACTATGAAAGGCATACAGCCTCTGGCCGTGAAGGTTGAACATATTAGCTCTCATGCCTAGTGCTGGGCACAGTGGCAGAAAAAACCAATCCGGCACCTGGGGCCGCACACCCAGGAGAGATGCGTGGCTTGGGCGCATTGCAGGCCCCGCAGTGAGTGCCGTCCAGCATTTTGTCACCTCCCTCAGTGGTGACACCCGGGGCAGCCAGACCCACCGCACCCCCCTTCTTCCGCCCTGGCTGGGCATTGCAGTGGGGTGAGGAGACCCCAAATCAGGTGTGGGGAACCTTTGACCCTCCAGGAGTTACTGAACTACAACTCCCATCATCTCTGACCACTGGGCATGCTTGCTGGGGCTGCTGGGGTTTGTAGTCCAGCAACGTCGAGCAGACCAAAAGTTCCCCACATTTGCCCTAGATGAAGGAGTTTCATGTGTCCCCTGGAACACACAAACAGAGGCATGTTTCCCTCTCCTTTCCCCGCCTTTTGACTTCATCCCTGCAATGGCAGATTCCCTTGAGGCGAGAGCGTTATCTGACCTTCTCTCCTGCCTCAGTGAACCTGGCAGAGCAAAGAGTTGTCCCCACCATCGAGGGCACAGCAACCTCAAGGGGACATGGATGAGGCCTCAGCGCTGAGCCGCTCCGTTAAATGGCACTGGCATCAGGTGGCCTCATCTTCCGAGCCAGTCAAGAAATGAGCCATGTGAGCTGTCACGGGTGCTTGGAAACAAAATGGTGAACCCAAGCTAAGGTGAGTTCTACATACTCTTCCGTTCCATCAATAGGCAGACTTTTGTTTTCAGAAAGCATCACACAACTTCAACATTACAGAAAGAGCCCATGGCATCCGAAAGACCACCAGATTTTTTGCGGCAGGCGTTTTCACAGGCAGTGCTGCATTACAGTGAAGGGGAGTCTGTCTGGAGAGCCACAGCTTCCTCGTCTGTCTTCTACAGTGGTACCTTGGTTCTCAAACTTAATCCGTTCCAAAACCAAAGTGTTCCAAAACCAAGGCATTCCAAAACCAAGGTGCGCTTTCCCATAGAAAGCAATGCAAAACAGATTAATCTGTTCCAGACTTTTAAAAACAACCCCTAATAATTTAACGTGGATTTTACTATCTAACGAGACCACTGATCCATAAAGGGAAAGCAATAAACAATGTACTGCAGCCACACAATCAATCAATCAATCAATCAATCAGTAGCTGAACTGGGTGCCACACAGTAACAAAAACAAAACAAAAAGAGCCGCAAAAACAAAAACGCAAAATAACAAAAACAGACAGACACTCAAAATGGAAGTGTGGCACTCAAATCAAAAGCGTAACACTCAAAACAGAGCATGTACAGCTTCTGAAGAAAGTTCGCAAACCAGAACACTTTCTTCCGGGTTTGCAGTGTTTGGGTTCCAAGTTTTTTGAGTACCAAGGAGTTTGAGAACCAAGGTACCACTATATTTTAATCCAGTGCTTCATTACCTTCTGCACAATCTTCTGGGGGCCACACACGAGGGATGAGCAGGGCAGAAGCAAAAGTGGGAGGGGCAATGAATGTAAATTTTACCTTTGTACAGCAGAGTCGTATCTCCCCAGACCCCTCTCGATCTTTTCCGATCACATTTACGGCAACCAGACAGATCTTCATGGATGGAACCCGGTTCTCAAAGCGTCACTAGGAAAATGTAATCAGACCCACTGCTGCCCCTTAAAAATGAATAAAGTTGCCTCCATCCATCTGGCAAGGCCCCTGTTAAGTTGTGGGTGAACATATCAGACGACACAGCGATTCTTCAAACAGCTCTTGTTTATTCACAGGCCCAGAACAGAACTGGGCTGAAGGGTTCAGCCAATCTGCTTATATAGAGCTCAACTACAAAATAGCAGTAACAACTTTCTGTAACTATCCAATCACTGAATGTCACTTTCAATTCCTTATTTGCATATGTGGACCTGAGTGAAAACTATCTACAGTATCCCCCTGCTGGCCCAGGGTGAGAACTTCAGTACATAACAGCCCCTGTGCTTTTGGCAAACCTCTCTACAAGCATAAAATTCAACAGGTGAAGCCTGCCCCCCTGCAGCAAAGATGAAAGCTTCTCCTGCTGAATTTCAACCTGCCACACAGCCATTCAAAGTACAGGAAGAAATCTAGCAGCAGAATCCACCCCAGTTGGCTAGGAGGCAGATAACTGAAATAGCAGGGTCCCTTCCAAAAGCTAGTTTCAGTATTAAATATACACATATTTTTGTTAAGGAGCCCCTGGAAGTACATGCTCTCCCTTTGTGATAAGGGCATCGATCCTATCAGAGGACAATAGCAGGGAATAAATATACTACATCTCCTTTCCCCTGCCCCAATGCCTTCAATGGTTATGTGAGCTGACAGGCAGAAAGGCAACAGATATAGCTTTTCAACTTGCCTGTTGAATTCCGGCCTGCGGATATTCACAGCATAGCACTAAGAAGGAGATTGCTGACTTATGCACTTGAAACGTGGCTTGCTGCTGTTTGAGTAAGGCTAAAACAATGCTCTGATGATTCTGGGTTTGCAGACAACTTGGCACAACTTGGTTCTCCAGGGTGATCTAAGACAAATTTGCAGGCTCTGGGAACTGCCCGGATCTCGCATTAAATGATAATCTCTCTCGTTAGTAATGCCACAGAAGGCACTCGGCGGATAACAAACCAATGCAGAGAGGTGGAAGGGAAAAGATTCATGGACAGAGGATAACAATAGCTGGCTATGGTTGCTTATTAAAACACCCAACGCATTGCAGGTGTTTCTGGTCAGGTGATTTTTCACAGCTGGGGCTGCCGTGACTTTAGTTGAACTCTCCCGGAGTTCACTGCCAGAAAAAAAGCAAAAGAGAATAGGTTCTGCCACCTTTTGGCTGAGAGAAACTTAAAAGTGTTTTCTTTCTCTCCTGAACTTTGTTTTATTTGTTTTACTTAATTTAAAGGAGAAAGTTTGACAAGGGGTGGGGAAGTCTCCCTTCTGTGCTATTTTAGGTATGAAGTTAAAGAGAACCAAAGCTCTCTCCCATACGTAATCTTTCCTGTTGTGAACTGAAAGGTTTGTGTTATTTCTTTTTTCTGGTCTGGATTATGGTATAAGGAAGTTACCTTGGTTGGGCTGCCAAACTTATTTGATATTTAGTTTTATTCCTCTTAAAGTATCTTAACGTTGTTGCAAGCATGTTCTCTTAATTACCCCCCCCCCCATATATATATATATATCGACTGCCCTAATTTAGCCAGGAGAGACCGTGATTTATTTTGGTCTCTACCCTCTCTAGTTTGCTTTGTCTTTGGAAAATTCCTTGTTAAAATATTTATTACTGTGTGTTAGTTGAGAAAGCTCTTGTAGTTACTTATTGGGAATAAATGTAAGACTAGGATGGGAGAGATTTTAGGTTCAACTCATTCAGCCACGAAGCTTGTTGATGACCTTGGGGGGCTGACCCCAAGGTTGTTGCGAGAATTAAAAGAGGGATTGAAGCGCTGCTTTCACTACGTTGAGTTCTTTGCAGGGAACGCAGGGTGTAAATAATTTCTTAAAGAAGAAAGACGCAGAGTAGGTTTTGCTACAAATACTTTGGATGCCTTGATTTTTAAGTAAATAGTGATTTTTGACTATTGGTTTCCAGTGTAAAGGCCTTTTTAAACTGGTTTTCTTTGTATAAAAATGATATGTTTTAAAACAAATTAATAATATATTATTAAAATGTATATTCCATCTCTGGCAGTAAAATCGCTGTCTAGTGCAGGGTCTCCCAAACTTGGGTCTTCACCTGTTTTTTTGGACTACAATTCCAATCATCCCTGACCACTGCTCTTGCTAGCTAGGGATGATGGGAGTCGTAGTCCAAAAAACAGCTAGAGACCCAAATTTGGGAAACCCTGGTCTAGTAGGATGAAGACTGCTTCTTTCTGATGTATGTAGGAAATGTAAATGTAAGGACACTGGCTTGGGTCAGTTCAGATTCGTTGTCCATTTGCCCCCATAATGGCAACTCTGATTGGCAGTGGCTCTCCAAGTAAGAAGCAATTAATGGATGAAATAAATAACAAATTAAACCAGTGTTGAATCAATGACATTGATTCCTCTTTCGATGCTGTTTGTACCTAGAAAAGCTTCCAGCTGTATGTCCTGTAGCTTCCTGCAGAAATCCTGTAACTTTTTATACCACAAACGTTCTGGGGTGGGAGGGAATTGTCCTGTTTTTGGTTGTGCTATACAGTCATACCTCGGGTTGAAGTCGTTTCAGGTTAAGCCTTTTCGGGTTGTGCTCCGTGGCAACCCAGAAGTAATGGAGCGTGTTACTTTTGGGTTTCGCCGCTCATGCATGCGCAGGTGCTCAAAATGGCGTCACGCACACGTGTGGAAGCTGCGAATCGTGACCCGTGCACGCGGGTTGCATTCGCTTCAGGATGCGAATGGAATGGATCCGGTTCACATCCAGAGGTACCACTGTAATGCAAGAGTGCTGCTCCAGACAGCAATAATGTGGTAACGTTGGAGAAGAATCACAGAACAATTAACAAAATGGCATGTGGACAGCTTGTATTAAACCCACAGCCAATGAACTCCTATTGTGTGAATGACAGGTTGCAGAATGTATACACACTCCCCCCCCCAAAAAAAAAATTGTTTGAAGGGGCCCTCTTTTTTTGAAAGAATTTATGTGGGTTTACAGTGGTACCTCGGGTTAAGAACTTAATTCGTTCTGGAGGTCTGTTCTTAACCTGGAACTGTTCTTAACCTGAGGTACCACTTTAGCTAATGGGGCCTCCAGCTGCCACCGCACGATTTCTGTTCTCATCCTGAAGCAAAGTTGTTAACCTGAAACACTAGTTCTGGGTTAGCGGAGTCTGTAACCTGAAGTGTCTGTAATCTGAGGTACCACTGTACTTGACTCTAATATCAGAGCAATAATTTGCATTGGAAGATGAAATCCATTGTTTTGCAGTTCCCTTTTGTTAAAGAAACGGATGAAAAGAAGGGGAGAAATGTCCTCCAGAAGCAGTCGCGACAAACGCCAGCATCACCCCGTCGACAGCCTTTGCCGGAAGCTCCAGAACATCAAAATGAAGGACCAGGCCTCCAATCCTGCTCTGCAGATCCCAAAATTCCAGTCCAAGAACTTTGACAGCCCGCAGGGCAATGTGAAGAAAAACTTGGAGGAGATCTTAAAGAAAAGGACCCTGAAAGCGAGTGACAGCAATGCGCAGGGCTACGACAACCTGCTGAGCCCCTTCAGCGATAATGTCTTCTCCCCAAGTTGGCAAGCGGCGTCACCGAGTCACCGGCGCCTCTCGGACATCCGCTCAGAGTCCGTTTCGGCTGGTAGAAACAAAGAGAGAGCCAACAAGTCGTGGCTTTTTCTAGGCCAGGGAGTAAGCTCTCCGTGCTTTTCCAAACGCAGGGAATCTTCTGCCAGTCAGCTGCCTGGTTCCCCCAGTGCAGAGCAGAAGGCTGCAGCTTCTCAGGAATGTGGCTACATCACCTCAAGCCCGAATTTGTCTGCGCGGGAACTTAACTCTCCTGTCAGCAAGAGACTCTCTTTGGGTAAGGAAAGGGCAAAAGGCCTGGTTCTTTCTAAATAAAAAGGGGATGCTGGCTCCTGTCAAAGACTTTGGCACAAAATGCAAACTCGCAGAAAGAATGGCAAAAATGTAAATGCTTCAAAATCTTAGTTGCTAGGGGTCATGAGTTAGGTGCGCAGCCTGGGAGCCATTTTGGACTCGCAGCTGTCCATGGGGGCGCAGGTTAATTCTGTGTCCAGGGCAGCTGTTTACCAGCTCCAACTGGTAAGGCGGTTCAGCCCCTATCTGCCTGTGTATTGTCTTGCCAGAAGGGATGCGGGTGACATTGTCGTCTAAACCACTGAGCCTCTTGGGTTTGCCAATCAGAAGGTCGGCAGTTCGAATCCCTGCAACAGGGTGAGCTCCTGTTGCTCTGTCCCAGCTCCTGCCAACCTAGCAGTTTGAAAGCACACTAGTGCAAATAGATAAATAGATACCGCTGCAGCAGGAAGGTAAACGGTGTTTCCATGCGCTGCTCTGGTTTTGCCAGAAGTGGTTTAGTCATGCTGGCCACATGACCCGGAAAACTGTCTGTGGACAAACGCTGGCTCCCTTGACCTGAAAGTGGGATGAGCGCTGCATCTCATAGTCATCTTTGACTGGGCTTAACCGTCCAGGGGTCCTTTACCAGTTTCGCCAGAGTGGTACATGTTCTGGTTACTGCAATGCACTCTACATGGGGCTACCTTTGAAGGTGACTCAGAAACCACAACTAATCCAGAATGTAGCAGCTAAACTAGTGACTGAGAGTGGCCACTGGGACCATAGAACACTGGTCCTAAAAGAACTACATTGGTTCCAGTACGTTTCCAGGTGTAATTCAAAGTGTTGGTGCTGGCCTTTAAAGGCCTAAACGGCCTCAGCCCTGTATAATCAGTTCTGGCACCTCTCAGGTGTGTGCCATTGCCATTTTAAGAGAACAAGGGAGGTGTTCATGGTGAGTTCTGGCACCTCCTTTTCTAGAAAATAGCACTGAGTGTCTCCACCCCCAATCTTTCAGCCTGGACACTGAGGTCCAGCTCCAAGGGCCTTCTGGTGGTTCCCTCATTGAGAGAAGTGAGCTTACAGGGAACCAGGCAGAGGGCCTTCTTGGTGGTGGCACCCGCCCTGTGGAACGCCCTCCCATCAGATGTCGAGGAACTAAACAACTATCTGAATTTTAGAAAACACCTGAAGGCAGCCCTGTATAGGGACGTTTTGTAACGTTTGATATTTTATTGTGTTTTTAATATTCTGTTGGGAGCCACCTAGAGTGGCTGGGGCAACCGGTCGGATGGGTGACATATATGAATAATAAAATTATTGTTTATTGTTTATTGTTTATTGATCCAGCAAAGTTCATCTTATGATCTTATGTAAGAGAGTAGGTAAAGGTAAAGGGACCCCTGACCATTAGGTCCAGTCGTGGCTGACTCTGGGGTTGTGGCACTCATCTCGCTTTATTGGCCAAGGGAGCTTCCGGGTCATGTGGCCAGCATGACTAAGCCGCTTCTGGGCGAACCAGAGCAGCGCACGGAAACGCCATTTATCTTCCCGCCGGAGCGGTACCTATTTATCTACTTGCACTTTGATATGCTTTTGAACTGCTGGGTTGGCAGGAGCAGGGACCGAACAACAGGCACTCATTCCGTCGCGGGGATTCGAACTGCCGACCTTCTGATTGGCAAGCCCTAGGCTCTGCGGTTTAACCCACAGCGCCACCCGTGTCCCTTAGGTAAGAGAGTAGCTAGTATTTAAACATCTAGTGCTTTTTAAAGTATCCCTCAGAGCTGAACTTAAAAAAAAGCAACATTGCCTTCAAATGCAATTCAAGGAATCTAAAACTTTAGTTGGATTTTTTATGCAACTCTGTTTCGGGTCTAGGACAAACTGTGTACAGAACTTGTAGCCCTGCTGCAGGCTCCCTGGTAATCGAGACTCGTAATACTGCATGGAAAACAAATCTCCTGTCAGTGCCCTTTCCCTTTGTAGGATGGAGACTGTCAGCAGAAAACAAAGATGACGAAAGCGCTGAAGTAAGCCTGATCTGTGAGGAAGACCTTTTGACTACTATGTTCTCTGCTTGCGACATAGAAAGGAGAGGTAAAAAAACACCAGCCCCGAAAACCTTCTCTTGCAACTGTTGGAAGCTTACAGGTGTATTTGTTTATTTGTTAATTTGCTCCATAAAATAGTGTTGAGCATGCCCAAATTCTCTGAGCCTTAAGTGTGTTTGGAATGTGGTCACTAGGGACCTGTATGGTATTTTTTGGATAATGCTGTTATATACAAATCCATATTAGGGCAGTGCCATTTTTTCATGGGGCCAGCCAGGAATTTCAGCCCCCACTGGTAACTGACCATGTGTCCTGGGGAGGCCCACTTCTCCCCGGTAGATGTTGACCTAGATCAAGGTATGTTGACCTCGAAATATTTCTGCTTATGAAACAAGACCTGCGAATCCCTGGTGCTTTGACTGTGGGGCCATCCTTGTTGCAGGTATTAATATTGCACAGTTTGAAGTGACTGGAAGTAAAAGAACTGACTCCTTTTAGAAACGAAGCATTGTCTAGGCTCTTAAAAACATTATTCGAACATTTGCTGGCAGAACGTTCGAAACAAAATTAAAACTTCAAATGTACACTCAAAACATCCGTGCAATGTCTTGTGCTGTCTGGCACAAGCCGGGTAAAATATGAAATAATTCTAAGAGATCTAGAACCAGTGTTCTGTCTCTTCCCACAGCATCCATTTTAGCTTGGAACTGTTTTCTCTCTCTATCAGGGAGTCTTTTACATGTCCTTACTTCACAGTGCCTTGAGACAAAATAAACAAAGGCAACTCCCTTCACAATGGAGATTTGCAACTCAGTGCCTTCATCACATGATCTAAGGTTACAACAGTAGGGGAACAGAAAGGTTATAATCATTAACCCATTTAGGACCTTAGAGTCCCTTAGAAAAACTACTGTGGAAAAACTCCAATGTTAGCAATACGCATTCAGCCATTTTCTATTTTAAATCTTCATTAATGCGCATACTTGGTTCATTTCTGTGTGAATTAAATCAGTTATACTTAACAGTCCACACTTCTGCTTGTCCAGTACCTAGAAAGCATGAGTCTCAGAATATTCCCACTTGCTCTTTACCCCTAATTGGAATGAACAGCAATCCATGGGAAACCCGGTTGCCATTTGTTCTGAGTCAGCGGTAAAGAGCGAGTTTTTCCAGGAGGGAGCAGCTGAGAAAGGGGAGGTGTGGGCAAGCTCTTAGTGTTCATTGTTGCTGTTGTCTTTAGGCAAAGTGGCTGTTTCCAAATTAGTTGACTTTGTGAGATACACAACTAGCCGGAGTTCTGAGGACAGCAGTCTTGAGGAGCTGTGCAACATGCTTGATCCTGATCAAAGGGACATCTCCATGGACTTGGAAACGTATCATGCCATCATGAAGGAATGGATTGACGACTGCAGGAGAAGCTGGTAACTGACGGGTCTTGCAAGTCTTCTTGGGTTGCATGCATTTAATGCACGTGACTTTGCCCAAAGTACCCATCGTCTACGACTCAGAGCTACAATTCCCAGAACCATTAATAATACCCAGGACTCTTTGGGGGAAGTAAATGCACTTTTTCAATATTTGGTTCAATACAATGGTGCCCCGCAAGACGAATGCCTCGCAAGACGGAAAACTCGCTAGACGAAGGAGTTTTCCGTTTTGGGGGTGCTTTGCAAAACGAATTTCCTATGGGCTTGCTTCGCAAGACGAAAATGTCTTGCGAGTTCCTGCGGGTTTTTTTCCTCCCCCCCTTTTTCTAAGCCGCTAAGCCGCTTATCCGCTTATCCGCTAAGCCGATAAGCCGCTAAAAGCCGCTAAAAGCCGCTAAAAGCCGCTAAACCGCTAATAGCGCTAATCCGCTAAGCTGTCAATAGGCTTGCTTCGCAAGACGAAGAAACCGCTAGACGAAGAGACTCGCAAAACGGATTCTTTTCGTCTTGCGAGGCACCACTGTATATGGTGCAAAAGCATCAAGCAATACTGAGTACAATCCTAACTGTGACCCAGAATCACCGTTCAAGCAGGGTGCTGGAGAAGGCAATTTCATAGTTATATTTGGGGAATGATTCCTGTTATTATGTGGCTGCATAGCATTATACTTTCTGGCACAGATGCGGGTGGTGCTGTGGTCTAAACCACTGAGCCTCTTGGGCTTGCTGATCGGAAGGTTGGCGGTTCAAATCCCCGCAATGGGGTGAACTCCAGTTGTTCTGCTCCAGCTCCTGCCAACCTAGCAGTTTGAAAGCACGCCAGTGCAAGTAGATAAATAGGTACTGCTGCGGCGGGAAGGTAAACAGTGTTTCCATGCGCTCTGGCACTTGTCATGGTCCTCCATGCATCAGTAGCAGTTTAGTCATTCTGGCTACATGACCCGGAAAGCTGTCTGTGGACAAACGCCGGCTCCCTCGGCCTGAAAGCGAGATGAGCGCCATAACCCCATAGTCGCCTTTGACTGGACTTAACCATCCAGGGGTCCTTTACCTTTTTATACTTTCTGGATGTCCCATGATCATATTATAAAGTAGTTTTGTTTTGTGTTATAAATCAAGCACTGCTAGAAGTTGGTGTCGTCCCCCCCCCCCAATGTATTTCTTATCAATAAACAAAATTGGTGGGGCACGAGCAAATTTTCACTCTGAAAGTGTGGCTCAGAGGAAAAAGCTTGAGAACCACTGCGGTAAATTTTGCTAGGTTTCCTTCATGTTCTGTACTCCAATGTGATATGTGTGAGAGAGAGCACAGATACGAGAACAGAAAACTTATGAGTAAGGGGAGGAAGCTGTTTGCTAGCTGAAGTGTTCAGTACTAAGTTGCTGTCCGCAATCTTGTGATTTGGGCCCCAATTTTGGATTACTAGAGAAGCTGCTGCAACATTACAATTAGGCAAAATGTAACACTGAGTTGGTTTTGTGCTTATGCGAGAATTTATCCAGAGCTGCTGTCGCTGTAAGCTAGAGACCTCTTCTGTGTAGTGAAATGCAGAGCTGCTCCAAGTATCCTCTGCTTCCAAGTTTTTATAATTAAACGAATGGTTTGAGGAGGAATGACGCCTCCCAGCCCCTCAAAAAATAACCACTTTGTGATTATTTTGTTCCTTTTTTGAAACCTGTTTGTCATTAACGTTCCCACCCAATCAGGGCTCATGTATTATCACATATGATGCTGCATAGCTAAAACTGTGTGTTTTTTTTTGCAAGCAGTTGGGGGGTGGGGCAGAAGGGAAAATGTTTTCCGACACTGAAATAAAACTGCAAAAAAAAGGTGCAGAGTTTTCTCTTGCTCCTGATGAAAAGTGATTTTTGTTAAAACTCTAAATTCATGTTAAAACAGGAAATAAATATGTAGGGTGTTTTGTTGTTGTTTTTTCATTCCAGGAAAGAACCATCTGCTAGAGATACAACCAGAGAAAGCATGCTAGCAGGTATCAGATGCTCTCTGTATTATGGAAGACTTAATTTACTGAAAAGTGTACTGGAAGCAGCATACAGCTTAAGACTTGTGGGTGCTGTCCTGTAGCTGAAAGGGGTTTGCAAATAGCCAGTGCATGCAGAGGATTAGTGAAGGGGATGCAAAGACAAACGTGCTTGAGGGGGGTGGATGAAGGAATCTTCTCCAGCCATGGGAGGGGAAGTGAGGGGAAGAAAATGCTCACTGTGGGTTTAAAGCGCTTGGAAAGTATTGCCTGGGATATTATTAAAGGAACTGCAAGAGGTGTGGGGAAGGTCAGGAAGGGTGGGGGGAGGGTGATGTGTTGTGTGGAGATGTCAGCAGAAAGTGAGAAAAACCCAAAATGCTCTGTACCAATGTCTGTCTCTTGAGCTGTAACAGGAAACCTCTTTTTTCAGCCAAAAGTCCTCTTGTGAGGTTGAATGTAACTTCTGGAAGCCTAGAGGCACTTGGTGGCGATGTGTCCAGAGGAGACTTGTGAGTCGCTTTTAAAATATTTTTATAAGCTATTTCAGATATTAAAATTGTTATTTGAAGCAATTGGATGCATAAAAAACTGAACCCTTTTGGAATAAAAAAAAGTCCAGACCCATAAATATGAATCAATGCTTTGCTAACCAGAACTACTTCAGAACAGGTACGAAACAGCCAATGATAAATCCAGAAAGTTGTATAAAGCATATGCATATTCAAGCATAGGTGGTTCTTCTTAAATACATAACATACTATTAGAGCAAAAATCAAGGCTATGTCTCTCCCAAAGCCTATATTAGCCTGCATCCAGGCTAAGCTTATGCACTCCTTGAGAGGCATCATTATCATATTCTTTTGTTCTCTGTGGCTCCCAGAGAGAAGACTAAACAGACAACTGCCTTCAAGATGGAGATTTGCAATTGAATACCTTGATCATGTGATCTAAGGTTAAACACTCACGTGTAGGAGCAGAGAGCATCAACAGTTAATCGGAGAGCTTCAGTATGCTGCAATGGAATTTTCCAATGTTAAACACTTCAGCGATATGCGTACAGAGATTAAACAATTAGACTTGCTAAATTGTCACTTAAAAACACATTTCCCAAAAGAGTGCTATGCTCGGCCACTTTCTAATCTGAGAGTGCGATGCTAAATCCCTTTGTAGTCACAGAGTCCCCCTCTCTTTTCAAATACGACTAACAGACAAAATCCTCTAAGTTTGATCAGCCTTTTG
This sequence comes from Podarcis erhardii, assembly GCF_964252035.2. Classification (NCBI taxonomy): domain Eukaryota; kingdom Metazoa; phylum Chordata; class Lepidosauria; order Squamata; family Lacertidae; genus Podarcis; species Podarcis erhardii. The sequence goes on along the minus strand of NC_138500.1, from coordinate 12,326,800 downwards.
GAGCAATCTCTGGTGTAGCCCATGAGACCTTTGTCATACACCACACAAACAATTTAGTCGTCTTCTGGGCCAGGAAGTGATGCCATCATAGGGCATTGGTGATGAACTACTCATGGCATTGGGGATGAACTACTCATGGCTACCACTGCATTGCCTCCCCCTTTTTAAAACATTATTTGCATTAGTAGGGCACGTACCCAATCTGCAGTTTGCTGGCATTTGCAGCTGAGGGACAAGCATGGGTTGGTGGAAAGGGAAGCTTTAATGATGGGGGATTTCGAAGATATGAGAGGATTTTGGAGGAACGTAAGTTAACAGAGTGGAAAGCAGCCTCCTAAGAGTGCTGTCCCTGCTACTGACTGGGAAGGGTGAGGAAATGGGGACGTCAGCATGGTGCAAAGCCACTTTTGATTGGGTGCTCAGGCCCAGAGGGCAGCTGGCTACCCACAGCTGGTGCTGGGGATGGTTGGCAGTTCAGCTAGAAAGATGCAAAAGAAATGGGAGACGTTGGGTTTTGATCTTTGAAGCTGGACAACTCCCGTCAAAATGTGAAGAATGCAGACATGGCAGCTGATGAGGGCCTTTTGTTCCTTGTGCATCCAGGGAAACCTCTGACTTGATCACTTGTGTAGCAGATCTTCAATTCAGCAATCAGAAACTTCAAGAGGAGAACAACCAGTTGAAGACAGCTCTGGACGCCATGGAGGAGACCAACAACAGATTAGTGGAGGACAATGTGGAGCTGAATAATCAGATAAAAAGGTGGGACATTTTGGGTTGAGTCCAACTAAACCAATGCACGAGCGGAACTGCTTCTACAGGTGCAGCAGAACTCCCCCCACCCCTAAAACTTCTCCAATGGTTGGGGAAAACTTGGAGCAGTTGGGTGGAGAGGAGTGGTACTGGTCATCTTCTCCTGTGGCCATCTGGTTGGCCATCGCAGATAAGAGGTGAGCAGGAGACGAGCTGATCTTCCCTAAGCACGTCTCCTCCTGCTCGCTTGCCACCGGCACGGATGGGCAGCTGCCGGACGGTGCCTGCACAAGAGATGGGCAGGCAGGCAGGCAGGGCAGCAGCAGGAGGAGGGAGTTTCTGCTAACGCTTACTCCAGAGTAAGCCTGTAGGGGATCACAGTGCAAGGAGGGAGAGGGAGGGACGGAGGAAGCACGGCTAGCACTCCAAGAAAGGCTGGGACCCAGAGGAAGGCCACACAACAGTGGAGACCACGGAAGAGAAGATATTACTACTTCTTTTTTAAAAATAACTTTTCCCCTCTTTTTTTTAAAAAAAAAATATTGATTGATAGTGTCCCTGGATTCATTGAAAAAAGTCTGGTAACCTTATTCCAAGCCCTGGAGCCAGCACTGATTTAGCAACATGGGAAGCTGTGTTATACAGTGTCAGACCATTGGTCCACCTAGTTCCATATGGGCTGCGCCAATTGGCAGAAGTTCTCCGGGGTTCGGGGCAGGAGTCTCTCTCAGTTGTACCTGGAGATGTCAGGGACTGAACCAGGGACCTTCTGCATGGAAAATGGGTGCTCATGCACTGAGCTGGAACCCTTTCTGCTAATGGCTGCTGTCCATATTTTTATTTTGATGCCATGTCGTTGAAGCAACAGGGACAGAGCAATCCAAATGTCTTCATTTCCTCTTGCCAGATTGGAGACGGTCACTCAGAGTAGGAAAATCCTGCCAGTCTATTTTAATTTAATTTAATTTTTTTCATTTCTAAAATGCCCTATAACAACAGCATGTTGCTCATCATAACAGGCTTGGTGATTTTGGTTCTTTCAGTTTCCAGCAGTCTGTGGCCCGAGTGAAAACCTTAAAAGAGGAGCTGGAGGAAGCAAAGAATAACCTTAATACTGCAGAGGAAAAAAGGCTGAAAACAGCAGCCCAGAATAAGCAGCTGGTAGGTGGACTTGAACCATTTCAGACAGTGTTTATTGACTGAGGCTTAACAGTGCATTAAGGTAAAGGTAAAGGGACCCCTGACCGTTAGGTCCAGTTGTGACCAACTGGGGTTGCAGCGCTCATCTCACTTTATTGGCTGAGGGAGCCAGCATACAGCTTCCAGGTCATGTGGCCAGCATGACTAAGCCACTTCTGGCGAACCAGAGCAGCACACGGAAACGCCGTTTACCTTCCCGCCCGAGCGGTACCTATTTATCTACTTGCACTTTGACATGATTTCGAACTGCTAGGTTGGCAGGAGCTGGAACCAAGCAATGGGAGCTCACCGCGTTGTGGGGATTCGAACCGCCGACCTTCTGATCGGCAAGTCCTAGGCTCTGTGGTTTAACCCACAGCACCACCCGCGTTGCTAACAGTGCATTAAGTCCTTTGAAATTTGCACTTCTCCAAATTTCGCTGTGCAGTTCCCCAATCAAGTAATGCATACTAAAATATAATAGCTATATAGTAATGTAAATGACATACAAATGCACATGTCAGTGAAAACGACATACAAAAATGCATTATGTTAAGGGAAATGTGTATGTCTGACAAAATGCGTATGCAGTATTGCAAACTGCACTAAAATGCTGATGAGGTTTCATAAGGACTTTATAAAAAAGAGCAAACTGATACGCAAATGTGAAAACTGAAATTAACAGTTGTCAGTCAACCCTATTTATAGGTCACTATGTGACTTAAATCCTGCCAACCTAAGCACGCCAAAGTGCAAGTAGATAAATACTTCCAGCAGGAAGGTAAACAGCGTTTCCGTGCGCTGCTCTGGTTCGCCAGAAGTGGCTTAGTCATGCTGGCCACATGACCCGGAAGCTGTACGCTGGCTCCCTTGGCCAATAAAGCGAGATGAGCGCCGCAACCCCAGAGTCAGTCACAACTGGACCTAATGGTCAGGGGTCCCTTTACCTTTACCTATGTGACTTAAAGCTCTTTGGTGATTATAACCGAAGACATCCCCAATTTTCCATAAATTGAGGGCAGAGTTTTCCACAGGTGGAACGGGGAAAACATTCAATATTTACATGGTAGTTGTGTCTAGTGGCCCTGAGTAACTGGGTGGGTGTATGTATGTTGGCAGTTTCTCAAACCATCCCCCCTTTCCTTTTTACACCAGGAAAAGGAGAATCAGTCCCTCATCATCAAGATCTCATCTCTACAAGAAGAGGCAAGTGTGAATTGCGTGCGAATTGTCTGCAGACAGTTTCATACGCTGGGAAATGTCTTGCTGGCTAGTCTTGCTGTGCATAATAAATAGCATCTGCTTTAATCCAGAATATTAGGCACGCTCTGGATTCGAATGGTCTCCGGAAGAAGATCTCAGAGCTGTCAAGAAATATGGCTGAACTCCAAGTAAGTGCTTGCAACACTTATTTTCAGTGTGGGGAAGCAATGGTTCGATGCAGGGCTTCAAATGCCAAATATTTCTCCAGGACATCTATAAGCAAGATGGCAGGAGATTTAGGGACTCTCTCTTCCTTAAGGATTAAGCGTGTGTGTGCATGTGTGTTATAGGGTGCTGTACAGTTTTTATCTTAAGATTTGTTTTTTAAGAGATGCTTCCACTTAAATCGTCAATCAACTTACCTGTAAGCAAATGAACACTGTTTTTAAATCTGAGTTGCCAAACTGAAATAGGTCAGATTCCTAAATGTAAACCTTAAGTTTTTGCAATTTTGCAGTCAATTTCCAAGGTAGAACGTTATGTAAAAACCATAATGAATTCACTGGCTTCTCTGACAACTAGAGCTGAAATCAACTTGCCCTTTAAAACTCTCCTGATGTCAGATATTCTGAGTACATGAATATTAGATTTTTCATTTTATTTTAAAATTATCTGGGAGATTTTTATCCTGACATTCTATGTAGAGTATAAAAGACTGGATGGCGCTTTCTCCTGCTCTAACAGCTCCTCCTTTTGACCTGGGGGTTATATTTTATTTGTGGCATTTATGGCCCACCCAAAAAGGCTTTCAAAGCAGCACACAAAAACCAGTACTTAAGTCCCCACAGGCTCCCAATTTAAAAAGACAGGGAAGATGAGACATCACACACAAGGAAAAGGAAACAGGAGGGAGGAGGAGAAAGCAAGATCAAGCTCCAGTTCTTAAAGTTAACAGTTCTTATAACAGGGCTGTATCGTTCTCTTCTGTGCATATTCGGTGCAGTATGCAGCTAACTCCTTCTATCAGTGCAAGGACTACGATGTGCATAGTTGAATTTTCTCCCCCTCTTCTCTCCCTCTGCATGTCCAGCCCCCAAATCTGCTCTGGAGCATTGGGATAACCCCTAGAACAGATTTAGGTGGTGCACATGGGAAACAAGAGCAGGGACATATCCATTGCTCAAGTGCTGATGGAACAAGTTACAGTGGTACCTTGGTTCTCAAACTTAATCCGTTCTGGAAGTCTGTTCCAAAACCAAAGCATTCCAAAACCAGGGCACACTTTCCTATAGGAAGTAATGCAAAACGGATTAATCCGTTCCAGACTTTTAAAAACAACCCTTAAAACAGAAATTTAACATGAATTTTACTATCGAACGAGTCCATTGATCTATAAAATAAAAGCAATAATCTATGTACTGTACTATAAAATAAATAAGACAGATGATGAAAAAAATTTTTTTTAAAAAAATCTTACCTGCACTGATGATAGTCATTGTTTGGATGGGGGACTTTTATCCATTTCCGCAGTTCCACAATCAATCAATCAATCAGTAGCTGAACTGGGTTCCACACAGTCACAAAAACAAATTAACAGAAAAAGCCTCAGAAACAAAAACGCAAAATAAATAGCAGGAACAAAAGCACCAAACTTAATCTGTTCGACTTCTGAAATGTTTGAAAACCAAGGCATGGCTTCTGACTGGGGCAGGCGCCCTGGAAACAATAGCCGATAGCCGCATCGGATGTTTGGCTTCCGAAAAACGTTCGAAAACTGGAACACTTACTTCTGAGTTTGCAGCATTTGGGAACCAAGGCATTTGGGAACCAAGGCATTTGGGAACCAAGGTACCACTGTAGTTGGATGTCTCCCTCCACTGTTTGGAAGAGCAGCAAGCTCTTGATGTCAGTGGCGGTTCTCTCTCTCTTGCCCTTGATGAAGACATAATTCATCCCCTGAAGGCCTTCCCCAGCCCCGAGATCAGGAGGAGGAGCAGAGCTAGTGACAAAATCCAGGGCAGTCAGAGAGCCCAGTTCTTCCTTCAGAGAGGTGGCTTGATGGAGAAACCCTCCTCCTTCATCAGTATCAACGACAGTTCGTACCTTGTTGATGCTAAAGCCACCTCTGCCTTAGGGAGGAGGTGAGGTTGCGGGCTTCACGGCCCTTCCACATGCCCCGGGGGTGGGAGGCCAGCCCCTGCACAATTGGGGGATTCCCGGCTGCATCACCCTCTGGCCGGCCAATCGGGTTGTTCTGGGGGTGTGGCCTGCCCCTTAAAGGCAGGGTGCGGCCGGGGATCTCCCTCTTTGTCCACTTGCCAGCTGCTCCAGTTTTCCCACCCTTCCGCCCTTTAAAGTTTGCTTCCTTTGACCTTTCTATGGACCTTGGCTGGTCACCGTTGAGGGGCCTGGTAGTAATTTTTTCACTTGGCAAATTGGTACCAGCCACTTGGTTTTTGCCTACCTCGTAGCAAATCGTCACGACTTTCTGGCTACTGGCGGTTAGGCATTGGAAAGTTCTGTAGATGGGGAAAGGGGAGGTAGCGCCATCACCTGCCCCGCATATTGAAGGGTAGTCCGGTAAAGGATTCTGGGGGGGGGGGTGGCCCTGTCCAAAGCCTAGGGAGGTGAGGGCCCCTATTGGTGACCCAGGGGGAGCTCCTAGTTGATGTGCATCAGCAGGACTCCCCCTACTGGTGTTAACCCTTCCTGGACTTCAAGCAGACGGGCTGGAGTCAGATATAGTCGGTTAAGTCCAATGCCTAAGCCAATACCGCTCATCACCTGTAATCAATAAAGTTGTGGCCTTTTTTAGCCCATTAGCCTTAATAATTGTGTCATGTGTCATTATTTCTGCCTGGCAGGGGGTCAGGAACTCTCCTAACAACCTGGCTTCGCCATTTTCAGCCACTCATTGGTGGCTCTCCTTCAGAGTGGCTGGTACCTGGTCGAGGAAGGAAATAATGGAATCCTAGAACCGTAGTATTGGAAGGGATCCCATAGGACATAGGGATCCCCACTGCAATGCAGGAATCACAGCATATGAATCTGAAGCAAGGGCCCTGAACAGGGTTGGGGAGCTCCAAACTGGCCAAGAAAGACACCTCTGGGAAGACCCAGAGTTTGAGCATTCAAGACCCTTTGCAGCCCACAACCTGCAGAGTGGATTTAAAGCATCTTCTGCACTCTGAAGCAACTTCGAGAAAGCCTCTCCTCCTTCCGCAGGGGAGGGATTGTGAGCGGGAGACGATTCCCGTGTCACGCAGGGGGCATTTTGCCCCCTGCCCTCTCATCATCGCTGGCGCGCCACGCCTCCCAGTTGGGCACCCAATCGGGTGCCACCGCGGGGAGCGTGGTTTAGCCGCTCAAATGCGGCCGCGCCAGCTCTCTCCGCCATTGCGCTTCAGATTTTCCATGAGTCACCCACCCACCACTCCCTTTAGGGCGTAGCTTCTTGCTCGACCTTGCTATGGACCCATGGTTGGTTGCCCTGATTGCTCAGGGGGCCTGGTAGGAGTTTTTCCCAATTGGCAAATTGGCACCGGCCTCTTGGTTTTTTTTGCCTACCTCGTAGCAATCGTCGCAACTTTCTTGGTATTTGGCAGTTAGGCATTGGAATGTGTTGTTGGTTTATGGAAGGGCAAGGTGTGGCCATCGCCTACCCTGTCACTTATGGGTATTCCGTTAAAGGAATCCGGCAGTCGTAGATCCTGTCCGATGCCCTGTGTAGCAGGGAGCCATGGCACGACCCCGGTGACATCAGGGGAGAGCTTATAGTTGTATTTGCATCAACAGGCTCCCCCTACTGGTGGTTGACCCCTCGTCAGAATCACCCCTCTCCGAGTGGGTGGAGTAAAATTTGCTGTGGTCCAGTGCCTCAGCCAATACCTTCTTACATGCTGTAATCAATAAAGTTGTGGCCTTTTCTTGCCCATTAACCCAATATACTGTGTCCATGTGTCTTCATTCCCCCAAGCGGGGATCGGGTCCTCGAATCACAATACCTTTTTTTTTTTTTTTAAGGCATAAGGCAAAACAGTAATTTCAGTTCCTCTCCTCCAGATACAAGTACACCTGTATGAAAAGACGGTGGAGAATAAAGACGCCTCCATCCTCAAGGTGAGTAGCTCTTGCGGTGCTGCAGACACAGACTTGCTAGGCAGTGTTTTGCTGGGCCAGATGTGAAAGCCATGGGAAGATTGCTTTGGCAATGAATGTTTAAGGATAGTGGGATTGCAGGACTGAATTTGTACATTGCACTGTAACACTGACAGCCATTTCTCCAACTGTTTGACTTTACCCCCAAAGGCACACTTCTCCATGGTCTCTTGAGACAGACAGATGTCAACCAATACCAACTTGAATAAAAGATTGGGGAGGGGGGCAGGTAAGCCCCACCCTGCCTAATCATTCACATGATGTGATAAACACACACCATTTGAATGGCAATGGCCATTAACTTTAGGGGTGCCTGGGTCGTTCAAATATTATATTGGGGGCCTGAAGAGCTGGCTCCTATGTACACTTACGTGCATATTAATCAGTTGGTCCCTTACCTTTCTCGCCCTGATCTGGTGACAGTGATCCATGTGACGGTCACCTCCGGGCTTGATTATTGTAACTTACTCTACGCAGGGCTGCCCTTGAAGCTGACCCAGAAACTCCAGCGGGTGCAGAATGCCATGGCGAGGCTCCTTACGGGGTCCTTGCCACGAGATCACATTCATCCAGTGCTTTACCAACTGCACTGGCTCCCGGTGGAGTACAGGGTCAGGTTTAAGGTGCTTGTTTCAACCTTTAAAGCCCTACGCAGCCTAGGACCCACGTACCTACAGACTGCCTCTCCTGATATGCCCCACAGAGGACCTTAAGGTCCACAAATGACAACACTTTGGAGGTCCCAAGTCACAAGGTGGTTAGATTGGTCTCAGCTAGGGCCAGGGCCTTTTCAGTACTTGCCTCGACTTGGTGGAACGCTCTGTCACAGGAGACTAGGGCCCTGTGGGACTTGACATCTTTCCGCAGGGCCTGCAAGACAGAGCTGTTCCGCCTGGCCTTTGGTTTGGACTCAGTCTGACCCTTATGTTTTCCCTCCCCTTACGGTTTTGATCCATGGGCTACTTTTAAAATGAGGCTGCATTTTAAATTGCATTTTAACATATATTTTAAATTGGTTTTCTTTTCCCCTATTACGTTTTTATTGTAATTTTACTGGTGATAGCCACCCTGAGCCCGGCTCCAGCCGGGGAGGGTGGGGTATAAATAAAAAAATATTATTATTATTATTATTATTATTATTATTATTATTATTATTGCAAACTCATGTTTTGAATGCTACCTTTTTCTATTTGGCCAAAACATCATCATCCATGTGCAAGGAAGGTGTATCCTTTGGCTTTGCAAGTTACAGTAGTACAAAAAAACCCAAATCACACAATGCGGTCAGAGTATGCTTAGTGGGTACAGAATGCTGATAGTGGGAGCTGGGGGAGGAAAACAGGGGTGGTGGAGGTGGAATGGCGTATCCTGAAAGTGGGTGTGACTGGTTGGAGCATGCTGCAGCATTCTTGTTTTAGGTCTCCCTTGTCCTTTCCCTGTGACCCAGTTGGCATCTTTACTTGGGCAAGCTGTGAATTAGACTGACTGTGCCCAGCACTGAGCTTTCAGAGTGGCAGAAGGGGATCTGGTTGCTGCAGGAGATTGCAAGCTCTGTGTACAATCTTCTGCAGAAAGCGACGAGCCTGAAAATGCCAGGAGCGTACCATGCAAACTTCTGCTTCCCTTCCTCTCCAGAACGCTTGTTTTGCATAGCTTTGGCTTGTTCCTTCTCCAAGCACCTGTGGCTGATTTGAATTATGTAAAAACACACCATCTGGGCACATGTTCCTGCATGCCAGGGGTGTTTTAAATAATGCTGGGCATGAATTGGCCCACGTGGAGCATCTTCCAGGATTATGGAAGCTCAGGGTGGGTGTTGGCAAGCATTTCTGCAGGTGGAAACAACTTGTTTCCTGTGTCTGAGCTTGGCTTCCTTGAGATGGAGAGCAGGGATGGAGGGATAGTGGGTGGCAAGGATAAGGAAAGGGTTAAGCTCATCCCTCTCTGGAAATGCCACCCTCCCCTAACTTTACATTAAGGAGCCACCACAGGTGGGCCACATGTCCGTCATGCAATGTGAAATATACTTGGAGTCCTGTAGTGATTTCATGCTCTTTATTGCAGCTTGTAAAACAGTGATTGAATTGCTCCCCAAACCTTAGGCTTTTATATACAGTGATACCTCGGCTACTTAATTCGTTCCGGAGGTCCGTTCTTAACCTGAAACAGTTCTTAACCTGAAGCACCACTTTAACTAATAGGGCCTCCTGCTGCCGCCGCGCTGCCGGAGCCCGATTTCTGTTCTTATCCTGAAGCACTATTTCTGGGTTAGCACAGTGTGTAACCTGAAGCGTATGTAACCTGAAGCGTATGTAACCCGAGGTACCACTGTACATTATTTTCACAATGAGTCCTGTCTGATTGGCTGATTCTGCTTCCCTCCTGGAACCTGATTGGTCTTTTCCTGCAAGCCAATCAGCTGTTGCATTCTAGGATCCTACTTGCCTATTGTTCTAGGATCCAAGCTTAGTACATAACACAAAGTGTCCCTTTTAACCTAAATATTAGTAAAGTGCAAGAGGCTTTGTTTCAGATATTGCAGTACAATTTGTCTTCCACTTTTCCTTTGCCTTCCTCTGAAAAACAAAGAGAGGCACAAGGGTTTGAGGGTCAGGTTGGTATTCTGCAAACGAAGCCCTAAACTTGCCTGCAAAGTCTCATTCTGCAAGCACATTGGATGTATTGAGGTACAGCCTCTTTATCTGGCCCTTTGAAAAATAGGCGTGTAGTTCAAACTAGGGACTGAACTCCAAATGCAGAACCAAGTGCAGAGTGTGCTCACAAACCTGCAGCTGGTATGCAGGATGAGACCCTATCTGCCTGCAGACTGTCTCGCCAGAGTGGTACATGCTCTGGTTATCTCCCGCTTGGACTACTGCAATGCGCTCTACGTGGGGCTACCTTTGAAGGTGACCCGGAAACTACAACTAATCCAGAATGCGGCAGCTAGACTGGTGACTGGGAGCGGCCGCCGAGACCATATAACACCGGTCTTGAAAGACCTACATTGGCTCCCAGTACGTTTCCGAGCACAATTCAAAGTGTTGGTGCTGAGCTTTAAAGCCCTAAACGGCCTCGGTCCAGTATATCTGAAGGAGCGTCTCTTCCCCCATCATTCTGCCCGGACACTGAGGTCCAGCTCTGAGGGCCTTCTGGTGGTTCCCTCACTGCAAGAGGCCAAGTTACAGGGAACCAGGCAGAGGGCCTTCTCGGTTGTGGCACCCACCCTGTGGAACACCCTCCCTTCAGATTTCAAAGCGATAAACATCTACCTGACATTCAGAAGGCATCTGAAGGCAGCCCTGTTCAGGGAAGTTTTTAATATGTGACATTTTAGTGTATCTTTCATCTTTGTTGGAAGCCGCCCAGAGTGGCTAGGGAAACCCAGCCAGATGGGCGGGGTACAAATAAATTATTATTATTATTATTATTATTATTATTATTATTATTACTGCAGCTAGGAATCTCCTGTCTCCTGTCAACATATTCTGCATTTTCCTCTTCTTTCCTGCACCACTTAAAACTGGGTGCAAGCATCCAGTTGCTGTCTAGACAGAATGCAGAACTTGTCCTTGTAAGCCTCATTTGGATCTCTCTCTATGTTCATTGGCAATGTCATAGAACAAGCACGATCCCAAATGAGTGCATTCAAGGCAAAGGCACATCTTTGCTCCATGTTCTTGGCCAACCAGAATGGGCAATACTGTGTCATCTGGACTAATCTCCTGGAAGTACTTTATGTGGAAGCTTATCTTCAGTGTAGAAAGTTTGAGCAAAAAAAGTTTCTGCAAAAAAAAAGACCTGGAGACTTAGAGTCTTTGTTGGGGATAGTCAGATCTCTCAATTTTAGTTTCTCATTTTTCCAGACTTGAATTTGACTTGCCAATTTTTGCATTAGTTTCTGGGGTTTTCTTATTTTTAAGCCTTCATGGAAATTAATCTGCAACTTCAACTTTTTCATGCACATTTCTCTTAATATACACATTTTTCTACACCATTTTGCCCAATATGCACATTTTTGCAAGCCATTCCCCTTAATTCAATGAAATTTATGTTGTTTTCACTAATACCGGCTTCCTTTCACCTAACATGTGGAGTTCGCTGCACATTTTTTGGTTGTAAAACTGAATCGCAGAAATTGAAGACGCGTGAATTTGTTGGCAGATAGCTATGTTTTGGTCCATGTATTGTTTGAGGAAGTGCAGATTAGGCCAGCTTGCATTAAAATGTGAACCAAATCTCTCTCCTCCTGCAATCCTGTATCTCTTTCCAACGTACAAACTGACCATGGGAGATAGTTGGATGCATTGCTGGCTTGTAAAGCAACAGTTTCCCAAAAGTCTTCTTTCCCAGCCAGATGGAAAAGCCAGACTTCTAATCCAGGTCCAAGATGCATCCAAATGGCTAAATATCCTTACAGAGACAATGTGTGTGCAAAAACTAGTACCCATCAGCCATCAAAAGCTGTTGATGCTCCTTCAAGCAAGCATTTTCTGGCTATCACTGCCTTATTAAAAAGACCGGTCCCTCATTTTTCATGGCCATGACAATTTTCTTTAAACTAGGCCAATCTGTTAGGAATGCTTTTTTTGGGGGGGGGGTATGGAGTCGGCTTCAGAAATTGTCTCAATGCCTTTAGCCTCTCTTTCTCTCTCTCTGGTCCTATACTTCTAATTCAAACACTTTCACCTGTGCAGAAAGACCTGGATATTCAGGAGCTGAAGTCTACCCTCAAGGAATACACCTCGGTAATAGAGGTACAGTTGCCATAATTTGTTTGGGAACTGGAGGTAGAAGAGGGGTGCTTTGGGGGGGGGGGTTGTTTGCAGATTTTGTCTTGAGAGAGCTTTGTGTTTTTCTATAGACCCTGCGGGTGGAGAAGAACAAACTGGTGAACAACATCCAGCAAATGCAGCAGGAGTTGATCTCGTGAGTATTTTTGCATTCCAAGGGGGCAAGATTCAGCGTTCTTATAATGAGAGACGCTCTTGGAGCCTCGCAGATTTAATTCTTTGACTATCCTTCTGCTAGGAATGGCTTCAACTTCCCCTTGATATACAAATTCAACAGCAGCATCCTTGAAGGGACCAACTCTTTGCACTGCGAACTGGAGCTTGCCCAAGAGCAAGCGGAGGTGGGCGTTTTTAATTGTATTTTATTTTCTTCTCTCCCTTGGTTCCCCAGAGGCAGTTCCTCTAATGTACAACTGGTCAAACGCAATCGACAGGTCAACCGCTGGTTGATATACCGTATTTTTCGCTCTATAAGACGCACTTTCTCCCTCCTAAGAAGTAAGGGGAAATGTGTGTGCGTCTTATGGAATGAATGCAGGCTGCGCAGCTATCGCTGAAGCCAGAAGAGCAAGAGGGATCGGTGCGCAGTGATCCCTTTTGCTCTTCTGGCTTCTGGGATAGCCACGCAAAGCCTCTTGAGCGCAGCCGGAGCACTCCTGCCTCTTCGCTCGAGGCTTTGCATTGCTTTCTTGTTTCTTGCCTTCCTTCCTCCTCTAAAAACTAGGTGCGTCTTATGGTCAGGTGCGTCTTATAGAGCGAAAAATACAGTAAGTCAATCGCAGGCTCATTTTCCTCCACTGGGGAAAAGGGGCATCTGGCCCTGCCCCCTCGCTCCTTCCTGTATCCTGTATTTCAAGAACAGAAGACGGAGTTACTGCTGGTGGGACTACTTCTTTTTCAGTCAATGGCATGTGACCCCCCCCCCCAAAAAAAAATTGACAGAAGAATTTGCAGTCTCCCCCCAAAAATGGTAAACAACTGTGGCTTGCCCCCCCAAAAAAGCTCAACAGTTTAGGTTCCCCCCTCCCCCCAAAATGGGTAGATTGCTGCTAGTTTTTTTAATCCGGGAGTAGATTGCAGTCTCTTGGGGGTTGGACATCCCTGATGTGACTAGGAAGTGAGGAAAAGACCACTACCTTGCTGTGTTCCAGACTGTCACACTTTTGCACAGATCTCTGGCACATTTCTGTGCCTTTGAACAACGAGTGCACCTTTCTAAATAAGCATGTAGTTGCACATGCAGCTAATACAACTACATCCAGCTCCCCTGCTCCCTCTCCCTTCACTGTCCCCCCCCCCGGGTGCTGGGTTTTAGTTTGGAACCTTCTCGGGGCAGGGACCTGACTTCACATACTCTGCAAAGTGCTAGGGACACTGGTGGTGCGGTGACATCCAGCCAAACAGATGCCCCTTTCCAGAACAACTTGGAAGCAAAGTTTTATGCCAAGGGTAGCCTCTGGCCAGTGTTAAGACTTTGGCAGATGGTTGAGCTTGTATCATATGGCTGTTGGGATACTGCCAGGGAGACGGGGGCATCAGGCAGGCCCCCAGCTGGCTCCAGCCACCGGCTGCCAGCCGGACGATCACCGGTCTCCCTTGGAACAGCATCAATCAGTGACACGAGCCTCAGATACATTTAGAGACCGGTGAACGCTCTGTCAGCAGAGTGAATAAATCTTCTCATAGCAGAGGAGGCAGACAGAGCTATTTGTAAGCAGTATATTACAGCATTTTATTCAGCAGCAGGAACAAAGGAAAAAACATGTCTACTTCCCTTCGTCTCCAGCAAAACAGCAGAAATGCAAAAGCTATATACAAACGGAAGTTCCCAGCAGTTCTGTGCTGGAAGTAAGCAGGCATGTGATACACAACAGTCATGCCTGTGCCTTTTTATGGTGGAAGGAGAAGAGTTTGGATTTGATATCCCGCCTTTCACTCCCTTTTAAGGAGTCTCAAAGCGGCTAACATTCTCCTTTCCCTTCCTCCCCCACAACAAACACTCTGTGAGGTG